>NC_092055.1:26322562-26970131 GCF_003086295.3 Arachis hypogaea
CTTTTCAAACCTTTCAAAATGAGTAGCAAGGCTAAACAAAGTCTTAAAACTTCTATTTTAAAACAAGAATCTGGTGATTCAGAAGTCATGCAGAAGATCGACCAACTTTTAAGTCGTCTTACTACTGTCCCCAAAACTCCTACAAACTCTGGTGAATCTACATCTCGGATACAAACTCATGCATCCAAAGCCATTAATGCTCTTAACCAAGACTCTAATGAGTCCTCTTCAGACCAAAGTGATGATTCAGGAAAATCATCTCTTAAAGTTAGCCCAATCATGACCAATTCCATGACTAAATGGAAGGGTTTAACCAAACCCTCTGCGCTTAGTTATAGTTGTATGTCTGCTCCTGCTCTAGCCCTTAAAGAACGGGAACTAGGTTTTGTCAGCTTCAATGCCAATAATGTCTATGAATGGAACATAGATGGAAAAATTGAATACAACATCATGAGTATGCTTCAGCATATGACCATGGTAGGGACAACCTATCAAGCTGCTCATGACACCTCTGAGGAAGCAATAACCAATGTTATTGTTTCTGGTTTCTCTGGTCAACTCAAAGGTTTGTGGGATAACTACCTTTCTGATGACCAAAAACAATCAATCCTTTTTGCCATAAAGGTTAACGATCAAAACAAACCCATCATTGGAGATGACGGGGAACCTATCCCTGATGCGGTTAATACCTTAATCTTTACTATAGCAAGCCACTTCATAGGGGATCCATCTCTTTGAAAAGATCATTCTGCTGAATTACTTTCCAATCTCAGATGCAAAACCTTGTCTGACTTTAGATAGTATAAAGACACCTTTCTTTCTAGGGTCTATACCAGAGAAGACATTCTACAGCCCTTCTGGAAGGAAAAATTCCTAGCTAGACTTCCCAATCCCTGGGAGATAAAGTATGGGACAAAATTCGTAGCTTAACTCCGGATGGGTTAATTCCCTATGATGCGTTAAGTTATGGTCAAATTATCTCTTTCATCCAAAAGGTTGCTCTAAAGATCTGTCAAGATGATAAGATCCAACGACAACTTGCTCGTGAGAAAAAACAAAATCGAATCAATTTGGGAACTTTCTGTGAACAATTTGGTCTTCCTGCTTGTCATCCAAGGAAAACTAAAAGACCATCCAATCAAAAAAATTTTAAATCTTATCCTGAAAAGAATTTCAGAAGACCAAGGAAAAGTTTTCAAAGAACCAAGAATGAAAAAGGTTTCCAAAAAAATTTTCAAAAGTATCCTCAGAAAAACCCCATTATTTTTTATACATGTAAAAAACCAGGACATGTTAGCAAATACTGTAGGTTAAAAGGAAAGATTAAATCTGAACCTTGATCCCCAGATTGAGGAATAGATTAACAATCTTTTAATTGAAAGTTCAGATGACGAATCTGGACTAAAATCCTCCGATGATATCAATAATATCCAAGTTGATGATATTGAATCATCCTCAGATTCCGATGTCAAGTAAATTAATGTTTTATCCAAAGATCAAGATCTCCTATTTGATGCTATAGAGGCTATTGAAGATCAAGAACAAAAGAAAGACTTTCTTTTGAAATTAAAAAAATCTTTACAAAAAGAAAAGAAACCCAAAAACCTTGTCCTTAGTAATAAATATGATGTCAAACCCATTTTCAAAAAATTAGAAAAACAAGTTATTCATCCCATAACCATTCAGGATCTCCACACTGAGGTCAACAACCTCAAAAGGGAAATCCAAGATATCAAAAGAAATCAAGACAATCATCAACTCATTCTCTCGCAATTAATGCAACAAGAAGGGTCTGATGATGAAGAACTTGATCCTTTTTAAAACCAAACTGAGTTTTCTAAAAAACAAGAAAATGAAATTTCTAACGACAATGACAGAAAAGAAATCTTAAGAATAATAAACGTGTTCTCTTTTATGAAACATCGTGTTAATATCCGAATTGTCGTTAAAGATTTTGTTCTTGAAACCATCGCACTTTTTGACTCAGGTGCAGGTTCAAATTGTATTAAAGAATGTCTGATCCCCACAAAGTATTTTGAAAAAACTACTGAACGTCTTAGCTTAATAATGGGTGAATGACTAAACATCAAATTCAAGTTAACCAATGCTTTTGTTGAAAAAGGTAATCTTAGGATTCCAACCAACTTCATCATAGCAAAGGATATAAAAAACGATGTAGTCTTGGGGACATCTTTTATAATCCTTTTGTTTCCCTACCTAGCAGATTTTCCTGGACTTACCTCTTTTGTGGGAGGACAGGTATCTTTCTTTGAATTCCTAGATTCACCAAACCAGAAATCTCTCAACTTAATCGAATCCAAAACCAAACAGATTTGTTTTTTGAAAGAAGAAATCTCTTTTAAAACCCTTGAATCACAACTTTCTCAACCAAGGATTCAAGATAAAATTAAAATTCTTTCAAACCAAATTGAAAAGTCTATTTGTTCTGATCTGCCACATACCTTCTAGAATAGGAAAGAACACATTGTTGATCTTCCCTATGAAAAAGGTTTCAAAGAATCAAAAATCCCTACAAAAGGCCGCCCTATTCAAATGAATGAGCAGCTTTTGCAGCATTGTCAAAAAGAGATTAATGACCTTTTGAATAAAGGATTAATTCATCCTAGTAAGAGTCCTTGGTCTTGCTCAGCTTTTTATGTCAATAAGCAAGCTGAGATAGAATGAGGAACTCCCAGGCTTGTCATCAATTACAAACTGTTGAATCAAGCTTTACAGTGGATTCGTTATCCTATCCCAAACAAAAAGGATTTACTCAATAGGTTAAATTCAGCAAATATCTTTTAAAAGCTTGATATGAAATCCAGTTTTTGGCAAATTCAGATTAAAGAATCTTATAGATACAAAACTGCATTTACAGTCCCATTTGGTCAATATGAATGGAATGTAATGCTGTTTGGTCTGAAAAATGTCCCATCGGAATTTCAAAAAATAATGAACGATATTTTTAACCCATATTCAAACTTTGCAATTGTTTACATAGATGATGTCTTAATCTTCTCTCAAACTTTACAAGAACATTTCAAACATGTTAAAACTTTTATGTACATCATCCAGAAAAATGGACTTGTGGTTTCAAAATCGAAAATTGTCCTTTTCCAAACAAAAATTCGTTTTCTTGGTCATATGATTTCCCAAAGAACAATAACCCCAATCGAAAAATCAATTTTGTTTGTAGAAAAGTTTCCAGACTATATCCTTGACAAACCTCAACTCCTGAGGTTCCTAGGATGTCTTAATTATGTCTCAAACTTCATCCCAAATCTTAACAATCTCATTAAGCCTCTTCAGGATAGGCTTAAGAAAAATCCTCCGCCATGGATGGACAAACATTCTGATATCATCAGATTTCTTAAAACCAAAGTTCGAAATCTTCCTTGCCTTTACCTACCAGTTCCTCATGCATTCAAAAGTGTTGAAACAGATGCATCTAATTTAGGATATGGTGGTATCTTAAAACAAAAATTGCATGATAAAGAATGTATCATTGCATTTACATCAAAACATTGGAATAGTACTCAACAAAGCTATTCCACTATAAAAAAGGAAATTTTAGCCATTATTTTATGCATCACAAAATTTCAATCTGACTTACTCAATCAAAAGTTTTTAGTCCGAGTTGATTGCAAATCAGCTAAAGAAGTTTTACAAAATGACGTTAAAATCTTGCATCAAAACAAGTGTTTGCCAGGTGGCAAGCTATATTAAGCATTTTTTATTTTGATATTGAGCATATCAAGGGAAACTCAAACTCTCTCCCTGACTTTCTCACACGTGAATATTTGCAGGGAGACAAGCACAGAGACGATGCCTAAAAAGGCAACATTAGCCTCAGTAAGAGGCAGAGGCGTTCGCCTAGCCATAGCAGGGCCAACCAGAAAATCAGGGTCAAGCATCCCAACTGGGTCATCTACCTAACAATCTACCCAACAACCCTCTAAAAATCCAGCCCAATAATCCATTGAACCAGCAATCAATCAAGCCAAGCAGACTAAGGCAGACTACGCCTTCCCAATCGAAACCCTCTTGGCCTTACAAGACGAAGGCCTCACCAAACTTAACAAAAAATCTTGGGCTGACATTTGCAGTGAGTCAGATGAAGAAATTGACTTAGCTGAACTAATATCCCATTTAGCCAACCAAAAGACTGTAGTACAGAAACCAAGAGAAAAGAACATAGTCCTAACACCGCAAACATCCACAATTACTACCAAAACACAAAAAACCCAAACCAATTACATATCCACAAACAAATACTCAAACATTATCCAAATAGAGCCTGAATTTTGGGATAACTCACCAAACAAAGTCATCCCAAAAATTTTTCCTACTGGATTCCATTTCAAGCCATTTGCACCCAATAAAATACGCCAATTTTATGAATTCATTTTAATAGATACCGACTCAATATCTATTAAACATTACAAGGACAAAACTAATATTGACTTTATAACCCATTCAACAATCCAAATCCTCAAAGTTTTAACCCCAAAGCAATTTGGGAACAATCTAAACAAAATCCAAAAGTTTTCTCAAAATTATGACCCAATAGGTTTTAATTATTGGGACTACATGGAAGCCTGGACTAAAGTATTTTGGTTTCAAAATACTCAGTACAGACATTCATGGTTAATCTATTTTAAAAGAAAATCAAATTATGTTTTTCCAAATTGGTTCTACCAATGGTGGGACTTCTTTGGACCGATCCCAGAAATCCTACCATCACCTACTGATGAAGGGTATAAACTTTTTCAATCAAAATTTGACATTCAGGAAACTAGTGTTCCGGTAATGTTAAATTTTTTCTCAATCTTTTCACTGGCTTGGTGATAAACCCCATTTTTAGGGTTTATCATATATAGATTTTAAGGGTTTTATCAATGATCTTCCACACTTATTCATATAAAATTGCATGATTTTGTGTTCCTTTCCCCACTTTGCTTCATAGATGAAAACATGCTTCTTTTGCATCAGAATTGGTATACTTTAATCCTCCTCTATTTCCATTCGATGCCGTGATCCGTTTGTTAAGTGGTTTCAGAAGTTATAGGTAAAAATGGCTGAGAGGAGTGAAGGAAGCATGCATGAATGGAAGGAGCATGGAATAAATTAGAGTTTTGGAGTTTGAGCATGGGCGCGCACGCGCACTGTACGCGTACGCGCGGATATGCACCCTCCGAGCCCGCGCGATGGAGCTGAGACGAGAAGCTGGCGTGCTTATATGCTTGAAGCCTGCGCGTAGGTCGTGAAAAACCCCAGGGACGCGTACGCGTACTGTGGGCGTACGCACCGATGGCGCACGTGATTTTTTAAGAAGAAAACGTGACCAGCGATTTCAGACAGTCCCAGGCCCTGTTTTGGGGCAGGATTTTGGAGGGAAAAGCATATGAAGACCAAGGATTAGGGGGTTGGGATAATTAGTCATAATTCTAGATATTTTGGGTAGTTAGTTACATTTTTTTAGAGAGAAAAACTCCAACTTCTCCCTAGGATTTTACTCTCTCCATTGCAATTCTCCTTTGATTTCTTGGTGAGATCCATTGCTAATTAACTTTTACTTTGATACAAGTTGTAGATCTACTCTTCTTCTACTCTTAATTAGTGTTCTCTTGATTCATTCACTTAGATCTAGATTTGTGACCTTGTTACTTTGAGTTTTGATTAATGCATTGAGAAATTTCATTCAATTGCTTGATTTTTGATGATTACTTGGATTAGATAGCTTTAATTCAACTCTTTTCTCTCAATTACATCATGTCTTCCATAATTGCCCACCAATTGTTTGTGAAAATAACAACCTTAGCTATGGAGTAGATTTCTCTTACTTGGCTTAGGGGTTGAGTTATTGGAGACACTTAAGTAGTGGATATCAATTGTTGATTAGGAATTGAAAATTGCTAATTGACTTGGAGTGCACTAAAGCTAGACTTTCCTAGGGTGAAACTAGGACTTGTGACTCAAGTTAGTTACTTTCACTTGACTTTCCTCCATTATTAGGGGGTTAACTAAGTGGAGCAATAATCAATTCTTATCACAATTGAAGGAAGCTACAATGATGGAACTTCCAATACTCACCCTTGGCCAAGGCTTTTATTTCAATTAATTGTTGTTTACTTTTGTTAGTTTGAATTCTTGCACCAACTCTCAAAACCATAAAAGACTTCCTAATCAATGATGTGAATTCTAAGGCAATTTCTAGAGAGAACGACTCGGGATTGGTGCGCAGAAATCGTGACGGTTCCATTCCTTGGTAACGGCGCTGAAAACTTTATATGCACGTTCATAATCTTAATTCTTTGTCACAACTTCGCACAACTGACCAGCAAGTGCACTGGGTCGTCCAAGTAATAAACCTTACGTGAGTAAGGGTCGATCCCACGGAGATTGTCGGCTTGAAGCAAGCTATGGTCACCTTGTAAATCTCAGTCAGGCGGATTCAAATGTATTAAGAGATTATAGTGTACTAAAAGATAATTAAAATAGGATAGAGATACTTATGTAATTCATTGGTGAGAGTTTCAGATAAGAGTATAGAGATGCTTTCGTTCCTCTGAACCTCTGCTTTCCTGCTGTCTTCATCCAACCATTCCTACTCCTTTCCATGGCAAGCTTTATGTAGGGCATCACCGTTGTCAATGGCTACATCCCATCCTCTCTGTAAAAATGGTCCAATGCGCTGTCACTGCATGGCTAATCATCTGTCGGTTCTCGATCATACTGGAATAGGATTTACTATCCTTTTGCGTCTGTCACTACGCCCAGCACTCACGAGTTTGAAGCTCGTCACAGCCATCCCTTCCCAGATCCTACTCGGAATACCACAGACAAGGTTTAGACTTTCCGGATCTCAAGAATGGCCATCCATGGGTTCTAACTTATACCACGAAGATTCTAATATCTCGGACTCGGTCCCCTGTATTAGATATCTAAGAGATACTCATTCTAGCTTGTTTGCATGTAGAACGGAAGTGTTTGTCAGGCATGCGTTCGTAAGTGAGAATGATGATGAGCGTCACATAATCATCACATTCATCATGTTCTTGGGTGCGAATGAATATCTTAGAAGCGGAATAAGCTTGAATTGAATAGAAAAACAGTAGTACTTTGTATTAATTCATGAGGAACAGCAGAGCTCCACACCTTAATCTATGGTGTGTAGAAACTCTACCGTTGAAAATACATAAGTGATGAAGGTTCAGGCATGGCCGAATGGCCAGCCCCCAAACATGATCTAAAGATGAAACTAAAGATGTAAATACAATATTAAAAAGTTCTATTTATACTAAACTAGTTACTAGGGTTTACAGAGATGAGTAAATGATGTAGAAATCCACTTCTGGGGCCCACTTGGTGTGTGCTTGGACTGAGCATTGAGCTTTACACGTGTAGAGGCTTCTCTTGGAGTTGAACGCCAGTTTGTAACCTGTTTCTGGCGTTTAACTCCACTTTGCAACCTGTTTCTGGCGTTTAACTCCAGAATGTAGCATGGAACTGGCGTTCAATACCGGTTTGCGTCGTCTAAACTTGGGCAAAGTATGGACTATTATATATTGCTGGAAAGCCCTGGATGTCGAATTTCTAACGCAATTGAGAGCGTGCCATTTGGAGTTCTGTAGCTCCAGAAAATCCACTTTGAGTGCAGGGAGGTCAGAATCCAACAGCATCTGCAGTCCTTCTTCAACCTCTGAATCTGATTTTTGCTCAAGTACCTCAATTTCAGCCAAAAAATACATGAAATCACAGAAAAACACACAAAGTCATAGTAAAGTCCAGAAATGTGAATTTTAACTAAAAACTAATAAAAATATACTAAAAACTAACTAAATTATACTGAAAACTATGTAAAAACAATGCCAAAAAGCGTATAAATTATCTGCTCATCACAACACCAAACTTAAATTGTTGCTTGACCCCAAGCAACTGAAAATCAAATAGGATAAAAAGAAGAGAATATACTATGAATTCCAAAATATCAATGAAACTTAGCTCCAATCAGATGAGCGGGACTTGTGGCTTTTTGCCTCTTGAATAGTTTTGGCATCTCACTTTATCCATTGAAGTTCAGAATGATTGGCATCTATAGGAACTCAGAGTTCAGATAGTGTTATTGATTCTCCTAGTTCAGTATGTTGATTCTTCAACACAGCTACTTTATGAGTCTTGGCCGTGGCCCTAAGCACTTTGTTTTCCAGTATTACCACCAGATACATAAATGCCACAGACACATAACTGGGTGAACCTTTTCAGATTGTGACTCCGCTTTGCTAAAGTCCCCAATTAGAGGTGTCCAGGGTTCTTAAGCACACTCTTCTTTTTGCTTTGGACCTTGACTTTAACCGCTCAGTCTCAAGTTTTCACTTGACACCTTCACGCCACAAGCACATGGTTAGGGACAGCTTGGTTTAGCCGCTTAGGCTAGGATTTTATTCTTTAGGCCCTCCTATCCACTGATGCTCAAAGCCTTGGATCCTTTTTATTACCCTTGCCTTTTGGTTTTAAGGGCTATTGGCTTTTTGCTCTTGCCTTTTGGTTTTAAGAGCTTTTGGCTTTTTCTGCTTGCTTGTTCTTTTTCTCTTTTTTTTCGCATATTTTTTTTTTGCAAGCTTTTGTATTCACTGCTTTTTCTTGCTTCAAGAATCATTTTTATGATTTTTCAGATTATCAAATAACATGTCTCCTTTTCATCATTCTTTCAAGAGCCAACATATTTAACATTCATAAACAACAACTTCAGAAGACATATGCACTGTTCAAGCATTCATTTAGAAAACAAAAAGTATTGTCACCACATCAAAATAATTAAACTAGTTTCAAGGATGAATTCGAAACCATGTACTTCTTGTTCTTTTGTAATTAAAACATTTTTCATTCAAGAGAGGTGATGGATTCATATTCATAACTTTAAGGCATAGACACTTAGACACTAATGATCATATAATAAGACACAAATATAAATAAACATAAAGCTCAAAAATCGAAAAACAGAAAATAAATAGACAAGGAGATTAAGGAATGAGTCCACCTTAGTGAGGGTGGCGTCTTCCTCTTCTTTAAGAACCAATGGTGCTCTTGAGCTCCTCTATGTCTCTTCCTTGTCTTTCTTGCTCCTCCCTCATAGCTCTTTGATCTTCGCTAATTTCATGGAGGATGATTGAGTGCTCTTGGTGCTCCACCCTTAGTTGTCCCATGTTGGAACTTAATTCTCCTAAGGAGGTGTTGATTTGTTCCCAATAGTTTTGTGGAGGGAAGTGCATCCCTTGAGGCATCTCAGGGATTTCATGGTGAGGAATCTCCTCATGCTCATGTTGAGGTCCATGATCTCTTGTTTGCTCCATCTTTTTCTTAGTGATGGGCTTATCCTCTTCAGTGAGGATATCTCCCTTTATGTCAATTCCAGCCGAATTGCAGAGGTGGAAAATGAGGTGAGGAAAGGCTAACCTTGCCCAAGTGGAGGACTTGTCAGCCACCTTGTAGAGTTCTTAAGGTATAATCTCATGAACTTCCACCTCCTCTCCAATCATGATACTATGGATCATGATGGCCCGGTCTATAGTAACTTCAGACCGGTTACTAGTAGGAATGATTGAGCGTTGAATAAACTCTAGCCATCCCCTAGCCACTGGTTTGAGGTCATGCCTTCTCAGTTGACTCGGCTTGCCTCTTGAGTCAATTTTCCATTGAGCTCCTTCCTCACATATGTCTATGAGGACCAGGTCCAACCTTTAATCAAAGTTGACCCTTCTTGCGTAGGGGCGTGCGTTTTCTTCCATCATTGGCAAGTTGAACGCCAGCCTTATATTTTCCAGACTGAAATCTAAGTATTTCCCCCGAACCATAGTAAGCCAATGCTTTGGATTTAGGTTCACACTTTGATCATGGTTCCTTGTGATCCAAGCGTTTGCATAGAACTCTTGAACCACTAGGATCCCGACTTGTTGAATGGGGTTGGAACTTCCCAACCTCTTCTTTGAATCTCAAGTCGGATCTCCGGATACTCATTCCTTTTGAGCTTGAAAGGAACCTCAGGGATCACTTTCTTCTTGGCCACAACTTCATAGAAGTGGTCTTGATGGACCTTTGAGATGAATCTCTCCATCTCTCATGACTTAGAGGTGGAAGCAATTGCCTTCCCTTTCCTCTTTTTAGAAGTTTCTCTGGCCTTAGGTGCCATTAATGGTTATGGAAAAACAAAAAGCAATGCTTTTACCACACCAAACTTAAAATGTTTGCTCGTCCCCGAGCAAAAGAAGAAAGAAAGAAGTAGAAGAAGAAAAAAATGGAGGAGATGGATGGTGAGGTGTTTTCGGCCAAGGTGAGAAGTTAGGGTTGTGTTGTGTGAAAATGAAAAAGGAATGAGGTGTTTATATAGGAGGGGGAGAGGGTTAAGTTTTGGCCATTAGGGTTGGGTTTGGGAGAGAAAATATTTTGAATTTGAAGGTAGGTGGGTTTTTGGGGAAGAGAAGTTGGATGTGAGTGGTGAGGGGGTGATGGGAAAGAGTGATTGAAGTGATTGTGAAGGGCATTTGGGGAAGAGAGTTATAAAAAGGTGTGAAGAGGAGAGAATAGGGTTAGGTGGGGATCCTGTGGGGTCCACAGATCCTGAGGAGATCCTGTGGGGCCCACAGATCAAGTGGGGCCAAGGACTTAATATCCCTGCCTCAATTAGGCATGAAAAATGCCCTTATTGTGCAATTCTGGCGTTTAACGCCACTTCCATGCTTGTTTCTGGCGTTAAACGCCCAAATGGAGCTTGTTTCTGGCGTTTAACGCCAGCTTTCCTCTGGGTGCAATCCTGGCGAATAAACGCCAGACCGCTGCTTATTTCTGGCGTTTAACGCCAGTTTCATGCTCTGTTCTGGCATTAAACGCCAGCCAGATGCTCCTTACTGGCGTTTAAACGCCAGTAAGCTCTTCCTCTAGGGTGTGCTATTTTCAATGCTGTTTTTCATTCTGTTTTTGATTTTTCAGTAGTTTTTGTGACTCCATATGATCATCAACCTAATAAAACACGAAATAATAAAGAGAAAATAAAATAAAATAAAATTGATTAAATAACATTGAGTTGCCTCCCAACAAGCGCTTCTTTAATGTCAATAGCTTGACAGTGAACTCTCATGGAGCCTCACCGATGTTCAGAGAATTGTTGAGACTTTCCAACACCAAACTTAGAGTTTGGATATGGGAGTTCAACACCAAACTTAGAGTTTGGTTGTGGCCTCCCAACACCAAACTTAAAGTTTGACTGTGGGGGCTTTGATTGACTCTGCAGTGAGAGAAGCTTTTCATGCTTCCTCTCCATGGTTACAGAAGGAGTTCCTTGAGTTTTAAACACAAGGTTGTCCTCATTCAGTTGAAGGATCAATTCTCCTCTGTCCACATCAATCACAGCTCTTGCTGTGGCTAGGAAGGGTCTTCCAAGGATGATGGATTCATCCTCATCCTTCCCAGTGTCTAGGATTATGAAATCAGCAGGGATGTAAAGGCCTTCAACCTTTACTAACACGTCCTCTACTAGTCCATAAGCCTGTTTTCTTGAGTTGTCTGCCATCTCTAATGAGATTCTAGCAGCTTGCACCTCAAAGATTTCCAGTTTCTCCATTACAGAGAGTGGCATGAGGTTTATCCCTGACCAAGGTCACACAGAGCCTTCTCAAAGGTCATGGTACCTATGGTACAAGGTATTAAGAACTTTCCAGGATAATGTTTCTTCTGAGGCAATGTCAGTTGATCCAGATCACTCAGTTCATTGGTGAGCAAGGGAGGTTCGTCTTCCCAAGTCTCATTACCAAATAATTTGGCATTCAGCTTCATGATTGCACCAAGGTACTTGGCAACTTGCTCTTCAGTGACATCTTCATTCTCTTCAGAAGAAGAATACTCATCAGAGCTCATGAATAGCATAAGGAGGTTCAATAGAATCTCTATGGTCTCTAGATGAGCCTCAGATTCCTTTGGTTCCTCAGAGGGAAACTCCTTATTGATCACTGGATGTCCCAGAAGGTCTTCCTCACTGGGATTCAGATCCTCTCCCTCCCTTGTAGGTTCGGCCATGGTGAATAAATCAATGGCTTTGCACTCTCTCTTTGGATTTTCTTCTGTATTGCTTGGGAGAGTACTAGGACGAGTTTCAGTGACCCTTTTACTCAGTTGGCCCACTTGTGCCTCCAGATTTCTAATGGAGGACCTTGTTTAATTCATGAAACTTAAAGTGGCCTTAGATAGATCAGAGACTATATTTGCTAAGTTAGATGGATCCTGCTCAGGACTCTCTGTCTTTTGCTGAGTGGATGATGGAAAAGGCTTGCTATTGCTAAACCTGTTTCTTCCACCATTGTTAAAGCCTTGTTGAGGCTTTTGTTGATCCTTCCATGAGGAATTATAGGGGTTTCCATAGGGTTCACCCATGTAATTCACCTCTGCTATTGCAGGGTTCTCAGGATCATAAGCTTCTTCTTCAGAAGATGCCTCTTTAGTACTATTGGATGATTCCTTCAATCCATTCAGACTCTGAGAGATCATATTGACTTGCTGAGTCAATATTTTGTTCTGAGCCAATATGGCATTCAGAGTATCAATTTCAAGAACTCCCTTCCTCATAGGTGTCCCATTATTCACAGGATTCCTTTCAGAAGTGTACATGAACTGGTTATTTGCAACCATGTCAATGAGTTCTTGAGCTTCTGCAAGCGTTTTCTTTAGGTGAATAGATCCACCTGCAGAATGGTCCAATGACATCTTTGATAGCTTAGACAGACCATCATAGAATATATCCAGGATGGTCCATTCTGAAAGCATGTCAGAAGGACACTTTTTGGTCAGTTCCTTGTATCTCTCCCAAGCTTCATAGAGGGATTCACCTTCCTTCTGTCTGAAGGTTTGGACATCCACTCTAAGCTTACTAAGCTTTTGAGGAGGAAAGAATTTGGCTAAGAAAGCCTTGACCAGCTTATCCCAAGAGTTCAGGCTATCTTTAGGTTGAGAGTCCAACCATACTCTAGCTCAGTCTCTTACAGCAAACGGGAAAAGCATAAGCCTGTAGACCTCGGGATCAACCCCACTGGTCTTAACAGTATCACAGATCTGCAAGAATTCAGTTAAGAACTGAAAAGGATCTTCTGATGAAAGTCCATGAAACTTGCAGTTCTGTTGCATCAGAGAAACTAATTGAGGATTAAGCTCAAAGTTGTTTGCTCCAATGGCAGGAATTGAGATGCTTCTTCCATGTAAATTGGAATTGGGTGCAGTAAAGTTACCAAGCATCTTCCTTGCATTGTTGTTATTTTTGGCCATATCTCCTTCTTTTTCGAAATTTTCAATCAGATTTTCTCCAGAGAGTTGTGCTTTAGCTTCCCTTAGCTTCCTCTTTTTAAAGTTCTTTCAGGTTCAGGATCAGCTTCAACAAGAATGTTCTTATCCTTATTCCTGCTCATATGAAAAAGAAGAAAACAGAAAAGAAAATATGGAATCCTCTATGTCACAGTATAGAGATTTCTTATGCAAGTATAAGAAGAAAAGAATATAAGAAGGAGAATCCAAACACAAGGGTGAGGAGTAGGTTCGAATTCTTAGATGAAGAGGGGTGTTAGTAATTAAATAAATAAATAGAAAGAGGTGAGGGAGAAGAATAATTCGAAAAGTAAACAAAATAAAATAAAAATATTTTAAAATTAAATTTAAAATTCTAAAATTAAAATTGAAATTAAATTAAATTAAAATTAAAAACAATTAGTTAATTAAAAAGATTTTTGAAAAAGGGGAAGGTAATTTTCGAAAATTAGAGAGAGTTAGTTAGTTAGGTAGTTTTGAAAAAGATAGGAATCAAACAAAAAGTTAAGTGGTTAATTGAAAAAGATTTGAAAATCAAATTTGAAAAGATAAGAAGTTAGAAAAGATTTTGAAATTGATTTTGAAAAAGATGTGATTGAAATTTATTTTGAAAAAGATTTGAAAAAGAAATTTAAAAAGATTTGATTTTGAAAATGAATTTGAAATTAGCAATCAAAAAGATATGATTGAAAAATTAAAAAGATATGATTTTGAAAATTAAAGTTGATTACTTGACTATCAAGAAACAAAAATATTTGATTTTAAAGTTTAAAAATTGAACCTTTCTTACTAGGCAAGTAACAAACTTAATTTTTTTGAATCAATCACATTAATTGTTAGCATTGAATTCGAAAATATGGAATAAAAATAAGAAAAAAATTTTTGAAAATTATTTTGGAATTTTCGAAAATTATGAAAGGAAAAATGAGAAAGATTTGATTTTTGAAAAAGATAGAAAAAGAATTGAAAAAGATAAAATTTTTAAATTGAAAATTTGACTTGACTCATAAGAAACAACTAAATTTTAAAAAGTTTTGAAAAAGTCAACTCAAATTTTCAAAATTTATGAGTGAAAAAGGGAAAGATATTTTTTATTTTTGAATTTTTAATGATGAAAGAGAAAAACATCAAAAAGACTCAATGCATGAAAATTTTGGATCAAAACATGTGATGCATGCAAGAACACTATGAATGTCAAGATGAACACCAAGAACACTTTGAATGTCAAGATGAACATCAAGAACTTATTTTTGAAAAATTTTCAAGAAAAGAAAAATATACAAGACACCAAACCTAGAAATTATCAAACTTTAGACACTAACAAATTGAAAATGCATATGAAAAACAAGAAAAGACACAAAACAAGAAAATATGAAGATCAAACAAGAAAACTGGCCAAGAACAACTTGAAGATCATGAAGAATGCAATGCATGAAATTTTCGAAAATAATTTTTAGAAAATTAAAAAGATGCAATTGACACCAAACTTAAAACTTGACTCTAGACTCAAACAAGAAACAAAATATTTTTGGTTTCATTATTTTATTAAACTTTTTTTTTATTTTTTTTCGAAATATAATTAGGAAAAACGAAAGAGAAGAAATTTTTTTTGTATTTTTCGAAAATAAGAAATAAAAAGCTTAAAATTAAAATAAAATTACCTAATCTGAGCAACAAGATGAACCGTCAGTTGTCCAAACTCGAACAATCCCCGGCAACGGCGCCAAAAACTTGGTGCGCAGAAATCGTGACGGTTCCATTCCTTGGTAACGGCGCTGAAAACTTTATATGCACGTTCATAATCTTAATTCTTTGTCACAACTTCGCACAACTGACCAGCAAGTGCACTGGGTCGTCCAAGTAATAAACCTTACGTGAGTAAGGGTCGATCCCACGGAGATTGTCAGCTTGAAGCAAGCTATGGTCACCTTGTAAATCTCAGTCAAGCGGATTCAAATGTATTAAGAGATTATAGTGTACTAAAAGATAATTAAAATAGGATAGAGATACTTATGTAATTCATTGGTGAGAGTTTCAGATAAGAGTATAGAGATGCTTTCGTTCCTCTGAACCTCTGCTTTCCTACTGTCTTCATCCAACCATTCCTACTCCTTTCCATGGCAAGCTTTATGTAGGGCATCACCATTGTCAATGGCTACATCCCATCCTCTCTGTAAAAATGGTCCAATGCGCTGTCACTGCATGGCTAATCATCTGTCGGTTCTCGATCATACTGGAATAGGATTTACTATCCTTTTGCGTCTGTCACTACGCCCAGCACTCGCGAGTTTGAAGCTCGTCACAGCCATCCCTTCCCAGATACTACTCGGAATACCACAAACAAGGTTTAGACTTTCCGGATCTCAAGAATGGCCATCCATGGGTTCTAACTTATACCACGAAGATTCTAATATCTCGGACTCGGTCCCCTGTATTAGATATCTAAGAGATACTCATTCTAGCTTGTTTGCATGTAGAACGGAAGTGTTTGTCAGGCACGCGTTCGTAAGTGAGAATGATGATGAGCGTCACATAATCATCACATTCATCATGTTCTTGGGTGCGAATGAATATCTTAGAAGCGGAATAAGCTTGAATTGAATAGAAAAACAGTAGTACTTTGTATTAATTCATGAGGAACAGCAGAGCTCCACACCTTAATCTATGGTGTGTAGAAACTCTACCGTTGAAAATACATAAGTGATGAAGGTTCAGGCATGGCCGAATGGCCAGCCCCCAAACGTGATCTAAAGATGAAACTAAAGATGTAAATACAATAGTAAAAAGTTCTATTTATACTAAACTAGTTACTAGGGTTTACAGAGATGAGTAAATGATGCAGAAATCCACTTCTGGGGCCCACTTGGTGTGTGCTTGGACTGAGCATTGAGCTTTACACGTGTAGAGGCTTCTCTTGGAGTTAAACGCCAGTTTGTAACCTGTTTCTGGCGTTTAACTCCACTTTGCAACCTGTTTCTGGCGTTTAACTCCAGAATGCAGCATGGAACTGGCGTTCAACACCAGTTTGCGTCATCTAAACTTAGGCAAAGTATGGACTATTATATATTTCTGGAAAGCCCTGGATGTCTACTTTCCAACTCAATTGAGAGCGCGCCATTTGGAGTTCTGTAGCTCCAGAAAATCCACTTTGAGTGAAGGGAGGTCAGAATCCAACAGCATCTGCAGTCCTTCTTCAACCTCTGAATCTGATTTTTACTCAAGTCCCTCAATTTCAGCCAGAAAATACCTGAAATCACAGAAAAATACACAAACTCATAGTAAAGTCCATAAATGTGAATTTTAATTAAAAACTAATAAAAATATACTAAAAACTAACTAAATTATACTGAAAACTATGTAAAAACAATGCCAAAAAACGTGTAAATTATCTGCTCATCAGGGATCAATACTCTCGGTCATAGATTTTAGGATTGTTTGATGCGATATTTGCATGTCGGTTAGACTATACTCACGATTGGACTCATTGTTAATTTCTAATCCGGCATGAGAATATAACGTTCATCAAAATGGCGCCGTTGCCGGGGATTTACTTATGTGTGCCATTCTATTGGTTAGTGTGAATATGTTAATATGTGGATACTTGCATTTCTCTCTGGATTTTTTGTTTGTTTGATTGTTAGTTAGGATTAATCTTTGCTTAAATACCACTTGATATCATGAGCTTCTTATCTCCTTCATTGTATGACGCGTTCACTACCAAATCCGAGTTTATCCCCATTTGATTCGGAAATTGAAAGAACTATGCTTCATATTAGGCAAGCTCGGAGGCGGTTAGCCTTTGAGGAAGGTGAAAAGGTTTTTACCAATTCACCAACCATATCCGAAGTAGATTCTGACTCGTCATTCAAGGAAGGCACTAATTACTCTTCCATTGATACTACTAATAGTTCTTCTTTTGATCTAGGTGTTGACAACATGGCCGCTCCAAGGAGAGTTACTCTCAAGGAAGCGGGTGCACCGGACTTTGTTTTCCAACCTCTTCATGTACTTCATCCCAACTTAAATGCAAACTTTGAACTCAAGACCGCTCTCATCAATCTTCTACCAAAGTTCCATGGACTTCCCGTACAAGATCCAATTCGACACCTTAAGGACTTTCATGGTGTATGCTCGACCACTAGGAGGGAAGGATATGATGAAGTGGCTATATGGTTGTTTGCCTTCCCTTTCTCTCTTGAGGGAAGAGCCAAGGAGTGGTTTTATACCTTACCTAGTGATGTTGTCTCTGATTGGGACTTGCTTAGAAGAGAATTCCTTGATAAATTCATGCCCGTAGAAATGACAGACAAGCTAAGAAAGGAGATCTCTTGTATTGTACAAGGCGAGATGGAAACCCTATATGAGTATTCAGAACGGTTTCGCAAACTTCTTGACTCATGTCCCAACCACATGATTGACACTCAAGTATTACATAGCTATGTGTGCCAAGGCATGAGAGAGCAAGATAAGAATCTATTGGATGCCTCAAGCAATGGTTCTTTGTCAAAGTATAGGACGGCGGAGGAGGCATGGCAACTCATTACCGACTTGGCCGAATCCACTCAACATGCTAGACGGAGAATCAACCGCCCAAAGGCCGTGAATGAAGTCTCTTCTAGTGGTGAGACCGCTACCCTTACCAAGACCTTGTGTGAGATGACAAGTCTTCTAAAGCAACTCCAAGTGAATAAACAACAACCTCCACCCTCTCTTCAACACCAACAACGCCAACAATTGGTCCCCCAAAAAGTATGCGGCATCTGCTCATGCTACTCCCACTACACGGATGAATGTCCAAGTCTTCAAGAGGATAATACTCTAGTGGCTACCCATAACTTCTATGATCGCTCCTACTATGATCGCCTTAATCAAGGATACCATTCACAAGGGAGCAATTACAACCAAGGGTACCCCCAACAAGGAGGCAATTATAACCAAGGGAGTAACAACTCTAATCAAGGTTGGAGGGATAGCTCTAACCAAGGTTGGTGGGACAATTATCAACAAGGAGATAGGGACAATGGAGGCAATCAAAGATGGAACACAATAACCCACAAAACCGATACTCACAAAACCCACCACCTCAACAACCAAACCAAGGAAGGAACTACCAAACCTAAATACCACCTCATAGACAACCACCTCAACCCAACCAATCACAAGCACCACAAATCACATATCCCTCCCCTTATTTAAATCAAGATGAGACACTCCGATCCATACTCCAAGGGAAAAAAGAACTCCAAAATACACTCAACTCAAGTCTCAATGGTCATACTTCTACCCTTCAAGCCCTCATTGCTCGCATGGAGTCACCTTCTACCTCTACTCCTCAAGCTCCAAACTCTAGTGCCATACCCTCTCAACCTCTACCCAACCCCAAGGGTGGAATCAGCGCCATAACCTTGAGGTCCAGAACTCAATTGAAAGAGAAGAACTCAAAGGCACTTAGCCCAATGATAGCTACTCAAGAGGAGGATGGAGTTGAGATAGAAGAAATTGAAGAGGAGGAGGAAGCACATGTGATAGTTGAAGATGAAGACCCTCAACCAAGGAGTGAAGTCCCTAGAAAGGAGCAAGTCTTAGAGGAAGTGGCTCAACCAATCCCATTTCCTACATTGGCAAGAAAGGCTAAGAAGCGTGTAGAACTTGACCCAAAAATGGTAGAGATGTTCAAGAAAGTGGAAGTAACTATCCCTCTCTTTGATGCTATATATCAAGTGCCTAAATATGCGAAGTTTCTTAAGGAGTTGTGTATGAACAAAGATAGAATCCATGAGTTAGAAATCATTCCATTGAGGAGTTCTATTTCGGCTTTGATGGGAGCCATTCCAGAAAAGTGTGTTGATCCGGGCCCTTGTTTAGTCTCTTGTGTCATTGATGGAGTCCAATTCATTGATTGTATGTGTGACCTTGGTGCATGCGTTAGCATTATGCCCATTTCCATTTGTCATATATTGAAGCTCCCACCGTTGAAGCAGTCGGCGGCTAGGTTTGTCTTGGCGGACAAGATCATAATAACTGTGACGGGTATTGTAGAAGATGTGTTGGTTAACATAAAGGGTTTGGTATTTCCAATTGATTTTCATATCCTTGAGATGCCACCAAGTGAATCCGAAAGGACATCATCTATCCTACTTGGGAGGTCATTTTTGAGGACCTCTAGATTCAAGTTGGATGCCCATTCGGGAACCTACTCATTTGAGATAGATGGGAGAATCGTAAGTTTTAGCTTAGAAGAAGCAATGAGGCACCCACCGGAGAATCATTCCATATTCTGGTGTGACTTAATTGACAACTGACGATCAGATTCTTGCTAGTAAAGAATTTTATAAGAATAATCACGTTGTAAGTATAGTTTCTAAACCAACAGAGAATCCTTTCGTACAAAAACTTTGGTTGTCACAAGTAACAAAACCCAATAAAATTTATAACCGAAGTATTTAAACCTCGGGTCGTATCTCAAGGAATTGCAGGGAGGTGTGATTTATTATTGGTTATGGAAGATTATCTTTTTGGGGATTTTGAATAGTGAACAGGAAAAATAAACTGGCAAGAAAGTAAATTAATTATCATGAAAACCATTGCAAGGTATAAGAACTGGAAATCCCATCCTAGTTATCCTTATCAAGTGTGATGAGAATTGTTTATTGCTCCCACTTAGTTAACCCTTACTAAATAAAGAAAAGTCAAGTGGACTAATCAATTTGATTTTTCAAGTCCTAGTCAACTCCTGTGGAAAGACTAACTTTAGAGGGATCCAAATCAATAAGCAAATTCCAATTTTCAATCAACAGCTGAGTTTGATAACTCAAGTGTCACCAATTACTCAACCAAAGCAAAGGGGAAAAAATCTAAATTATTTATATCATAAATAGAAGAAAGAAATCATAAATCTGAAATACCTCAAATTGCATTAAATAGAATATTCAAATCTAACATGAAGAGTTCATAAGCCAATTTGGCAACATAAGTAATTAGCAATTGAAATAGAGCAACTAAAGTAATAGAGTGAATAAAAGTAGATAAGAAAAACTAAATTAAAAGAACATTGAACCTGGAATTGAGAAGAAGCAATCCTAAAATTAAGAGAAATTCTAAATCCTAAATCTTAAGAGAGAGGAGAGAGCCTCTCCCTCTACTAAACTACATCTAAAGCCTAAAATTGTGAATTATGAATGTTATCTCAATAAATGAATGGATTCCCCCACTTTATAGCCTCGAATCTGTGTTTTCTGGGTTGAAAACTGGGTCAGAAACAGCCCAGAAATCGCCCCCAGTGATTTCTGGTACGTACAGGTCACTGCAAAGTCACGCGTGAGCGTCGTCCACGAATGAGCGTGGATTGGTTTTTTGCCAGGTCACGCGTGTGCGTGATCCACGGGTGCGTGTCGCCTATCTTCGAGGCAGCTATGGCAAATTATATATCATTGTGAAGCCCCGGATGTTATCTTTCCAACGCAACTATAACCGTCTCATTTGGACCTCTGTAGCTCAAGTTATGGTCAATTTAGTACCAAGAGGTCAGGCTGTACAGCTTTAGCATTTCCTTTAGTTTCTTGTATTCCTTCCACTTTTGCATGCTTCCTTTCCATCCTCTAAGCCATTCCTGCCCTATAAACCTTGAAAACACTTAACACACATATCATGGCATCGAATGGTAATAAGAGAGGATTAAAAATAGAAAATTTAAGGGCCCAGGAAACATGTTTTCAATCGTAGCACAAGATTAGGAAGGAAAATGTAAAACCATACAATTAGTATGAATAAGTGTGCAAAGACTTGATAAAAACCACTCAATTAAGCACAAGATAAACCATGAAATAGTGTTTTATCAATCTCCCCACACTTAAACATTAGCATGTCCTCATGCTAAGCTCAAGAGAAGCTATAAGAGAGTAAAGAGGAATGGTAGAAAGTATGAAATGTAACCTATCTATATGAATGCAACTACATGCAAAATATTTCTACCTACTTGGTTAAAAGTAAACAAATCCTTTAAGAAGAAATATGAACTAGATTTCACTAATTCAAATCATAAAAATGAAGTACAAATAGACTTATAGAAGAAAATAGCTCGTGAAAGCAAGGAACAAAGAATCGAGCATCGAACCCTCACCGGAAGTGTATACACTCTAATCACTCAAGTGTTTAAGGTTCGATTCTCTCAATTCTTAACTAACCTTGCTTTCTAAGGCTTGCTCTTCATCTAACAATCAACAAAAATTTAATGCACAAAATACACATATCAAGAGGTCTTTTAAGGGTTGTAATGGGGTTATGGTCAAGGTAGGATTGTATTTGGCCAAGTGGACTAAAATCTGAATCCTTAGTTAACTTAAACTTTTCACCTAACTTAGGACAATGCATGTAATCATAATATAAAGCCTATCTACCCATGATTATATTTTCCACATATTCATGCATCCGAATTTCGAGTACAGTACATATGCATTGCTTTCACCATTTACTTTGGGGCATTTTGTCCCCTTTTTATGATTTGCTCTCTTTCTTTTCTTTTTTCTTCTTTATTTTTTATCGGGGAGACGACGGCGAGCGACGACACGGCGAGCTGCTCCAAGCCAACAAAACAGAGAAGCCACGGAGGACGGACGGAGGACAGGGGGAAGGAGGACGCTGAGCTACAAGAGAGGGCTTGGCCACAGACGATGCCGACAGCACGGACAGCGGCAGCAGTGCGGCAGAAATGTTGCATGGAGGACCTAGGGTTTTGGTTTGGGGATTTAACTTTGCTTCAGAGTAGAGTGATTCACGAATTGGTAGGGGGGTTGTTGGGGGAAGGGGTGAGGGTGTAAACTGTAAACGCATTAAACAACGTTGGGTTTTTTTTTTTTCCTCAAAAAAAATCAAAACAGGGTCGTTTATCAAGAACCGGAGAGTTACCGGTCCGGTAGAACCGGCCGGTTTTCGGCCGGTTCGACGGTTTGATAGCGATTTTCTAAGAAAAGGTTATTAGAGGTGGACTGGATCGTTTTTACTGCCGATTCCCAGTTGGACCGGTTCAACTGGCCGGTCCGGTCCGATTTTCAGAACATTGGTAATTAGCATGATTTAATCAAGAATCCTCATAGATATAAGTATATAACCATTTCAGTTTGAATTTTGCGAAAAATAAACAAACACAAACAAATTAAGAAAATTATAGATTTGTATCTCCAAAGAAATTACAATTAAAAAACAAAAAAAAATTGCATGACAAGACAATAATAAATTAACACACCTAACAATGTAAGACAGCACAATGAGAATGAAAGTAGCCACATGGTGACCCATGGACACTCCAAAGTCAGAGCGCCGTGTCTCCCAAAATATTAAAGCAAAGAAGGAGTAGGAATATAATCCAGCAGCATACATGTAGAGTGCCTTCAGTTTTAACCTGAAATGTTTAGAGCTTACAACTCTATCACCAGACTTAATTTGAACACAAAATTAATAGCAAGGGAAAATGATTGATGAAAGATATTAAACATTGCAACTGAATAACTATAATAACTGGGCTTGTAAGCAAATAATCTTACTTAATCTTTTGATCTGGTCAGACCTGGCTCCCTGGCCCCACCCAAAAATTTCTTGTATTAGTAAACCAAGGTTCATCATAAGCTACGGACAGAGCAAGTACTTCTGCTGATAGAAAATAAACACATTTCCAGGCTGATTCCTTGAACTTCCTAATTTTTTTTCTTCTCTTATCATTCTGGAAATCCAGCTGCTTATGCCCCTTTCCAAATATCAACTGTCTACCCAATTTCTGTAAATGTTGTTTACCTCAGTTTATATGAACAAACTAGAACCAGAAATAGAAAATTCTAAAAGTATAGAACGACCACAGTGCAAGACCACCAAATGATGACTCCTATCATCATCACAGTTTGATAGATAAAACAAGTGATGAAAAGCATAAGGAAAAATAACATGAAAAAATGAGACGAGAAGCTTATATGTTACCAAGATTATATAAAGTAAGAATGTAATCACCTAATTCAACATAAATATTTAAAATCAGTTTTACCATCTATCATGAACGAGGGAGGAGGGATGAAGCATGCAGATATTCATTGTCTTTGGAATTTCCAATGATGAAGGGTCAGCATTTTCGCTCTTTTAACAAAAAAGTATGTTAACATCATAAATTTAATTAGCTTGTGAAGAAAGCTAACCAAACCAATGCTCTTTTAACAAAAAAGTATGTTAACATCATAAATTTAATTTGCTTGTGAAGAAAGCTAACCAAACCCTCACTGATAAACACACTAATCCAATAAAGGAAAGCAAAAAAAGGATCAAAATGTTGATGCTGAAGCCCCCAGTAGAAATAAAGAAGATATCATAAAATATCAAGGCATATCTGTGAAGATAGCATCGAATCAATTTTGTTATTTACTTTATATATGATCAAATCACATCAGTGTTATTTTAATCAAAATTATACCATTAATTTGCACTGAATTTTGTGAAAATTGAACATCAATAAGACTGACAACTCATATTTATGCATATTTGAAACTCTTATATATTACCATCAATTTTGATCTATAAAAGAGTATGTCTAATGATTTTAGATTGATATGAAATTTTTTAGATTTGATCTACAATGCACAAACTTCTAATCCAACCTATTCAACGTAATAATTTTGATATAATTCAAGTTTCTATCTCTTCCTCTCCTACCTAAGACCCTCAATCTCAACAGAGCTCCAGATAACAGAATTGGATTAAATTTAGGGATTCAAAAACACATTGAAGATATTGTAATCACCCCAAAGCTAAACAGTGTAGGAACCATCTCACACATCTGAAACTATAATAACAATAACGCCGCACAGAACAATACTCCTTAAACTGATACAACAACTCACACATATTATACTCAAAAACTCCGTTCCTCAACAAATTCTCATGAAAACTCAGTAAGAAGTAGCAAACGTAAACAACAATACATTCAAGTCAACGCCACCATGAAAACACTACTGAAAAAAAAATTACGAACTTAACGTAGAAGCCCTTGCAATCGCAATTGTACTTTCCTCAATATTAAAGGCATTAATATTTAAAAAAAAATAGGAACACAAGCTAATAAGAAAAAGTAAAAAAATCCAATATGAGTAACTAAGAGATAATTAGGGAATATTCAAATAAAGTTTGCCCAAGTTAATTCTTTGGTTGACATGTATGCTAAATGTGATTCGGGGAAGCAAATAGGATTTTTGCAAATTGGGCTCTTCAAAGTTCAGTTCCTTGGACAGACCTGATCTTGGGTAATGTTCAGACGGGACACCCTGAAGAAGGTATAAAGCTATTAATTGATATGCAAAGAGCTGAAAAGACTGCAGATGCAGCTACCTGTGCCAGCATCCTAAAAGCCTGTGCAAATTTAGCCTCTCAGGCTCTGGGAAAGCAGTTACACTCGCACATTAATATTTTGGGTAATTTTTAGTTGGTCTACCAATCTGATATTTAATACATTACCAGTGTTATCGACAGTATATTTGTGAATCTAGTAGATTCAAACAAATTCTGATAAAGCTTTATGCGGGTGAAAGCCTAAATACCTTACGATATGAATGTAAAAGTGTTCTTTCGAGTTTCTTGTCGAGTCTTTTCAAAGGCTATGCACTGAGGGAAAAAAATAATATTCAACATCAAATCACATTACAAGGCTTGAATCACTACAGAAGCACTGGAGGTCAAATCATTCCTGAAGCTCAACAAAATAATAAACACATTACCTCTCTTCAGTTACTGCTCTAAATGCGTCCATGAATACTTCAACATTATGGTTTGAACATTCACATTCAACTTCTAATTATACTGTTCACAAATCAGAGAGGAGAATAGTTCTGATGCTTAAGAAAAACGATATTTTCACCCAACTGGTCGCAACTGTAAATTGAAAAATTGTTGGCAATGAATTACATAAACCTTAACAACAAGATTTGTTGCAAAATTAGAAATGCCATCCTTTCCCTCCAATGCTTCTACAACAGCAAGAGCCTTATCTGCTAGAGGTCTAGGAAAACTCTTGGACTACAAAAGGAAATAATAAACAAAATGTAAGTACTCATTCTATGGCTCCTACTAATGCTCAGCAGCAAACACAAAAGCAATACAGACGTTGATGCAAATAACATCTTATTCTTACAATTGCAACTCTGTCTCCAGGACTAACTGAAATAGATTCAGAACTTGGAGCCTCCTGAAGCTCAACACCGTTCTTCAATTTGTTCTGTTCATCCTGCAGATGATGAATCTATTGCGTTAGACCATATTAAACCCTCTAGATATATATTACGTTTACAAACAATTTATTGTATAGAATTACCAGATCATGAAGAAGCATATCCACCATAGGAGCTGCTACTGTTCTTAGTAAATGCCTATGTAAAACAACCTGCCATCATTTACATGTCAATTTGCACATTTCAACAATGATAACAGAAAAATAAAACTTCTAAAAAACATAACAGAACTTACATAAGAGTAAAAACTGGAAATGCAATACGTCAAAAGAATTTAAAATTGCTTCCAATTGTTGCCAACCAAACATTGAGAGAAGGATCATCAAGGGTTCAACCAAAACAAAGGCCCAATAAAGAAACCATAAAACTTTAATCTGGACATCACTTTGACAATGCATAATCGATCGCAAACATGTCAGTTACAGCTGGTGTCCAATGGACTCCTGCACGAACTGATCCTTGAATCTCGCCTTCCTTCACAAGTCCATTAAACAAAGATTGAAAGAAAGATTCATCAACCGCCACACCACCGGTTCCGCCCATTTCCTGCAGTAACTGATGCAATGAGCTCCATATCACCGTCAAATTTGTTGGCACTGTGATGCCCCTTGCTGCCCCCTGAACCATTGCATTCATGCGGGCCACATAGGCGGGAGTATATAATTGCCCTCCCTCAAGCCTTCCTTTCACCTGTCCCAAAGATCAACATCATGTAAAATATAACTCCGATGTCATTCCAGATCTTACATAACACTTGAGAAACACTATTGCGGTGGGTCATGGCTCAGTGGTCAAGGATAAAAAACAAGGAACAGAGTTGACGAGAAGATGGGTTTAGAGAAGGATAGACGATGGGTTTAGGGAATAAAAGCTCAGCAAAATAGAGATTCTGGTGAGAAACATTGACGAAGGAGTTAGGGAAGAATGGAGAAGAATGTTTTGTTTTGGGCGGGTTTAGGTTTTCCTTTTGCGCCAAATTTTGGGAAAAATTGAAAGAGGCACCTATTTATCTAAGATTAAAAATTTTTTAAAGGGGTTTATAAAATCATGTAAATAGAATTTCGAAAAAATGAAAAGGAAAAAAAGACTTCTCCTATTAAAATTGCATGAATTTATAAAAAGTCATAGTAAATGATATCAGTAAAATAAAATATCTTTTGGAATGCACAATAATTTTAAATTGGATGAAATATTATTCAAGTCTAGTGTACTTACCTGCTTAAATATTATATTAGCAGTTTAATATATTCAGTAGCTTTTTAAAAGATTAAATTTTCTAATTTTAATTTTAATCTTATTAATTGGACATAATAATTTAAACATTACAAATAAAAACATTAAAAAATGTATAAATTTTTTTTAATTTATATTATATAAAATTAATAAATTTAAATTAAATAAGATATTAAACAAATTTATTATGTTGTAATAACAACATAATAAATTATAAATAATTTATAAACATTATTTTTAATTATTTATAAACATTATAAATAATTAATTATTTATAAACGTTATTAACTTTACTTATTTATTTTTAATAGTATCTAATTTGAAGTAGAGATAAAAATTCATATTCAAAATACTCTTTATATTCATACTTAATATCAATTGATGAAAAATTTTTTGTTAAATTTTATGTTTAATTTTTTAAATTATCTTTATTTTTATTATTTTTTTCAAAACATTAATATACATTTTTGTAATATCCCTTTACTATATTAAACAATATTCTTTTTCTTACTGTATACTAATCTCTGTACACATACCTAATATTAACTATTAAATTACATTGGCCTTCCTTCTTATTTTTTTCTTCTCCTGTTACCTTCTCTTCACCCGATCGTTATGAGTTATCACCACGTATTATCATCGCAACTTTCACCCTTGTCTATCACTATAATCTACAACCATCTATGCTGCTAACTTTTATGAGTTGTTGAAGGTTTGTGGAAAAAATTAAGACACAAAGAATTTATAATTTTTGGTCAAATTATCAAGATTTGATGTTAGTAATCCTATAAAACAATATCAAAATTTATTATTTCGAACTAAGTTAAAAAAAACAGCTCATAAAAAACAGCTCATGAAAGTTATATCTTTGGATTTATCTTGAAAGCTAAAAATTAAAGTTATATGATATTAGCTCTTTTATTAATCACATAAATAAACATCAAAAAGACTCAACAATAGGTTTCATTAGAGAACAAAATATCCTATAATAAAAGAATCACTTAAGCTAAAACGTGCATAACAAAATATGACATGTCTCGGCAAATATAAAATGCGATGAAAATAATAAACTATATATCCTTTTGCAGTCGTGACTGTTTTTGTAGTATTTCTTTCATATATGCATGTGCCTTATCCATAACGTCTGACTTCTTTAAATTGAATTCCTTGCTAACCAAGTCGATTGCTAGCCTCATCCTATCACTGTCATAGACCTAATAATTTTAAAAAGTACGAAGCAATTAGAATAACATATATATACCTGGATACATATTACATTTTGTCCTAATAATAATGAAAAATTTAGAAAATGAATAAAGTTGGTTACCGTGATACCAAAATCATCAGTCCATCCGCATTCTTTCATCCATTGAGCAACCCAGATACCGCAGTCATTACTGTTTAGTTAAATGTGTGATTGTACTAATTCATCAGTTTAACCGAACACATGATTCGTACATAACAAACTCAAAAGACATAACAGCAAAAAAAATTTAAAATTAATATTACTTACGAGCCTTTCCTCGGTTGTGGCAGGTCGGACGGTTCCACGACACGAAACTCAGAAATCCTAGGTACAGTGATTTCACTAGACATGTAGAAAGATTTGTGTTCTAACATTCCTTCGATGAATATAGCTTGTGTGACATAAAATATTGTTGGTTACTGTGTAGTACAAGCAATGTAACGGGTTAATTTTTATTACCTATCTAAAATGGATAGATTATAAAAAATTTAAAAATAATTAATTCGATATTAGTGTTAACAAATGAACCTTCATTTCAAATTAAACAAACTACTAAATTACTTACAAACCAAATATAGCAATGATCTTAAATTACAAATTCAAATCGTAATTTCAAACGATGTCGTGTTTTTTTTTTTTTTGTTATATACAAAACATTCAAAATTAATAGAGAATAAACGTTTAAAAACTAAATGTACTTTTAACAAAATCAAACTAGACCACTTACCATGGTTTTAACTGATAATAGCCTACCATAATTTCTATCTGGTATTTTACAAGAATCAAGCACAAAGATCTTTTCTTTTTTCACGTCTACGATCATCAGGAACTAATGCTCATTGAGGTCGTTGATGGGGACAAAAATCTACTTATTTACAAAATAACGAGGATTGTGAATCTATGCTATTAAGATAAACATACAATTTGGATTAAATAAATCATATATTCTTTACTAAAAAATAAAGGACTTACCCTTGACAAATACTCAATCTTATGCATGTACTTATCCGCATATTGTTCCCTTAGTTGATTGGGTGGTCTAGACCATGTAAGTGCTAGTTGCTTGAGTATATTGTAAAAAAAAATAATACATCAAATTATTCATATGCGGCTTGAAACTTAATTTAAACAAAATATCAAATACAGATTTTTTTGGGGTATTTTTTTACTGAAACTTACCGAAAAGGTTGTTGGCAGAAACCATATGGATGGCAACTTATTAAGCTTTTTATGCTCTTGTGTGAGAATGCAAGTAAGGGAATCTATAACCTACAAACAAATAAATTTGTACATTTTCAATTTTACGATATATAACATTAACATTTTGTACTTTTTTAATGTTAACTAATAAAAAATAAATATTTACATCCTGGATGACTTGTTCTCCTGGAACTAATGTGGCTAAACTTTCTCTATTTGCATATGCGGTACGAGTTGACACCAGTACTTCATCCTTTTACGAATACACATGCAAATATTTATCTTAGAAAATTGTCGTTACGAAATGATAAATTAGACCTGCATCAAATCGAATAGTGTTATAAGTATTTACCGATTAACTTGCCACTTTAAATCCGGGCCAAAAATATAGGCGGCACAAGCAACTTCATCCGTCGTTAGAATCATGTTCTCCGGTGGTCTAAAACTAATGCGCATCCACTGCAAACACGACACCATCATCATGTGTAATTAGACAATAAAATTAAAAAAAGTAATACTAAACAAAGTCATCACAACACATTTTCATGTTTTTATACACATACCTGTGGAACTTTCGGGCCACATGAACGCCGCGGCAGCACAAATGATGAGGTACCCTTTTTACCAATATATATTCCCGTATTTGAATTCAAATCTAATTCAGATGATCTTCATGGGGAGGCATTTGGTTTGAATATCTCCTTGAGATTCACGTCATTTGCGTGGTTATCAGAATCGTTGCTAGGGGAGAATTTGTGTAGGGTGGGTTGTACAACTGTTTTTTAACATTCTTGGGATCGAATGAATTTGCTCATTATTTTATCTATGTCGACTTTATTATCAGTTTTTGAATTATTAATATTCGTGGTATTATTAATAGCTAGATTTTCTATGTACGGATTGTCCGATCTAGTTCTATTAACGGTGTACAATGGATAAGCCATTTGGTTTTGTTTTTCGAGGATTTTCGTCAGACAGGTTATGGCTGTTGTCATCTTATCAACTGCATTAGTAAAAATAATTTCACAATGGTGGTGGTACTGGTTGTAGGTGGGTGGTGAGTGAGCTTCAACGTCTTGAGAATGGTTCTTCTTAAGGGGCGAACTCACCTCCTTTTTTTTCTTGTTACCCGTATTTAAACTTCCATAAAAACTGTATTTTAAATGTTGCAAATAATACACAATTTAAGAACACTTATTTAAAGCATCAACAGATACTAAATAATTAATAAACGTTAATATTGTATTCTAAATATTACATAAAATTTAATAAAAATTAATTCCTATTAAAACATTATCACAAAGTTTGTATCTTATTGAAATTGAAGAATTGATTACTTCGTTGTTCACTAAATGTACGCTAAAATATTAATCTGATACATTGTTCAATAAGCTCTGGTGCAGAATAATTAATTACACAAGAAAAAATGGTTCATGTTTTAAAAATTATAATTAAAATTGATCTACAAAATTTCATAGGTTGTTTAAAATCTTGTACTAAAGATATGTACTAATAAATAATAAAACAGGTTTTTTCCTATTATATTAAATATTACGGGATAATAATTAAGAATTAAATTAATGTTAAGAAAAACACAAAATTGGACGTACATCTATTACTCAAATAAACCAACCATACTATAAAGAAAATATTTAGTTGTATAATAAAATTAGACCGGTTACCTTGAGGATGTATCTATTATTTGTTTTAGTGTTTTTTTTCTCTGTTTTGTCCTATTCTTGTCCATGCTGTCTGTTGATTCGCTTGTTACGTTGATGGTAGATCTAGCTCTTTCCTTGCTCGGCCTCCTATCTCTCCCCCTCGAAGACATGTTTTCGTGATAATAGTTAATTCAAGCTAAAATTAACTAAAGTTTTTCTCGTATGAATAGGTAAATTATAAAAACTTTTGACTAGAGTAGATCCATGTGCTCCAAATTTATAAGGGCTACTGATAGAGTAGATTTCAAAAATTAAAATTTCAAATATTGAATTTTGAACAAATCAAATTTAAAGTTACGGAATTCAATTTGTTTTCAATCTACATCATGTCAACCACATTTGAAAAAAATACACTAAACTATTAAATTGAAGTGATAGTTTCCCTTTTTAAATTTATCCAAAAATATCTTATTCCAATATAAAGACGCAAACACATTTTTTTATATATCTTTAGAAATCGCTACTAGCAATAGCGGTTTACGTAAACACATAATCCGCTATAGCCAGCTGCATATTACATACAAATGGGGGAACACATAATCCGCTAAAAAAAGTCGCAGTTTTTGTTTATCGATGCTTGGCCATAAACCGCTACTGGCAATAGCTATTTATGTGCATAGAGACACGTGCATAAATCGCTGGAGGCTATAACGATTTAGTTTGAAAAAAGATATTTGTTGTTTCTGTACCATTTAAGAGAAAAAAAATAATGCATTTAAACTCAAAAAGCATTAAATCGAATTTATTTTTAACCGAATTACTGAATTTCTTTAGTTTAAAATTTAAATGGTATTGTTGTTATTGTTTTCATATATCGTAGTTAATTAAAAAACAACAGAAATTGATAGCGATAATTAATATTATTCTATTATGCCTATACATCTAATATTCTTCAATTTTTGAAACCACATATGTAATATTTAATTTGTAACCATATGGTTTGGGCTTTTTTTTATAAATCATTGGAAATTTTAGTTTTTAAATTTTAGTTTATGTATATCATTTATTTGCAACTCATTTTACACATATTTAATCTTATTTAAATTTTCGTTTCCAACAAATGCTAGAACAATAAACTATCGCTTTTAATTCTTATTAAAAATTGATTTTTTTTAAATCGAATTTGTAAATTTCTTAATTTTAAAATTTAGATGGTATTTTTTTAAACTATTGGAGATTCATTTACGAGTAACGATGATCATGAGATTAACGTTGATCATGAGCCATCCTCTCTGTGTAGAAGATATCGTTGGACAATTCAGTTGGTTAGACTATCTCATTCTTGGACTATTAGATAGTTTCAGTAACAAAATACGTTTGTTAAACTTTTTAAATAATTGTTACATAATTCTTATTTAATTTTAACTATAATTTAATCTTTTATATACTATTTAATTATTAATTTTATCTTTTATTTTATAAATTATTATCTCTTATTCATGTATCATATTTAATAATGTTAAAAATAGAAGAAACAACGAAACACATTGTAATACCCGGTCTAACCGAAATTAATTAAATAATAAGTTAAATAAGAGCGAATATGGTTGGAAGATTTGGCAATTGGAATTTGATAATTCAAATATGATATTTGGATTCAGTGAATTTTTTCGAGTCAGAAAACATAGTTTTCTGCGTAAAAGAGCGCAGTGGAATTTTGACCGGCAGTACCGGCTGAGATCTGTCTGGTACTACAGCTGAGGAAATTGATTATGGGTAAATAATATTAATAAATGAGGAACTATAATTAGGGAAGGTAGAAATATTTAAAGTGCAATTTAGAGCGCTAATCTTAAAGGTTTTGGCCCAAAATTGGGCCAATGGGCAAAAATAAGTGAACCGGGCCTAAGTGGGCCCAAGACCCAACATATATAAACATTAGTTATGAGCATTTCAGCTCATTTTGCCCTAAAGAAGGGGTGTTGGGCGCTGAAATTGGGAAGAGAGAAGAGAAGAGAGAAAACCTAACTCTCTTTGATCTTCAAACCACCATAACTTGAGCTACGGAGCTCCGATTGACGAGCCGTTTGCGGCCACGCGTCGCTCTTCTCATCCTCTACAATTCTATCTAAGTTTTGTGGTGAGTATTCCATTCATCTCTGCCCAGTTTTCGAAATTCTCCACTGTTACACGTTTTTGGGTAATTAGTGTTGAAATCTTGTGATTTTGGGTGTTTAGGGATACTCCAACATGGATTCTAAGTGGGTTCTATCCCTACTTCATATGGGCTGAGGTAAGAAGTGCTCAAACCCTTGTGACTTGTCATTTTTATGAGCCCTAGGTTAATGTATGTATGTGATATTGGTTATGTTAGTGTATTTGGTGATGTTGTTGCACAATTGGGAGATTGGTATTGTTTGAGGAGCTTTGGTGAGGCTTGGAGCTAAGGTTGGTGAAGACTTCCAAAGAAGAGGCTCAATTGGTTTGGCTACAAGAGGTACGGTTTAAGTTTCATTTAAGTACCGTGTGTTGTGATGAGAATTCCTAGGCTAGATGCCCCTAGGATTAAGTTTGGATTGTGTAAATAGTTGGTGCTAATATGCATAGTTGGTATGTAATGTGAATTAATAATTTGGGTTGAGAATTGTGTGGCCTTGTATGCTTGATGTATTGAGAATTTGATGTACTGGGTAATGAGTATTGATTTGTGGTTTATGCATTTAAATTATGATATTGGGCCGGAGGCCGTGGATTTTGGGCCGGAGGCCGAAAAAAGGTGAGAAAGGTAAGTTGATGTGTGCATTGTATGATGACACAAGTGATTGGATGAATTTCAGATAATGAATATATGAATGATTGGGTTGGTTATTGAATAATAAGGTTTGAGGAGTTGAGGTGTGGGATTTGGTAAATTTGGGTGCAATTATATAGATGAGGTATGTTTGGATTTGGTTGAGATATATAATAAGGTCATATATGTGATTATGATTATTGATGCCTTGATGGTATGATGATGCATTAGAGATATGTTTGTCGTGATATATGCTTGAGGAATGATTAAGGTTGATTTGTGGGTAAAGCCACGTGATAGTGAGTACGATATTGATTATGTATAATGATGGTTGATTAGAAATAGTGTTGTTGAAATTTGGCATGAGAAAGAGTATATGATATGTAAATGTGTTTGAGTTTGAGAAAGTGTCAACGTGCGAGTTGAGGAGGCTTGATGTTGATTTTGGTATATTTTGATTGATTTCAAAGAAAAGGCTGAAATTGGCATGTTTTGATTGATTTTGAAAAGAGTTGAAAATGACTTGTTTTGAAAATGGCACTTTGTGGTTTTGTATGGAAACATGGTTTTGGGGCATACTTTGATGGGACATAACCTGGACTACGGATCTTTGTTTTCTGCCAAATCTGTTTAGAAATGAAATTGGATCCGAGATGTCCATGCCGTTCGAAGGACGGGTGAAAAACGATTTAAAATGAGAGAGTTATGTCCGTCGGAAGATTGGGGATTGAATCTGTAAATTCTGCAGCTTTTAACTTAGAAAATTTTTAGCAGAACGACCCTACGCGCGTAGGCACACCTGGCGCGTGCGCGCCGTTCTTCCAGAAAGCACCATCCACGCGTGCGTGTGGTGTGCGCGGGCGTGTCGATGCGCTGTACCAAATGCCCAGCTATTTTCCAGAGAGTTGTGCCAGGGTCGTGCCAGTTTTGTGCCTGGGCGCAAGAGCACCCACGCGTACGCGTGGCTGACGCTTGCACGCCGTTTGGATATTTTTCAACCCGCGCGTTTGCGCGTATGACGCTTGCGCGTCGATGAGTTTTTGGCCATCCACGTGTGCGCGTGGAGTGCGCGTACGCGTGGCCCTGTTTTCATGCCAAAGTTGATTTTTGAGTTTTTAAAGCCAAACCTCATACTTTTAAGCCTCCGATCTCACCCCTTATTTATCAAATCATTATGGTATGCCTAGCAATGAGGAAGGAGCTAGGGGATGTGGTAACTTGCGAGTGAAGCAAGGGAAAAGGTTATGATCAGATATGATTATATGAGATATGGAAGATGGCGGTGGAAGTACCGTGTATGCCATGAGCCGAATGGCTATATTTATTGATAAATGGTTGGTTCTTGATTGGACCATGAGCCGGATGGCTGAGTTCTTGCCGGATACAGCGGAGCCATGTTGATAAATTGGCTAGTTCTGGATTGAACTGTGAGCCGGGTGGCTGAGTTATTGCCGAGTTACGGCAAAGCCATTATGGATTATGGCTGAGTATAAAGGCATATATGATAAATTAACGAATATGATAAATGAATAATGATGAAAAATGTTGAATGTAAGCATGCTTGTGTTTTCTCTCTGGTTGTAAGGGTGACAGGGCACCGATACCCTCTAATGGCGACAGGGCGCAGATACCCTCTAATGGCGACAGAGCGCAGATACCCTCTAATGGCGACAGGGCGCAGATACCCTCTAATGGTGACAGGGCACATATTCCCTCTAATGATATTAATACGCAACAGAGAGACTGTGCCCGGGTTAGCTACCGGACATGTCGGGTTGGCTTGATAACCGACAGATGATATCATCAGCCATAGGGCAGGCATTCATCATTTGCATATGTTTGAATTGTTTGGGTTTGCCTATTTGTTTTGGATTTCTACATTATATATGCTAAGTTACCTGATTATGTGCTAGTTGTTCTACTTGTACCCTAATTGTGTATTACTTGCCTGTATTGCTTGTGTTTGTACAATTGAGAGGCCCCTCATGTTGGTGTCGGTGGAGGTTGAGGGCTGTTCTTGATGAGATGAATTGATGATGCAATTGCATGATGATGGTGATCATTAGTTGAGATTATTTGAGCTCTCTGGGTAGACGCAGTGATGTGGTTTCACTAGTTCCAGGGAGGGCATGATATATTGATATAGAATTGCTGAGACAGCACGACTGATGATGGCTTTGTTTATGATTCTGAAATCTGATTCGTGGGAGAGTCAGCGAGTTTGGAGTCATATGAGATGTGATCTAGATTTAGTATTCCCTTACGACAGATGCCTATTTATAGATTAGTGAGAATCTAGGCTGGATACTTGGTGAAAAGGAGTTTAGGATACTTGGTGAAAAGGAGTTTAGGATGTTTGGTGAGTTTTTATTGCAGTGCATTGTATTTATTTGGCACTTTTACCGTACTGAGAACCCATGGGCCCGGGGTTCTCATTCCGTATATATCTCTTGTTTTTCAGATACAGGTCCAGGTGCTCAGAAGTGAGTTGTGGGTCGTCTGAGAGACGGCGAAGATCTTTATTTCCTCTACTTTGTGTTTGATTAGAATCTCTCCACCTATGTTTTGAAAAGATTATATTATGTATTGAACTCTTTTAGAACTTGCCTATAGACGCTCTTATGTTTCCTTTGGGAGAGATTAGGATATACTATTGTCATCTACTTTCATACTGTACCCTAGCCGGCCTAAACTTCGCGGGTCGCGACTAGTGGCTATTTACTTATGTTATATATATCTATCTGTTATCTATCTCTTAATCTCCTCTACGCCTTGTCCGTATATCGTTTTCGGCTTCACGGTTTATCTTTTGTTGTCGAAACGTGAGTGATACGTCTTTGCGATTTTATTTCTACTCTTTTCAGGCTTCTCGATTAATACTCTTTTCGAAATTACCTATATTTATATATTAAAAATCCACCTGAGAGTCGTACCACCGTAATATCATTGACTTATGACTCGAGCATAAGGATTTGAATATTAGGGTGTTACATTATGGTATCAGAGCAGTTCGTCCTCGTGAGCCTGAGGGATGGAACTGCTTATGCTTCAATGCATACTCTGAGTCTGTGCCTGTGCTAGTTAGGGTATCTAACCGATACATCTAGCATGAAGTCCATGAGTGTACTTTTGGTACTTTGAAGCACTATACTTCCGATATTGAGACTGATCAACTTGATATCGATTGTTTGGTGTGTATAGGAACCAGATGGCACCTCGTGGACCTGGTCGGGGACGTAAGAGAGATCGTACTAGTACCCAGGAACCGGAAATCAACCCAAATAACCCGGTAAACTTTATGGCGGTGTTGGAGAATATGGCTGCTACTATGCAGGCCACTGCGGAGGCTCTTGGGCAATAGATAAACAATAATGGCAATGGCGGAAGTGGAGCTCAGGGCCCGATGACACTGGCAACCTTCTTAAAGGTTAATCCACCTAAGTTCAAGGGAACCACTAATCCGACTGAAGCTGACACCTGGTTTCAGGCCATGGAGCGAGCACTGCAAGTGCAGTTGGTGCCTGAAGAACAGTGTGTTGAATTTGCTACCTATCTGCTCACGGGGGAAGCATCGCATTGGTGGCAAGGGGCCCGACGTCTCCTGCAGCAGGGGAATAATCCTATCACCTGGGGTACCTTCCAAGTGGAATTTTATAAGAAGTACTTCCCGAATTCTGCTAGAACGGTCAAGGAACTTGAATTACTGCAGCTGAAGCAGGGTACAATGTCCGTATCTGAGTATACGGATAAATTTGAGGAGTTATTCAGGTTTTCTCGTATGTGTCAAGGAACCCCAGGAGACTTCGAGGAATGGAAGTGTATTAAGTATGAGGGAAGACTTCGAAGTGAAATCCTGAGCTCCGTTGGACCGATGGAGATTAGGGTCTTCTCCGAACTTGTGAACAAGAGCCATATTGCTGAAGAATGTGTGAGGAAGGCTGTTGAGACGAAGAATGATCGTCAGGAGTCCCACCGCAGAGAGCACAATCAGGAATACCCAACAAGGGGTCAAGAGTTTAAGAGAAGAGGATACCCACAACGTCTTCCCCAAAGGCGAAATGACCTTGCGACAAATAAGAATTCCCAAGGAAAAGGTAGGGAAAAGCAAATAGTGGTTGTTTCAGATGTTTTGAGCTGTCAGAGATGTGGAGGTCATCACCCAAATAGACCGTATCGTTATGGTTCGGGTTTGTGTTACAATTGCGGAAGGCTAGGACATTTGGTCAGAGATTGCCCACATCGGAAGGACCGGGAGACTGCCAGGTCTGATTTTCGTACCTGAGGTAATAAGAAAACTGATAACTTAATTCTTTACCACTTTAGATAATGCTGAAGGCTGGTATTCACTCATAATACATGGTCGAATGAAAAATTATGATCTGTTCTAGATAACCCTAAGTTATCTTAATAGAAGGTTTGGTGAGCATAAGTGATTAGGTAGGCCTTTAACGGAAAGCAACCTCAGAGTGGAATGACTAGTGGGCGATGTCAAAGCCATCATCCGGGAACTCCGTGTTGAGGTGGATTGGGACTTTGCTATGGTTGTAGAGGAGTTGGACACGTGTCCTGGAAATGTCCTAAGAAGGTCAACCGGAATACTACCAAGGGCCAACAACAAGGTCGTGTGTTCACTACAACAACGGGTGATACCGTTAGATCCGACGCTTTGGGAATTGGTAAGCGAAAGATCGGTAACGTGTTAAAAGTACGATTAAGTTGGTATGTGGTTTTGGCTATCATAGATAGAAATCTAGTGAATGCCAGTCATGCTAAGTTGTGGTTGTGAAGAAGTAAGTGATAGAACTCGTACTAGACGAGAGATCAGAATAAAGCAGCAGAAACTTGTGGAAGCAGTAACACAGGATAGCTACGAATAAGAGCTGTAAAAGTTTACTATAGTATCTTATGTTTGAATACTAGAAGGGTTAAGCGGGTTACTGCAAGTAATGATCCCCAATAGTTGGAATTGATTGCGGCTGCGAGCTTTGATGGTTCTAAAGCGGATGAGGAAATTATCATTGATGCATAATTGGATTTAGATGATGAGAGAGTGCAAGTTGTCGTGTTTGAGAGATGAGTACCATGATGTTTGGTCAGAGTGACCTTGGAATTAGATTGAGATTTATAATGATTGGTTTTGAAAGACGAATGTGAAAACCACTAAATTGGAATGCTGATGCGGTACTGAGATTGGTTTAAGGGAACCCGTGACGGGTGGTAAACTCCAATTTTTGGGGAGGTACTGTTGAAAATTTTTCCCAAGAAATTGAAAGAGCGTTGGTTATGGTTTTGAGGATGATTTTTGATATGAGTAACGTTAACAAAAGAGATGTGTCTCGAATGCTTTTATAGATTATTAAAGGAAAACGGAATCTTATAATTTTGTTAAATTGTTATTTTAAACTCATTTGCTTTCCAGAAATGAAAGGGGTTTTTGATTGATGAGTCAGAGGCTTTATAACAGCAAGTCATGTGGAAATTCGAGGGTTTGAGAATAAGAAAGTAAGTTTGGAGTTTATGCTTGGAGTTGAGCTGTGATTAGTGGTAATTGGCTTGGCAGAGAGAGAGGATAGTGATGGAGTATCATTAAGGTATGGTGATGATCTTTGATTGATTATAGTGATGGGGGACGATGGCTGTGATTAACGACGATGGTAATATTATTGATGACATGATTTGAGATTTAATAGGGTGAGTTGATGAGACGATAAAAGTAAGGAACGAGACTATTGGTCGGCGTTGGACAAATGACCGAGAACCTCGAATATAGAGAAATCAGAGCGCGGCAATGGAAGCGCGCAGAATAAAAGGACCTTGGGACTGTTATGCGTTGGATATAGAGGCAGACTACGCTCGCGTACTCGCAGCGATGGATGGAATTTTCGAGGGCGAAAATTTCTGTTAGGGGGGTAGAATGTAATACCCGGTCTAACCGAAATTAATTAAATAATAAGTTAAATAAGAGCGAATATGGTTGGAAGATTTGGCAATTGGAATTTGATAATTCAAATATGATATTTGGATTCAGTGAATTTTTTCGAGTCGGAAAACATAGTTTTCTGCGTAAAAGCGCGCAGTGGAATTTTGACCGGCAGTACCGGCTGAGATCTGTCTGGTACTACAGCTGAGGAAATTGATTATGGGTAAATAATATTAATAAATGAGGAACTATAATTAGGGAAGGTAGAAATATTTAAAGTGCAATTTAGAGCGCTAATCTTAAAGGTTTTGGCCCAAAATTGGGCCAATGGGCAAAAATAAGTGAACCGGGCCTAAGTGGGCCCAAGACCCAATATATATAAACATTAGTTATGAGCATTTCAGCTCATTTTGCCCTAAAGAAGGGGTGTTGGGCGCTGAAATTGGGAAGAGAGAAGAGAAGAGAGAAAACCTAACTCTCTTTGATCTTCAAACCACCATAACTTGAGCTACGGAGCTCCGATCGACGAGCTGTTTGCGGCCACGCGTCGCTCTTCTCATCCTCTACAATTCTATCTAAGTTTTGTGGTGAGTATTTCATTCATCTCTGCCCAGTTTTCGAAATTCCCCACTGTTACACGTTTTTGGGTAATTAGTGTTGAAATCTTGTGATTTTGGGTGTTTAGGGATACTCCAACATGGATTCTAAGTGGGTTCTATCCCTACTTCATATGGGCTGAGGTAAGAAGTGCTCAAACCCTTGTGACTTGTCATTTTTATGAGCCCTAGGTTGATGTATGTATGTGATATTGGTTATGTTAGTGTATTTGGTGATGTTGTTGCACAATTGGGAGATTGGTATTGTTTGAGGAGCTTTGGTGAGGCTTGGAGCTAAGGTTGGTGAAGACTTCCAAAGAAGAGGCTCAATTGGTTTGGCTACAAGAGGTACGGTTTAAGTTTCATTTAAGTACCGTGTGTTGTGATGAGAATTCCTAGGCTAGATGCCCCTAGGATTAAGTTTGGATTGTGTAAATGGTTGGTGCTAATATGCATAGTTGGTATGTAATGTGAATTAATGATTTGGGTTGAGAATTGTGTGGCCTTGTATGCTTGATGTATTGAGAATTTGATGTACTGGGTAATGAGTATTGATTTGTGGTTTATGCATTTAAATTATGATATTGGGCCGGAAGCCGTGGATTTTGGGCCGGAGGCCGAAAAAAGGTGAGAAAGGTAAGTTGATGTGTGCATTGTATGATGACACAAGTGATTGGATGAATTTCAGATAATGAATATATGAATGATTGGGTTGGTTATTGAATAATAAGGTTTGAGGAGTTGAGGTGTGGGATTTGGTAAATTTGGGTGCAATTATATAGATGAGGTATGTTTGGATTTGGTTGAGATATATAATAAGGTCATATATGTGATTATGATTATTGATGCCTTGATGGTATGATGATGCATTAGAGATATGTTTGTCGTGATATATGCTTGAGGAATGATTAAGGTTGATTTGTGGGTAAAGCCACGTGATAGTGAGTACGATATTGATTATGTATAATGATGGTTGATTGGAAATAGTGTTGTTGAAATTTGGCATGAGAAAGAGTATATGATATGTAAATGTGTTTGAGTTTGAGAAAGTGTCAACGTGCGAGTTGAGGAGGCTTGATGTTGATTTTGGTATATTTTGATTGATTTCAAAGAAAAGGCTGAAATTGGCATGTTTTGATTGATTTTGAAAAGAGTTGAAAATGGCTTGTTTTGAAAATGGCACTTTGTGGTTTTGTATGGAAACATGGTTTTGGGGCATACTTTGACGGGACATAACCTGGACTACGGATCTCTGTTTTCTGCCAAATCTGTTTAGAAATGAAATTGGATCTGAGATGTCCATGCCGTTCGAAGGACGGGTGAAAAACGATTTAAAATGAGAGAGTTATGTCCGTCGGAAGATTGGGGGTTGAATCTGTAAATTCTGCAGCTTTTAACTTAGAAACTTTTTAGCAGAACGACGCTACGCGCGTAGGCGCACCTGGCGCGTGCGCGCCGTTCTTCCAGAAAGCACCATCCACGCGTGCGTGTGGTGTGCGCGGGCGTGTCGATGCGCTGTACCAAATGCCCAGCTATTTTCCAGAGAGTTGTGCCAGGGTCGTGCCAGTTTTGTGCCTGGGCGCAAGAGCACCCACGCGTACGCGTGGCTGACGCTTGCGCGCCGTTTGGATATTTTTCAAGCCGCGCGTATGACGCTTGCGCGTCGATTAGTTTTTGGCCATCCACGCGTGCGCGTGGAGTGCGTGTACGCGTGGCCCTGTTTTCATGCCAAAGTTGATTTTTGAGTTTTTAAAGCCAAACCTCATACTTTTAAGCCTCCGATCTCACCCCTTATGTATCAAATCATTATGGTATGCCTAGCAATGAGGAAGGAGCTAGGGGATGTGGTAACTTGCGAGTGAAGCAAGGGAAAAGGTTATGATCAGATATGATTATATGAGATATGGAAGATGGCGGTGGAAGTACCGTGTATGCCATGAGCCGAAGGGCTATATTTATTGATAAATGGTTGATTCTTGATTGGACCATGAGCCGGATGGCTGAGTTCTTGCCGGATACGGCGGAGCCATGTTGATAAATTGGCTAGTTCTGGATTGAACTGTGAGCCGGGTGGCTGAGTTATTGCCGAGTTACGGCAAAGCCATTATGGATTATGGCTGAGTATAAAGGCATATATGATAAATTAACGAATATGATAAATGAATAATGATGAAAAATGTTGAATGTAAGCATGCTTGTGTTTTCTCTCTGGTTGTAAGGGTGACAGGGCACCGATACCCTCTAATGGCGACAGGGCGCAGATACCCTCTAATGGCGACAGGGCGCAGATACCCTCTAATGGTGACAGGGCACATATTTCCTCTAATGATATTAATACGCAACAGAGAGACTGTGCCCGGGTTAGCTACCGGACATGTCGGGTTGGCTTGATAACCGACAGATGATATCATCAGCCATAGGGCAGGCATTCATCATTTGCATATGTTTGAATTGTTTGGGTTTGCCTATTTGTTTTGGATTTCTACATTATATATGCTAAGTTACCTGATTATGTGCTAGTTGTTCTACTTGTACCCTAATTGTGTATTACTTGCCTGTATTGCTTGTGTTTGTACAATTGAGAGGCCCCTCATGTTGGTGTCGGTGGAGGTTGAGGGTTGTTCTTGATGAGATGAATTGATGATGCGATTGCATGATGATGGTGATCATTAGTTGAGATGATTTGAGCTCTCTGGGTAGACGCAGTGATGTGGTTTCACTAGTTCCAGGGAGGGCATGATATATTGATATAGAATTGCTGAGACAGCACGACTGATGATGGCTTTGTTTATGATTCTGAAATCTGATTCGTGGGAGAGTCAGCGAGTTTGGAGTCATATGAGATGTGATCTAGATTTAGTATTCCCTTACGACAGATGCCTATTTATAGATTAGTGAGAATCTAGGCTGGATACTTGGTGAAAAGGAGTTTAGGATACTTGGTGAAAAGGAGTTTAGGATGCTTGGTGAGTTTTTATTGCAGTGCATTGTATTTATTTGGCACTTTTACCGTACTGGGAACCCATGGGCCCGGGGTTCTCATTCCGTATATATCTCTTGTTTTTCAGATACAAGTCCAGGTGCTCAGAAGTGAGTTGTGGGTCGTCTAAGAGACGGCGAAGATCTTTATTTCCTCTACTTTGTGTTTGATTAGAATCTCTCCACCTATGTTTTGAAAAGATTATATTATGTATTGAACTCTTTTAGAACTTGCCTATAGAGGCTCTTATGTTTCCTTTGGGAGAGATTAGGATATACTATTGTCATCTACTTTCATACTGTACCCTAGCCGGCCTAAACTTCGCGGGTCGCAACTAGTGGCTATTTACTTATGTTATATATATCTATCTGTTATCTATCTCTTAATCTCCTCTACGCCTTGTCCGTATATCGTTTTCGGCTTCACGATTTATCTTTTGTTGTCGAAACGTGAGTGATACGTCTTTGCGATTTTATTTCTACTCTTTTCAGGCTTCTCGATTAATACTCTTTTCGAAATTACCTATATTTATATATTAAAAATCCACCTGAGAGTCGTACCACCGTAATATCATTGACTTATGACTCGAGCATAAGGATTTGAATATTAGGGTGTTACACACATCTTCCATTAATCAACAATTTTTTTTCCTTGATCCATCTTTAAACACCAATAAATTCGTGTTTCTTGGTAAATCAATCGAATTGGCCGTACAACACCGTCTTTTGAATATCATATGTTTCTTCAAGATTCAATTGATTAGTGGTAACACCATTAATTTTAAATTTTATTTAAAATTATACGAATATGTTTATTTAAATAAAAAAATTAAAATAATAAGAGTACATTTATTTAAAAAATTTTAATTTAAAAATAACATAAATGTATTTATTTGTAAGTTAATATTTAACAACCGTAAATTTTTTCTTTTAAACAAAATCTAATAAATAAAATTAATAACATCAGTACAATAATACGAACACATGCAATTTAATAAATCATTAAATTTTAAATTACAAAGTACTACAAATTTTATAATTTAGATTATTAATTATTTAAATAAAATTAAATTTATCAAAAGATAAAAATATACTAATACACTTCAAATTGTATTAGAATTATACAGGTTTGCTGAGTCCATAAACAAACTTTACGTAAATAAATAAGTCTAAGTCAACGGTGAATTTTGTGCAAACATTTCGAAAACACATTAATAATATTAAATATTAAAAAGTAACATGATTTTTTTCAGAATTGCATTTTTTTAATCTATAACAATATATATCTATAACAATATACCATCAGAATACGGAGAATCTGTTCTCAAATTCTCTCTTCCTATTTTACTCCGATTTTTATAATCTAAAACTAGAAATACGTACTCAATTTCTGTCAATACTACATTAAGTCAGCACAAAAATATATAACTGCTTCACTTTCAACCATCAAAGAGATTTAAAAAGAAAAACCGCTCGGTCTCAACGTAAAATTATAAAGACAGATTCGTTTGCAAAATAATTTTAACACGGTAATTTTTTAAAATAAATCTTCCAGAAAATAATTTTTCTCTTTAAAATACCTGTAACAATATATAATGAGAATATGAAAGATGTAGTATCCAATTCTCTTTTTTCTATTTTACCCCTATTTCTTATAATCTAGAACTACATGCATGTACTCACGTTCCGTAAAATTTTACATTGACTCTCGAGAAAAAAATATAACTACTTCACTTTCAACCATCAAGGAAATTTAAAAAATCTGCTCACTCTCAACCTAAAATTTAAAAATAGATCCACTTGAATAATTTAAACAAGCTGATTTCTTAAATTAAATGTACAGAATAATGTTTCTCTTTAAACTATTATCATACTATGTTAATATACTCTTGATACTTATACAATATATTATGATAATTGGTGTGTACATTCAAGCTTTAATAAAATAGGTTTATTATTAAATAAATTCTTTCGTCAATTATGTTAAATTCAAAAATCTCTAACCATTTTTTCACATATATTTTTGCTGGATGTAAATTAATCTTACAGATTTTTTTAATAGGATATTTTTATTCCTAAAGGATTTAAAATAGTTGAACGAGGCTAGTTTTTTGTTAAAAAAAATTTATAAAGACAAATTTTTCTCGTTAAATTATAAACACACTTTTCTAATATACTCTAGGTACCTACACAATATATGATATCAATTACCGTTTATATCTAAGTTCTAATATTGTTATTAATGAGATAGATTTATTATTTTTCAAACAATATAGAGACAATAATTTTTGTGTCAACATATCATGATCTATTTGAGATATAATATTTATTCATATGAGTTCATGAGGTGCTTTAAAAAATAATGTTTAAGTAATTTATTTATTTTTGTAATTTTTTTTATTTTGAAATTCAAATTTTAGTACATTTATTTTTATTCAAGGCTTATTTTTTTATTTTATTTTAATTCTGTTAAAACAAGTTATGAATTTTAATTTTAGTTTATAATTTTTAGGATAAATAAAACGCTAAGATTAATTTTATAAATTAACTTAGTGAAACATATTTAAGATTTAAATTAAGGCAACATTTTTAAAATGAGGTTTAAACAGTTTGCCACCTGTGCAAAGACTAACTTAAATTTGAATATTGTTAAAGGCCATCAGATAAAAATTCGTAACAAATTCCACATGTGTAGTCGAATTAATTTAAAATTGAAAGAAAAAAATTTAACTTAAACCTCCAATTTTTTAGATAGTATTACCTTTTCAAATTTCAAACGACAATGGAAACATTATAAATAACGTTAGAGTAGTCACTACTGTTCATGCCTCCCTAACAACTTGTTTTATGTTTCTGTGTTATTCACCCTTTTTAGCACTCACATTACCATTAAAGTGACATCATGACTGGTCGTGCAACTAGGAGCAGTTCAAAGAGGTTCGTAACGTCAAGTTTTTTATTAATTTTTTGGTGTCTAACTTTATTTCATTTTAATTTTTGTTTAATTTTTATTCGTTCCATACTATGCTTCGTATTTTATTGTCTACATGTTAGTATTAACCTATAAAATTGTAACTGATGATTAACTTATTTGAAACTCAATCTGACATTATTTACGTGTTTTTACTTTGTTTGAAGAGTAAACTCAACGCAAAAAAAATATGGAAAAAAAGGTCACGCAGAACGAAATCATCACCGTCGCGCAAGATGCTATTTGTGACATATCCTCCAGGTAAATCTCAATTTAAAGGTATTCCTAATTATGTTCGATCATGAAAACAATGCAACACAAGGAATAAAAATATAAAATTTAGTGTTCAGTTTTTATATTTTATTTGATAATAAATTACACATAAAAACTAGAATATAAAAGTGTATTTATCATTATTTTTCATACAAAATTTTACAAAATATATATAATGACAAGAAATTTAATTATAAACAATTGATAAGAATAATAAAAAATAAAAATTAAGTTGAGCTCCTAATTAATATTTCATGTCTTTCGTATAAAAAAATATAAAATATATCAATTTTATGTTTCTAAATATCATATATGTGTTTATATCTTATCTACTAAATATAATTTTATAATTTTATTTTCCTGTTTTAAACATACTGTTAACTTATTTATTTATTTACAAAAATTAATCTAAAGTTTAACTACTTAGGCCTGCAAAATAACATGGGAAGACTCAAATAATTGCAATGCATGATTGATTGAAAATATTTATTTTGTTTTCATGAATTTAGATTTTGAAACTGTTTTTTTATTTGTGTTTGAAAAATAAAAAAAAAATGGGATACACAAGTCATAGTTTCTGATATGTGTTTAAAAAATTTAATTAAATTGGAGTACACAGATCTACATTTCGGAGTGCATATTTCAAATTTTTTTAATTTTTTAAACTCAAATCCGACGATCCGATTTCTATTTCCTAAATAAGATCATCACACTTTTAATACTAGAATAATTTAAAATTAAAAAGCATCCCATTGTTAAATCAGTATTAAAAATAATAATGTGGAAATATGTAGTGAAAGTCTATGATAATAGATGTTAGGGTTGGCTTAAGTGAAAAGAAACCTCTAACTTTTAATTACACTCCAATTCGGGGATGCCCCATCGGAGGTGTCGGAGCCAGCCACAAATTGGTCTCCCCATTTATTGCGTGGGCGCCGTGCCATAAATGCCGCTCATGTCAATCCTAATTCATGGCTACCACATCTGAACTAGAGTGTAAATTCAATTCGCAGATGCGCCGCCTATGCTTTTGTGAATTTTCAGAACCATTTATCTTCGTGCTTTTTTTGGAAATAATATAGTTGTGATATTTGTTTATATAAAAAAGCCTATGTATATTGATCACTTATATTAAGTAAATAAATTTTCTTAAAATTGATTTTATACTCAATCTTTTCTAACCACAGCTATGACTTCCTAATTTAATTTACTTTATACATTAGTTATTTGACGTCCAGAAAATAATTAACTAATTATTCTTTATTCTTAAATTTCAGTAACAATAAATTTTTTATAGAGCACTTTCAAGTTTTTTTCCGATCAATCTAAAATTAGACTATGATAATCTCAGCAACTATGTTACACTTTTAAGCCATGTTATATAAATAATTATATGTTTGAGTACATTAAAAATATTTTTAATTCATATCATATTGTAACTATAATCTATTTTATTACAATTATTATGGCTCCTTTATCAAAAAACTTTATTTTATGAACAAAAATTTATAACGGACTATACTGTGTATTAATTTATCATAACATTTGGTTTTGATAAAAAAATAGCACTTTATATAAGTATAATATTAATTACTTAATTAATACCTTAAGTTTTTAACTGTAATAATATTCGTAATATTATGTTAATCTAAATAATTAATTAGTTTTTTTTATATATCAATGATGAATAAAAGAGTGATACATTGTGCAAAAAATCTTGTAAACTATCTCTTTAATCTTTTGAAAACGTAAGATGTTTCATTCCACTAGTCATTATTGAAGAAACACTTTCATATTAATCAACTGCAACATTTCAATCAACCGGGATTTACAGGATGGATTTGCTGGTTACACTTTTTTTAATAAATTTGTACCGTTTTAATAATTTTTATGCATAAATTCATTAATCAACCATGAATAAATATTTAAAATTAACAACTATATATTTCCGGCTTTATAAAAGTCAATTGTCTTAAAATTATTTGTTTAGTATTTGACTATCAGTTTTATTATTTACAATTTAATCCTATGTAAAATAAATTAATATTAAATAGATTTTTGTTACGGTATTTTTTTTTTTGTTATTTTCTCACAATAAGAGACTTGTATGACAATCTAAAAAAATTTTTTTAACTATAATTTAATTTCGCACTTGTGTAGTCAAAGTCTTTCCAAGAAGAACACAGAAGCCTCCTTCGACAATTTATTTGTCAGCAATCAACATTTAAATTTACTCTCAGAACCAATGTATCAATGTTTAACTGAATACATTGATTCAAAGATTTTGAGAGTGAAACAAGAGGTACAAATAACGATACGCCAAGAGTTTTAGAATTTGGCCCAAACATTAACTCCTCCTGCAAACACCATAATGTCTACTGCTGGAGGTGAAGAAGCAAATGGCAGTAGGGTAAGTAACAAGAATTAGTAATCTCTGTTTTAAGGATTACTAAAGTTTGCCAAATGCGAATTTCATGCTTAATAGTAGGTGAATATAGTAACATATGAACAGTACGAAATTGTGTTTAATGAAACTGAAAATGATCAAAATAAATATTTGTAATGTATACATTTAATATGCAGGCAACTAACTGTGATGGATGGTGCACGAAATTGTGATCTCCAGGCTCGAACAATCCCTGGTAATGGCTCCAAAGCTTGGTGCTTTGATCTTAATTCATAATTGTCACAACTTCGATACAACTAACCAGCAAGTGCACTGGGTCGTCCAAGTAATACCTTACGTGAGTAAGGGTCAAATCCCACGGAGATTGTTGGTATGAAGCAAGCTATGGTCACCTTGTAAATCTCAGTCAGGCAGATATAAATTGATAATGGTGTTTTCGAATATTATATAAGAAAATAGGGATAGAGATACTTATGTAAATCATTGGTAGGAATTTCAGATAAGCGAATGGAGATGCTTTTCGTTCCTCTGAACCTCTGCTTTCCTGCTATCTTCATCCAATCAGTCTTACTCCTTTCCATGGCTGGCTTTATGCAAGGGCATCACCGTTGTCAGTGGCTACATCCCCTCCTCTCAGTGAATAATATGCTCACGCACCCTGTCACGGCACGGCTATTCATCTGTCGGTTCCCGATCATGCTGGAATAGGATTCACCCTCCTTTTGCGTCTGTCACTAACGCCCAGCACTCGCGAGTTTGAAGCTCGTCACAGTCATTCAATCATTGAATCCTACTCAGAATACCACAGACAAGGTTTAGACCTTCCGGATTCTCTTGAATGCCGCCATCATTCTAGCTTACGCCACGAAGATTCTGGTTAGGAGATCTAAGAGATACTCATTCTAGCTTAATTCATGTAGAACAGAAGTGTTTGTCAGGCACGCGTTCATAAGGGAGAAGGATGATGAGCGTCACACATAATCATCACCTTCATCACGTTCTTGGGTGCGAATGGATATCTTAGAAGCGAAATAAGAAGAATTGAATAGAAAACAGTAGTACTTGCATTAATCTTTGAGGAACAGCAGAGCTCCACACCTTAATCTATGGAGTGTAGAAACTCTACCGTTGAAAATACATAAGTGAAGGTCCAGGCATGGCCGAGATGGCCAGCCCCCTATTGTGATCTAAGATAGCATACAACTGATCAAAGATGGTCAAAAAGACTAGTAAAAGGTCCTATTTATAATAAACTAGTCACTAGGGTTTACATGAGTAAGTAATTGATGCATAAATCCACTTCCGGGGCCCACTTGGTGTGTGTTTGGGCTGAGCTTAAGTGTTCCACGTGCAGAGGTCATTTGTGGAGTTGAACGCCAGTTTCTGTGCCAGTTTGGGCGTTCAACTCTGGTTTTGGATCCTTTTCTGGCGCTGGACGCCAGATTTGGGCAGAAGGCTGGCGTTGAACGCCAGTTTACGTAGTCAATTCTTGGCCAAAGTATGGACTATTATATATTTCTGGAAAGCCCTGGATGTCTACTTTCCAACGCAATTGGAAGCGCGCCATTTCGAGTTCTGTAGCTCCAGAAAATACACTTTGAGTGCAGGGAGGTCAGAATCCAACAGCATCAGCAGTCCTTTTTCAACCTCTGAATCTGATTTCTGCTCAAGTCCCTCAATTTCAGCCAGAAAATACCTGAAATCACAGAAAAACACACAAACTCATAGTAAAGTCCAGAAATGTGAATTTAACATAAAAACTAATGAAAACATCCCTAAAAGTGACTAGATCCTACTAAAAACATACTAAAAACAATGCCAAAAAGCGTATAAATTATCCGCTCATCACAACACCAAACTTAAATTGTTGCTTGTCCCCAAGCAACTGAAAATCAAATAGGATAAAAAGAAGAGAATATACTATAAATTCCAAACTATCAATGAAACATAGCTCCAATCATATGAGCGGGACTTATAGCTTTTTGCCTCTTGAATAGTTTTGGCATCTCACTTTATCCATTGAGGTTCAGAATGATTGGCATCTATAGGAACTTCAGATTTCGAATAGTGTTATTGACTCTCCCAGTTCAGTATGATGATTCTTGAACACAGCTTCTTTATGAGTCTTGGCCGTGGCCCTAAGCACTTTGTTTTCTAGTATTACCACCGGATACATAAATGCCACAGACACATAATTGGGTGAACCTTTTCAGATTGTGACTCAGCTTTGCTAAAGTCCCCAATTAGAGGTGTCCAGGGTTCTTAAGCACACTCTTTTTTTTTTTTTTTTTTGCTTTGGACCTTGACTTTAACCGCTCAGTCTCAAGTTTTCACTTGACACCTACACGCCACAAGCACATGGTTAGGGACAGCTTGGTTTAGCCGCTTAGACCAGGATTTTATTCCTTTAGGCCCTCCTATCCACTGATGCTCAAAGCCTTGGGATCCTTTTTATTTGCCCTTGCCTTTTGGTTTTAAGGGTTATTGGCTTTTTCTGCTTGCTTTTTCTTTTTCTTTTTTTTTCTATATTTTTTTTTTCGCCTACTTTTTTTTCTTTCTTCTTTTTTTTTTCTGCAAGCTTTGTTCTTTACTGCTTTTTCTTGCTTCAAGAATCATTTTTATGATTTTTCAGATTATCAAATAACATGTCTCCTAGTCATCATTCTTTTAAGAGCCAACATATTTAACATTCTTAAACAACAACTTCAAAAGACATATGCACTGTTCAAGCATACATTCAGAAAACAAGAAGCATTGTCACCACATCAATATAATTAAACTAAGTTCAAGGATAAATTCGAAACTCATGTACTTCTTGTTCTTTTGAATTAAAACATTTTTCATTTAAGAGAGGTGATGGATTCATAGGACATTCATATCTTTAAGACAAAGTTACTAACTACTAATGATCATGTAATGAAGGCACAAACATAGATAAGCACATAACATAGAAAACGAAAAACAGAAGAAAGAAGAACAAGGAATGAATCCACCTTAGTGATGGTGGCATTTCCTTCTTGAGGAATCAATGATGTCCTTGAGCTCTTCTATGTCTCTTCCTTGCCTTTGTTGCTCCTCCTTCAGTGCTTTTAGATCTTCTCTGATTTCATGAAGGATGATGGAGTGCTCTTGATGTTCCACCCTTAGTTGCTTCCAATAATTGTGTGGAAGAAAATGTATCCCTTGAGGTATCTCAGGGATCTCTTGATTTGCAGTCAAATGTTCTACCACTGAGCTATAGACCCTTGATGGAAGCTTTTGTCTTCCCTTTCCTCTTTCTAGAGGTTTCTCTGGCCTTAGGTGCCATCAATGGTTATGGAAAAAACAAAAAAGCTATGCTTTTACCACACCAAACTTAGAATGTTGCTCGCCCTCGAGCAAAAGAAGAAAGAATAGAAGAATAAGAAGAATATATGGAGGAGATGGATGGGAGTGTGTATTCGGCCATATGGGTGGGATTGGGTGGGAGAGAGATGTTGAATTTTGAAGGTAGTGGGTGTATGGATGTGAGTGGTAAATGGAAAGTAGAAGGGATGATCATGAATGGAAAGAGAGATGATGAGGTAGGTGGGGATCCTGTGGGGTCCACAGATCCTGAGATGATCCTGTGGGGTCCACAGATCCTGAGGTGTCAAGGCATTTACATCCCTGCACCAGTTTAGGCATGTAAAATGCCCTTGCACACAACTCTGGGCGTTCAGCGCCAGGTTGGTGCCCGTTTTGGGCGTTCAACGCCCCTTTGCTGCCATTTCTGGCGTTGAACGCCAGAACCATACTTGTTCTGGGCGTTCAGCGCCAGGATGCTCCCATTCTGGGCGTTCAGCGCCAGAACTATGCTCTGTTCTGGCGTTTGAACGCCAGACAGATGCTCTTCCAGGGTGTGATTTTTCTTCTGCTGTTTTTGATTCCTTTTTCAATTTTTATATTTATTTTGTGACTCCACATGATCATGAACCTAAGAAAACATGAAAAACAATAAAAATAAGAATTAGATAAACATTGGGTTGCCTCTCAACAAGCGCTTCTTTAATGTCAATAGCTTGACAGTGGGCTCTCATGGAGCCTCACAGATGTGCAGAGCTTTGTTGAGACTTTCCAACACCAAACTTAGAGTTTGGATATGGGAGTTCAACACCAAACTTAGAGTTTGGTTGTGGCCTCCCAACACCAAACTTAGAGTTTGACTGTGGGGGCTCTGGTTGACTCTGCTTGGAGAGAAGCTTTTCAAGCTTCCTCTCCATGGTTGCAGAGGGAGATCCTTGAGTTTTGAATACAAGGGAGTTCTCATTCCATTGAAGGACTATTTCACCTCTGTCAACATCAATCACAGCTCTTGCTGTGGCCAGGAAAGGTCTTCCTAGGATGATGGATTCATCCTCTTCCTTTCCAGTATCCAGGACTATGAAATCAGTAGGTATGTAAAGGCCCTCAACCTTTACTAATACATCTTCTACTTGTCCATAAGCCTGTTTTCTTGAGCTATCTGCCATCTCTAGTGAGATTTTAGCAGCTTGCACCCCATAGATTCCCAGTTTCTCTATTACAGAGAGGGGCATGAGGTTTATTCCTGAACCGAGGTCACACAGAGCCTTAAAGAGCATGGTGCCTATGGTACAGGATATTATGAACTTTCCAGGATCCTGTCTCTTCTGAGGCAATGTCAGTTGATCCAGATCACTTAGTTCATTGATGAACAAGGGAGGTTCAACTTCCCAAGCATCAATGCCAAACAATTTGGCATTCAGCTTCATGATTGCACCAAGAAACTTGGCAGTTTGCTCTTCAGTGACATCCTCATTCTCTTCAGAAGAGGAATACTCATCAGAGCTCATGAAGGGCATAAGGAGGTTCAATGGAATCTCTATGGTCTCTAGATGAGCCTCAGAGTCCTTTGGTTCCCCAGAGGGAAACTCCTTATTGATCACTGGACGTCCCTGGAGGTCTTCCTCCTTGGGATTCATGTCCTCTCCTCTCCTCACAGGTTCGGCCATGGCGCTTATGTCAATGGCCTTGCACTCTCCTTTTGGGTTCTCTTCTGTATTGCTTGGGAGAGTACTAGGAGGGATTTCAGTGATCCTTTTACTCAGCTGGCCCACTTGTGCTTCCAGATTTCTAATGGAAGACCTTGTTTCATTCATGAAACTTACAGTGGCCTTAGATAGATCAAAGACTAGATTTGCTAAATTAGAAGCATTTTGTTCAGAGTTCTCTGTCTGTTGCTGAGTTGATGATGGAAAAGGCTTGCTATTGCTAAACCTGTTTCTTCCACCATTATTAAAGCCTTGTTGGGGCTTTTGATCCTTCCATGAGAAATTTGGATGATTTCTCCATGTTGAGTTATAGGTGTTTCCATAAGGTTCACCTAAGTAATTTACCTCTGCTATTGCAGGGTGCTCAGGATCATAAGCTTCTTCTTCAGGAGAAGCCTCTTGAGTACTGTTGGATGCAGCTTGCATTCCATGCAGACTCTGAGAGATCATATTGACTTGCTGAGTCAATATTTTATTCTGGGCCAATATGGCATTCAGAGTATCAACTTCAAGAACTCCCTTCTTCATAGGCGTCCCATTACTCACAGGATTCCTTTCAGAAGTGTACATGAACTGGTTATTAGCAACCATGTTAATGAGTTCCTGAGCTTCTGCAGGCGTTTTCTTTAGGTGAATGGATCCACCTGCAGAAGTGTCCAGTGACATTTTTGATAGCTCAGATAAACCATCATAGAATATATCCAGGATGGTCCATTCTGAAAGCATGTCAAAAGGACACTTTTTGGTCAACTGTTTGTATCTTTCCCAAGCTTCATAGAGGGATTCACCTTCTTTCTGTCTGAAGGTTTGAACATCAGCTCTAAGCTTGCTCAGCTTTTGAGGAGGAAAGTACTTGGCTAAGAAAGCCGTGACCAGCTTATCCCAAGAGTTCAGGCTGTCTTTGGGTTGAGAATCCAACCATAATCTAGCTCTGTCTCTTACAGGAAAAGGGAAAAGCATGAGCCTGTAGACTTCAGGATCTACTCCATTAGTCTTAACAGTATCACATATCTGCAAGAATTCAGTCAAGAACTAAAAAGGATCTTCAGATGGAAGTCCATGAAACTTGCAGTTCTGCTGCATCAGAGAAACTAATTGAGGTTTCAGCTCAAAGTTGTTTGCTCCAATGGCAGGAATGGAGATGCTTCTTCCATGTAAATTGGAATTAGGTGCAGTAAAGTCACCAAGCATCTTCCTTACATTATTATTATTTTCGGCTGCCATCTCCTTTTCCTGTTCGAAAATTTCTGAAAGGTTTTCTCTGGATTGCTGTATTTTAGCTTCTCTTAATTTTCTCTTCAGTGTCCTTTCAGGTTCTGGATCTGCTTCCACAAGAATGCTCTTATCCTTGCTCCTGCTCATATGACAAAGAAGAAGGCACAGAAAAATAATAATAATAATAATGGAGATCCTTTATACCACAGTATAGGGATCCCTGTGTGAGTGGAAGAAGAGGGGGAGACAAAGAATGTAATATAATGGAAGAAACACAACTGTGAGGATGGAAGGAGGTGAAATGAGATGTTAGGATATGAATGAATAAATAGAATGAGATGGGGGAGAAGGAGGGAATTTTTGAAAATTTTTTTGAAAAAGAGTTAGTGATTTTTGAAAAATGGTTTTTGAAAAATGTTAGAAATTTTCGAAAAATTTTTAAAATTTAAAAATAAAAATAATTAGTTAATAAAAAAGAAATTTTTGAAAAAGAGGGAAGATATTTTCGAAAATTAGAGAGAGAGAGAGTTAGTTAGGTAGTTTTGAAAAAGTTAAGAAACAACCAAAAAGTTAGTTAGTTAGTTGAAACAAATTTGAAAAGATAAGAAGTTAGGAAGTTAGAAAAGATATTTTGGAAAGATATTTTTGAAAAAGATAAGATAAGAAGATATTTTTGAAAAGATATGATTGAAATTAGTTTTGAAAAAGATTTGATTTTTAAAATCACAATTAATGACTTGATTCATAAGAAATCACAAGATATGATTCTAGAACTTAAAGTTTGAATTTTTTCTTAACAAGCAAGTAACAAACTTCAAATTTTTGAATCAAAACATTAATTGATTATGTTATTTTCGAAAATTTGATATAAAAATAAGAAAAAGATTTTTGAAAAATATTTGAATTTTGAAAAAAATTCTGAAAAAGATAAGATTTTCAAATTGAAAATTTGATTTGACTCATTGGCAACAACTTGATTTTTAAAATTTTTTTGAAAAAGTCAACTCAAATTTTCGAATTTGATGAGAGAAAAAGGGAAAGATATTTTTTTGAGTTTTGAAATTTTTATGAAAAACATGAAAATTATGCAATGCATGAAATTTTTAGATCAAAACAATGAATGCATGCATGAATGATATGAATGTCAAGATGAACACCAAGAACACTATGAATGTCAAGATGAACATCAAGAACATAATTTTGAAAAATTTTTAATGCAAAGAAAACATGCAAGACACCAAACTTAGAATTCTTTAATGCTTAGGCACTAAGAATTCAAGAATGCATATGATAAACATGAAAAGACACAAAACAAAAAATCATCAAGATCAAACAAGAAGACTTACCAAGAACAACTTGAAGATCATGAAGAACACTATGAATGCATGAAATTTTCGAAAAATGCAAGATGCATATGCAAGTGACACCAAACTTATAATGTGACTCAAGACTCAAACAAGAAACAGAAAAATATTTTTGATTTTTATGATTTTCTGATTTTTTTGGTAATTTTTTTTTGAAAATTAATAGAAAAAGGAAAAATAAGGATTCCAAAATTTTTAATATGAATTCCAGGAATCTTGCCATGTTAGTCTAAAGCTTCAGTCCAGGAATTAGACATGGCTCACTAGCCAGCCAAGCTTTCAATGAAAGCTCCAGTCCAAAACACTAGACATGGCCAATGGCCAGCCAAGCTTCAGCAGGTGATTCAGACATGACACGCCTGACATACCCTACAGTCGTGTAAGAGCTGATGGTTGGAAGCCTCAGTCCAAAAGAATTTAGACATGGCTTTACAGCCAGCCAGGCTTCACATGCTTCATGAAACACTAGAATTCATTCTTAAAAATCTTGAATAAAATTTTTGAAAACATTTTTATTTTTTATTTTTATTTTTTTTTTCGAAAACAGATGAGAAAATTTTAGAAATATTTTTGAAAAATTTTTGAAAATAAAATAAAAAGAAAATTACCTAATCTGAGCAACAAGATGAGCCGTCAGTTGTCCAAACTCAAACAATCCCCGGCAACGGCGCCAAAAACTTGGTGCACGAAATTGTGATCTCCAGGCTCGAACAATCCCTGGTAATGGCTCCAAAGCTTGGTGCTTTGATCTTAATTCATAATTGTCACAACTTCGATACAACTAACCAGCAAGTGCACTGGGTCGTCCAAGTAATACCTTACGTGAGTAAGGGTCGAATCCCACGGAGATTGTTGGTATGAAGCAAGCTATGGTCACCTTGTAAATCTCAGTCAGGCAGATATAAATTGATAATGGTGTTTTCGAATATTATATAAGAAAATATGGATAGAGATACTTAGGTAAATCATTGGTAGGAATTTCAGATAAGCGAATGGAGATGCTTTTCGTTCCTCTGAACCTCTGCTTTCCTGCTATCTTCTTCCAATCAGTCTTACTCCTTTCCATGGCTGGCTTTATGCAAGGGCATCACCGTTGTCAGTGGCTACATCCCCTCCTCTCAGTGAATAATATGCTCACGCACCCTGTCACGGCACGGCTATTCATCTGTCGGTTCCCGATCATGCTGGAATAGGATTCACCCTCCTTTTGCGTCTGTCACTAACGCCCAGCACTCGCGAGTTTGAAGCTCGTCACAGTCATTCAATCATTGAATCCTACTCAGAATACCACAGACAAGGTTTAGACCTTCCGGATTCTCTTGAATGCCGCCATCATTCTAGCTTACGCCACGAAGATTCTGGTTAGGAGATCTAAGAGATACTCATTCTAGCTTAATTCATGTAGAACAGAAGTGTTTGTCAGGCACGCGTTCATAAGGGAGAAGGATGATGAGCGTCACACATAATCATCACCTTCATCACGTTCTTGGGTGCGAATGGATATCTTAGAAGCGAAATAAGAAGAATTGAATAGAAAACAGTAGTACTTGCATTAATCTTTGAGGAACAGCAGAGCTCCACACCTTAATCTATGGAGTGTAGAAACTCTACCGTTGAAAATACATAAGTGAAGGTCCAGGCATGGCCGAGATGGCCAGCCCCCTATTGTGATCTAAGATAGCATACAACTGATCAAAGATGGTCAAAAAGACTAGTAAAAGGTCCTATTTATAATAAACTAGTCACTAGGGTTTACATGAGTAAGTAATTGATGCATAAATCCACTTCCGGGGCCCACTTGGTGTGTGTTTGGGCTGAGCTTAAGTGTTCCACGTGCAGAGGCCATTTGTGGAGTTGAACGCCAGTTTCTGTGCCAATTTGGGCGTTCAACTCTGGTTTTGGATCCTTTTCTGGCGCTGGACGCCAGATTTGGGCAGAAGGCTGGCGTTGAACGCCAGTTTACATCATCAATTCTTGGCCAAAGTATGGACTATTATATATTGCTGGAAAGCCCTGGATGTCTACTTTCCAACGCAATTGGAAGCGCACCATTTCAAGTTCTGTAGCTCCAGAAAATCCACTTTGAGTGCAGGGAGGTCAGAATCCAACAGCATCAGCAGTCCTTTTTCAACCTCTGAATCTGATTTCTGCTCAAGTCCCTCAATTTCAGCCAGAAAATACCTGAAATCACAGAAAAACACACAAACTCATAGTAAAGTCCAGAAATGTGAATTTAACATAAAAACTAATGAAAACATCCCTAAAAGTGACTAGATCCTACTAAAAACATACTAAAAACAATGCCAAAAAGCGTATAAATTATCCGCTCATCAATGGACAACTGTGTGTGTTGGATGTCGTCAAATGTGAAGTTGAAAGATTGCGTTCATTGACAATACTAGTAAGTAAAAATTATTTTATTAAGAATATGTTCATTATGAATAATTTGACTATGATTTCATGATTATTTTTATTTCAATTGACGTTTGAAATCCCCAGAGATATGCTGGTCAATGAAGAAGAAGCAATGGTAGCTATATACTTATATAATGCTAATGCCTCTCTCGAGTAAGTATCTTGTTAATATACATATAGATAAAAGTTGTTAAATATTTTATTTCACGTGGTAAGATTATTTATTTATTTATCTATTTATTTTTACAACAGCGAGAAAATACTTGTATACGAAGGTGTGGATGGTTGTAGAAGATCATTCGATGCACTTAAGCCTATGCGACAGATAGATGCTAATGTAACATTCCAAATTTTTTTCGTTAAATTTTTTATTTTTCAAACCTCTGAGACTAACTTTATTTGTTACCTTTAAACTTGCTAGATATTAACAATGGTTGCATGCAAAATGACTCATGATGAAAAAAACCGTTCCGGAGGTCCAAAGATATGGTTTCTTCCACCTAGGGTCTCCGTAAGTCATATGAATTCAAGGTCTACTATATGCTTTAATAAAACAACCAAAGTGAATCACAATTTTCATTGACTGTAAAACTTGATAGGAACAAGCACTTTCCTTTTTCTACCCACCATCAGAGGTGGTAATGAACCATTCAACATACTTATCTGATGTTAGCAGCTTATCAAAGGTAGCTAATGTATTTGTTTTAACTTTGAAACCTACCCATCTACTTTCATTTGCCGTTATATGTTTTTATAATATTGGGTTTTTGTGATTTTTAGATTTATGTACCAATTAAGGACATCTTTAAACACTGGTACTTATTATGTGTTGACGTGAAGAAGAGGAAGTTGATATGTATAGATCCGATGCAACAACGACCAAGGAAAACCATAAGGGAGCGACAGATTCGACAACTAGTGAGTTATTCATGCTTCTCAATTGAATTTGTTGCCAGTAACTCATTTAATTTTCAGCAACAATTACTTATAGTTATAATTGCTGTCAATGTAGGCAAATTTCATTGACTGGATGATCCATGAACATTTGGCCGATGAGAGATTAGTGGGTAAGTTAGAGTTGGATGAAGTTGCATATCAACTCGGTGAATTTCAGATCTATTATCCACAGAATCTTCCACAACAAGATAACTCGTAAGCCAAGTTACTATATGAATTTAAGCAAATTCAAATAAGTTTCTAGGAAAGATGAAACAAATACTTTAATTCGTATGCCTCAGGTTTGATTCTGGGATGTGGGTTGCTAGATGGCAGTTATATGCTGAGACCAGAAATTCATTTATCATACCAGTGAGTATAACATTATAATTGCTGATATTGTATCCTTATTGAATAGAATGTTCACTAATTTATTAATTTCACAACATGCAGCCAGTGGACGAATCTACTCGCATGCGATTGGCCTTAGACTTAGTGCTGAGTAATTACAATAAGGTCAAAGAAAACACCATCGAAGCCACAAAGAAATTGGTCACCAAAATTAACTGAAATGCAGCCATTTTTTATGTTAATGATCTGAGTCTTATTTATTTTTCAAAGTTTAAGATTTTTTGAATTATTTACATTGACAGGGTTAGGTATTTTATTTTAGTAAGACTTTATACTATAACCGTTTCTAATTATTTGTTTCTAATTCTGCCATTTTTATCGATAGTATTGTGTTGTTTCCATTTATTTTACTAAAATTGTAAACTAAAATAGAAGAGACGTTGTAACCTCAAAATTGAATGAGTAGGTACACTACACTACACAATAATTACAATTTTACAGAAATTATATAGCAAAGGTGTTAGAGAACTCCGCATGTTCACCCGAAAACTCTGCTCCCTTTGTAATTTAACTGATAGCGGTTGTTGTTCTGAATAGTTTGGGTGGTAGAAACCCCCCAAAAATTAAATCTACGAGAATCAAAAGATACTCTCACATACATACCCGCCAAACCAAAAACCCCGATAGCCCCAAACCCGCGAAAAATAAAGCACTCACCCAATTTTGTGACCCTATTTTCAGCCTTTCCTGCAAATTGGCAACGACGTCTGCTCCCCCGAGGGTCATCACTGTTCATAGTGACCCTCTTCTCGGACTGATCTTTAGGTTAGTGGGTTTCTTATTCTCTTCCTTGAATTGCTGTCGTATTTCACTTTTTCCCCCTTTTTTTCAGATGACAAGTCAAGCGGAGAATTACATTAGATGTTAGTTTCTTCTCCCTTTAGAAAGTCTTGGAAAGTATAAGAGAAAATTGTTCATCTCAACTCATACTACATAAAATTTTGCCCCTTTCCAGAGGATAGGGTTTACGAAAAGTTTGGTCTATTCATCATGCCATGTCTTCCAGCAGAGGCTGAGAAACTGGAAATTGATCTTCATGTTGCTCATCGTAGATCTGTTATATCAACATTTGTTCCATTTGGAGTTGTAGAATTCGACAATGATGAGGTAAATTGGATTTTATTTTGTGTTAAGCAGAAAAAAAAAGAATTTTAAGAGTATGATTGGACTCGTCCTCTTGCAGATTAAGATGGCTGAACATTTTTAAGAGATGTTCCTTAAAATTATTCTTGACCGATCCGAATTTGTGTCCGATCGTGTAACCCTAGTTAAAGGTGCTGAATCTCACAATGATTCTTCAACTAGGTCTTGTACTTTGATTAGTATCTTCTTGTTCATCCCAATTCTTGTGTTCAGTTTTGAAACTTGTCGTAGTCCATCAATTTAGTATCACAATTTGACATTATCATGCTTGTGACAGGCAGTTCAAGAGGTTGTCTGCTATGGAATTATCAGATTTTGGTTGATTTCTTATTATGAGTTGTGGAGTCATGCTTCTGCAGCAGGCAGGTCTTCTGATTCTCTACTCCTATAATCGTATGTTATATCATTATTTTTTTGTGTTGATAAGGTATAATGCCATATAATGAATTTGTTTTATTCATCCTAAATATCATGCCGCCTCATATATCAGGTTAGCATATCATATGATTCCGTGGTCAAGGAACAATTAAATACTAATGTGGTATTCAATGTTTTAGAGGTGATCATTTTCGTAATATATAAGGCTCAGTTATAGGGAATAAGTAGTTCCCTATATGTCGATCCTTATTGTCAATTTTCAATCAAGAGTAATGTTAATGTGAGAAAGATATTGGCGTTACAATGGAAGGGAAATAATTCAACTCAGACATCAGTATAGATGAGATTGAGATTGCTTTGGCTACAATCACAGAGCCTCCAGTTGCCCAGTTGCGAAAAGTGGTGAAGGAGAATCTAAAGAAGAAGAAAGGTCATCACCAGAAAAGTGACGAGAAGATGGAAGAGAATAAGGAGGTTGTGCACAAGGAGGTGGTGCAGACGGATCATGTGCAGGAGAATGTGAAGAGTCATGTTAAGGATGAGGATAAGGAAGTGGTCAAGAACCCAACTGAGAAACACAATTTGGAAGCAAGACCTGTTAAGCGGCGAGAAACTGCGATTACAAGGACAGTGAAGTTCATATTTGGAGAGGATATACGATGGGCGCAGCTGCCGGTGAATTGTAGTTTGACGATGATAAGGGATACAATAAAGGATCGGTTTCCACAATTGAAGAGTGTTCTTGTGAAGTATAAGGATTGAGAAGGTGATTTTGTTACAATAACCAATGTTGCTGATTTAAGGCTAGCTGAAAGTTCCGGTAATGTGCTGGGATCAATTCGACTTTATATTCCTGTGAAGTGGATCCTTCACAGGAACCATCTTATGATGATAAAACCATGGGACGTGGGGTGCCAACTTATGTTAGCAAATCAGGTGAGGATATAGAGAATGTAGCTAGGCAAAGAGCCAAACCGGTAGCAAACCGGGTGATTACTGTGGAGGACTGGCTTGTCCAGTTTGCAAGGCTGTTCAAGAACCCTGTTGGATTTGACTCTGATGCATATCTATATATTCACGAGGTTGGAATGAAGCTATATTCCGAAGCAATGGAGGATACTGCATTGGATGATGATGCTCAAGAACTGTTTGAAATTGCAGCTGATAAATTTCAAGAAATGGCAGCTTCGGCATTGTTTAATTGGGGGAATGTTCACATGTCTAGGGCGAGGAAGCGTGTATCCTCTGCAGAGGATGGATCAAGAGAGTCTTTGGAGAGTATCAAGTCTGCATATGACTGGGCTCAAACTGAGTACACAAGAGCAGAAACGAGATACGAAGAGGCCGTGAGAATCAAACCCGACTTCTATGAACGACTTCTTACACTTGGGTATCAGCAGTTTGAGCAAGCAAAGCTTCATTGGTGTTATTCGGTGGCAACCAATAAGGACCCGGACATTGGTGCTTCTGAAGAGGTTTTGCAGTACTATAACAAGGCAGAAGATAGCATGGAGAATGGCATGTTGATGTGGGAAGGGATTGAGAAGCAGCGTTTGAATGGATTATCCAAATTCGACAACTATAAAGAACAGTTAGAGAAAATGGATTTGCATAATCTTTTCCGGTATGTTTCTCCGGAGGAAGCCGAAGAGCAGGCTTCAAAGATGAGGTTATAGGTATATCTTTTATGGGGAACGTTGTTGTATGAGCGCTCTGTTGTGGAATATAAGCTAGGCCTAACCAATCATTCAAAAATCTGAATCATCTTCAAGCTGCCATTCCAGTTTTAGGGGCCACAACAGAAGACCCAGCTGATATGGAACCCATCCCGGACTCTTCGTTACTTGTAGACGCACAAACCGGGATATTGGGACCAAGGCTTGATGTTTTCACTTGATCAATAAAAGCCGACTTAGCTGCTGAGGTTGGTGCTGTTCCACCACCAATGTTCCTATCTTTTTCCATCTTATGCTGATTTTTCACACTGTCATGTCTTTTGCGCTGATCACAAAGCAAACACCACAGTCCATTACAAATGCGTGAGAGTAACATAGTTTATAAATCCATAACACAATATGACGGATCAGCATACAACAAATGTCTAGACATAGTTATAGTATGAGATACCTTAGGGAGGATGCTGCTGATATTTGTTTCTGTATCATCGTCTACTGGCTCCTTTGGGATTCTACCAGGAGCATTAGGACAACTTTTGTTGTAGTGCCCTGTCACACCGCAGTTTGAACACTTTCTCTGTTGCTTGAATTTTGAGTTTTTCTTGGGAGCTCCCTTACTCTTCACCACCAATGGGTCACCAACGCAGTCATCGTCTAAGTTAGTGTTATGTGGATTTTCACCTCACTTTTGGAGTTTTGTAATTGTGTCGACAACACTATTCATTGCTTCGACAAAATCACTTGAATTCTTACAGGCCAAATCCATCAACCTAGAACACTCAGCACCCAACACACCCAAACGACACTTTAGTACCTTATCAGAATCACTTGGATCATCGACGTTTGACTTCATGAAGTCACTCTTGGCATTCTTCGTCCAACGCTTGCACACTAAGCTTTCTGGAATAACTTCAACATGTTGGTGCTTTAGGCAGGCGAATATATGCATGCAGGGAATTCCTCTATTTTCGAACCACAGACACTCGCAACGGAGAATCCCCCGAACTCTGTCAAACTCAACCACATGATGAATCTCTGGCACTCCAAAAATGTTACACTTGAAGTATAGTTTTCCACCATCCTGAATTACCAACTCTGTATTCATTGCACAAGTACCCTCAATTTCCTTCCTGACCTCCCAGAACATGTTACGAGTGAAAGTCTTTGCAGCAAAATCTTCAAGTGTCGGCAAAGAAGTCACAAGTACTGGAGCGGTATATTTACTATTGAACTCTGCGACTCTTTCATTGTTCCTGTAATGGCTAACCACGGTCTCCATGTTATTGATGAATTCAAGAAGGGTATCTTTCTTTCTCACATATGCTTTTATTAGAGAGTTAATCCCTTCACACTGGGATGTTGTCCTGATTTGCCCAAAAAATTGGTCCTTCAAATATGCAAGAGCCCATAGATTCCTCATCTCATAGGTTTGGACGACCCAAGAGTTGCTTGATAAGTTATACCTGGCCACCATATCTTCCCACCTGACCTCAAACTCTTCAACACTCACATTGGCATAAATCAATTGCTTGAAGTCCATTAGAAATCCACTATTCTTAACCTTCTCGCATGCATTCCTATGTAAGTGCCATGCACATAGTCGATGTGTTACAGAAGGAAAGACCTGTTTAATTGCTTCTCTCATTGAAAGATCTCCGTCGGTGACAACTGCCGTAGGGTGTTTACTCCCCATTGCTTCCAAAAAAGTTTCCAAGAGCCACTTGTATGAACCAATATCCTCATTAACAAGAAGACCACAACCGAATACGACGGTCTGCCCATGATGATTACTACCAGAAAATATAACAAGTGGTTTATTGTAGACATTCCTATTGTAAGTCGAATCAAATGTCAATACATCCCCAAAGCACTCATAATCAATGCTGTTAGTCCCATCAGCCCAGAACAAATTTTCCAATCGATTCTCATTACTTAATGTGTACTTGCCAAAGAAATAAGAATCGTTCCCAACTTTACCTCTCAGATAGCTTATTGCAGCATTTGCATCACCACCCTTCACCTTTTCCTTCCTATATTGAGTAATGAGGTTGTACATGTCTTTTTGGTTGAATGGCAAGTTTGCATATCCACCTTTTTGAGCAGCCAAGTATCCCAAGATGTGACAGGTCCTGATACCTATGTCGTGCAAATTATTTGCCTGAGCTTTATCCGAGACACTGAATGTGCGATACTCAGGCATCATGCTAACGTCGAGTGGAGCAACTAATTCATGAGAGTACTTTTCGTAGAACGAAACAACCTTCCATTGCTAAATTTTTGTATCTAGTCTTGCACGAATTCTAGCCGGGCAACAACTTCGAGTTAGGGGTCGGTGGTCCCTGATTCTTTCGTCCTTTTCAACCTCTTCCTTTCTTGAGCCCGCCCGATTGCAAACAATTTGGCGCATAATTACGGAACCATCGTTATCGCGTCTGACTTCATCCAACCTCACAGCGAAACCGTGCATCATTGCATAAGTCTTGTAGAATCGATAGACAGCTTCCTCATCTGTAAACTGAAGTTGCATGATATCTTCTTGTGACAGCTCTGCTATTCTCTTATCTTGAGGTCTATCTTCATCAGCCTCTGAATCGTCGTCTAAAAAGTCTAGATCGTCTCCTCTAAGGAACCCAACATCGGAGTCTGATCCGAAAAAATCACTATCCAACGGATCCATCTCCCAAAAACGAAGATACACCTCCAATTTATAAAAAAAACAAACACATCACGACACAATTAACATTTCACAGATATGTAGACTACAAAAATTACCACTAATTCACATAAAATACAGTAACACCTTTTAAGGAACTAAAAGTTTTTAATACAATCCATCCAATTGTATTTACTTTTATGTCCCTCATTTGGTTGACTATCTTCTTTGTATCTTAAAGATCTAAGCATAACAACATATATTTAGATTATTTTTTTTTAAAAATGAGCATCAATGATTTCATCACTTTAGAATTTCATTTGTAATGGTCTGTACGAAATAGAATGACATTCTCACCAAAATTGAGGTGGCTGCGATGGTTGGCGTGGCTGCAGTGCTGCGGGCAGCGGGGCTGGGTAAATGGGTGGGTAGAGCTTGATTTGCCTTTTTCTTTCAATTTCAGAGAGGAATGGGGCTGAGGTGCATTGAGTTTCTGCAAAATGATAAAAAAATATAACTTAACTTTTTTAATGCTTACAGAAATTATATATTCAGTCATCTTATAAAAATATTTAATTACAAAGTTGTCCTATTTTAGTTAAGATATTAACTCAAACTAAAACTAAACATCCATAATAATTAGCATTAAATCATATCCAGATTCAACATGTATAGCATTTAGTTCAGTTAGTACAAGTAACTACATTTATCCCATAATACATCACTAACCAATAATAAACTGTTATTTAGAATATCCAAAAATTATGTGCATTTATTTCATCCAAGCCTATATAAATCAGATTCAGTTCCATACTTTGTTCTTTCCTAGTATAAACAATTTGATGGAGTCCTTAATAAATCTATGTTCTACACAATTCAAATAAAAGACAACGGAGTATCAATTTAAGACGCATCCATGTCCCAGGTTCCCCTCACCTTTTTTTATTTTTAAATATCATTTCTTTTCTCAGTAAAAGCATAAGTAAAACTACATTAAATACAATAAATCAGAGGAATGAAAGAGTCAAAATAATGTCATAGTCCGTACTCCATATAATATCCTCACTGCCTGAATATAGTATGCTGTCTAGTTGAAAATGTGTACTACAATATCGGTGCCCAATATTCAGAAGAGTTCATATAGTTACAGTTTTCAGGATCTCATCCTCTAACATGCAAGATGATTATTAGGTATACATAACATCAGCTAGTAACAAGAAGAGTGTGGCATTCTTATGTCTAATACATTTCAAACTCTTACCGAATCTTACCCTTTGCAATTCTGGAAAAGTTTACTCTATATCAAGTAACGAATTCATATATACTGGATTAAACTGCAAAAATTAAAGAAAAAAAAACCACGTGCAAAAGCACCATTCCTAGAGGATGTAATTTATACAGTCTAACATAATAAATGCATCCATGACCAATTACACGACTTAATCTCGTGACCTTAAGGTCATACAAAGATAACTCAACCATTGCTCCAAGACATCTCTTTTATCAAAATGCAAATAGTTGAAGATAAATTTCAAACCAGCATAACAGCACCTTTTCTGTTTGTTGTACAGTATTGTAAGACCTCGTGTAATGCCACTGGTTTGATATCTAACACTACCCTCCAACCAGGTTACAAGAGTAGGATCAACAGATGCAAGAAATGCGGTGGGGTCATGAAGGTAAACCCCTGCACAGAAAAAAACACATACATTAGAAAAAAAAAGCAAAAAAAAAATAGGTTAAAGTCAGTATAAAATGCAGAGGCAGCAGCTGAAAAACCAAGGATTTTCCCATTTCAGAAACAGAAACGTCTACCCAAAACATGTTATAGTTGTGAGCTTAAGTAAAAGATAACTATAACAACAAGAAAAGATTATAATTACTATAAGTGGATTATATTAATTTCACAGATTTGAAGTCAAATTCCATCTACTTGCGCAGGGACCCAATTCAACAAAGCAACCATTGCTTACCAACTTTTTGTTTTTCTATACAGCAACTCGCTGACAAATGCTTTCCATAATCCCACATAATCATCTTTTAATATTTGGTACACAACACTTACTCTTTCTGTCCCTAATTAATTGCAAGAAGATAAAATAAAAAAACAAAAGAAAACACCAACAACAACACGACATCAGCAACTATAACATGAAAAGTTCGGAAAAATAACACAACAACATCGAAGGTGTGTCTGATCAAAATTAAATCTACTCTTATGCCAATTACATACTTCAATTCCAATTAACTCAGTCCAGAACAAAATTAAAGGACATCAAGCAAACAATGAACAGCACAAAACTCAGGCTAGAATAAACCAATATAAATACTACAAAATGATTCCAAGTCACAGCAAACAGAATTCAAATTCCATCTAACGAAGATCATGAACAAAGTTAAGTAGTTAACCACAATACATGATTCCTATTCCCCAGTCACAGAAAATAAGACATGCAGAACTAAAAATCATGAACAACTTAGGTTAAGGATCTTAATGATAAAAAGTTTATTATTGAATAATATGTATTTCTTGATTCAAAATTGGTGTCTTAGGCATCAACAAGTTAACGACTGTGACTAGGACAAGTATAAAAGGATACTATAGGAGTATAGTAGATATAGTAGAAAAATTGATCTGATTAAAAACTATGATGAGTTAAATATCTCTTTAATAGAAGTTCCAATGATATACTGTGATAACTTCAGTGCAGTATTATTAGCTGTCAATCCTATTTTACATTATAAGTCTAAATATTTTAAGACATACTTGTATTTTTTTAGAAATCATGTAAATAACAAAGAAATCGGAATACACCAAATCTCAAAAACTGTGCAAGTGGATGATATTTTCACAAAGGTTATACACTCATAAAACTTTCTACACTTCAGAGACAAACTTAACATTAGTGATCAAGGTCAAATCAGCACAGCAACAGCAGTTTTCTAGAAAGCATAATTTAGAGATGATGAAGATCAAAGAAAAAAGAAACAGCTTAAAAAATAAGAAAATTAGAGATAATGATAGGAGTTACGGTATGTATATATCTTAGTAAGGACTTTCTTAATTATAGTTAGTAATGGGTCAGCACAAATTAGTTATAATTAGCTTAGCTATAGCTAGAGGTTAGTAAGAAGGAGTACATGCTAACAACTTTTGTTAGTTAGTTTATAATAGTAATTTCCTTTCTCATTATAATTCACTTGGCTTTCACCTCATGTCATAACAGAATCATCTCATTTGGATTGATTCAATGTATCTCTCAACCAATTCCTCTTCTTCCTTCTCTACCCTCTAAGGCTTGGGGTTTTTTATTTCAAACAAAATGATTCTAAGTCACAGCAAACAAAATTCAAAATACAGCTAACAAAAATTATGAGCAAGATTAAGTAATTAACCAAAACAAATTATTCCTATTTCCTAGTCACAGAAGATAAGATATTCAGAACCAAAAATCAAGCACAACTTTAAAATTTCAGAATTAGTAACCACAAGCATCAACAGCGCAAAACTCAGGCTAGAATACACACATAAATGAATACTACACAAATACAAGTTTCTTCAAATCCTCTACCAACTCTTTAGGGTTCAGTTATAGCAAAATACAACACAAAATATCTGTCTAATCTTAATACTTATAAAATTAAGCATACTACAGAACAAGAGCAGTTGGATAAAAGGGCCACCATCAACACCGAAACAATCACAAGCATACAGAACATGTGAATATTATTATACCAAACATAATAATAAAATAGCTCTTCTAATGCATCTCCAAAAATATCCCAAATAAAGAAAAATACATAATCTGATCCACCTGGTTCAGAAAGCTACATACATTAGAAAAATTAAGAATCAACTAAGAGAAAAATAAAAAGAAAGAATGGTTGATTCGATTCAATTGACTGAGATGAAGAATCAAACAGGGCTGAGAAGCTGAGAGTTTAAATGTTAAACCTCAATATTCAAGTAACATGACTCCATTATTGTTATTATTACACCCTTCTGATGTCACAAATTCAATACATATTATGGTCCGTTGACACTAGTGTATTCACAACTTGGCCACATCATTCTGATTCATACCTTAAGTAGAAGAAAAAGTCCCAATAAGCTTTCATTATAATTTTTTACAAAGAGTTGGGGCTTTGGTTCGGAGTTCATGCCATTGATAATTACGAGAGGCATGAAGCCGTGAATCAGTAACATAGGCAGTGCAAATTTTAACAAAGTTCACCACAATGAGTAACAACAAGAAAAAGCACTGAAGGAACACTCAGTAATATAGGCAGTTCAAATTTTAACAAACCTCATCATGATGATTAACAACAACAAAAAGAACTGAAAGAACAGTGAATCAGTAACATGGGCAGTGCAAATGTAAATTTTAAAAGTTATCAACTTAAAATTTATCATCAAATACAATCAGTGAGCAAAGCCAAGTATTCAAGTACTGACTGAGCATTCTGTTCTGATTCTGTGACTGAGAAGCAATAAATTCAGCAAGAAGTGCAAGTTACAGCAATAAATTTAACAAATCCTAGTAAAGTACCGATTTACAGCAAAAAGGCGAATTTATTGATTACCAATTCAGCAACATGCGGGAACACAGGGAGAAACATATGCAAATTAACCATGCACAGCCAGCTGTTTAATGCCTTTTTAATCAGAATAAACAACCAAAACTAGTGCATGGATGATATGCACATAAAATCAGATGAAAAAACCTGTTTACAGAGGTCTTCAAGGAACTCAGACTATGAACTGGGTTTCATGTCATTGAATTTAACAATGAATGAATGCTTGATGAGCTCAATTATCATTTCGCATACATATTACCATAGTTCTCACTCACTAATAATGTACCTCCTAATTGCCCATAAAACCCTTATCATAGTCATATCATATTTCATTAAAAAATCAAAACGCATACATAAAATATTTATTAGTGTTTAACCAATGCAACCCATTAAGTCCTAACAAAATTAGAATTTAAATCAAAGGGATGCACTAATCATGGACTTCAACACCACATCTAACTTTCATAGTAAACAATCTCAAATACAATGATCACCAATATCCAGCAAATAAACAATAAATATACAGCAACAAGTTAGCAAATAAACAAGAACAAGACCTAAATAGAAAATCCAACAAATGAAGTCACAACAACCGAACAATTTGACAAATTAGTATAACAGCAGGCCAACAATTTAGCAAATCAACTTAAGAAATTCAATAACAGAAAATCACAACAAAAAAACGGTAACACAAGAACACAAGAACAATTAGCAAATTAAGAAGTTCACAATAACAGTTTAAACATTTACCAGAAGAACACTAATGCAAGTGCAATCATCATGCTAACATGTTTTCTGCAAAGATGCTATTTGTACAGCTAAAATTTCCTAATTACTATGATCCAATTATTCTAATTTCACATGCAATCAACTTAATAAGTTTCTAAAAGCTAGAAAGTATAAAACCAACCAGAAATATGGTTAAAGCAATTCATCAAACATGTTGAGTGCGGTAAAATTAAAACGAAATAAGAGAATTCAAAGCTTGATTTCATCGTGATAGAGAAGAGAACATAACTTTTGTAACTTTAATTTAGTCTACCAAAACATCCAAACCAATACCAAATAAAATAAGTACTTATTGTAATATAAATCATAGGTTGCAGAGTTTGAAGAAGACTATTGGTGTTGTGCGAGTGTATTGTCTAGTGGCGGGTTTAGGGAACTCACGGTGGGGACAAAAGAGAGCAGTTTGAAGGTTGTGTGGAGCGCGCGGGTTGGTCGTAGAGTTTGAAGCAGAGCAACGTGGCTTCCAAACGCACGCGAACTCGAACGGTGAACGGCGATTGAACGCGAATGGTGAACGCCGAGCGAACGCGTACGGCGAAGAATGCGATCGAAAACGCGAACGTGAACGGCAAACAAACAGTGACGGAAGTGGGGCTGAGCAGACAAAGACGACAGATGCCGAGGTCGAGGAAGCAACCGCGATCGGTGACAGCAAACAGGGTTTGAAGATTTGGAGCACGAGGGACGCTAGATGACGGATGGCGAACTGTGAGTGCGACGGACGGCGGCAGTATGACACTCCTTGTGGCGGTGGTGTAGGCTTATAGTGCTAGGGTTTTGTGGTTGGGTTTGGGTGATTTCTTTGACTGAAAGAAAGAAACGGAGAAAGGGAGAAAGAAACGAATGAGCTTCCCTTTTTTTGTGTAAACCGGCCTGGTTCCGGTTCGATCCGACAGGTCGGCTTTTGTGCGATTCAACGATTTTTTGCCGGTTTTTTAATTACCAGTTTTATATGCCTGCTCGGTCTGTTAGTGTTATTAGTTTGCGGTTAAACCGATCCGATCGACCGGTCCATTCCAGTTTCGAGGTTTATTGTTGAGAACAAAAACCGCTATCAATTAAGCATCAACACATTTCGCGTTCAATAGTGAGGTTGCAATTTTTCATCTTTTTATTGCAATATTTTTTCTATAGGAGCAGCATGAAAGAGGTCCTGATGGAGGACCATGCTCTACTCTCTTCATTGCAAATCTTGGTCCAAACTGCACTGAAGATGAACTGAGACAAACTTTCTCAGTGTGAGTTGTTGTGTCTATAATAAAGTTGTTCATATTGGAGCAGTGCTGGACCTACTGGTTCTTGTTATATCTTGATCTTACAATGTTCATCTTTCACTTGATTTTGAGTTTTTACTATCGAGCTTTAATGTCTTAAATCCATTTTCCAGGTATGCTGGATTCAACATGTTCAAAATCCGTTCTAGAGGAGGAATGCCGGTTACATTTGCTGATTTTGATGTGAGTCATATTTCTTGTTCAATCCCCTGTTGGTCAGTGTAGTAAATTTTGCTTGCTTACCCCTTATCAATTTACTAACCTTTATTCTTTTACAGGAAGTTGAACAAGCTACTAAGGTCATGGAGCAGCTTCAGGGCAGCATGCTGTCGTCGTCAGATCGGGGTGGCATGCACATAGAGTAACTTCTAACCTAATGGTTTCTATTAATTTTAGATACTCTAGCTAGGATTGATGTCTTATGTCCCTAAATATTTTCTTGTAGATACGCAAAGTCTAAAATGAGGAAGCATTAGAAGAAAGGGAAGCAAGCCAACCAATGAATTTATGTTGTCTGAACCCTCTCAAGATTGTCATCATCAGCCAACCAATGAATTTTGCTTCACATGATTCCTAGAAGTCAAGAATTCAAAAAAGCATAGGACATTGTCAACATCAGCCAACCAAGATTTTTTGGTTTTATCAATTGCTTCAAAATTTTAAGATTTTTAAAATGGATAAACTCTATCAGTCTCATTAACTACTACTATATATTCAGCATTTTTTGCTTTTGTTTTGTCATGTCTATACTTACCTCTTCTTTAATTATGAGATATTGAGATTAGTGCTATATTTTATAAAATATGAAGATATTGTGTCATGAGTCATGAGACTTGCATATATTAGAGTTTAGTGTACATTTTCATAAATAAAATGTTTCTGATATCATTCAAACTCAAAAAGGTGAAGTGTCATTATTAATTACCCTGTGATTTTAGTACCCTTCATAGATGTAAAAGGCTAACTCTGATTTGTCTGTGTCGCTGTCCAAGTTGGTTCAGAACTTCAGATGACAACCATCAAACCATGTTTGTTTGCTTCTCAATGCATGCATGTGCATGGACACGCACATGGAAAGTGAAAAGGGATAATTAAACCAACAATCTTTGAATTTAGAAGAAGCTACTCCATTTCATTTCATTTCAAGACCCCACAAACTCTCTCAAGTCAAAGAGGCCTTTTTAGGCACAATAGTGTGTACATGATTTTCCCTGAAGAATTTTAAAAACTTCTATATTTTTTTACCTATCCTACTTTCACCCTGCTATTATACACATGCAAAATTAGATCACTGCAGAAAGATAGATAGAAAGATGTAAAATTACAAAATAGGAGGGAAAATAAACATATTTAGCATAACAAGAAAAAAGCAATTCTCAATTTTGATCAAGTATCAACCCCTTTCTAAATGTCATCTTCACATGAAGTCCTTCTTGCTTTGTTGTCCCTATCCCAATATGCAGGCCTCTATTTGTCAAGAGATAGCTTCCCACTGAATGATTCAAGTGACTCCTCTAACAGAGGACCCTTGTAATGGTGCTGCCTCTGCAGCGGCTCCAACCAGAGTCGGCCACTCCGGTTTCTCACATCATAACTTGGAGTTGAAATGTAACTTGTGTCCATGACCATGTCGCCGTCCAGTATACGAAGAACCTTGAATAAACAAGCAGAAATAATTTTAAAAACAGTTAGGCAGGGAACATGGTCAAATTCAAAAAACATGATCTAAACATACAACATTAGCTTTTCCTATTGATTTTAACTTAAAACAGAGTTTGATCAAATTATAATAAATATGTGATTGAGAATTCTTCAAAGCAATTTTTTCCAACAAAAAATAAGTTCAAGAACTTGTTTACCTGTGACATGCGTGGTCTAGAATGAGGATCTCGCCGTATGCATAATGATGCAGCATGCAACATGCAATATACCTCATTTTCTAAGTATTGGTTCCCCAGCCTTGGATCAATCAGTTCCTCAATGGCATATTCTTCCAACAGAGGTCGTGCCTGTTAAATATCAAGACATTTACTCAAATTTTGACAAGACTTGGCATGAACAACCAGAAACATAAAAGGGGATTAATATAGGATTTCTGATTGTTAATTATAGACATAGCCATACTTTAACTCTTAGGCAATGTTTGGTTGGGGATAAAATAAAGGGTGAAATTTTTCACAGAATGGTTCGAGTAAAAATTGCAAATATAACTTACTTACTCAGTAAGACACTGCTGTCCTTTAGGCCGCGTGAGATCCACAGCTTTTCTCCCTGTAACAAGCTCCACCAATACCACCCCAAATGAATAAACATCAGCTTTCTCAGTTATTTGGCCGCTTTGAGCATATTCAGGAGCCAAATACCTACACAATAATGACATATCTTAATTGTGAGTTCATATTTCTCAGACAAGTTTTGATTATGAAAACCATTCAGGACAAACACAAATACATACCCGAATGTTCCAATTACTCGGGTTTCCACACCCGTGTCTCCATCAGGTTGCCACCTCGCCAATCCAAAATCACCAACCTTGAAATCACAATATAATGTTGTTAGAAAAATTAGGCATGTATGTAATCCAACTCAAATTCAGCATACACCAGAGTTTAGAATGTAATCTATACAAGACTCAGAAAATTCTGTCTTTTACATCCAATGGTAAGTAAATTTAAAAATGTAGATGGGTGGATATTTAAAAGTGAGGTAAAGGTGCCTTTTATAGTGTAAACTACAAACCTACCAGAACGCATTGTACAATAGGCAAGCACTACTATACCAGTGGTTCAAAATCATGAGTTATGAGAATGTTGTTAGGCCGCATGTCACGGTGGATAATGCATCCCACTCTACACTCTTCATGAAGATATCGTAACCCATGAGCAGCTCCAATGGCAATTTTTTGCCGTGCAGCCCATTCTAATGGTTTTTGCTGTCTCCCTAAAATAGTTTGAAATATTAGACTAATTTACAATCATATCAGGAAAATATATGTCTTGTTTCAATCACTGTATTCAAAATGAAAAACATCGTCACATTAATCCTACTTCACCACCTGCTTTTAGTTGGCATCAGATTAATAAAAATCAAAGTAGCAAACATAAGTCTGATATTATAGTCTAGTGCAATTGAAAAAAATTCTGTAAGAACAGAAGTTCGGATGCAAGAGAGCAAGAGAAATCACCATATAAATGTGAATCCAATGATCCATTGCATATGTACTCGTAAACTAGTAGCCTTCTCTTATCCTCTATACAGAATCCAATTAGCATAACAACATTTCGATGCTGAGCACAACTCAGGACTTCTACCTCTGAGCAAAACTCAAGGTCACCCTGAGAACTAGCCAATTTATGTTGCTTGACAGCAACGACTTGTCCATCCGGTAGAACCCCTCTGTGAATGGATCCAAATCCCCCCTCAGCCAGGAAGTTGGCCTCAGAGAATCCACCAGTGGCAAGTTCTAACTCAGCATAGCTGAACCATCTTCAAGTCAGTCACTGACTTGCCATTATCTTACACAAGAAATTAAGTAAGTATTTCATGAATCAGTTTAACATGAAGCCAACCCTTGAAACTATCTAACTAATACAATGTTAGCATTGGCTGACGGCTCTGTGAGTTATGGTTAACAGATTGGCTTAGAGCATGAGAGAGATTTGCTCTCGGTATAGGTAAGAATTTCTCTGACCACGCTCACTATCTCAGATTTTAGAACTATATCAGATTGAAGAAACAAAAAATCATGAAAATTTTCAGAACAATATCAAATCAATAACAAAATTTCCAAACAATATCAAATCAATAACAAATAAATTCAGAACTGTATCATAATTCAGGCAAATCAAATTCATGAAAAATAAGTTATCTAAAAAAAACCTCAGGAGGGCAGTTCCATAACTGTTTTGCTAGAAAAGGGGAGTTGAGGGAAGGGCGAAAGAGAGTCGGCTGCTTGAGGGTGAGAACGACGGCGAGCGTACGGCTTCTTTGACGGTGAGAACGAAGGTTGGGGACTGGGGGAGCACTAGTGAGTAAACCCCGCCTTCCTGGTGTTATCATCGTTCTGCTTCTTCGTCGCCATTGAAGCTCAAGCTCTTAACTCTGAATGGGGATGATTGATTTTGAGTCTGAGCAAGCCGTGAGACAGCTACTATCATTTGAGCCGCAAACACAATATCACCAAAACAAAAGGAGTAGTCTGGGTGCTCTACAAGTTCCCAGACGCTCACAGTTTTTTCCATTTTTTCTCCAGCAAAATTATCTTCATTGGAATTGGAAACAGCTTTCCATTGTAGAGAGTTGAGTTGATTTCTTCTTTCAATTTCAGAGAGAAATGGGATCGGGGTGAATTGAGTTTCTGCACAATGATAATAATATAATTTTACTTATTCATGTTTATAGAAATTATATGTTTATCCCTCTTGTAAAAATATTTAATTACAAAATTACCCTACTTTAGTTAAGATATTAACTCTTATTGAGTTAAATTAACTCAAACTAAAACTAAGCATCCAATTAAAACATGCCATGTCACGAGGGGTAATTTACATGTTGAAATAGAGGGGGTTGGGTAGAACTCACCTATATATATATATTCTTTTTTTTCTTTTTCTTTTTTTTCAATGCATATGATTAAATTATTGAATGCATGAACATGTCCTAAATATTTTTTTCACATTTTCATAAAGATATATAACACCCAATTCTTAAACCAAATATTTCCAAACCCAACTTTCCCACACTTAAATCATGAACACTCTCACTAGTCTAAGCTAACCAAGGATTCAAATTAAGGACATTATTGTTTTCTGCTTAGAGTTAATGATGTGCTAAAGTAAAGAATAAAAGGGGTAAAATAGGCTCAAATTGGTTTGCAAAAGATAATGAAAGGTTAAGGCCATATGGGTATGTAAGCTTAGTGAAACAAGGGCCTCAATCATATAAGTGTATGCATACATCAAACCATGGAAATATAGAATTAATCAAGACAAAGATCACAATTTTAGAGAGAACAACACACACCAAAAATAAAATATTGGTTGATAAGATGCAACCAATCAAGTAGGCTCAAAATCTCACTGGTTTTGTGTGTTTGAGCTCTAAAACCATGTTCCAAATTAAAATTTCTTCAAACAAGTTTTTCAAAAAGTTTAATTCAAATTAGTGAAATGCTATAAAAAGTTTCTTGAAAAGAAAAGAAAATATTACTTCAACCAACTGGTAAAATATGCACAAAATCAAACAAACATGCAAATGCAACAACAAATTTAACAGGGAAAATAAAAAATTGGTGTTGAAATAGGAAATAACTAACCCACAGAAGTCAGTATCGACCTCCCTACACTTAAAGATTGCACCGTCCTCGGTGCATGCAGAGATGTACAAGTGGACGGGTGGCTCCAACTGATGCTTTTTCTCCAAAGATTGTGTGGCAGACTTGTCTGTCTCCCCATGTAAACGTCTTCCGGTTCCCTTCCTGGTGGCCATCCTGAAAGAAAAAGGGAAGAAAAGTAACCCAGAAATAAAGATAAGAAAATAAATAAAGTATGGGTGGGTTAATGCCACATAACGAGGGTCTTAATTACATGGTAGCTACAACATGCAAGTGAGAAAACAGTAGAACCAAATGGCATATCAATAGTGCAAAAATTGCAACAAATGGGGGAGAGAGATTGGGTAATGAAAGATGGTGTAAGTGCATAGCAAGCAAATGGAATACAAGTATCATAAAAGATTAGCATTGACTTATGAACAATAATACCCAGTAATATAAAACAAGTTATGAAACACCAGAATAATTCAAGAAAAGATGCAACAGTTGAATAAGAAAATATAACACCAATAAAAACATGCACAAAATTAGAATGCAATGAATGAAAGTATGCAAATAAATTAAGTAAAATAGAATGGAAAAGAATAGGGATGAGAAGTTGAAGAGATGAAGAAGAAGAAAGTAAGAAAGGAAGAAGAAAGAAGGAGAAAGGAGGGAAGAAAGAAGTAAGAATTTAGAAACGGAGCACAACGCGTACGCGTGGGTGATTTTGTGCCTCTAGCACAGTACCAGCCCTAGACCAGCACAACTCTCTATTTAACACGCTTTTACGCCGATTTTTCATGCCCACGCGTACGCGTCATTGACGCTTACGCGGGGGTTGAACTTTTTGCAGAGGACGCGTACGCATGAGGTACGCATACGAGTGGGGTGGCCTGTGCACTACGCACCCCTCCCGCACGTCTCTCGCATAACTTTCTGTAAGGTTTAGCGTCGCATGTGACGCGTGCACGTGGTTCACGTGCACGTGTGGGACGGGCTTTTTTTTTTAATGCAGAATGTAAAATACAGAATGCAGATGACTATGCAGAAGTTATGAATGAACACGAATAAAAATAAAATAAAATAAAACTAAGAACAAAAAAGGAAAGAATATACCATGGTGGGTTGTCTCCCACCTAGCACTTTTAGTTAAAGTCCTTAAGTTGGACATTTGATGAGCTCCTTGTTATGGTGGCTTGTGTTTGAACTCGTCTTGAAACTTCCACCAATGCTTGGACTTCCAATAAGCTCTATCAATACCAAGTAAATTTTTCAAGCTTTGATGGAGTTCTTCACAAGCTTTGAGCTCCCAAATTTGATCCTCATATATTCCCGGATCTCAAATCTTGTTTCTACACCCGTCTTTAAGTGGATCATAATGATTCCATCCGGGTGGTTCAGCCTTAGAATTCTCATTTAGGTACCCAAACATCCTCCTAGAACCATACAATCGAGCTCTACACCAATCCTTGCACTTCAACTTGGAGCATGCAACCGTATTGAACCTTGCATGACAACTTTTACCACTAACCATCTCCCTCTTACTCTTATAGCCACAAAGAACTCTAAGTTGCCCATCCGTCTCAAGCAAAGCATATTCAAGTGGGCTAATTAAGCTTAGAGATGAAAGATTTACCCACTTGAATGAAGGAATAGATGGTGATGGCTTTGGGGGAGAGGTCTCCAACAACTTTGGCAAGGTGATTTCCAGCTCCATTCCCTTGAGCTCTTCCTTGACAACTTTCACCTCCTTGCAAGCTTCTTCAATTTCAACCTCTTCCTCTTGGTAGCCTTCTTCCAATTCGATCTCTTCTTCATTGTTCACCAAGGGCATGGGAGGTTATGCTTCTTCTTCTTTAATCTCCATGTCAAGTCCAATGGGAGAAGATTCAAATGTAGATAAGAAGTCATCAATGATTGAATCCATCTCTTGATCACCCCCTTCAAAGTCTTCAACCATGATATGTCTTGGAGGTTGTACACCCTCCTCAACATCAAATTCAAACTCCTTAGAAGGGAGCTCTATGACTTAACTTTCCCATGGAGGTTCAGCATCTCCTAAGTCTTCAACCACTTCTTCCTCTTCAGTAATTTTGGCTTTCTCCACTTGCTTTAGTACAAAATCAGACTCCTCCTTGATGTCTTCCTTTCTATGCTAACTCCTTTCAACTATTCTTTCATCTTCAAGGGTTTCTCCTGCCGCTACCTTTAGGGCCTCCTCTAGCTTCTTATGAAGTATGGATTTGCAAAGATGATTCCTTCTTTCTTGTTCCATATCAATAGCATAATTGGGATCATCTTGCTCTTGGATTGATGGATGTGGGTGTTTTTCCATGGAGGGTGGTGATGGGATGGAAAGATCATTATATGGTTGAAAAAGAAGTGCACTAGAGCTTGAGTGTTGAATATTGGAGGTAGAGGGTTGGTTCATGCGGGATATAAGATTTTGGAGTGTAGAGGTGAGACCAATAATGTTAGAGATGAGTGTGTTACTATCCAATGGAGGTTGGGTTGGATAGAAGGGTTCATTTGTTGGGAGAGAGGGCTCATAATACGGAGGTAGTTCTTTTTGATAAAGATATGTAGATAGTGAATATTGAGGTGGTGGTTCCGAGTATGGTTCATATGGTGGTTGGTGTGGTGGATAAGGATTAGGGTCATATAGAGGTGAATGGTGGAAAGAGACTTGTGAGTATGGTGGTTCAGAGTTATGTTGAGAAGGGGGTTCATAAGCATATGGTGGGGCTTTTTGGTAACTACAAGGGGATCCACCATATTTATCATCTTGGTACACACCTCGGCATGGCTCTTGACCATAGTATTTTGGTGGAGGTTGGTTGTCACGAAAAGATCCACCATAACTATTGTCTTGGCATGCATTGTAGAACGGTCGTTGTCTATGGCACCTTGGAAGGCGTTGTTGCAAAAAGGGTTGATCAGATCCTCGTGGCTCCTTCCATCTTTGATTGTTTTGACCTTGATGCATGTTCCTGTTATAGCTTCCATTCCTTACAACAACATCAGAACCAAACTCAAAGCGACGGGGGTGAGAACTCATAGTAGCTAATAAAAATTAAAAACAAAAATAAAAACAAATAAACAAGCAAAATAAAATATTTACAATAACAAATAATAAGGCACACGTTTGCAATTCCCCGGCAACGGCGCCATTTTGACGATCAGATTCTTGCTAGTAAAGAATTTTATAAGAATAATCACGTTGTAAGTATAGCTTCTAAACCAACAGAGAATCCTTTCGTACAAAAACTTTGGTTGTCACAAGTAACAAAACCCAATAAAATTTATAACCGAAGTATTTAAACCTCGGGTCGTATCTCAAGGAATTGCAGGGAGGTATGATATATTATTGGTTATGGAAGATTATATTTTTGGGGTTTTTGAATAGTGAACAGGAAAAATAAACTAGCAAGAAAGTAAATTAATTATCATGAAAACCATTGCAAGGTATAAGAACTGAAAATCCCATCCTAGTTATCCTTCTCAGGTGTGATGAGAATTGTTTATTTCTCCCACTTAGTTAACCCTTACTAAATAAAGGAAAGTCAAGTGGACTAATCAATTTGATTCCTCAAGTCCTAGTCAACTCCTGTGGAAAGACTAGCTTTAGAGGGATCCAAATCAATCAGCAAATTCCAATTTACAATCAACAGTCGAGTTTGATAACTCAAGTGTCACCAATTACTCAACCAAAGAAAAGGGACAAAAATCTAAATTATTTATATCATAAATAGAAGAAAGAAATCATAAATCTGAAATACCTCAAATTGTATTAAATAGAATATTCAAATCTAACATGAAGAGTTCATAAACCAATTTGGCAACATAAGTAATTAGCAAGTAAAATAGAGCAACTAAAGTAATAGAGTGAATAAAAGTAGATAAGAGAAACTAAATTAAAAGAACATTGAACCTGGAATTGAGAAGAAGCAATCCTAAAATTAAGAAAAATCCTAAATCCTAAATCCTAAGAGAGAGGAGAGAGCCTCTCCCTCTACTAAACTACATCTAAAACCTAAAATTGTGAATTATGAATGTTATCTCAATGAATGAATGGATTCCCCCACTTTATAGCCTCTAATCTATGTTTTTTGGGCCGAAAACTGGGTCAGAAATAGCCCAGAAATTACCCCCAGCAATTTCTGGTGCGTACAGGTCGCTGCAAAGTCACGCGTGAGCATCGTCCACGTGTGAGCGTGGATTGGTTTTTTGCCAGGTCACGCGTGCGCGTGATCCACGCGTGCGCATCACCTATCTTCAAGGAAGCTATGGAAAATTATATATCTTTGTGAAGCCCCAGATGTTAGCTTTCCAACGCAACTAACACTGGATCATTTGTACTTCTGTAGCTCAAGTTATGGTTGATTTAGTACCAAGAGGTCAGGCTGGACAGCTTTAGCAGTTCCTTCAGTTTCTTGTATTCCTTCCACTTTTGCATGCTTCCTTTCCATCCTCTAAGTCATTCCTGCCCTATAAACCTTGAAAACACTTAACACACATATCATGGCATCTAATGGTAATAAGAGAGGATTAAACATAGCAAATTTAAGGGCCTAGAAAACATGTTTTCAGTCGTAGCACAAGATTAGGAAGGAAAATATAAAACCATGCAATTAGTATGAATAAGTGTACAAAGACTTGATAAAAACCACTCAATTGAGCTCAAGAAAAACCATAAAATAGTGGTTTATCAACAACATTGTGGCCGAAGTGCATTATGCAAAGCTAGATGAGAAACATATGATTGAAGAAAATAGTGAAGACCCAAGTGAAGAAGTTCAAGTGTCAAGTCAAGAGCAAAAGCTAGAGTTGAAGCCACTACCGCCCCATCTAAAGTACTCATACCTTGATAAAGCCCAAAAGTTCCCGGTGATTATAGCAAGGGAACTAAATCCTCAACAAGAAGAGAAGTTGCTATGTGTTTTGCGGAAGAACAAAAGGGCAATAGGGTGGAGTTTGGCGGATCTAGTGGGGATAAGTCCCCAAGTGTGTGAGCACCGGATCTTTTTAGAAGAGGAAGCTAGACCCGTTAGACAACCTCAAAGACGATTGAATCCTACCATTTTAGAGGTTGTCAAGAAGGAGGTAACCCGGTTACTCGAGGTGGACATCATCTACCCCATTTGGGATAGTGAATGGGTGAGTCCCGTTCAAGTTGTGCCAAAGAAGTCCAGGGTAACCACAATCAAGAATGAAAGCGGGGAGCTCATAGCAACACGGGTGCAAAACTCCTGGCGAGTATGCATAGACTACCGAAGGTTGAACTCGGCCACTAGAAAAGATCATTTTCCACTTCCGTTTATCGATCAAATGCTCGATCAATTATCCGGTAAATCCCATTATTGCTTTCTAGATGGTTATTCGGGGTACTTCCAAATACACATTGCTCTAGAGGACCAAGAAAAAATAACATTTACTTGCCCTTTTGGAACTTATGCCTACAAGCGTATGCCGTTCGGCTTATGTAATGCACCGGCAACTTTCCAAATGTGCATGATGAGCATATTTGCGGATTTTCTAGAGCAATGCATGGAGGTATTCATGGATGACTTCACGGTATATGGTGATTCTTTTGATCATTGCTTGGATAACCTTGAAAAAGTTTTGGAAAGATGTACTAAAGCTAACCTTGTCTTGAATTTTGAGAAGTGCCATTTCATGGTTAGACAAGGCATTGTTTTAGGACATATTGTTTCCAAAGATGGTATTTCTGTAGATTCAGCAAAAATCAATGTTTTATCTAGCTTGCCTTACCCCTCTTCCGAGAGGGAAGTCCGTTCTTTCCTTGGACATGCAGGATTTTATCGAAGATTCATAAGGGACTTTAGTAAGGTAGCATTGCCTCTATCAAGATTGTTACAAAAGGACATTGAGTTTGATCTAAGAAAAGAATGCATGGAGCCTTTTGACAAGCTCAAGGTAGCATTGACCTAAGCTCCCATCGTGCGAGGGCCGGATTGGAGTCGGCCATTCAAAATAATATGTGATGCTTCAAATTTTTCCGTGAGAGCCGCGTTATCACAACGCGAGGGTAAGAATCCATATGTCATAGCCTATGCATCAAAAATACTAGATGGAGCCCAATCCAACTACACTACCACCGAAAAAAACTATTGGCCATAGTTTTCGCTTTGGACAAGTTTCGAGCATATCTACTTGGTTCAAAGGTGGTAGTGTACTCGGATCATGCGGCGTTAAAGTATTTGTTGGCTAAGAAGGAATCCAAACCGAGATTAATTAGATGGGTTTTATTGTTGCAAGAATTTGACTTGGAAATTAAGGATAGGAGTGGTACGCAAAACCTAGTGGTGGATCACTTAAGTCACCTTGAACACACCAAAGGTGATACCACTCCTATTAATGATTCTTTTCCCTTTGAGGGCTTGCATGCAATCTCAGAAACTATTCCTTGGTATGCATCAATTGCCAATTACTTGGTGTCTCGCTCCTTCCCTCCTAATCTCTCCAAACATCAAAGGGATAAGCTAAAAAGCGAATCCAAATACTATGTGTAGGATGACCCATACCTTTGGAGATGTGGGACAGATCAAGTAATTCGGAGGTGCATTCCACAAACCAAATTCTACTCAATCTTGGAAGCTTGCCACTCCTCCGAAGGAGGAGGCCATTTTGGACCTCTAAGAACGGCAAGAAAAATCCTAGATTGTGGATTTTGGTGGCCAACTCTTTTCAAGGACTCTTCTCTTTTTTGTAAATCTTGTTCTCAATGCATTAGATTTGGTAATATCTCTAAGAAGGATGAAATCCCAACAAACCATGCTATTTTGTGAGATTTTTGATGTGTGGAGAATCGACTTCATGGGGCCATTCCCAAATTCTAATGGTTTTCTCTACATTCTACTTGCCATTGATTATGTGTCCAAATAGGTGGAAGCGATACCCACCCAGACGGATGATGCTAATGTGGTCCTTTCCTTTGTGAGAAATAACATCATTTGTAGATTTGGGTCGCCACGAGCAATTGTGAGCGACCAAGGCTCACATTTTTGCAATAAGAGAATGGAAGGGCTAATGAAGAAATATGGCATCATGCATAAAGTAGCTACGGCCTACCACCCACAGACAAACGGCCAAGCCGAGGTTTCCAATCGGGAGATTAAATGCATCTTGGAAAGAATTGTGAAGCCCAATAGAAAAGATTGGAGTGCTAAGCTCACCGATGCATTATGGGCCTACCAAACGGCATACAAAACGCCAATTGGCATGAGTCCCTTTCGGTTGGTGTATGGCAAAGCTTGCCACTTACCGATGGAGATAGAGCATAAGGCATATTGGGCCATTAAGGAGTGCAATCCAAGTTTGGGTGGAGCCGGAGTTGAGAGGAAGCTACAACTAGCGGAGTTGGAATGTTTGAGGCTTGAAGCTTATGAGAACTCTAGACTTTACAAGGAGAAAATGAAAGCCGTGCATGATAAGAACATAAGAGGTAAAGAGTTTAGAGCCAGTGATCTAGTCCTCCTTTACAATTCAAGATTGAGATTGTTTCCCGGAAAACTAAGGTCAAAATGGGAAGGCCCATATCAAGTAGAGAAAGCGGAACCCTATGGGGTTTACCATTTGCGCCATCCCTCAAGTCCGGATATCTTCAAGGTCAATGGGCACTGTCTCAAGTTGTATCATGGTGAGCAAATGAGGAGCAACAAGGAGATTGAGGTATTCCTTTTGGAAGATGCACCTCTTGGCAAAGAGCAATGAGCTAGTGAAAGTCCAACTTAAGGACATTAAACAAAAGTGCTAGGTGGGAGACACCCCACCATGGTGAGATCTATCCTTTTTACCCTTTTTTGTATATAGTTCTTGAATTCTTCATTGTTTTGTGATTGCTTAGCTATAGTATTGTTTGATTAGATTTGATTGTGAATACCTTAGATAACTTGCTCATGAAGATTTGCATTGATTTTTTCAATGGATAGATTGATTGTGTGGTAGAAGAACACCCCATCTTTGGGTATTGCATTGAGTTTTGGGTGTTTTTGACCTCTTTGGCTTGTTTGGCCCCTAAATTCATGATAATTAGGCATTCTTCATGTCATTTAAAAAAAAAAAGAGGGGGGAGGGGGGGCGCGCGTGCGCGCACTATGCACGTACGCGCCCATAGACCATTCGCAGCGCCTATGTCATTTTCCAGAGAGTTGTGCCAATTTTGGGCCAACATTGAGCCCTAGGCACAACGCTAGTCATGCGTGCGCGCACCTGGCGCGTACGCGTCCATGGCCTCATTCGCGCAAAGCGCGCGTACGCGCCGATGATGCCAGATGCAATCCTGAGCCATTTTCCCAAGAGTTATGCCAAAGTTGGGCTAATATCATGCCTATGGTCTGACTCCACTCGCGCGCACGCGCACGCGCACCTTGGACAAAATGCATATCGACGCGCAAGCGTACCATGCGCGTCCGCGTCGATCGTTCAATTTCAATTTCTGGTACTTTTTCCCGAGAGTTGAAAGAAAGTTGTGCCCACATTGTTCTGAGGGCACAACCCCGACGCACGCGCAGGCGCACCTGGTGCTCGTGCGCACACCTGCACACCACCACTTCACGCGTATGCGCACTATGTGCATCCGCGCCCCTGCTGATTTTTTCCCATGCACGCGCACGCGTGGATGGCGCGCGCGCGCCGGTCTCGCGACCCAAGTACATTGAGAGCGCGCCCTTTTTTTTTCCAATTTCTCTTCCCTCTTCTTACCTCCACCCTTCTTCTTCACTTCTACCCCCTCCTACCACTTCTACCACCTCTCTTCCGCCACCACCGGCGGCAACCACCACCTCCGACGGTCCCACACCTTTCTTTCTCCTATCCTCTCTCATACTCCTCACTACCTCCTTTCTCACTTACATACCCCATTTCTCTTCTTCTTCTCAAGGTAATTCTCATTTCTTTTCTTGTTTAGCTCTCTCTTTTCCTTCTTCCTTTCATTAGTTGCATTCCTTTACTCTTCCTCTTAGGCTTAGTTTTCATTCATGTTTTGTTTGTTTATTGGTTTTTCTTTCTTTTTCATTTTTTCTTATGGGTGTTAAAAGTGAGGATTACTCTTGCATTGATGAGTTGGATTGTCTTTATTGCTTTCCCTTGCAATGTGTGGTATTCTATGATGATTGATAATGCTTTGTGGGATGTTACATTGCCACCCTTCTCTAATTTTTGTAATAAAAAGGGATGCACACCAAGTGTTTGATGAATGGCATACATGACTTTTTGGACTTAAATTTGACTTAGTGTCTTCTATTTTAGTGTTCTTTCTCATTCACTTGCTTGTTCATATGTGCATTGAGTTTACTACTCTTCTTGCTTCATTTCCACATGCTCATCCCTTAACTCTTGCCTCTTGTTATTGATGTTGAGAGTGTATGCTTCTCATGCTTATTGTTTGCATGCCTATACCACTCCTACATCACATGCTAGTGATTGGCCATGATTTTCATTGTTGCCTTAGTTACATGTTGCAACTATCATGTATCTAAGCCACTTATTATCTTATACTTTATCACTTGCATGACTATTATTTCTTGGTACTTCTTTGATTTTAATTTTGCCACATTCCCCTTCTTTCTAGGATGGTTATCAAGAAAGACAAAGGAAAGGCGTCCAAGAAGGCACCTCCCCGGTCCGTTAGCAAAGCACATCAAGCGCCTAGAGCCAAGCCCCTCCTCAATAAGACAAGGAGCGTTGCTAACATTGATGTTTTGGACAAGGACAATCCGGCAAGGGACCCGAACAAGTTCCCCAACCGCTATTGCGAACTTGTCTACCCCTTGATCAAAGAAAGAAACTATCATGCGGAGCCTCTTCTAGCCCCTCCGGCCCATGTCATTCCGCTTGTCATGCCCCGCATCGAGTGGCGGCAATGGGAGTTCCTATTGAGGAAGCCACGTGAAGCAAACTTGTCCTCGGTGGTAGAATTTTATACCAATTACCACTCCTCATCCCTTGCATCGGTATTTGTGCGTCGAAGACAAGTTCCCGTCACAGAGGAGGCCATTCAAAGTGTGCTTAATACTGGACCGCTAGCGGAAGGGATTGATGCATACCAAGAGATTTTGTCGGCACGATGCGAATATGAGTTTGATTGGGATGCCATCCTCCGGGTCATTGCCATACCCGAATCATTCTGGATTCGAGGGAGGATGAGACCCCGGCCCAAGGGCATCACCGCACACTTTCTCACCAGGGAGGCTCAGGCATGGGCCCAAATTCTAGCCCACTATGTGCTCCTAAGCACCCATGGCTCATCTATCACTGCCGAGTTAGCCTTGTTGGTTTGGTGTGTCCTCACAGAGATACCAGTGCATATTTCCCGTCTCATTCGCCAAGCTATGGGCCGCATCCACGCTAAGGGGAACCTACCCTTTCTCGCTCTATTGACCGAGTTAGTTGCTGCAGTCGGTGTCCCCCGAGAGACCAAGGATCGGAGGGCCATGATCCCGATAGACAGTGATGTTGTTCCAAACGGGAAATATCTCTACCCTCCGGCAGACACCGAGGATCCGAACTTAGCCATCCCCATGGGCATTCCCACCACCTCAACCGCACCACCAAAATCATCCATGCAACGCATAGAGGACCTCCACAAGAAGCTTGATCGTTATGAGTGGCGCAACCAATGCCAATACACTTTTGTCAAGAAGCTTCTAAGTTGCCTAACACCACCTATGGAAGAACCGGAAATTTCCACTTCCACCGGCACCGATAATGAAGATAGTGATAATGGAGAAGATGATGGACACTCGGAAGCCGATCAACCACTATGTCTCACTCAAGGCACGGAGGACCGCGCCAACTTCTAAGTGTGGAGAGTTCAGTCGGCCGACCGGTCTTCATAGGTAACACCCGAATAAATTTTGAATCTCTTTTGTTAATTAGGATAGATTGCATGATTAGGTTTTTCACTTTTTGACATCCCTTGCATGTTAGTTATCTCTTAATAAGTCCACTTGGTTAGAGTAATGACTTCTTTCCTAGGAAGCTAGAATTTTAGGGCAACCCTACCAATTTTGAAAATTTTGAAAACTTTTAATGCTAAGCTTGTTTGAAGAATGTAATTTGGAACATGGATTTTGAGCCAAGAATACAAGCAAGTGCGTTTTGAGCCTAATTGTATGGCTACATTGACGTGGCGGAAATTGGCGAGTCAAGAATTGTTATAAGATATACGTTGCAAGTATAGTTCTTAACCAACCAGAATTCCGCTTATCAATTTAGAAAGGTGTCACAAAAATTAAAATTAAAATACTGGGAGTATGAATCCCAGGTCGTCTCCCAACGAGTTGCAGAAAGGTGTACTATTTTCTTAGTCAGATGTTTTCAAAATGGTTTGAGTTGAATAAATAGAAAATTAAATTAGAGAAATTAAATAATTTAAATAAAAGCCTTGACTGGGAGTAGATTAGTTGGAAGCCCTATTCTTGTTGAAGTACTCTCAAGATTAATTGATAATTGAAGGTTGTTCTGTTTAGTTATCCCTTACTAGGTAAGGGAAAGTCAAACAAGTTGGAATGCTACTTCTATTCACAAGTTCCAACCCACTCAATAAAAAGGGATTGGTGTCAGTGACTAGAGGGCAATCCAACAATAAACCCAATTACAATTTTTCTTTTGAGCATTCCAACTCAAAGGTTCCTTTCAATCAACTCCCCATCAAGTTAGGGAACTACTCGCTCATTGTGAATGTAGAATTCATAACATAGGAAAGGGAATTAAAGAAACACATGATAAATAAAAATCAAAGAAATCAATTAAAAATAAAAGTAATTCTTGTATTAATAAATTCTAAAATAATCCAATAGTAAAATTGAGTAAATTAAAGGACATGGAAGAGTAAGAGCCAAGTAAAGAAAACGAACTAGAATGACGAAGTCTTAATGAGGTAATAACTCTTCTCAATATCCCAATGCAAAAAAGCAATAGAAATAAAATCCTAAGAACTATGAATGTGTAGAGAGAAAACCTAGAGGAGGAGTAAAACTAGATCTAAAAACTAAAATTATGTAGAATGAATGTTGTTGTTGGTTTCTGCATGTTCTCTGGCTCTAGTCTGTTTTTCTGGGCCGAAAACTGGGTCAAAGCAGGGCCCAAAATCGCCCCCAGCGAATTCTGTAGATTATGCAGATCGCGCATGTCACGCGATCGCGTCATTCATGCGGACGCGTCATTCGGCGTTTTGCCCTGCCACGCGAGCGCGTCGTCCACGCCTCCGCGTCACTTGTGCTATTCCAATCCGCGCGGTCGCGTGAGCCATGCGGCCGCGTCACTGCGATTTCCTCTCTTTCGCGCGGTCGCGTGAGCCATCCGGCCGCATCACTTCTCGCTGGTCATCTCCTCAATTTCTTGTGTTCCTTCCAATTTTGCAAGCTTCCTTTCCAATCTCCAACTGATTCATGCCCTATAAAGCCTGAAACACCTAACACACAGATCACGGCATCGAATGGAATAAAGGAGAATTAAAATACGTAATTAAAAGTCTCTAGGAAGCAAGTTTTCAATCATGTAATAATTTTAGGAAGGAAATATAAATGCATGCTAATTATATGAATAAGTGGGTAAAGATCATGATAAAACCACACAATTAAACACATTATAAACCATAAAAAAGTGGTTTATCAACCTCCCCACACTTAAACATTAGCATGTCTTCATGCTTAGTTGAAGGAGATAAAATAAATGAGTAGAAACATGTAAAACTCATGCAATGCAATGCAACCTATATATGTGAATGCAACTATATGATTCTTGTCCACTTGATCAATAGTAAATAAGCTCTTCAAAACAATTACAAATCAAATTCCACTAATTCAATTCTTATACAGTAAGAACAGATAAAAATGCAAGAAGGTAGCCCATGAAAGCAGGGAACATAGAATTTTAAGCATTGAACCCTCACTGATGATGTATGTACGCTCTAATCTCTCTAGTGTATAGGGCAATCACTCTATCCTTCTCTAATCATGCTCTCTAATTTTTGTTCTTCTCCTAATCAATCAACAACATTTAATATACCAATGCAAACATCATGAGGTCTTTTCAAGTTGTAATGGGGCCAAGGTAATGGTAAGGGTACATATATGGCTAAGTAAGCTTATAAACTGAATCTTTAATTAACCCAAGCTTTAACATAACCTAAATATATTCTATATAACTTTAGAATTCATACCTAGCTACCCAGAATTTCCCTTTCACATTCTATACTCGTGTATCAACTTTTTATTTTAATTTTATCATACATGCATTGATCTTTGAATTTTTAACTTAGCATTGGGGTAATTTTGTCCCCTTATTTATTTATTGAATATTTTTTTAACATAAACATAAAAATAAACATAGCTTATCAATGCACATAGATTTTTAATTCTTATAGTTTCACATGAGTAGGTATCCAAATTCCCATTGTATTATCATGACACATTCCCTTATTATCTTTTGTTCCCACAATTTCCCATACTTAATTAGCACACACAATTCTATCTTAAGCTAACCAAAGATTCAATTTGGGATATATAATTGTTTTTCCGCTTAAGGCTAGTAATGTGGTAAAATATAGAACAAATGAGATTTAAAGGCTCAAAGTGGCTAACAAAGGTAATTGAAAGGGTAGGTTTAATTTGGATAAATGAGTTTAAACAAATAATGGCCTCAATCATATGCAAACATATAAATATAATAAACATTGGACATATAGGATGGAACAAAATATAGATTACAATCATAGAGAAGTAAACACACAAGAATAAAATAATTATGGTTAAATAATGTAACCATGCATAAAGGCTCAAATCTCGCAGGTTGTGTGTTCTTTAGCTTAAAAATCATGTTCCAAATACAACTTCAAGCAAATTTAACATAAAAGTTTTAATTAAAGTTAGTGAAATTTTGTTCCAAAAATAGGGTCTTAGAGGAAAACTTATTGTCTTTTCAATCAAGTAGAACATGCATGCAACTAACCTATTACTATACAATTTATCCTATTCTACAAAAGAAAAACTAACTAAATATCCTAATTTATTGGTGTTTAGGGAAGAGAAATTACCTCCGGAAGTCAGGTACTGACCGACCTCCCCACACTTAAGGCTTTGCACCGTCCTCGGTGCCATCTGTCAGGAATAAAGGTGGGCTGGTAGCAGTATCTCCACAGTTGGGACCATCATGGCTTCCTGTGCTGGTAAATGAAGTGGAGTCTGGGGTGTCTGAGTCCTTGAATTTTCCCATAATCAGCTCCGTGAGGTAAGTGAATCGGCGCTTGTTACGGCGCTCTCTCATCTTAGCTTTGTGTTCCTGCCAATCCAACCTTTCGAGTATCTGATGGAGCAGTTGGTCTGTTGTAGGTGCTTGTGGTGTTGAAGAAGGAATATCTTCAACCGGTTCAGTAGGATGGCTTGTGGTGGCTGGTGGAGGTCTGATGTATTTTCCGTTAGGGACATACTAATCATCCCGTGGGAGCATGGCTTTGGTGTCCCCAGCTCTGTAGGAAATTTCGGCTGCTGAGACAAGATCTGAGACCAAGGCGGGAAAAGGTAAGTTGCCTGCAATTTGCACGTGTCCCATGGCATTTCGGATGTGTCTTGGTAGGTTCAAAGGTTGGTCTGTAAGGATGCACCATAGTAGAACGGCCATGTCCGCAGTGAAGGAGGACTCGTGAGTGCTTGGAAAGACGTAATGGGACATGATCTATGCCCATACGCGAGCCTCCAAGGTAAGTACTGAAGCTGATATTCCCTTAGGGTGGGTACGATGGTATCCGTAGATCCAACGGCTGACAGGTAGTGCGATAATTCTGAGAATGGCGTCCCAGTCAAATTGGTACATCTGGCGCTTGAGTGTGGCTTCTTGAAAGGCGTCCAATCCTTCTGGAACAGGGGGAAGACCTAGAGCTTTTTGAATGGCCTCTTCTATAATGGGGACTTGCTTCTGACAAACAAAGACAGACTGCAGGGTTGGCAGGTGGAAGTTGGAGTAGAACTCGACTACCCAAGAAAGATTGATCTGCCTTGGCTGTCTCTGTAGGAAACCCCATTGTCTTTGTGCAATTTGCGGCTCAACAAAGGTAGCAATATGGTTTGGGAGGAGAAGAAGGTATTCGTTGTTATAACTCCTTTCTGCCAGGATGGGGAACATCTGCTCACAGTAGCGATTGGAAAATCGCGCAGTGTCCTTTGCTGGGAAGGCTCTTTCTTTATCATCAACCTTTATAATCCTCTTAGTTCTTTTTGTTGAGGGTTTAACCGCAGTTGAAGAGGGCTCTGCCACTAATGCTCTTTTGGTTCCTCTTCTTGCTGGCGGTTTGGGAGTAGCTTTCTCTTTTCCTTTCTTGGTGGCCATCCTGAAAAGGGAAAAAAGAAAGTAACGTAAATTCAAAGAGATAGAGCAAGGAAGAGAGTTGTATAAGTGATAAGCAATGCACGATAAAGAGGATGTTGTTAACACATGGTCATGACTACATGTGAAAAGTTCATCAATGGAAATATAGCAAGTGCATTGGAGGATAATTAAATGCAATGGGTTTATTAGCATGCATGCAAAGGCATGAGTAGTATAGATCAAGCATTTAATTAGTCAAATGTGTTATCACTCGTAACAAACTAGCCATCACGTTTGTATTGACAATTAAATTCAATTAATACAATAGTAAAGGAAATTTGTGAAAAGCAAGCATTGAATATTAGAGTAGAATAACGTAGAAAAGTGCATAATGCCATATGGGCGTTTTCACAAACATATAGCATACATGGTAAATAAGGTATAGAAGGTATTAAAGTGAACATGCAAGCAACCCTTTAAAAAGGTATATAATTGCTAAACAATTTTACAACAATCCACAAGCATATAATGAGAAATAATGACTTAAATAAATTTCCAACACCAAGTAAAAAGGAAAAAGAAAGAAAAAGAAAATATGGATAATGAAAGTAAAAAGAAAAGAAAAGAAGATAGCTTATAAAAATAAGAAGAATAATAGAAAAGTAAGGGGGGAAGAAGAAAAGAAAACCTTGTTAATGGAAGTGAGAGAGAGAGAGAGAGAGAGAGCGTAGAAAGTGAGAAAGAAGAAAGAAGGAAGAAGGAAGAAATAAGGAGGGAAAAGAGAAAATAGGATTTGGGGAAAAGAAAGATAAGATAATTGGCAAATCAGGGAAGCTGTGCGGCGCAAGTGACGCGGCCGCGTGAGGCACGCGGTCGCACGACTTGCACTTATACTAATTGATGCGATCGCGTCAGTCACACGGTCGCGTGACCCGTTTTATGCTACTGGCGCGAGGGCAGCCTCGCACTTGCACAACTCCTTGTTCAAACTCTTATTACGCCAAATGTTGGGTGACGCGATCGCATGGGGCATGCGATCACGTGAGTGGCCATTGGAAGGATATGACGCGGACGCGTGAGCCATGCGTCCATGTGGGAAGAATTTGTGCGTTCAGCACCAATCCAGCACCACTCTAGCACAACTTTCGGTCGTGCACCCTTTTTACGTCAAATTCCAGGGCACGCTGATGCCAGGGCATTTTGGCCAGTTTCATTGACCTTTTCTTTATTGTTTTTAGGGTAGTTTCATGCATTTCCTTAGGAAATAAGCTAGTTTTGGGTAGATATTCACTTACATCTTGATTCAAGCATACATTATGCACTTTACATGATTTCGTGAGGATTTTGCATGAATTTAAGGACAAATTGGATGTTGCATTTCCCATGACTTGGACTAGAACTTTGATGCACTTTATTGCTTGATTTCAGGACAAAGGAAGAAAAGAAGAACCACATTAGTGGCTACGTTAGTTACACTAACGTTAACACTAACGTGGAATGGGAGTAACTTGCAAAGTTAATGAGAAAAGTGATTGCCAATAACGCTCTCGAAGCCATCATTGCCCACGTTAAGAGTCATGTTAACTAAGTTAACGTGAACTCTAACGTGGAAGTAAAGAAATGGAGCCAACGTTAGTGACACTTAACATTATCACTAACGTTGGACCAAGATCATGAGTGGCCATGTTAGAGTCCACGTTAACTTAGTTAACGTGGCCTCTAACGTTAAGAAGAAAGGGGGGAAGCCAACGTTAGCGACATCTAACATTATCACTAACATTGGCCAAGTCACACTAGGCCACGTTAACTCCCACGTTAACCTAGTTAACGTGGAAGCTAACGTGAGGAAGGGAGGTGACGCCAACGTTAGTGACACCCAACATTGTCACTAACGTTGGAAGGAGCCCACACATGCCACCATGAGCCACGTTAACTCCCATATTAACTTAGTTAACGTGGAAGCTAACGTGGATAAGGGAATGTTGAACCAACGTTAGTGACACTCAACTTTGTCACTAACGTTGGAGATGGCTAGCATAAGCCACGTTAGAAGCCACATTAACCTAGTTAACGTGGACTCTAACGTGGGAGCTAAGGGGCACATTGGAACGTTAGTGACATTGTTAAGTTTCACTAACGTTCTCGAAGGTTGGCAAGTCTACGTTACAAGAGCCACGTTAACTAAGTTAACGTGGACTCTAATGTTGGGAAGGGGGATGCTGCTCAATGTTATTGGGAAAGTTGAGTCCCAATAACGTGCGCGAAGGACAAAGGGGCAACGTTAGTGGCAACGTTTGTGCCACTAACGTTGAGGTTAACGTGGCTTTTACTTGGGGTAAGGAACGTTAGTAAAAAAGTTGAATGTCACTAACGTTCTCGAACCCATATTTTCACTAAACGTTGACACCACTAATGTCCTGAGCTAAAGTCTCTGCCCACTTCACACTTTCTCTCTGCAAGTAAAACCAAGCCCAATGAAGAAGATAACTGCTTCAAACTCAAGATCCAGAGGCCCAGACCCAAGACTTGAAGAAACAACTAGAAGAGTAGAAGAGTAGTATATATAGGAGTAGCTTTGAATTATTAAAGGGAGTTGGAAATTATAGGGAGCCTCTTGGCATAGAATTACTCTCTATATTTACTTTCTCTGCACTTCTAGTTTTCATCACGTATTCTCCATCTTTGTTTTCATTTTCCAGAGCTATGAACAACTAAACCCCTTTCATTGGGTTAGGGAGCTCTGTTGTAATTTGATGGATCAATACTAGTTTTCATTATTCTTCTTCTATCTTTTCTCTTGATTTTACTTGAAAGCTTTCGATCTTCATCCAATTGGGTAGTTATCTTGGAAAAGAAGCTATTCATACTTGGATCTCTTCTGAACCTTGAAAGAGGAATGAAGAGATCAAGCTAGAAATGCTTTCTCATGCCTGACCAAATTGGGTCTGGATGGATATGTGACTATAATCCTCTCAACACTTGGTTTGGGAAATGCATGTGGTATAATCAGTGACCATACTTCATCTCTTCTCATGAGCAATTGACCAAGGAATTGGCTATTGATCAAGATTTGAGAGATTGAATTACAAGAAATTGTAATTCAATCACTTAAGATTGCTAAGGAGATCAATGAGTGCATTGATTGAGGAAGAGATGAAAATGAAATTGATCCGGAGAATGCAACATCTCCTAAGCCCAATGAACTCCCCATTTCTGATCTTACCCATTCTCTTTAATTTCTGTTATTTACTTTTATGAGCAATTCCCCCATTCCCATTTACAATTCTGCAATTTACTTTCAGTCATTTACTTTCAGCTCTTTAATTCTAGCATTTACTTTTCTGTCAATTACCTTCCCGCCATTTTATTTTCTGCAATTCTCAACTCAAATTCTGGATTCACTCAACTAGAACATTCCTCTAATTAAAGTTTCTTGATCAATCAATCCTTGTGGGATTCGACCTCACTCTATTGTGAGTTTTTACTTGACGACAAATTCGGTACACTTGCCGAAGGAAATTTGTAGTGAGACAAGTTTTCCGTGCATCAAGTTTATGGCGCCGTTGCCGGGGATTGATTGTGCATCAAGAATGATTAGATCGGAGGATAACTAGATTGAGCATTTTATTTTTGTTTGATTTAAATTTCTATTTGAGTCATTTACTTTCTGTTTTAGTTAATTTCTTCCCTTCCCCCTTACTTTTTCTTTGTTATTTACTATTCATCTCACTAACCCACTAACTGTTTGATATATTGCATCACTCACACTAACAGTAATTCTGACAGATATACTTTCTGCACCTATTCTCTTTGCTTGTACTTGTTGGTTGTATGACAGGGAGAAGAAGTGGGGCTTCAACTTCCTTTGATTCTGAACCTGAGAGAACCTTCCTTAGACTAAGGAGGGAGGCAAGAGAAAAACGTGTAGTTGGTGCTGAAGAAGAGGAGGAATACTTTGAGGAATACTTTGAACCAAACATGGAAGAAAACATGGAAAACCATCATGAAGAAGAGGTTCACAACCATGGTAGAGGAGGTCGAGCAAATCACGCTGGAGAGGATAGAAGAGTTTTAGGCTCTTACATCAATCCAAACCCAGGAAACTGTGGAAGTAGCATTCAAAAGCCAACCATCCATGCCAACAATTTTGAACTGAAGCCACAACTCATCACCCTTGTTCAGAACAACTGTTCGTTCGGAGGGAGTGTCCAAGAGGACCCCAATCAACATTTAACCACCTTCCTGAGAATATGTGACACAGTGAAGTCTAATGGTGTTCATCCTGACGCCTATAGACTGCTCTTATTTCCATTCTCACTCAAGGATAAGGCAGCCAAGTGGCTGGAATCTTTTCCAAGGGAAAGCTTGACAACTTGGGAAGACGTGGTGAACAAATTCTTAGCAAGATTTTACCCTCCTCAACGAATCAATAGGCTGAGAGCTGAGGTCCAAACTTTCAGGCAACAAGATGGTGAGACTCTATATGAAGCATGGGAGAGATTTAAAGACCTAACAAGGAGGTGCCCACCAAATATGTTCAATGAATGGGTGCAGCTGCACATTTTCTATGAAGGGCTCTCTTATGAGTCAAAGAAGGCCGTGGACCATTCATCCGGAGGATCTTTGAACAAGAAGAAGACCATTGAGGAAGCCATAGATGTCATTGAAACAGTAGCAGAGAACGACTACTTCTATGCTTCCGAAAGAGGGAACACAAGAGGAGTAATGGAGCTAAACAATGTAGATGCTCTGTTGGCCCAAAACAAGCTCATTACCCAGCAGCTGGCTGACCTCACCAAGAAGATGGAGAGGAACCAAGTAGCAGCAATCTCCACTTCATCAACAACCCAAGAATGAGTGAACGAAGAAGCAGAGGGTAGTCAGGAGCAAGCCAACTACATTGGGAATTCACCTAGGCAAAACCATGATCCATACTCCAAGACCTACAACCCTAGATGGAGGAATCACCCAAACTTTGGGTGGGGAAATCAACAAGACCAAAGCCTTGATCAAAGACGCCCAAATCCAAACAATGCAGCCCACCAACACTTCACATCTAGACTATATCAACACCCCCATAACAACACCTCCCTACATTTATATCAAGGCCAAAATAACCCTACTCAGCCTGACCTATCATCATTTGATGAAAGAATCTCAAGGATTGAGAATCTACTTGAAGGCATAAGCAAGGAGATTCAAGACAACAAGGTGTTCAAGGAGGAAGTGCGAGCCAGTTTCAAGAACCAAGGAGACACAATCAAGAGGTTGGAATCTCAAGTGGGGTATCTCTCTGAGCAAATTCCCAAACCCACAGATGGATTTCCAAGTGACACAGAGAAGAATCCGAGAGGTGAAATAAAAAAGGTAAGATGGGAAGATTGCAAGATGGTCACTGTAAGTGATAAGGAGACTGAGGACAAGCCAAGCAAGCTGTCAAAATAACCTGAAGATACCTCGGCAGAGAAGGAGGAAAAAGAGTACCAAGAACCAAAAATCTCAAAACAGGAGCTGCTGAGACTCTATGCACCTTTTCCCCAGCTGCTCAATGGTGCTGTGGAGAAGAGAATATACTCAAGATTTCTGGACTTGTTTGCATCTCTGCATGTGAACATACAATTCATCAAGACTATCCAACAAATGCCTGCGTACATCAAGTATATGAAAGAGCTGCTTTCCAGGAAAAGCTCACTCAAGAGAGGGCAAACTATAGTAATGAACAAGGAGTGCAGTGCCCTCATTCAACCGCAGTTACCAACGAAAAAAAAATATCCAGGGAGTTTTCATGTCCCCTGTGCCATAGGGGAAACAATGTTTGATAGAGCACTCTGCGATTTGGGAGCAAGCATCAACTTAATGCCCTTATCCCTGGTGAAGAGGCTGCAAATCAATGAGTTATTGCCCACAGATGTAGTCATCAGGCTGGCTGACAAAACTCAAAAACAAGGAAGAGGGGTGGTGGAAAACGTGTTGTTAAAGGTGGGGAAATGCTTTCTTCCCACAGACTTTGTCATCTTGGACATGGAAGAGAGTCACACTTACCCAATCATATTGGAAAGACCATTCCTAGCTACAGCCAGAGCACTCATAGATGTGGAGCGAGGGAAGCTAATATTGAGGATCCATGATGAACGACTCAGCTTTAATGTCTTCAAACCTTCACAAGAAGCAGACCAAGAAAACAAAGAACCAAGGAATGATCATAATGAGATACTGACAGAGGAAACAAGCACTAAGGCACCACCAACACATCTGAGAACCCCACTGAATGATGAACAAGGCAAACAGCAATCGTCACAGCTCAAGGAGAAGCTGGAGGAACCTAAACCACCAGAGGCATGTGAAGACAACATCAAAATTCACTTAGAAGAAGAAGTCGCCAAGAGCAGGGCAGCATCAAAAGGGACAAAGAAGAAGGTACCAAGGGGGTGGAGGAACAAGAAGATCCCTACGGAAGGCTTCTCTCCAGGAGATAAAGTGATCTCAGCTTACTTCCCAGATATCCCCCCTAATCTCCCCACTGTACCATCTCAGTTACCTAAGGTCTTCACTATCAACAGAGTTCTCTCCTTGGAACATGTAGAGATCATTGATACAACCAATGGATATAAGTCCAAGGCAAGAGGGAAGGACTTGAAGCATTATCAACCTCCCTGATGAAGGAGAAACGTCAAGCTAGTGACGCTAAAGAAGCGCTTCATGGGAGGCAACCCATGTTTTATTAGCTTTTACTAGTGAATAAGTCAATATTCATGAATTCCAACCCAAACTTGGTGAAGTCCTCATATTGCAGTATATAGTGAAGAACAAGTTTGGTGTTCAAAGCGTACCAAGAAAGCATGAATGCAACAGAGAGCATGCTAGTCTTGGAGCTTTGAACAGAACTTTTCATCACAGTGCTCCAAACTAAGTTTGGTGTCACCCCATGGTGCCACCAATGTGCATATAAGGATACACAGTTAGTTCGTTAGTTGGAGTTCATGAATAAGCAAAATCTTTTCTTCTCTTTATCATTCTAGCCGAAAAGTTTAAAAACTTTTTATGATATTGATTTTTCTTATTTTATTTTTTTATAGGGAAAAGAAAAGGAGCATTGAAAGAGATAGATTGGACAATTAAAGGAAGAAGGTTCGGACACCACAAAAGGAAGGACTATACACTTGTTCTAAAAAGGGAAGTCATTGGAAAATATTGCCATGCAACATTGAAAAAAATGGGACCCTTGGAGACCGAGCAATCTCATTCATAAAGTGATGATCCTTGTCTTTTCTACATGCACAACCCCAACCGTCCATCAAACAACCACTCCATCAATCCACACCCTCCATTCACTCACAACCTCTCTATATAAGTGATCCTTGTTCCGTACCCCACTCTTCACACCTCTCCATTTCGGGTTCCCCTTCACTCCCTTCATTGCACTCAACCCTAAACACCAAAAGTCTCCACACCCCTGCTAACTTCACGCATTAACCTTCATTCATGGCATCTTCGAGCTCTAAAAGAAGGAAGGGAAAGGAACCTATGGAGCAACACCCATATGATGAAAAGAGATTTAGAAGCTTGCACCATGCATTGCAATACGGATGGATGGTGGATAAGGAAATCATTTATGAGCTAAAATTTCAAGTGAGGAAAAATGAGTGTCCCGAAATCACAAAGAAGGTGGAAAAGAGAAGGTGGGAGCTCCTCACTGATCCGGTTATTAGGGTGAATGCAAATCTTATAAGAGAGTTTTATGCAAATGCGGTCTGATATGATAAGGCAGATGAGTCATATACAAGCTTTGTGAGAGGAAAGATTGTGGATTTTGGTCCCATGAGTGTCATGAGGGCATTAAAGCTGCGGTCCATACCGTTTGAAGAAGAGAGTCATCATTCAAGAATGGACAACAACCCTGATCATGACCAGATTGTGCAAGACATTTGTGTACCAGGAGCTGACTGGGAAAGATATGCAGATAGGAGACCAAGGTTCATCAAAAGAGCAGATCTCACTCCGGAAGCAAAAGGGTGGTTCGAAATTGTAAGGAGGTCCATCCTCCCAGCAGCAAACAACTCGGAGGTGAATCTCAAGAGAGCCACACTGGTGCACTGTATACTCAAAGGCGGAGAGATCAAGGTTCATGAACTCATAGCAGAAGGGATTAGAAAAATGGCAGAGAAAAGTGACTCAAGGGGAACGTTAGGTTACCCCAGCACTATCTACCGACTGTGCAAGAAAGCTGGGGTGGTGTTTGAAGATGAAGATCCCGTGTGGATAAAAGAAGGCATTCCAATAACCGTTCAACGAATGCATGCCACTGCATCCCCCCTGCCTCAACGGAAGCAAAGGAAGAGGGCAGCCCCTCAAGTAGTAGAAGGACAAGCCGTAGAAGGGCAAGCACCAGCCACCTTGGATATGCACCAATTGCAGGAGGCCATTGGTGGACTATCTCGACAATATTTGGAAAGCCAAGGAGCACAGAGAGAACTTCAACTACAGATGATGGGGCAGCAAGAGGAGTCATTCTCAAGATGGATGACTCAACAAGCGGATTGGCAAAAGCAAATGATGGATCAACAACTGAGTCAAGGACAACAATGGAGTGAAACATTCCACAGGATGGAACAAAGGCAAAATGAGCAACAAGAATCCATCCAGAGGATAATCAACATCCAAGCACATCAAGGTGCACATATACATGAGATGCATCGAAGACGGATAGAACAGGCAGAACTATTGGACGAGCAAAGGGCATTCGCAGAAGGAGTTTACATGAGCGAGACTGGGCATCATATAAATACTCAAGCCAGGCTCGGTTACTTGGTAGGACAGCTGCCTATATTGCATCCAGGAATCACAAGGTATGAAGAAATGAGGGATGAATTAGCACGAGAAGAAAGACAAAGGGTGGAAGAGAGTCATGAATCAGTGAGGAAGGCACTTGAGGATTGGAAGCAAGCAAGATTGGCACGGATGAGAGGGAATGCAAGAGGACACAAAGAAGACAAACAAGGAGGAAAGCATGGGCATCCACAAGAGTAAAAGGTGGTGAAGTTCCTTCTTTGGTCCATCTTTTTCTATGTTTTAAATAAGGAAGATCTTGTATGAAATAGAACATGCTTCCATGTTAGTTGAACTTTTTAAATTTTGTCTTTAAAGTTTCTTTCCGAGAAGGTCTCTGTGTGCTAGTCTCTATGTCACTACATCTTTACTTTGCTTACTTGTATGTTTGTCCCTTTAAATCAAAATAAAAAGAGAATGAGTGTTTTAAAGACCAGAGAGGAGTTCATACTATGGAGTAAGTTCCTGAGTTTGTGGTGTGGTCATAAGTTAGCTAAGTTGGTTCAACCACAAAGGTGGGAAGACAACTATCTGTCATGAATACTATGCTTGAGACACACCCCATGAGACTAGATGAATAAGAAGATCCTAATAAGAAAAAGGGAAAGAACAATCAAAGTTGAGGAATAAAAGAAAAATAGTAAGCAATAAGGCTAGGCACCAATGGTTTTAATCTTGAGATATGTGTCTGTGGTGCTCCTGTGTGAGGGATCTACTTGGATGAATAAGCTCTTAGGAGTGCCTTATCACTTGGTAACTTGGGTTAACTAACTCGGAATTATCAGCTGAAAGTCCACTATCAAGAGTAACCCTCACTACAAAGCATTTAGTAACCCAAAGAGGTGCTGGACACCAAGGTCTCAAGAAAAGAAAAATAAATAAACTATATGCCTGTGGTGTGTATGTATGGGGGAGAGACTTGAGCAAGTAAGTCCTTAGGGGTGCTTCAACACCTAGCACCTTGAACCAACTGGTTCGGGAGTGTTGGCTGAAAGCTTATTTTAAAGAGTTGCCCCCTCACAGAACACTTAGCCTAAGAACACAAATAAGCCCTGAAATAACAACAAAAGGATCAATGAATAAAAGTCTCATGGGATGCAATCACAGTGAGTATTCTAGGACATGATAAAGGTCTGAAAGTCAGGAATGAACCTAAGTTGCTATGCATGAAACCACCATAAAACCAGGGACATGACTTCTACAAGAATGACTCATTTCTCTTAGCATTCCTTTCATCATTCTCTTGTTCCAGTACTTGCTTAGGGATAAGCAAGCTTTAAGTTTGGTGTTGTGATGCCAGGGCATTTTGGCCAGTTTCACTGACCTTTTCTTTACTGTTTTTAGCGTAGTTTCATGCATTTCCTTAGGAAATAAGCTAGTTTTGGGTAGATATTCACTTACATCTTGATTCAAGCATACATTGTGCACTTTACATGATTTCATGAGGATTTTGCATGAATTTAAGGATAAATTAGATGTTGCATTTCCCATGACTTAGACTAGAACTTTGATGCACTTTATTGCTTGATTTCAGGACAAAGGAAGCAAAGAAGAACCACATTAGTGGGTTGATAAACCACTATTTTATGGTTTATATTGTGTTTAATTGTGTGGTTTTGTCATGATCCTTGCCCACTTATTCATCAATTTAGCATGCATTTAGATTTCCTTCCTAAATTCAGTACATGTTTGAAAATTGCTTCCTAGAGACTTTAATTATTTACTTTTAATTCTCCTTTATTCCATTCGATACCGTGATCTGTGTGTCAAGTGTTTCAGGTCTTATAGGGCATGAATGAGATGGAGATTGGAGAGGAAGCTAGCAAAAATGGAAGGAACACAAGAATTTGAGGAGATAACCAGCGAGAAGTGACGCGGTCGCATGGCTCACGCGACCGCGCGAAGGAGCACAAATCGCATGGCTCACGCGACCGCGTGAAGGAGCACAAATCGCAGCGACGCGGTCACATGGCTTGCGCGGCCGCACGGATTGGAAAGCGCAAACGACGCGGTAGCGTGGACGACGCGAACGCGTGGAAAGGAAAAAAAGCGCAAGCGACGCGATCGCATGGACGACGCGATCGCGTGACATGTGCGATCTGCATAATCTGCAGAATTCGATGGAGGCGATTTTGGACCTTATTTCGGCCCAGTTTTCGGCCCGGAACAGCAGACTAGAGTCAGAGAATATGCAGAAACAACACACACATTCATTCAGTAGTTTTAGATCTAGTTTTCCACTCTCTTAGGTTTTTCTCTCTAGTTTTTAGGATTTTAATTTTTAATTGATCTTAGCATTGGAACATTGAGAAGAGTTATTTCCTCATCAAGACTTCATCACTCTAGTTTGTTCTCTTAACTTGGTTTTATTCTTCCATGTTCTTTGTTATGTTCAATTTTGTCATTCAGATACTTTTATGATTAATTAATGCAAGGATTACTTCTCTTTAATTTAATTTCAATTCCAATAATCATGTCTTCTTTTAATTCCCTTTTATGTGCCATGGATTCTTTATTTACAATGCGTGAGTAGTTTCATTACTTGATAGGGAGTTGATTAAAAGGAATTCTTGAGTTGGAAGGATTGAAGGAGAAATTTATAGTTGGGTTAAATGTTGGATTGCTATCCTGTCACCAATGCCAATCCCTTTGAACTAAGTGGGTTGTAACTCGTGAATAGATTTGGCAGTCCAACTCGTTTGACTTTCCCTTACCTAGTAAAGGATAACCAAACAGAGTAACCGTTAATTATAAATCAATCTTAAAAATCACTCCATCAATGATAGAGATTCTAACTAATCAATTCCCAGTCAAGGCTTTTATTTATATTATTTAAAATTCCTCAATTTAAATTCCAATTTACTTAGCTCAACTTCTTGGAACACCTGATTAATAAAACAGCACACTTTTCTGCAACTCGTTGGGAGACGACCTGAGACTTAAAACTCCCAGTAATTTTAATTTAAATTCTCTGTGACATATTTCTAAATTGATAGGCATAGTTTCGGTGAGTTAAGAACTATACTCGCAACGTAACCATTTTAATAAATTTTTAATTCACCAGCTTCTGCTTCCCATCATGGCTACGTTAGTTACACTAACGTTAACACTAGCGTGGAATGGGAGTAACTTGCAAAGTTAATGAGAAAAGTGATTGCCAATAACGCTCTCGAAGCCATCATTGCCCACGTTAAGAGTCACGTTAACTAAGTTAACGTGAACTCTAACGTGGAAGTAAAGAAATGGAGCCAACGTTAGTGACACTTAACATTATCACTAACGTTGGACCAAGATCATGAGTGGCCACGTTAGAGTCCACGTTAACTTAGTTAACGTGGCCTCTAACGTTAAGAAGAAAGGGGGGAAGCCAACGTTAGTGACATCTAACATTATCACTAACGTTGGCCAAGTCACACTAGGCCACGTTAACTCCCACGTTAACCTAGTTAACGTGGAAGCTAACGTGAGGAAGGGAGGTGACGCCAACGTTAGTGACACCCAACATTGTCACTAACGTTGGAAGGAGCCCACACATGCCACCATGAGCCACGTTAACTCCCACAAGCTAACGTGGATAAGGGAATGTTGAACCAACGTTAGTGACACTCAACTTTGTCACTAACGTTGGAGATGGCTAGCATAAGCCACGTTAGAAGCCACGTTAACCTAGTTAACGTGGACTCTAACGTGGGAGCTAAGGGGCACATTGGAACGTTAGTGACAATGTTAAGTGTCACTAACGTTCTAGAAGGTTGGCAAGCCTACGTTACAAGAGCCACGTTAACTAAGTTAACGTGGACTCTAACATTGGGAAGGGGGATGCTGCTCAACGTTATTGGGAAAGTTGAGTCCCAATAACGTGCGCGAAGGACAAAGGGGCAACGTTAGTGGCAACGTTTGTGCCACTAACGTTGAGGTTAATGTGGCTTTTACTTGGGGTAAGGAACGTTAGTAAAAAAGTTGAATGTCACTAACGTTCTCGAACCCATATTTTCACTAAACGTTGACACCACTAACGTCCTGAGCTAAAGTCTCTGCCCACTTCACACTTTCTCTCTGCAAGTAAAACCAAGCCCAATGAAGAAGATAACTGCTTCAAACTCAAGATCCAGAGGCCCAGACCCAAGACTTGAAGAAACAACTAGAAGAGTAGAAGAGTAGTATATATAGGAGTAGTTTTGAATTATTAAAGGGAGTTGGAAATTATAGGGAGCCTCTTGGCATAGAATTACTCTATGTATTTACTTTCTCTGCACTTCTAGTTTTCATCATGTATTCTCCATCTTTGTTTTCATTTTCCAGAGCTATGAACAACTAAACCCCTTTCATTGGGTTAGGGAGCTCTGTTGTAATTTGATGGATTAATACTAGTTTTCATTATTCTTCTTCTATCTTTTCTCTTGATTTTACTTGAAAGCTTTCGATCTTCATCCAATTGGGTAGTTATCTTGGAAAAGAAGCTATTCATACTTGGATCTCTTCTGAACCTTGAAAGAGGAATGAAGAGATCAAGCTAGAAATGCTTTCTCTTGCTGGACCAAATTGGGTTTGGATGGATATGTGACTATAATCCTCTCAACACTTGGTTTGGGAAATGCATGTGGTATAATCAGTGACCATACTTCATCTCTTCTCATGAGCAATTGACCAAGGAATTGGCTATTGATCAAGATTTGAGAGATTGAATTACAAGAAATTGTAATTCAATCACTTAAGATTACCAAGGAGATCAATGAGTGCATTGATTGAGGAAGAGATGAAAATGAAATTGATCCGGAGAATGCAACATCTCCTAAGCCCAATGAACTCCCCATTTCTGATCTTACCCATTCTCTTTAATATCTATTATTTACTTTTATGAGCAATTCCCCCATTCCCATTTACAATTCTGCAATTTACTTTCAGTCATTTACTTTCAGCTCTTTAATTCTAGCATTTACTTTTCTGTCAATTACCTTCCCGCCATTTTATTTTCTGCAATTCTCAACTCAAATTCTGGATTCGCTCAACTAGAACATTCCTCTAATTAAAGTTGCTTGATCAATCAATCCTTGTGGGATTCGACCTCACTCTATTGTGAGTTTTTACTTGACGACAAATTCGGTACACTTGCCGAAGGAAATTTTTTGTGAGACAAGTTTTCCGTGCATCACACGCGGCCGCGTGAGTGATGCAGTCGCGTGGGAGGCCAATGTTTCCACTCGACGCGGACGCGTCGGCGTCGCGGTCGCGTGGGGTGATTTGTACCACGGGCACGCCTCCAGCCACGCTCTCGCGTGACTCTCTGTTCGTTTTATTATTTTCTCCAATCACCTGCGACGCGGACGTGTCAATGAGGCGGTCGCGTCGCGTAAATTTTTTTTTTTAATAAAAGTATGTAAATGCAGATGCACGAAATGTACTAATAAAGAGAAGAGTTATTGAATAGGAAAACTAAGAATAAAGAAAAGAACGATCATACCATGGTGGGTTGTCTCCCACCTAGCACTTTGCTTTAACGTCTGTAAGTTGGACGCTCCACTAGCTCAGTCTTCGGCTATGTGGGGATCTTCCAAGAGGAAGATCTCGAGCTCCTTGTTTTTCTTCATCCTCTCTCCATGGTACAGCTTTAAACGATGTCTATTGACTTTGATAAGTTCAGAGCTGGAAGGATGACTTAGGTGAAAAACTCCGTACGGTTCGGCCTTCTCGACTCTGTATGGACCTTCCCATCTTGATCTCAACTTGCCTGGCATGAGCCGCAGTCGAGATTTGTAAAGGAGGACTGAATCCCCAGGTTGGAACTCTTTTCTCTTGATGTGCTGATCATGTACAGCCTTCATCTTCTCCTTGTATAGTCTTAAGTTCTCATAAGCTTCTAGGCGAAGGCTTTCCAGTTCTTGCAATTGCAACTTCCTTTCAGCTCCGGCTTTCTCAATTCCCATGTTGCACTCCTTTACTGCCCAAAAGGCTTTGTGCTCTACTTCAACAGGGAAATGACAAGCTTTTCCATAAACTAAGTGGAAAGGAATCATCCCAATAGGTGTTTTGTATGCTGTTCTGTATGCCCAGAGTGCATCTTGTAGCCTGATGCTCCAGTCTCTTCTATGAGGTTTGACTATCTTCTGTAAGATACGCTTTATCTCTCTGTTTGACACCTTGGCTTGCCCATTAGTCTGAGGATGGTAGGCTGTTGCAACCTTATGAATTATCCCATGCTTCTTCATTTATCCTGTTAGTCTCCTGTTACAAAAATAGGTGCCTTGATCGCTCACGATTGCTCGTGGTGATCCAAAGCGACAAATAATGTGGTTTCTCACAAAGGAAACAACAGTGTGTTAGCATGATCAGTGCGGGTAGGAATTGCTTCCACCCATTTGGAAACGTAATCCACAGCTAACAATATATAAAAATAACCATTAGAATTTGGAAATGGACACATGATGTCAATGCCCCAAACATCAAAAATTTCACAGAAAAGCATAATTTGTTGAGGCATCTCATCCCTCTTGGATATATTACCAAATTTTTGGCATGGAAAACAAGATCTACAAAATTCAGCAGTGTCTCTAAAAACATTAGGCCACCAGAATCCACAGTCTAAGATTTTTCTAGCTGTTCTTTGAGGGCCAAAATGTCCTCCACTCTCAGATGAGTGACAGGCCTCTAAGATGGACTGGAATTCTGATTGAGGCACACACCGTCTAATTACCTGGTCAGTGCCACATCTCTATAAATATGGGTCATCCCATATATAATATTTAGACTCGCTTTTCAGCTTGTCTCTTTGATGCTTAGAAAAGTTTGGAGGGGAGGTGCGGCTAACTAGATAATTAGCTACAGGTGCATACCAAGGGACTACCTCAGATACTGCTTGCAGGTTATCAAATGGGAAATTATCAGCTATAGGAATGGGGTCATCTTTAATGTGCTCAAGCCGACTCAAGTGGTCTGCCACTAAATTCTGGTTACCACTCCTATCCTTAATTTCTAAATCAAATTCTTGTAATGGCAGTATCCAATGTATAAGCCTTGGTTTGGACTCCTTTTTAGCTAATAGATACTTTAGAGCTGCGTGGTCTGAGTACACTACTACCTTCGTACCAAGTAAATAGGCTCGAAATTTATCCAGAGCAAAAACAATAGCAAGAAGCTCTTTTTCAGTAGTAGTGTAATTGGACTGAGCGGCATCTAAAGTTTTAGACGCTAAGCAATAACAAAGGGGTCCTTACCTTCACGCTGAGCCAGTGCTGCTCCTACTGCATGGTTGGAGGCGTCGCACGTTATTTAAAATGGCTGGCTCCAGTCTGGTCCTCTCACAATTGGAGCTTGAGTCAGGGTGGTCTTCAGCTTATCAAACGCTTGTTTGCAATCCTCACTGAACTCGAACTCAATATCCTTCTGCAGTAGTCTGGATAAGGGAAGTGCTACCTTACTGAAGTCCTTAATGAATCTCCTGTAAAAACCTGCATGGCCAAGGAACGAACGGACTTCCCTCACAGAGGAGTGGTAAGGTAAACTAGAAATAACATCCACCTTTGCTGGATCTACAGAAATGCCACTATTAGACACAACATGTCCTAGTACAATACCTTGTTTTACCATAAAGTGACATTTTTCAAAATTTAATACTAGGTTTGTATTGACACATCTATCTAATACTCTAGATAATCCATCTAAGCAAAGGCTAAAGGAATCGCCATATACACTAAAATCATCCATAAAAACTTCCATACAGTCCTCAATAAGATCAGAGAAAAGACTCATCATGCACCTTTGGAAGGTAGCTGGTGCATTGCACAAGCCAAAAGGCATTCTCTTGTAAGCATAAGTCCCAAAAGGACATGTAAAAGTGGTCTTTTCCTGATCTTCAGGAGCTATATGAATCTGGAAATAACCTGTATAACCATCTAAAAAACAACAATGTGATTTATCTGACAGGCGATCCAGCATTTGATCAATGAATGGAAGAGGATAGTGATCCTTACGAATGGCCTGGTTGAGGCATCTGTAGTCAATGCAGACCCTCCAGGCGTTCTGAACTCTGGTTGCCATGAGATCTCCATGCTCATTCTTCACTGTAGTGATTCTAGACTCTTTGGGCACCACTTGTACTGGGCTTACCCATTCACTGTCTGAAATGGGGTAGATGATATCTGCCTCCAGTAGTCTGGTCACTTCCTTCTTGACAACCTCTAAGATAGTGGGGTTTAGTCTTCTCTGGGGTTGACGGATAGGTCTTGCTCCCTCTTCTAAAAATATCCTATGCTCACAGACTTGAGGGTTGATGCCTACTATGTCTGCCAAACTCCTACCAATTGCCTTCTTGTGCCTCCTCAACACACTAAGTAACTGCTCTTCCTGTTGAGAAGTGAGTTCCCTTGCAATGATAACTGGAAACTTCTGCTCGTCTTCAAGGTAAGCATATTTGAGGTGTAGAGGAAAGGGTTTTAATTCTAACTTCTGATCATGGTCAGGCTCTGGGTTGTCTGGAGCTGGTAACAATGGTAAAGCATTGTCATTGTCCTCTAAGAATGTCCCCACAATTGGACCTTGTCCTATGTACTTCTCTTCAAATTCCTCCTGGTGAACCTCAGCCACGGTTTCATCTATGATGTCACACTGGAGGATAGAATGATCCTCCGGAGGATGCTTCATAACTCCATTTAGATTGAAGATTACTACTCGGCCATCTATTTCAAAAGAGTATGTTCTTGAAAAAGCATCTAATTTGAACTTCGAGGTCTTCAGGATTGGTCTTTTGAGTAGGATTGATGATGGCTTCTCTGAGTCATTTTGGAGCATCTCCAGGATATAAAAATCAATGGGAAATTTAAGCCCCTTAATGCCTACTAATACATCTTCAGCAACTCCAGCCACTGTAATAATGCTTTTATCTGCTAACACAAAACGAGCTGGCGACCTTTTTAAGGGAGGGAGCCTCAAAATATCATATATAGACAAAGGCATTATACTCACACATGCTCCTAAATCACACATGCAGTCAGAAAATACTACACCACCAATAGTACAATTAACCATACATGGACCTGGGTCACTACACTTTTCAGGTAAACCTCCCATTAAAGCAGATATGGAACTACCTAAAGGAATAGTTTCTAATTCATTAATTTTGTCTTTATGTATACATAAATCTTTTAGAAACTTGGCATATTTAGGTACCTGTTGAATAACATCAAAAAGAGGAACAGTTACCTCAACCTTTTTGAATATCTCTACCATTTTGGGATCAGGTTCCAGCTGCTTCCTGGGCTTCCTTGCAAGTTGTGGAAATGGAATGGGAGTGGTGTCTTCTGCAGTGTCTGCGCCCTTTGGTGCTTCCTCCTGTGGTTGAACTTCTTCTTTTTCAGCTATGTCCTGTATGTCCTCTTCCTCTTCAACATCTTCTATTTCCACTACCTCTTCAGCTGAGGCGTGTTCTGGTGGGCTTGGCTCCTCCTGATTCCTCTCCTACAGTGTGGTTCCGGACCTTAGGGTGATGGCATTAATGCCACCCTTTGGATTGGGTAATGGTTGAGAGGGGATTCCACTGGAGCTTAAAGGCTGGTTATTGGAGTTATTCATTGATCCAATTTGTGAGACAAGAGCTTGCAAAGTAGAGTTCAGACCATTTAGTGTAGCATAAAGGTTATTTTCCATGGTCTGTTGTCTCCGATCAATAGATTGTAGTAAGTCATCATTAGAAGATGAAGAAGGATAAGTAATTTGAGAGGTCTGCTGTTGGGTATTCTGTGGTCCTTGGGATTGCCTCAGGTGAGGTGCTCTGTAAGGCTGGTTCTGGTTCTGCTGCCTGTTGTTGTTATTATTCCACCTCTGATTTCCCTGATTGTCTCTGCCTTCTCTGTTGTTGTTGTCCCTCCAATTCTGGTTAGAATTGTCCTGCCATCCATGGCTGTAATTGCCACCCTGATTGTACCCTTGGTTGGGGCGGTCATAGAAGTTATGAGTGGCTGCCACGGTGTTGTCTTCCTGCTGGAGCTGCGGATATTCATCAGTATAATGGCTATAATCAGCACAGACTCCGCAAACTCTCTGTGGGACTAACTGTTGGCTTTGCTGTGGTGGAGAAGGTTGAGCTTGCTGAACTTGTTGTTGATTCAATTGCATCTACTTCAGCAAGTTGGTCATTTCACAGATACTCTGAGTTAGAGCAGCAGTCTCTCTGCTAGAGGATACTTCTGCAACGGCTTTTGAACGGCCTTGTTTCTGCCTGTGATTCCGAGTAGATTCAGCTAAGTCACTGATCAATTGCCATGCCTCATCAGTGGTTTTGTACTTTTTCATAGACCCATTGCTAGCACTTTCCAATGTGGTCTTATCTTGAGGCCTCATGCCCTGTGTGACGTAACCGAGTAACACTATCTTGTCAATCATATGGTGGGGGCATGCTTCCAGAAGATTATTGAAGCGCTCCCAGTATTCATAGAGAGTCTCGGATTCGTCCTGAACAATCATGGAAATGTCTTTCCTCAGTTTATCAGTAACTTCAGCTGGAAAGAACTTTTCCAAAAATTCTCTTCTAAGTGTATCCCATTCGGATACAGTTGCTACGGGTTGAGTGTAGTACCACTCTCTTGCCTTTCCCTCAAGAGAAAACGGGAAAGCTTTCAACAAAATTGAAGTTTCATCTGCACCATCACGCCTGACAGTAGAACAGGCTGCTTGAAAATCTCTCAGGTGCTTGATAGGCTCTTGAGCAGGTAAGCCATGAAACTTGGGCATCAAATTGAGCAGTGCAGTCTTTATTTCAAAGTCTGTAGCCACCGCTGAGTGATGCGCTTGAAACGGTTGCATTGTAAAATCAGGGGCTCCAGCCTCCTGGATAGTAACTCTCCTAGGTGCTGCCATGTCACCTACACGTAAATCAACCGAATCAGTAGAACGGGGGCTGGTTTCTTCCTCAAATGACGTTTCAGATCCGCCCTCAGAGAGGACTAACCGACGCCGAGCTTGCCTTATTCGTGAAATAGTTCTTTCAATCTCAGGATCGAATACTGGCAAGCTTGGATCAGGAAGTGAACGCGTCATCTAATGAAAGAAACAAGTAGCTCATAGTAGCAAGATAAAATAAAATGCAAATAAATAAATTTCAATCAATAACTTAGCACTCTATTGCAACACCCCGGCAACGGCGCGAAAAATTGACGTGGGGGAAATTGGCGAGTCAAGAATTTTTATAAGATATGCGTTGCAAGTATAGTTCTTAACTAACCAGAATTTCGCTTATCAATTTAGAAGGGTGTCACAAAAATTAAAATTAAAATACTGGGAGTATGAATCCCAGGTCGTCTCCCAACGAGTTGCAGAAAGGTGTGCTATTTTATTAATCAGATGTTTTCAAAATGGTTTGAGTTGAATAAACAGGAAATTAAATTAGAGAAATTAAATAATTTAAATAAAAGCCTTGACTGAGAGTAGATTAGTTGGAAGCCCTATTCTTGTTGAAGTACTCTCAAGATTAATTGATAATTGAAGGTTGTTCTGTTTAGTTATCCCTTACTAGGTAAGGGAAAGTCAAACAAGTTGGAATGCTACTTCTATTCACAAGTTTCGACCCACTCAATAAAAAGGGATTGGTGTCAGTGACTAGAGGGAAATCCAACAATAAACCCAATTACAATTTTTATTTTGAGCATTCCAACTCAAGGGTTCCTTTCAATCAACTCCCCATCAAGTTAGGGAACTACTCGCTCATTGTGAATGTAGAATTCACAACATAGGAAAGGGAATTAAAGAAAGACATGATAAATAAAAATCAAAGAAATCAATTAAAAATAAAAGTAATTCTTGTATTAATAAATTCTAAAATAATCCAATAGTAAAATTGAGTAAATTAAAGGACATGGAAGAGTAAGAGCCAAGTAAAGAAAACGAACTAGAATGACAAAGTCTTGATGAGGTAATAACTCTTCTCAATATCCCAATGCAAAAAAGCAATAGAAATAAAATCCTAAGAACTATGAATGTGTAGAGAGAAAACCTAGAGGAGGAGTAAAACTAGATCTAAAAACTAAAATTGTGTAGAATGAATGTTGTTGTTGGTTTCTGCATGTTCTCTAGCTCAAGTCTGCTTTTCTGGGCCGAAAACTGGGTCAAAGCAGGGCCCAAAATCGCCCCCAGCGAATTTTGCAGATTATGCAGATCGCGCACGTCACGCGATCGCGTCATTCATGCGGACGCGTCATTTGGCGTTTTGCCCTACCACGCGAGCGCGTCGTCCACGCCTCCGCGTCACTTGTGCTATTCCAATCTGCGCGGTCGCGTGAGCCATGCGGCCGCGTCACTTCTCGCTGGTCATCTCCTCAATTTCTTATATTCCTTCTAATTTTGCAAGCTTCCTTTCCAATCTCCAACTCATTCATGCCCTATAAAGCCTGAAACACTTAACACACAGATCACGGCATCGAATGGAATAAAGGAGAATTAAAATGCGTAATTAAAAGTCTCTAGGAAACAAGTTTTCAATCATGTAATAATTTTAGGAAGGAAATATAAATGCATGATAATTATATGAATAAGTGGGTAAAGATCATGATAAAACCACACAATTAAACACATTATAAACCATAAAATAGTGGTTTATCATACATCTTCTAGCCACTTACTTTCCTTCTTGTGTGCATTGTTCTCTCTCTATGATTGTGATCCTTAATTTGTCTGACTCTATATTTCCATTGTTATATGTATGAATACAAGTACATGATTGAGGCCATCAATTCACTTAGCTACTTACCCAAATGACCTTACCTTATAACAACCTTTTGATGAGCGGATAATTTATACCCTTTTTGGCATTGTTTTTACATAGTTTTTAGTATGTTTTAGTTACTTTTTATTATATTTTTATTAGTTTTTATTCAAAAATCACATTTCTTGACTTTACTATGAGTTTGTGTGTTTTTCTATGATTTCAGATATTTTCTGGTTGAAATTGAGGGACCTGAGCAAAAATCTGATTCAGAGGCTGAAAAAGGACTACAGATGCTATTGGATTCTGACCCTGCTGCATTCGAAATGGATTTCTGGAGCTACAGAAGCCCAATAGGCGCGCTCTCAATTGCGTTGGAAAGTAGACATCCTGGGCTTTCCATTAATATATAATAGTCCATACTTTGTCCGAGATTTGATGGCCCAAACTGGCGTTCAAAGTCAGTATAAAACATCTTGGCGTAAAACGCCTAAACTGGCACCGGAATTGGAGTTAAACGCCCAAACTGGCACCAAAGCTGGCGTTTAACTCCAGGAATAGCCTATGCACGTGAAAGCTTCAATAGTCAGCCCAAGCACACACCAAGTGGGTCCCGGAAGTGGATTTCTGCACTATCTGCACTTAGTTACTCATTTTCTGTAAACCCTAGTTACTAGTTTAGTATAAAAACTACTTTTAGAGATTTTTTTTACGTCTTTTGACCAGTTTTTATCTTATGCTATCATAGACTATTGTTCACGTTTGAAGGCTGGCCTCATGGCCATGCCTAGACCTTTTTCACTTATGTATTTTCAACGGTGGAGTTTCTACACCCCATAGATTAAGGTGTGGAGCTTTGCTGTTCTTCATGAATTAATGCAATTACTACTGTTTTCTATTCAATTCACGCCTACTTCTTCTCCAAGATATACTTTCATACTTAATTCAGTTACGTCAGAATGAAGGGGTGGCCTGTGACAATCACCCAATCTTCATTACTCGCTTAACCAAGATCGCGTGCCTGACAACCACAAAGCGGTCTACATGATGTTCAACGTAGTCATTGGACGACAGCTGGAGTATATTCTCTTGGATATCTAATACACGGACCGAGTCCGTGAGATTAGTATCTTCGTGGTATAGGCTAGAATTATTGGCAGCCATTCCTGGGATCCGGAAAGTCTAAACCTTGTCTGTGGTATTCCGAGTAGGATCCGGGAAGGAATGACTGTGACGAGCTTCAAACCTACGAATGTTGGGCGCAAGTGACAGTGTGCAAAAGGATCAATGGATTCTATTCTGATGCTAGTGGGAACCAACAGATGATTAGCCATGCGGTAGCTGTACCTGGTATTTTTCATCCGAGATGAACAATCCGACAGTTGATTAGCCGTGCAGAAACCGTAGAGAATCATTTTCACTGAGAGGATCTTACAACTTGCCATGGAAGGAGGTAACGCATGGTTGGAAGAAGGCAATAGGAAAGCAGAGGCTCAGAAGCAATAAAGCATCTCCAGACGCTTATCTGAAATTCCCACCAATGAATTACATAAGTAACTTTATTTTATTTTATATTTTATTTATCTTTTAATTATCAAAACATCATAACCATTTGAATCCGCCTGACTGAGATTTACAAGGATGACCATAGCTTGCTTCAAGCTAAAAATCTCCGTGGGATCGACCCTTACTCACGTAAGGTTTATTACTTGGACGACCCAGTGCACTTGCTGGTCAGTTACACGGAGTTGTGAGAAAAGTGTGAGGATCACGATTCCGTGTACCACCTTTGCAACCAATTTTGAGCCTACGCTTAACCCACTTATTCTTAATTTTAGCACATCACAAGCCAAAAGCGGAAAACCATGAATGTCCTTATTGTGAATCCTTGAATAGCTTAGGCTAGAGCGTGTGTGCCATTCAAGTGTGGAAAAACGGGGGGGGGGGGAGCATCGGTTGAGGTAAAAGCATCTTATTATTTTTGTTAAAAATATTGGGAAGTGGATACATACTCATGTGTTGATTAAATGTATAGACCTTATGCATTGATATTCTTGTATATAGTTTGAAAAAAAAATGATGAGAAAAACAAAAGAAAAAAATAATATAATAAAAGCGAAAAAAAAGAGAAACAATAAAAGGGGACAAAATGCCCCAAAGTAAGACCTAAAGACAAATCAATGCATATGTATAATGATCAAAAGTAAATGCATGAGTATGTGAAAGAGTGAGGAATGGGTAGTTAGATTAGTACATAATTGTATAGGATGTTATATAGGTTAGGTGGGGAGTTTAAGTTAATCGAAGGATTTAATTTTTAGCCCACTTAGCCAAATATATAACCCTACCTTAACCCTAACCCCATTACAACCTAAGGAAAGACCTCATGATATATGTATGCATGCATAGAACAATTGTTGATTGTTAGAGGAAGAACAAATTTTGGAAGAGCATGAAGTAGGGGAGGATTGAGTGATCAACCCTATACACCGAGCGAATAAAGTGCAAATACTTTCGGTGAGGGGTTCGAAGCTCAATTCCTTGTTCCCGGCTCTCGCGAGCATTCTTCATGCAAGCCATGCGTATTTCACTTTGATGACTAAAATTGGTAGAGTTCATACATTACCCATCATCTTGCCCTATGTGCATATATATGTGTGTTCTAGGAAGAGTGAATTGCTCTTGACTAAGTAGATTGCATTCCATGAGTCTCATTCTCTTGTGATCCTTCGATCTTTTGCTTTCCTTTAGCATGAGGACATGCTATACTTTAAGTGTGGGGAGGTTGATGGTGCACAAAATTGTGCACACAAAATTGTGATGCACACTTTTCACAACTCCGCACAACTAACCAGCAAGTGCACTGGGTCGTCCAAGTAATACCTTACGTGAGTAAGGGTCGATCCCACAGAGATTGTCGGCTTGAAGCAAGCTATGGTCATCCTGTAAATTCCAGTCAGGAGGATTCAATTGGTTATGACATTTAGATAATTAAAAGATAAATAAAATATAAAATAAAATAAAGATACTTATGTGATTCATTGGTGGGAATTTCAGATAAGCGTTTGGAGATTCTTTGTTGCTTCTAAACCTCTGCTTTCCTATTGTCTTCTTCCAATCATGCGTGCTCCTTTCCATGGCAAGCTGTATGATCCTCTCGGATGAAAAATACCAAGTACGATCTCTGCACGGCTAATCAACTATCGGATTTCTTGTCTCGGATGAAAAATACTAGGTACAGCTACCGCACGGCTAATCATCTGTCGGTTCTCACTAGCGTCGGAATAGGACCCTTATCCTTTTACACACTGTCACTGCACCCAACATTTGCAATTTTGAAGCTCGTCACAATCATCCCTTCCCAGATCCTACTCGGAATACCACAGACAAGGTTTAGACTTTCTGGATCTCAGGAATGGCTGCCAATTGGTTCTAGCCTATACCACGAAGATCCTAATCTCACGGACTCGGTCTGTGTATTAGAGACCCAAGAGAATATACTCCAGCTATCGTCCAATGACTACGTTGAACATCATGTAGACCGCTTTGTGGTTGTCAAGCACGCGGATCTTGGCTAAGCGAGTAACGAAGATAGTGGGTGATTGTCATGGGTCACCCCTTCATTCTGACTTAACTGAATTAAGTACAAGAGTATATCTTGGAGAAGAAGTAAGCGTGAATTGAAAGAGAAACAATAGTACTTGCATTAATTCATGAAGAACAGCAGAGCTCCGTACCTTAATCTATGAGGTGTAGAAACTCCACCGTAGAAAATACATAAGAAAAAATAGTCTAGGCATGGCCACGTGGCCAGCCTCCAAGTCCAAGGATGATAATATCATAATCCTCTAATACAATAGTAAAAAGTGCTATTTATACTAAACTAGTTACTAGGGATTACAGAAAATGAGTAACTAAGTGCAGATAGTGCAGAAATCCACTTCTGGGGCCCACTTGGTGTGTGCTTGGGCTGAGAATTGAAGCTTTTACATGCATAGGCCATTATTGGAGTTAAACGCCAACTTGGGTGCCAGTTTGGGCGTTTAACTCTAGTTCTGGTGCCAGTTTGGGCGTTTTACTCTAGAAAAGGGTCTCTGGCCTGCATTTAGACGCAAATTTGGGCCATCAAATCTCGGGAAAAGTATGAATTATTGTACATTGCTGAAAAGCCCAAGATGTCTACTTTCCAACGCAATTGAGTGCATGCCAATTGGGTATCTGTAACTGTAGAAAATCTATTTTGAGTGCAGGAGGGTCAGAATCCAACAGCATCTGCAGTCCTTTTTCAGCCTCTGAATCAGATTTTTGCTCAGGTCCCTCAATTTCAGCCAGAAAATACCTGAAATTACAGAAAAATACACAAACTCATATTAAAGTCCAGAAATGTGATTTTTTCATAAAAACTAATAAAAATATAATAAAAAGTAAGTAAAACATACTAAAAACTATGTAAAAACAATGCCAAAAAGGGTATAAATTATCCGCTCATCACAACACCAAAATTAAAATGTTGCTTGTCCCCAAGCAACTAAAAACAAAATAGGATAAAAAGAAGAGAAAATACAATAAATTCCAAAAACATCAATGAAGATTAGTTTCAATTAGATGAGCGGAACTAGTAGCTTTTTGCTTCTGAACAGTTTTGGCATCTCACTTTATCCTTTGAAGTTCAGAATGATTGGCATCCATAGGAACTCAGAATTCAGATAGTGTTATTGATTCTCCTAGTTCAGTATGTTGATTCTTAAACACAGCTACTTTATGAGTCTTGGCCGTGACCTTAAGCATTTTGTTTTCTAGTATTACCACCGGATACATAAATGCCACAGACACATAACTGGGTGAACCTTTTCAGATTGTGACTCAGCTTTGCTAGAGTCCCCAGTTAGAGGTGCCCAGAGCTCTTAAGCACACTCTTTTTTGCTTTGGACCATGACTTTAACCGCTCAGTCTCAAGCTTTTCACTTGACACCTTCACGCCACAAGCACATGGTTAGGGACAGCTTGATTTAGCCGCTTAGGCCAGGATTTTATTCCTTTGGGCCCTCCTATCCATTAATGCTCAAAGCCTTGGATCCTTTTTACCCTTGCTTTTTAGTTTAAAGGGTTACTGGCTTTTTCTGCTTGCTTTTTCTTTTTCTATTTATTATTTTTCACTTTTTTTTCGCAAGCTTTGTTTTTCACTACTTTTTCTTGCTTCTAGAATCAATTTTATGATTTTTCAGATTATAAATAACGTTTTTCTTTTTTCATTATTCTTTCAAGAGCCAACAATTTTAACATTCATAAACTTCACTATCAAAAATATGCAGTGTTCAAGCATTCATTCAGAAAACAAAAAGTATTACCACCACATCAAAATAATTAAACTATTTTCAAGATAGAATTCAAAATTCATGTACTTCTTTTTCTTTTTCAGAAAAATTTTTTCATTTAAGAAAGGTGAAGGATTCATGGGACATTTATAGCTTTAAGACATAGACACTAGACACTAATGATCATGTAATAAAGACAAAAATATAGGCAAAACATAAAGCATAAAAACTGAAAAACAGAAAAATAAGAACAAGGAAATTAAAGAACGGGTCCACCTTAGTGACGGCGGCTAGTTCTTCCTCTTGAAGATCCTATGGAGTGCTTTAGCTCCTCAATATCTCTTCCTTGCCTTTGTTGCTCTTCCCTCATGGTTCTTGTTGAGGTCCATGAGTGGGCTCTCTTGTTTACTCCATCCTCTTCTTAGTGATGGGCTTGTCTCCTTCAATGAGGATGTCTTCCTCTATGACAATTCTAGCTGAATTGCATAGGTTACAGATGAGATGAGGGAAGGCTAACCTTGCCAAAGTAGAGGGCTTGTCCGCCACCTTGTAGAGTTTTAGAGGTATGATCTCATGAACTTCTACTTCCTCTCCATTCATGATACTATGGATCATGATAGCCCGGTCTATTGTAACTTCAGACCAGTTGCTAGTAGGAATGATAGAGCGTTGTATGAACTCCAACCATCCCCTAGCCACGAGTTTGAGGTCAAGCCTTCTTAATTGAACTGGCTTGCCTATTGAGTCTCTCTTCCATTGAGCTCCTTCCACACAGATGTCTATGAGGACTTGGTCCAACCTTTGATCAAAGTTGACCCTTCTAGTGAAAGGGTGAGGATCTCCTTGCATCATTGGCAAGTTAAATGCCAACCTCACATTTTTCGGACAGAAATCCAAGTAATTCCCCCGAACCATTGTGAGCCAATTCTTTGGGTTCGGGTTCATACTTTGATCATGGTTCTTAGTGATCCATGCATTAGCATAGAACTCTTAAACCATTAAGATTCTGACTTGTTGGATGGGGTTGGTGAGTGCTTTCCAACCTCTTCTTTGAATCTCACGTCGGATCTCCGGATATTCACTCTTTTTGAGCATGAAGGGGACTTCGGGAATCACCCTTTTCTTGGCCACAACTTCATAGAAGTGGTCTTGATGGACTTTTGAGATGAATCTCTCCATCTCCCATGACTCAGAGGTGGAAGCAATTGCCTTCCCTTTCCTCTTTCTAGAGGTTTCTCTAGCCTTAGGTACCATTAATGGTTATGGAAAAATAAAAATCAGAGATTTTTCCCACACCAAACTTAAAAGGTTTGCTCGTCCTCGAGCAAAAGAAGAAAGAAAGGAGTAGAAGAAGAAAAAATGAAGGAGATGGAGGGGAAGGTTAGTTTCGGCCAAGGGGGTTTAAGTGTGTATGATGTGTGAATTTAAAGGTGGTAAGGAGGGGTATTTATAGGGTAAGAGAGAGAGGGAATTCGTGTATGAGGGGTTAGGTTTGGGAGGGAAATGTTTTGAATTTGAATGGTGAGGTAGGTGGGGTTTTATGATGGATGGATGTGAATGGTGATGAGGTTGTGGGGAAGAGGGTAGGATTTGATAGGTGAATGGTGTTTGGGGAAGAGGTATTGATGTGATTGGTCAAGGGTATTTGGGGAAGAGTGTTATAGAGAGGTAAGAAGAGGAGAGAGAGTGAGTTGGGGTGGGTGGGGATCCTGTGGGGTCCATAGATCCTGAGGTGTCAAGGAATTCTGCTTCCTGCACCATTCTGGCATTTAAACGCCCTCTGTGTGCCATTTCTGGCATTTAACGCCAACTCTGCTACCTTTTCTGGCATTTAACACTCGTCAAACACGCTTTTCTGGCGTTAAACACCAGGCTAATGCCCATTTCTAGCGTTTAACGCCAACCTGGCTGCCAATTCTGGCGTTTAATGCCCAGAATGCTGCCAGACTGGGCGTTAAACACCCATTCTGCTATCCTTACTGGCGTTTAAATGCCAGTAAGCCTATCCTCCAGGGTGTGCTATTTTTATTGCTGTTTTTGATTTTGCTTTAATTCTACAGCTGTTTTTTTTTTTACTTCACGTGATCATCAACCTAAAGAAAACATAAAATGACAATGGAATATAAATAAATATAATTAAATAACATTGGGTTGCCTCCCCAATAAGTGCTTCTATAATGTCAATAGCTTGACAGTGAGCTCTTAGAGAGCTTCACGGAGACTCAGAGTTTGATGGTGGCCTCCCAACACCAAACTTAAAAGTTGAGTGTGGGGGCTCTGTTTTACTCTGTATTGAGAGAAGCTTCTCATGCTTCCTCTCCATGGTTACAGAAGAAGATCCTTGAGCCTTAAACACAAGGTAATCCTCATTCAATTGAAGGACTAACTCTCCTCTGTCCACATCAATCACAGCTCTTGCTATGGCTAGGAAGGGTCTTCCAAGGATGATGGATTCATCTTCATCCTTCCCAATGTCTAGTATTATGAAATCAGCAAGGATGTACAGGCCTTCAACCTTCACTAAGACATCCTCTACAAGTCCATAAGCCTGTTTCATTGATTTGTCTGCCATCTCTAGTGAGATTCTTGCAGTTTGTACCTCAAAGATCCCTAGTTTCTTCATTACAGAGAGTGGCATGAGGTTTATACCTGACCCCAGGTCACACAGAGCCTTCTCAAAGGTCATGGTGCCTATGATACAGGGTATTAAGAACTTTCTGGGATCCGGTTTCTTCTGAGGTAATTTCAGTTGAACCAAAGCATTCAGTTCATTAATGAGCAATGGATGTTCATCCTCCCAAGTCTCATTACCAAATAACTTGGCATTCAGCTTCATGATTGCTCCTGGGTACTGAGCAACTTGCTCTTCAATAATATCTTCATCCTCTTCAGAGGAAGAATACTCATTAGAGCTTATGAATGGCAACAATAAGTTCAGTGGAATCTCTATGGTCTTTGTTTGAGCCTTAGATTCCTTTGGTTCCTCAATAGGGAACTCCTTAGGGGTCAGTGGACGTCCATTGAGGTCTTCCTCACTGGAAATCACTGCCTTTTCCTCCTCTATAGGTTCGACCATGTTGGTTATATTTATGGCCTTGCACTCTCTCTTTGGATTCTCTTTTGTATTGCTTGGGAGAGTACTAGGAGGGATTTCAGTAACTCTTTTACTTAGTTGACCCACTTGTGCCTCCAAATTTCTAATGGAGGACCTTGTTTCAGTCATGAAACTGAGAGTGGTCTAAGATAGATCAGAGAGTATGGTTGCTAAGTTAGAGAGGCTCTGCTTAGAATTCTCTGTCTGTTGCTCAGAAGATGATGGAAAAGGTTTGCTATTGCCAAACCTATTTCTCCCACCATTATTATTATTGAAGCCTTGATTAGTCTTCTGCTGATCCTTCCATGAGAAATTAGGATGATTCCTCCATGAAAGATTATAGGTGTTTCCATAGGATTCTCCCATGTAATTCACTTCTTCCATTGCAGGATTCTCAGGGTCATAAGCTTCTCCTTCAGAGGAGGCTTCTTTAGTACTGCCGGATGCAGCTTGCATTCCAGTCAGATTCTGAGAAATGATATTGACTTGCTGAGTCAAGATTTTATCTAAGCCAATATAGCATTCAGAGTATCAATCTCAAGAACTCCTTTCTTCTGAGTCATCCCATTATTCACAGGATTTATTTCAGAAGTATACATGAACTGGTTATTTGCAACCATCTCAATGAGTTCCTGGGCTTCTGCAGGTGTTTTCTTCAGATGAAGGGATCCACCAGCAGAGTGGTCCAATGACATCTTGGACAATTCAGACAGACCATCATAGAATATACATAAGATGCTCCATTCTGAAAGCATGTCAGAAGGACACCTTCTGATCAATTGCTTATATCTTTCCCAAGCTTCATAGAGGGATTCACCTTCCTTCTGTCTGAAGGTTTGGACTTCTACTCTAAGCTTGCTCAACTTTTGAGGTGGAAAGAATTTGACCAAGAAAGCATTGACCAGCTTTTCCCAAGAGTTCAGGCTTTCTTTAGGTTGTGAGTCCAACCATGTCCTAGCTCTGTCTCTTACAGCAAAAGGGAAAAGCATAAGCCTGTAGACCTCGAGATTAACCCCATTGGTCTTAACAGTGTTACAGATTTACAAGAATTCAGCTAAGAACTTATGAGGATCTTCCAATGGAAGTCCATGAAACTTGCAATTCTGTTGCATTAGAGAAACTAATTGAGGCTTAAGCTCAAAGTTGTTTGCTCCAATTGCAGGAATTGAGATGCTTCTTCCATAGAAGTCAGAAGTTGGTGCAATAAAGTCACCAAGCATCTTCCTTGCATCTCCACTATTGTTGTTATTTTCGGCTACCATGTCTTCTTCTTTTTCGAAAATTTCTGTTAGGTCTTCTCCAGAGTTTTGTGCTTTAGCTTCTCTTAGCTTCCTCTTTAAAGTCCTTTCAGGTTTAGGATCAGCTTCAACAAGAATGTTCTTATCCTTGTTCCTGCTCATATGAAAAAGAAGAGAACAGAAAAGAAGAGGAATCCTCTATGTCACAGTATAGAAATTCCTTTATGTGAGTAGAAGAGTAGAAGAATAGAATGAAGAAAGGAGAAGAAGAAGAATTCGAACACAGAGAGGGGGAGAGGGTTCGAATTTTTAAGAAGAGAAGTGTTAGTAAATAAATAAAATAATTAGAAAAAGATGAGAGAGAGTGTGTATTCGAATATTTTAATTAAAAGAAAAGAAAAATATTTTTGTTTTTATTTTAATTATTAGTTAGAATTTGAAATTTAAGAAAAGAAATAAAATAGAATTAGAATTTAAAACAATTAGTTAATTAAAAAGAATTTTGAAAAAGGGGTTAGTGGTTTTCGAAAATTAGAGACAGAGAAAAGTAGTTAGGTGGTTTTGAAAACTTTTTTTTAAAATCAAACAAAAAAGTCAAGTAGTTAATTGAAAAAGATTTGAAAATAAATTTTGAAAAGATAAGAAGTTAGAAAAAGATTTTGAAATTAAATTTTGAAAAAGATATGATGGAAATTTATTTTGAAAAAGATTTGAAAAAGAAATTTAAAAAGATTTGATTTTTGAAAATTAAAGTTGATGACTTGACAAACAAGAAACTAAAAGATATGATTCTAGAATTTAAAGATTGAACCTTTCTTAACAGGAAAGTAACAAACTTGAAATTTTTGAATCAAAACATTAATTGTTAGTAAAGTTTTCGAAAATATGAAATAAAATTAAGAAAAAGATTTTGAAAAATTTATTTTGAAGAATTTTCGAAAACCATGAAAGAAAAATAAAAAAGATTTGATTTTGAAAAAGATTTGAAAAGATAGAATTTTTAAATTGAAATTTTGACTTGACTAACAAGAAATAACTAAATTTTTAAAAATTTTTGACCAAATCAACTCAAAATTTCGAAATTTATGAGTAAAATAAGGAAAAGATATTATTTTTTATTTTTTTTGAATTAATGAAGAAAGAGAAAAACAACAAAATGACACAAGACATAAAAATTTAAGATCAAAATAACTAATGCATGCAAGAACACTTTGAATGTCAAGATGAACACCAAGAACACTTTGAAGATCATGATGAACATCAAAAATATATTTTTGAAAATTTTTTTAGAAAAGAAACACATGCAAGACACCAAACTTAGAAATTTTTAATGTTTAGACACTAATAATTTGAAAATGCATATGAAAAACAACAAAAAACACAAAACAAGAAAATCACAAGATTAAACAAAGAAAATCATCAAGAACAACTTGAAGATCAAAGAAGAACACAATGCATGAATTTTCGAAAATTTTAAGAAAATTAAAAGATTGCAATTGACACCAAACTTAAAATTTGACACTAGACTCAAACAAGAAACACAAAATTTTTTTGGTTTTATGATTTTATTAATTTTTTGTATTTTTTTCGAAAATTTTTTGGAAATAGAAAATAAAGAAATTCAAAATTTTTAATAAGAATTCTAGGATTCGTGCAATGTTAGTCTAAAGCTCCGGTCCAAAAGAATTAGACATGGCCAAATGGCCAGCCAAGCTTTAGCATACAAATACAGAAATGTCCTTTCTACAATGGAAAGTGGAAACCTCGGTGCAAAAGATTAGACATGGCCTAACAGCCAGCCAGGCTTCAACATATCTCAAGAAGCTCTAGAATTCATTCTTAAAAATTCTGAAGAACAAATATATTACTTTTTTTTGAAAATAAATATAAAAAGCTTAAACATAAAATAAAATTACCCAATCTAAGCAACAAGAAGAACTGTCAGTTGTCCAAACTCGAACAATCCCCGGCAACGGCGCCAAAAACTTGGTGCACGAAATTGTGATTTACACTTTTCACAACTCCGCACAACTAACCAGCAAGTGCACTGGGTCGTCCAAGTAATACCTTACGTGAGTAAGGGTCGAAACCACAGAGATTGTCGGCTTGAAACAAGCTATGGTCATCTTGTAAATCTCAGTCAGGCGGATTCAATTGTTTATGAGGTTTAGATAATTAAAAGATAAATAAAACATAAAATAAAATAAAGATACTTATGTGATTCAATGGTGGGAATTTCAGATAAGCGTTTGGAGATGCTTTGTTGCTTCTGAACCTCTGCTTTCCTATTGTCTTCTTCCAATCATGCGTGCTCTTTTCCATGGCAAGTTGTATGATTCTCTTGGATGAAAAATACCAGGTACGATCTCTGCACGGCTAATCAACTGTCGGATTTCTCGTCTCGGATGAAAAATACAAGGTACAGCTACCGCACGGCTAATTATCTGTCGGTTCTCAATAGCGTCGGAATAGGACCCTTATTCTTTGCACACTGTCATTGCGCCCAACATTCGCAAGTTTGAAGCTCATCACAGTCATCCATTCCCAGATCCTACTCGGAATACCACAAACAATGTTTAGACTTTCCAGATCTCAGGAATGGCTGCCAATTGGTTCTAGCCAATACCACGAAGATCCTAATCTCACGGACTCGGTCCGTGTATTAGAGACCCAAGAGAATATACTCCGGCTGTCGTCCAATGACTACGTTGAACATCATGTAGACCGCTTTGTGGTTGTCAAGCACGCGGATCTTGGCTAAGCGAGTAACGAAGATAGTGGGTGATTGTCATGGGTCACCCCTTCATTCTGACTTAACTGAATTAAGTACAAGAGTATATCTTGGAGAAGAAGTAAGCGTGAATTGAAAGAGAAACAATAGTACTTGCATTAATTCATGAAGAACAGCAGAGCTCCGCACCTTAATCTATGAGGTGTAGAAACTCCACCGTAGAAAATACATAAGAGAAAATAGTCTAGGCATGGCCGTGTGGCCAGCCTCCAAGTCCAAGGATGATAATATAATAATCCTCTAATACAATAGTAAAAAGTGCTATTTATACTAAACTAGTTACTAGGGATTACAGAAAATGAGTAACTAAGTACAGATAGTGCAGAAATCCACTTCCGGGGCCCACTTGGTGTGTGCTTGGTCTGAGCATTGAAGCTTTCACGTGCATAGGCCATTCTTGGAGTTAAACGCCAGCTTGGGTGCCAGTTTGGGCGTTTAACTCCAGTTCTGGTGCCAGTTTGGGCGTTTTACTCAAGAAAAGGGTCTCTGACCGGCGTTTAGACACTGGTTTGGGCCATCAAATCTCAGGAAAAGTATGAACTATTATATATTGCTGGAAAGCCCAAGATGTCTACTTTCCAACGCAATTGAGAGCGCATTAATTGGGTATGTGTAGCTCCAGAAAATTCATTTCGAGTGCAGGAGGGTCAGAATCCAACAGCATTTGCAGTCCTTTTTCAGCCTCTGAATCAGATTTTTGCTCAGGTCCCTCAATTTCAGGCAAAAAATACCTGAAATTACAGAAAAATACATAAACTCATAGTAAAGTCCAGAAATTTGATTTTTGCATAAAAACTAATAAAAATATAATAAAAAGTAACTAAAACATACTAAAAACTATGTAAAAACAAAGCCAAAAAGGGTATAAATTATCCGCTCATCAGTTGATAAACCCCCATTTTTAAGGTTTATCATGTATAGATTTTAAGGGTTTTATCAATGATCTTCCATACTTATTCATATAAAACTGCGTGATTTTGTGTTCCTTTCCCCACTTTGCTTCATAGATGAAAACATGCTTCTTTTGCATTAGAATTGATATACTTTAATCCTCCTCTATTACCATTCGATGTCGTGATCCCTTTGTTAAGTGGTTTCAGAAGTTATAGGATAAAAATGGCTGAGAGGAGTGAAGGAAGCATGCATGAATGGAAGGAGCATGGAATAAATTAAAGTTTTGGAGTTTAAGCATGGGCGCGCACGCGCAACGTACGCGTACGCGCGGATATGCACCCTCAGAGCTCGTGCGATGGAGCCGAGACGAAAAGCCGGCGCGCTTATATGGCTGGGACATAAAACCTTGGATACGCGCGCGCACTGTATGCCTGCGCGTAGGTCGCGAAAAACCCCAGGGATGCGTACGCGTACTGTGCGCGTACGCACCGATGGCGCACGTGATTTTTTAAGAAGAAAACGTGACCAGCGATTTCAGGCAGTCCCAGGCCCTGTTTTGGGGCAGGATTTTGGAGGGAAAATCATAGGAAGACCAAGGATTAGGGGGGTTGGGACAATTAGTCATAATTCTAGATATTTTGGGTAGTTAGTTACATTTTGTTTTTAGAGAGAGAAACTCCAACTTCTCTCTTGGATTTTACTCTCTCTATTGCAATTCTCCTTTGATTTCTTGGTGATATCCATTGCTAATTCACTTTTACTTTGATACAAGTTGTAGATCTACTCTTCTTCTACTCTTAATTAGTGTTCTCTTGATTCATTCACTTAAATCTAGATTTGTGACCTTGTTACTTTGAGTTTTGATTAATGCATTGAGGAATTTCATTCAATTGCTTGATTTTTGATGATTGCTTGGATTAGATAGCTTTAATTCAACTCTTTTCTCTCAATTACATCATGTCTTCCATAATTGCCCACTAATTGTTTGTGAAAATGACAACCTTAGCTATGGAGTAGATTTCTCTTACTTGGCTTAGGGGTTGAGTTATTGGAGACACTTGAGTAGTGGATATCAATTGTTGATTAGGAATTGAAAATTACTAGTTGACTTGGAGTGCACTAAAGCTAGACTTCCCTAGGGTGAGACTAGGACTTGTGACTCAAGTTAGTTACTTTCACTTGACTTTCCTCCATTATTAGGGGGTTAACTAATTGGAGCAATAATCAATTCTTATCACAATTGAAGGAAACTACAATGATGGAACTTCCAATACTCAACCTTGGCCAAGGCTTTTATTTCAATTAATTGTTGTTTACTTTTGTTAGTTTGAATTCTTGCACCAACTCTCAAAACCACAAAAGACTTCCTAATCAATGATGTGCATTCTAAGGCAATTCCTAGGGAGAACGACCTGGGATCAATACTCTCGGTCATAGATTTTAGGATTGTTTGATGCGATATTTGCGTGTCAGTTAGACTATACTCACGATTGGACTCATTGTAAATTTCTAATCTGGCATGAGAATATAACGTTCATCACATGGATATTCTCATGGCAGTACAAATATACAAAACCAAACCACCCTAAATCATTTTCAATCTTACAGAGGCATGGTTATGTGAAATGGTGGTCTCAATTTAATTCATCAGTGGCCTATCCAGAAAAGGTCAGAGAATGGTTCAAAACCAATCCTAATACTCAGAAGATCTCAGATCCAGAAACGACTTCGTTTCTCAATCAAAAGGCTCAAATCCAGGCAGCACTAGCAGCCTCACAATCGAAAGAATCAATCAAAGGAAAGCTTCAACAAATCCTTCGCTTACTTCAAGAAGATGAAGCGTCCTCATCTAAAGAAGAATGCGATGAACAAGATCAAGACAGAAAAACTGAAGAAGATTGTTTCGAAGTTTGCCTAGGAGAAGATTAAAACCGAAAATGTAATTCCCAAAACAATTTAGGGAACTATGTGAAACCGGTACTGTAGCTATAGTTCAGGTCATTCTAACCGACATTGTAGAAACAGTAGAATCTTCAATTATAAAAGAAGGCCTCACTCTTATTGTAAGGCACCCTTTAATTTTACACAATTATAGAGAGAAGTTAGAGAGAGAAGTTAAAGAGAGAAGTTCTGAGAGTTCTCTTGTAAGCTCTTCAGCTCCTCTTCTTTTCTCTTCTTGTTTTTCAATCAATTTTCTAATAAAGATTTATTCAGTTCCTCATCTTCGTGTATTTCATTTTTAGTTTTCTGCATCTGCATATGTGTGCGGACTACCGCCACATCTAACTTCATACTAACCTGCATATGCGTGCGGACTACCGCCGCATCTAACTTCATATTTACTTCCTTGCTCTTGCATCTATTCATACTGCATTCATACTGACTTTTACTTTCACGCCTTCTTCCCCTTTCCCTACTTGATCCGCGTCGGGCCATCAGGTATAATAAATATGTTCTTTCTGAACCAAAGGAGGGCAATGAAATCAGATTTTTAAAAATATGTCTAAACTCTTTCGTTCTCTCTCTAGACGTCTCTCCATTGGGGGATCTTCATCATCTTCTTCTTTACCCCATTCTTCTTCCAATGCTCTTACTGAGAAAGTAACTCGGACTGAGGAACTTTCTCCCAAACATAACATCTTCGAAGAAGAAGTTTTCTTCGAAGATATCAATCAAGCCATAGACAATTGGGAAATACCCAATATCTCTCAAGATGAGTTATACATCCCTGATGACAATAAACAAAAATCCGATTACATTATCAAAACCGCTGAAAACAATATTCCTCTAGGACCTGACTTCGGTGAGGAATTTCATCTTTTAACCAAGCAATCTGTCAGAGAACATGCCCGCCACTACAAATATCTTCACATAGGGTGTTTCCAAGTCGCTGTCAAGCCTCTCATTAGAGAAAGTTTGAATGCTTCCATTCTTATGTGACTTAGAGACATTAGGCACAATGACTTCCAAGACTCCTTAATTGGAATAGTTGAAACAAGCCTTGGACACGGTCCGGTTTACTTCAACTGTTTCCCAAACAAAATAGTCAGTTTGTTAGATGTTAACATCCTTGACTCCCTTTTTCTAAACATCCGAATTCATGGTCTTAACATGAAGGAAGGATCCATCCCAGCCGCCTTAATCTATAGAATTCAATACAAGGTCATGAACACTTCTAATTCCAGAGTCCTTCTTAAATCCCAAGATCGTGAAACCACTTTGTTTGTCATAGACAAGACAAAGGCCAACGTCACGGTCCCAAGGCTCATTAAGTGGGATGAAATTGACCTTCCCCGGTCATGGTCAATTGATCGAGCCATTCCAACACAACCTAGACAAGCACCTCTCCTGCGAGAGGTAAAACAAGATGAAACAGGGAAAGTAGAGATTTTCTTCGACAGACGAAACTCTTTTTCTTCAAGATCTGAAGCAGGAACATCTAATGATTTTGCTTCAGCAAGGAGATCTTTTTTGGTGACTTCTCAATCCTAGTTTTCAAAAATTTCAAGACCCGTAGATTCTGAAATTAATATTTCTGGGGTACAAATTAAATCGAACATTTCTCAACCATTTTATCAAACTGATGATGATGTTGATTTGGAATCTACACAATCTATTCAATCTCCAACATATTCTTCTATGAATGATGGTGCCCATGAATAGCACATAATTTGTTATAAATAAAGAAGCCCTACGTAAAAATCTTTACTCTAAGGAATATGATCTCCATAGAGAATGGTATTTACGTACATATACTGCTTCTCAAATCTCATCATTCAAAGAAAAATATTACAGTTTTCTCAATGAAGTCAGAATACATATTCCTTTCTTTGAATGGTTTCATGCTTATTCTATTAAAAATAATATCAATTATCCTTTTAAAAATAAAAAACTTTCATCATCAGCGAACGTTATTTCAACCTGGAAAGTTAAAGATGGAAATTTAATCAAATCTGAATTTCCTCCAAAAGGATCTTTTGTTATTTCAACTACGGATGGACATAAAACAGTTATACTAATAGATTTTTACAATGTCTGGGTGACAACCTTTCATCTTCAGGATCTCTTTTGTCTTTGAAAAATGCTCCTGAAGCCTCTACTTCCAAAACTATTGAAAAATCGCTTTTCAAACCTTTCAAAATGAGTAGCAAGGCTAAACAAAGTCTTAAAACTTCTATTTTAAAACAAGAATCTGATAATTCAGAAGTCATGCAGAAGATCGACTAACTTTTAAGTCGTCTTACTACTGTCTCCGAAACTCCTACAAACTCTGGTGAATCTACATCTCGGATACAAACTCGTGCATCCAAAGCCGTTAATGCTCTTAACCAAGACTCTAATGATTCCTCTTCAGATCAAAGTGATGATTCAAAAAAATCATCTCTCAAAGTTATCCCAATTATGACCAATTCCATGACTAAATGGAAGGGTTTAACCAAACCCTCTATGCTTAGTTATAATTGTATGTCTGCTCCTGATCTAGCCCTTGAAGAACAGGAACTAAGTTTTATCAGCTTCAATGCCAATAATTTCTATGAATGGAACATAAATGGTAAAACCGAATACAACATCATGAGTATTGTAACACCCTAATATTCAAATCCTTATGCTCGAGTCATAAGTCAATGATATTACGGTGGTACGACTCTCAGGTGGATTTTTAATAAATAAGTAAATATAGGTAATTTCGAAAGGAGTATTAATCGAGAAGCCTGAAAAGAGTAGAAATAAAATCGCGAAGACGTATCTCTCACGTTTCGACAACAAAAGATAAACTGTGAAGCCAAAAATGATATACGGACAAGGCATAGAGGAGATTAAGAGATAAATAACAGATAGATATATATAACATAAGTAAATAGCCACTAGTCGCGACCCGCGAAGTTTAGGTCGGCTAGGGTACAGTATGAAAGTAGTTGACAACAGTATATCCTAATCTCTCCCGAGGGAAACATGAGAGCCTCTATAGGCAAATTCAAAGAGTTCAATTCATAATATAAATTTTCCAAAACAAAGGTGGAGAGATTCTAATCAAAACACAAAGTAGAGGAAATAAAGATCTTCGCCGTCTCTCAGACGACCCACAACTCACTTCTGAGCACCTGGACCTGTATCTGAAAAACAAGAGATATATACGAAATGAGAACCCCGGGCCCATGGGTTCCCAGTACGGTAAAAGTGCCAAATAAATTCAATGTACTGCAATAAAAACTCACTAAGCATCCTAAACTTTTTCACCAATTATTCATCCTAGGTTCTCGCTAATCCATGAATAGGCAACTGTCATAAGGGAGTGCTAAATTCAATTCATGTTTCACATGTTTCCCAACTCGCTGACTCTTCCACGAATCAGACTCAGAATCATAAGCAAAACCATCACCAGTTGTTCTGCCTCAGCAGTTCTATATCAATACATCATCATGCAATCGCATCATCAATTCATCCCATCAAGAACAGCCCTCACACCCACCGACACCAGCATGAGGGGCCTCTCAGTTGTACAAACACAAGCAATACAGGCAATTAATACACAAATATGGTACAAGTAGAACAAGTAGCATATAGTCAGGTAACATGGCATATATGATGTAGAAATCCAAAACAAATGGCAAACCCAAACAATTCAAACATATGCAAATGATGAATGCCTGCCCTATGGCTGATGATATCATCTGTCGGTTATATAGCCAACCCGACATGTCCTGGTAGCTAACCATTGGACAGAAACACCCCTTGCAGAGCAAGTAGGTTTGAGCTACAACCCCCTTGCTACTACCCGCTCAACCCAGAGCCAGTGGAATAACCACTACTGCGGCTACTACCCAGGCGGGTGTTTAAAAGCTCAACCTGGAGCGAGTGGATTCACCACTACTGCCGCTACTACCCAGGCGTCACAATCTCTGACCTGGAGCAAGTGGGACGAACCACAACCCTTGCTACTACCCAGGTATCTCAAGCATTGGCCCGGAGCAAGTGGGACGAACCACAACCCTTGCTACTGCCCAGGTATCTCAAACATATATTCATTCAATCTCAATTCATATTATCAACATTCATTGTTACCAAATCTTAAACATTAACTTGGAGCAAGTGGGACGAACCACAACCCTTACTACTACCCAAGTATCACAAATAAACATTTATTCATAATCACCCTTCATTATTATCAATTCTCAGACAATGACCCGGAGCAAGCGGGACGAACCACGACCCTTGCTACTACCCAGGTATTACAAATACACATTTATTCAAAATTCCATGATTAAACTTGTTTATCATAATCCTCCTTTTCCGTCTCATACCCGGAGCAAGTGGACAACGCCACTGCCTACTACCCAGGGTCACACATCACATTTCAATATTTTTTTATTATTATCCATTTAACATATTCATTCATTAATCATATATGCATTTATACTCAGCCATAAACAATAATGGCTTTGCCGTAACCTGGTAATAACTCAGCCATCCGGCTCATGGTCCAATCAAGAACCGGCCATTTATCAATAAATATAGCCCTCCGGCTCATGGCATACACGGTACTTCCACCGTCATCCCCCATATCTCATATAATCATCTTTGATCATCATTGATCATAACTTTTCCCCTTGCTTCACTCGCAAGTTACCACATCCCCTAGCTCCTTTCTCATTGCTAGGCATATCATAATGATTTAATACATAAGAGGTGAGATCGAGGCTTAGAAGTATGAGATTTGGCTTTAAAAACTCAAAAATCAACTTTGGCATGAAAACAGGGCCACGCGTACGCGCACTCCACGCGCACGCGCGGATGGCCAAAAACTCATCGACGCGCAAGCGTCATACGCGCGAACGCGCGGGTTGAAAAATATCCAAACGGCGCGCAAGCATCAACCACGCGTACACGTGGGTGCTCTTGCGCCCAGGCACAAAACTGGTACAACTCTGGCACAACTCTCTGGAAAATAGCTGGGCATATGGTGCAGCGCATCGACGCGCCCGCGCACACCACGCGCACGCGTGGATGGTGCTTTCTGGAAGAACGGCGCGCACGTGCCAAGTGCGCCTACGCGCGTAGGGTCGTTCTGCTAAAAATTTTCTAAGTTAAAAGCTGCAAAATTTACAGATTCAACCCCCAATCTTCCGACGGTCATAACTTCCTCATTTTAAATCATTTTTCACCCGTTCTTCGAACGGCATGGACATCCCGGATCCAATTTCATTTCTAAACAGATTTGGCAGAAAACGGAGGTCCGTAGTCCAGGTTTTGTCCCATCAAAATATGCCCAAAAACCATGTTTTCATACAAAACCACAAGGTGCCATTTTCAAAACAAGCCATTTTCAACTCTTTTCAAAATCAACTAAAACATGCCAATTTCATCCCTTTCTTTGAGATCAATCAAAATATACTAAAATCAACATCAAGCCTCCTCAACTCACACATTGACACTTTCTCAAACTCAAACACATTTACATATCACACACTCTTCCTCATGCCAAATTTCAACAACACTATTTCCAATCAACCATCATTATACATAATCAATATCATACTCACTATCACGTGGTTTCACCCACAAATCAACCTTAATCATTCCTCAAGCATATATCACAACATACATATCTCTAATGCATCATCATACCATCAAGGAATCAATAGTCATAATCACATATATGACCACATAATATGTCTCAACCAAAACCAAACATACCTCATCTATATAATTTCACCCAAATTTATCAAATTCCACACTTCAACTCCTCAAACTTTATTATTCAATAACCAACCCAATCATTCATATATTCATTACTGGAAATTCATCCAATCACTTGTGTCATCATACAATGCACACATCACTTACCTTTCTTACCTTCTTCCGGCCTCCGGCCCAAAATTCACGGCCTCCGGCCCAATTTCACAATTTAAATGCATAAACCACAAATCAATACTCATTACCCAGTACATCAAATTCTCAATACACCAAGCATACAAGGTCACACAATTCTCAACCCAATCATTAATTCACATTACATATCAACTATGCATATTAGCACCAACCATTTACACAATCCAAACTTAATCCTAGGGGCATCTAGCCTAGGAATTCTCATCACAACACACGGTACTTAATGAAACTTAAACCGTACCTCTTGTAGCCAAACCAATTGAGCCTCTTCTTTGGAATTCTTCACCAACCTTAGCTCCAAGCCTTACCAAAGCTCCTCAAGCAATACCAATCTCCCAATTGTGCACCAACATCACCAAATACACTAACATAACCAATATCACATACATATATCAACTTAGGGCTCATAAAAATGACAAATTACAAGGGTTTGAGCACATCTTACCTCAGCCCATATGAAGTAGAGATAGAACCCACTTAGAATCCATGTTGGAGTATCCCTAAATACCCAAAATCACAAGATTTCAACACTAACTACCCAAAAACATGTAACAGTGGAGAATTTCGAAAACTGGGCAGAGATGAATAGAATACTCACCACAAAACTTAGATATAATTGTAGAGGTTGAGAAGAGCGACGCGTGGCCGCAAACGGCTCGTCAATCGGAGCTCCGTAGCTCAAGTTATGGTGGTTTGAAGATCAAAGAGAGTTAGGTTTTCTCTCTTCTCTTCTCTCTTCTCAAATCAGCGCCCCAACCCTTCTTTTTAGGGTAAAATGAGCTGAAATGCTCACAACTAATGTTTATATATGTTGGGTCTTGGGCCCACTTAGGCCCGGTTCACTTATTTTTGCCCATTGGCCCAATTTTAGGCCAAAACCTTTAAGATTAGCGCTCTAAATCGCACTTTAAATATTTCTACCTTCCCTAATTATAATTCCTCATTTCTTAATCTTATTTACCCATAATCAATTTCCTCAGTTGTAGTACCAGACAGATCTCAGCCGATACTGCCGGTCAAAATTCCACTGCACGCTTTTACGCAGAAAACTATATTTTCTGACTCGGAAAAATTCACTGAATCCAAATATCATATTTAAATTATCAAATTCCAATTGCCAAATCTTCCAACCATATTCACTCCTATCTAACTTATTATTTAATTAATTTCGGTTAGACCGGGTATTACAAGTATGCTTCAGCATATGACCATGGTAGGGACAGCCTATCAAGCTGCTCATGACACCTCTGAGGAAGTAATAGCCAATGTTATTGTTTCTGGTTTCTCTGGTCAACTCAAAGGTTGGTGGGATAACTACCTTTCTAATGACCAAAAACAATCAATCTTTTCTGCCATAAAGGTTAATGATCAAAACGAACCCATCCTTGGAGATGATGGGGAACCTATCCCTGATGTGGTTAATACCTTAATCTTTACTATAGCAAGCCACTTCATAGGGATCCATCTCTTTGGAAAAATCGTTCTGCGGAATTACTTTCCAATCTCAGATGCAAAACCTTGTCTAACTTTAGATTGTATAAAGACACCTTTCTTACTAGGGTCTATACCATAAAAGACAGTCAACAGCCCTTCTGGAAGGATAAATTCCTACCCGGACTTCCCAAATCCCTGGGAGATAAAGTAAGGGACAAAATTCGTAGCTTAACTCCGGATGGGATAATTCCCTATGATGCGTTAAGTTATGGTCAAATTATCTCTTTCATCCAAAAGGTTGCTCTAAAGATCTGTCAAGATGATAAGATCCAACGACAACTTGCTCGTGAGAAAAAACAAAATCGTATCGATTTGAGAACTTTCTGTGAACAATTTGGTCTTCCTGCTTGTCATCCAAGGAAAACTAAAAGACCATCCAATCAAAAAAATTTTGAATCTTATCCTGAAAAGAATTTCAGAAGACCAAGGAAAAGTTTTCAAAGAACCAAGAATGAAAAAGGTTTCCAAAAGAATTTTCAAAAGTATCCTCAGAAAAACCCCATTATTTCCTATACATGTAAAAAACCAGGACATGTTAGCAAATACTGTAGGTTAAAAGGAAAGATTAATAATCTGAACCTTGATCCCCAGATTGAGGAACAGATTAACAATCTTTTAACTGAAAGTTCAGATGACGAATCTTGACCAGAATCCTCCGATGATATCAATAATATCCAAGTTGATGATATTGAATCATCCTTAGATTCTTATGTCAAGCAAATTAATGTTTTATCCAAAGATCAACATCTCCTATTTGATGCTATAGAGGCTATTGAAGATCAAGAACAAAAGAAAGACTTTCTTTTGAAATTAAAACAAAATCTTTACAAAAAGAAAAGAAACCCAAAAACCTTGTCCTCAGTAATAAATATGATGTCAAAACCATTTTTAAAAAAATAGAAAAGCAAGTTATTCATCCCATAATCATTCAGGATCTCCACACTGAGGTCAACAACCTCAAAAGGGAAATCCAAGATATCAAAAGAAATTAAGATAATCATCAACTCTTTATCTCACAATTAATGCAACAAGAAGGGTCTGATGATGAAGAACTTGATCCTTTTTTAAACCAAACTGAGTTTTCTAAAAAATAAGAAAATAAAATTTCTAACGACAATGACGGAAAAGAAATCTTGAGAATGATGAATGTGTTCTCTTTTATGAAACATCGTGTTAATATCCGAATTGTCTTTAAAGATTTTGTTCTTGAAACCATCGCACTCTTTGACTCAGGTGCAGATTCAAATTGTATTAAAGAAGGTCTGATCCCCACAAAGTATTTTGAAAAAACTACTGAACGTCTTAGCTCAATAACGGGTGAAAGACTAAACATCAAATTCAAATTAACCAATGCTTTTGTTGAAAAAGGTAATCTTAGGATTCCAATCAACTTCATCATAGCAAAGGATATCAAAAACGATGTAGTCTTGGGGACACCTTTTATAATCCTTTTGTTTCCCTACCTAGCAGATTTTCATGGACTTACCTCTTTTGTGGGAGGACAGGTAACTTTCTTTGAATTCCTAGATTCACCAAACCAGAAATCTCTCAACTTAATCAAATCCAAAACTAAACAGATCTGTTTTTTGAAAGAAGAAATCTCTTTTAAAACCCTTGAATCACAACTTTCTCAACCAAGGATTCAAGATAAAATTAAAATTCTTTCAAACCAAATTGAAAAGTCTATTTATTCTGATCTGCCTCATGCCTTCTGGAATAGGAAAGAACACATTGTTGATCTTCCCTATGAAAAAGGTTTCAAAGAATCAAAAATCCCTACAAAAGCCCGCCCTATTCAAATGAATGAGCAGCTTTTGTAGCATTGTCAAAAAGAGATTAATGACCTTTTGAATAAAGGATTAATTCGTCCTAGTAAGAGTCCTTGGTCTTGCTCGGCTTTTTATGTCAATAAGTAAACTGAGATAGAACGAGGAACTCCCAGGCTTGTCATCAATTACAAACTGTTGAATCAAGCTTTACAGTGGATTCGTTATCCTATCCAAAACAAAAAGGATTTACTCAATAGGTTAAATTCAACAAATATCTTTTCAAAGTTTGATATGAAATCCGGTTTTTAGCAAATTCAGATTGAAGAATCTGATAGATACAAAACTGCATTTACAGTCCCATTCGATCAATATGAATGAAATGTAATGCCGTTTGGTCTGAAAAATGCCCCATCGGAATTTCAAAAAATAATGAACGATATTTTTAACCCATATTCAAACTTTGCAATTGTTTACATAGATAATGTCTTAATCTTCTCTCAAACTTTGAAAGAACATTTCAAACATGTTAAAACTTTTATGTACATCATCCAGAAAAACGGACTTGCGGTTTCAAAATCGAAAATTGTCCTTTTCCAAACAAAAATTTGTTTTCTTAGTCATATGATTTCCCAAGGAACAATAACCCCTATCAAAAGATCAATTTTGTTTGCAGAAAAGTTCCCAGACTATATCCTTGACAAACCTCAACTCCAGAGGTTCCTAGGATGTCTTAATTATGTCTCGGACTTCATCCCAAATCTTAACAATCTCATTAAGCCTCTTCATGATAGGCTTAAGAAAAATCCTCCGCTATGGACGGACAAACATTCTGATATCATCAGATTTCTTAAAACCAAAGTTCGCAATCTTCGTTGCCTTTACCTACCTGTTCCTCATGCATTCAAAATTGTTGAAACAGATGCATCTGATTAAGGATATGGTGGTATCTTAAAATAAAAATTGCATGATAAAGACTGTATCATTGCATTTACATCCAAACACTGGAATAGTACTCAACAAAGCTATTCCACTATCAAAAAGGAAATTTTAGCCATTGTTTTATGCATCACAAAATTTCAATCTGACTTACTCAATCAAAAGTTTTTAGTCCGAGTTGATTGCAAATCAGCTAAAGAAGTTTTACAAAATGTTGTTAAAAATATTGCATCAAAACAAGTGTTTGCCAGGTGGCAAGCTATATTAAGCGTTTTTTATTTTGATATTGAGCACATCAAGGGCAACTCAAACTCTCTCCCTGACTTTCTCACACGTGAATATTTGCAGGGAGACAAGCACAGAGACGATGCCTGAAAAGGCAACATTAGCCTTAGTAAGAGGCAGAGGCATTTGCCTAGCCCTACCAGGGCCAACCAGAAAATCAGGGTCAAGCACCCCAACTGGGTCATCTACCCAACAATCTACCCAAAAACCCTCTAAAAATCCAGCCCAACAATCCATTGAACCAGCAATCAATCAAGCCAAGCAGACTACGGCAAACTACGCCTTCCCAATCGAAACCCTCTTGGCCTTACAAGACCAAGGCCTCACCAAACTTAACAAAAAATTTTGGGTTGATATTTGTAGTGAGTCAGATGAAGAAATTGACTTAGCTGAACTAATATCCCAAGTAGCCAACCAAAAAACTGTAGTACAGAAACCAAGAGAAAAGGCCATAGTCCTAACACCACAAACATCCACAATTACTACCAAAACACAAAAAAACCCAAACCAATTATATATCCACAAACAAATACTCAAACATTATCCAAATGGAGCCTGAATTTTAGGATAACTCACCAAACAAAGTCATCCCAAAAATATTTCCTACTGGATTCCATTTCAAGCCATTTGCACCCAATAAAACATGCCAATTTTATGAATTCATTTTAATAGATACCGACTCAGTATCTATTAAACATTACAAGGACAAAACCAATCCTGACTTCATAACCCATTCAACAATCCAAATCCTCAAAGTTTTAACCCCAAAGCTATTTGGGAACAATCTAAACAAAACCCAAAAGTTTTCTCAAAATTATGACCCAACAGGTTTTAATTATTAGAACTACTTGGTTTCAAAATACTCAGTACAGACATTCATGGTTAATTTATTTTAAAAGAAAATCAAATTATGTTTTTCCAAATTAATTCTACCAATGATGGGACTTCTTTGGACCAATCCCAGAAATCCTACCATCACCTACTGATAAAGGGTATAAACTTTTCAATCAAAATTTGACATTCAGGAAACTAGTGTTCCGGTAATGTTAAAATTTTTCTCAATCTTTTCACTGGCATGGGTATTCTCATGGCAGTACAAATATACAAAACCAGACCACCCTAAATCATTTACAATCTTACACAGGCATGGTTATGTGAAATGCTGGTCTCAATTTGATTCATCAATGGCCTATCCAAAAAAGGTTAGAGAATGGTTCAAAACCAATTATAATACTCAGAAGATCTCAGATCTAGAAACGACTTCGTTTCTCAATCAAAAGGCTCAAATCCAGGCAGCACTAGCAGCCTCACAATCGAAAGAATCAATCAAAGGAAAGCTTCAACAAATCCTTCGCTTACTTCAAAAAGATGAAGCGTCCTCATCTAAAGAAGAATGCAATGAACAAGTTCAAGACAGACAAACTGAAGAAGATTGTTTCGAAGTTTGCCTAGGAGAAGATTAAAACCAAAAATGTAATTCCCAAAACAATTTAGGGAACAATGTGAAACCGGTACTGATGAGCGGATATTTTATACGCTTTTTGGGGATAATTTCATATAGTTTTGAGTATGTTTTAGTTAGTTTTTAGTCTATTTTTATTAGTTTTTAGGAAAAAATTATATTTCTGGACTTTACTATGAGTTGTGTGTTTTTCTGTAATTTCAGGTATTTTTCTGGCTGAAATTGAAGGAGCTGAGCAAAAATCTGATTCAGGCTGAAAAAGGACTGCTGATGCTGTTGGATTCTGACCTCCCTGCACTCAAAGTGGATTTTCTGGAGCTACAGAACTTGAAATGGCATGCTTCCAATTGCATTGGAAAGTAGACATCCAGGGCTTTCCAGCAATATATAATAGTCCATACTTTGCACAAGGATAGACGACGTAAACTGGTGTTCAACGCCAGTTCTCTGCCCAATTCTGGCGTCCAGCGCCAGAAAATGATCAAAAGCTGGAGTTGAACGCCCAAACTGGCACAAAAACTGGCGTTCAACTCCACAAATGGCCTCTGCACGTGAATTGCTTAAGTCTCAGCCCAGCACACACCAAGTGGGCCCCAGAAGTGGATCTCTGCATCATCCATCATAGTCTACTCATATTTTGTAACCCTAGGCTACTAGTTTAGTATTTAAACAACTTTTAGAGACTTATTTTGAATCTCATGACATTTCAGATCTAAACTTTGTATTCTCTGACGGCATGAGTCTCTAAACCCCATTGTTGGGGGTGAGGAGCTCTGCTGTGTCTCGATGAATTAATGCAAGTATTTCTGTTTTCCATTTAAACACGCTTGTTCCTATCTAAGATGTTCATTCGCGCTTAACTGTGATGAAGGTGATGATCAGTGACATTCATCACCTTCCTCAAACCATGAACGTGTGCCTGACAACCACCTCCGTTCTATATATGATTGAATGAGTATCTCTTAGATTCCTTAATCAGAATCTCCGTGGTATAAGCTAGAACTGATGGCAGCATTCATGAGAATCCGGAAAGTCTAAACCTTGTCTGTGGTATTCCGAGTAGGATTCAAGGATTGAATGACTGTGACGAGTTTCAAACTCTTGAAGGCTGGGCGTTAGTGACAGACGCAAAAGGATAGTAAATCCTATTCCAACCGGATCGAGAACCAACCGGTGATTAGCCGTGCTGTGACAGAGCGCGTGAGCGTAGTTTTCACTGGGAGGATGGAAGGTAGCCATTGACAACGGTGATCCACCAACACACAGCTTGCCATAGGAGGGCGTGCGTGCATGAATCAGAAGACAGAGGAAAGCAGAGATTCAGAAGACAAAGCATCTCCAAAACTCCAACATATTCTCCATTACTGCACAACAAGTAATCTTTAATTTATGTTCTCTTGGTTATTCACAATTCAACTGATAAACATAATTGACTTCCTGACTAAGATTTACAAAATAACCATAGATTGCTTCAAACCAACAATCTCCGTGGGATTCGACCCTTACTCACGTGAGGTATTACTTGGACGACCCAGTGCACTTGCTGGTTAGTGGTACGCGTTGTGAGAAGTGTGATTCACAATTCGTGCACCAATTTTTTGGCGCCGTTGTCGGGGATTGTTCGTGTTTGAACAACTGACGGATTATTCTGTTGCTTAGATTAGGAAAAATCTTTCTTTTTTGGTTTAGAGTCTTTTAGTATTTATCCCTTGTTAAAACACTTTAAATTTATAGCTCAGTTATTTAGAACGTGGTGTTTATGTTCATGGTAATTGGCTATCATATTCTTAAAAAAAAAAAAAAAAAAAAACCCTTTTTCAAAAATAATTTTTCTATTAAATCCTGTGCCAAACTTTAAGTCTGGTGTTTTCAAAAATAATCTTTCTTAAAATTTTCGAAAATTCCATAACTCATTTGGCTAGAGCGTTAATCTGTGTTCTTGGTAATTGGGTTAGAATCTTTTATATTCTTTTCAAAACCTTCTTTTTCATAAATAATATTTTCTCTATTAAATTGTGTGCCAAACTTTAAGTTTGGTGTTTTCTTGTTGAATTCCCTTTGGTTTTCGAAAATTTTGGTTTGGTTTTCTAAAAATTTTAAGTTTGGTGTTCTTTCTTCATGTTCTTGTGTTCTTGTGAGTCTTCAAAGTGTTCTTGAGTTTTCCTTGTGTCTTGATCTTAAAATTTTTAAGTTTGGTGTTCCTTGGTGTTTTCCCTCCAAAATTTTCAAAGACAAGGAGCATTAGATCTAAAAATTTTAAATCTTGTACTATCTTATTGTTTTTCTCTCTCCTCACTAAATTCAAAAATATCTTTTCAAAATATCTCTTCTAACTTCCTAACTTCTTATTTTTTCAAATTTTGTTTCAACTAAACAACTAACTTTGTGTTTGTTTCTTAACTTTTTCAAAACTACCTAACTAACTCTCTCCCTCTAATTTTCGAAAATATCTTCCCTCTTTTTCAAAAATTTCTTTTTTTTTACTAATTAATTTTTATTTTCTTTTACGAAAAAAAAATATTTTAATTTCAAAATTCAAATTCTTTTTAGTTATTTTATTTTATTTAAGTATTTACTTCTTATAAAATAAAATAAATAAAAAGATAAATCAGTCCAAGTTATATCCATATATCCATCATGGACATAAGTGGAAATGAACAGTCCAGGAGGACTCTGGGGTCATATTCTAACCCCTCTACTGCTTCATATGGGAGTAGCATATGCATACCCTCCATTGGAGTTAGTAGCTTTGAGTTGAATCCTCAGCTCATTATCATGGTGCAGCAAAGTTGCCAGTATTCCGGTCTTCCACAGGAAGAACCTACAGAGTTTCTGGCACAGTTTCTACAGATTGCTGACACAGTACATGATAAAGAAATAGATCAGGATGTCTACAGACTATTACTGTTTCCATTTGCTGTGAAAGATCAAGCTAAGAGGTGGTTGAATAACCAACCTAAGGCCAGCATAAGGACATGGAAACAGCTGACAGAAAAATTCCTGAATCAATATTTCCCTCCAAAAAGGATGACACAGCTAAGGCTGGACATCCAAGGCTTTAAACAAGGAGATAATGAATCTCTTTATGATGCCTGGGAGAGATACAGAGAGATGCTACGAAAATGCCCCTCTGAAATGTTTTCAGAGTGGGTTCAGTTAGACATCTTCTACTATGGGCCTGCAGAAGGAGCTCAGATGTCTCTAGATTACTCAGCTGGTGGATCTATCCATATGAGAAAGACAATTGAAGAGGCTCAAGAGCTCATTGATACAGTTGCCAGGAATCAGCATCTGTATCTAAGCAGCAACCCTTCCATGAATGAAGAGGTTAAAACAGTAACTGCTGAATTCAGTACTGTAAAACAAGCTGCTGAATTCAATCAGCAATTGGATTTTCTAACAAAGCAGCTAGCTAAATTCAAGGACAGGCTACAGGAGACAAGGATAGCTAATATACATATGGACGAACAGTTTAAGCAAACAAAGCAGCAGCTATCAAGGCAAATAGCAGAAGAATGCCAAGCAGTTCAATTAAGAAGTGGGAAAACATTAAATACCCCACCTCAAGGCATCAAAAATTCAAGAAATAAGCGACCCACCAAAGATTCACCTGAGGACAGTAAGAGCCCAGGGAAAAATAATTCTGGCACTAAAACGCCAGAAAATGGGTGGAAGGCTGGCGCTGAACGCCCAGACCATGCCCAAAACTGGCGTTCAGCGCCAGAAACAAGGCAGGATTGGCGTTCAACGCCAGAAATGGGCAAGAATCTGGCGTTGAACGCCCAAATGGGGCAGAATCCAGCGTTGAACGCCCAAAATGGGTACATTTCTGGCGTTCAGGCGCCAGGAACAGACAGTGAGCTGGCGTCTAACGTCACTCCAGCTTCTGACTCTGGCACTCAATTGCCAGTGAGGGATCAGACACACACAAGTGCTGATAACAACCCCTCTAAAAAGGCTTCTTTAACCACTAAGGTTGAGGAATATAAAGCCAAGATACCTTATCCTCAAAAACTCCGGAAAGAGGAGCAGGATAAGCAATTTGCTCGCTTTGCAGATTATCTAAGGACTCTGGAAATAAAGATTCCATTTGCAGAAGCACTTGAGCAAATACCTTCTTATGCCAAGTTCATGAAAGAGATCTTGAGTCATAAAAAGGAGTGGAGAGAAACAGAAAGAGTTCTCCTCACTGAAGAATGCAGTGCAGTCATTCTGAAAAGCTTTCCTGAAAAGCTTAAAGACCCTGGGAGTTTTCTGATACCATGCATATTAGAAGGTGATTGCACCAAGACAGCTTTATGCGATCTTGGGGCAAGCATCAACCTGATACCTGCATCCACTATCAGGAAGCTTGGCTTAACTGAAGAAGTTAAACCAACCCAGATATGTCTCCAACTTGCTGATGGTTCCACTAAATACCCATCAGGCGTGATTGAGGACATGATTGTCAGAGTTGGGCCATTCGCCTTTCCCACTGACTTTGTTGTGCTGGAAATGGAGGAGCACAAGAGTGCTACTCTCATTCTAGGAAGACCCTTCCTAGCAACTGGACGATCCCTCATTGACGTCCAACAGGGGGAAATAACCCTGAGAGTCAATGATGATGAGTTTAAGTTGAACGCTGTCAAAGCCATGCAGCATCCAGACACATCAACAGACTGCATGAAAGTTGATCTCATTGACTCTTTGGTAGAAGAGATCAACATGGCTGAGAGTCTCGAATCAGAGTTGGAAGACATCTTTAAAGATGTTCAGCCTGATTTGGAGGATTCAGAGGACATGAAAGAGCCTCTGAACTTTCTTCTGAAAGAGGAAAAACCTCCTAAACCCGAGCTCAAGCCACTACCACCATCCTTGAAATATGCATTTCTGGGAGAAGGTGACACTTTTCCAGTGATCATAAGCTCTGCTTTAAATTCACAGGAAGAGGAAGCACTTATTCAAGTGCTAAGGACACACAAGACAGCTCTTGGGTGGTCCATAGGTGACCTTAAGGGCATAAGCCCAGCTAGATGCATGCACAAAATCCTATTGGAGGATAATGCCAAACCAGTGGTTCAACCACAGAGGCGGCTAAATCCAGCCATGAAGGAAGTGGTGCAGAAAGAGGTCACCAAGTTACTAGAGGCTGGGATTATTTATCCTATTTCTGATAGCCCCTGGGTGAGCCCTGTTCAAGTCGTCCCAAAAAAGGGAGGCATGACAGTGATTCATAATGAAAAAAATGAACTGGTTCCCACAAGAACAGTTACAGGGTGGCGCATGTGTATTGACTATAGAAGGCTCAATACAGCCACCAGAAAGGATCATTTTCCTTTACCATTCATAGACCAGATGCTAGAGAGACTAGCAGGTCATGATTATTACTACTTTCTGGATGGCTATTCAGGCTATAACCAGATTGCAGTGGATCCCCAGGATCAAGAGAAAACAGCATTCACATGCCCATCTGGAGTGTTTGCTTATAGAAGGATGCCATTTGGGCTATGTAATGCGCTTGCAACCTTCCAGAGATGCATGCTCTCTATTTTCTCTGACATGGTGGAAAAATTTCTGGAAGTCTTCATGGATGACTTCTCAGTATATGGAGACTCATTCAGCTCCTGTCTTGATCACCTGAAACTTGTTCTGAAAAGATGCCAAGAAACCAACCTAGTTTTAAACTGGGAAAAGTGTCACTTCATGGTGACTGAAGGAATTGTTCTTAGGCATAAAATCTCAAACAAGGGAATAAAGGTGGATCAAGCAAAAATAGAGGTAATTGAAAAATTACCACCACCTGCCAATGTTAAGGCAATCAGAAGCTTTCTGGGGCATGCAGGATTCTATAGGAGGTTTATAAAGGATTTTTCAAAAATCGCAAAACCTCTGAGCAATCTGCTAGCTGCTGACACGCCATTTGTGTTTGACACAGCATGCCTGCAGGCGTTTGAAACGCTGAAAGCTAAGCTGGTCACAGCACCAGTCATTTCTGCACCAGACTGGACATTGCCATTTGAGTTAATGTGTGATGCCAGTGATCATGTCATTGGTGCAGTATTGGGACAGAGGCATGACAAGCTTCTGCATGTCATTTATTATGCCAGTCGCGTTCTAAATGATGCCCAGAAAAATTACACAACCACAGAAAAAGAACTACTTGCAGTGGTTTACGCCATTGACAAGTTCATATCATACTTAGTAGGATCAAAAGTGATTGTGTATACTGACCATGCTGCTCTTAAATATCTACTCACAAAGCAGGATTCAAAACCCAGGCTCATCAGATGGGTATTGCTTCTGCAAGAGTTTGATATAGAAATAAGAGACAGAAAAGGGAAAGAGAACCAAGTGGCTGATCATCTGTCCCGGATAGAGCCAGTGGAAGGGACGTCCCTCTCTTTTCTTGAGATCTCTGAGACGTTCCCTGATGAGCATCTATTTGGCATTCAGGAAGCACCATGGTTTGCCGATATTGCAAACTATAAAGCTGCACGGTTCATACCCAAGGAGTACAATAGAATACAAAAGAAGAAATTAGTCACTGATGCAAAGTACTACTTGTGGGATGAACCCTATCTCTTTAAGAGATGTGCAGACGGAATTATCCGTAGGTGTGTCCCCAGAGAGGAAGCACAGAGAATCCTATGGCATTGCCACGGATCTCAATATGGAGGCCATTTCGGAGGTGAGCGAACAGCCACCAAGGTCCTCCAATGTGGCTTCTATTGGCCCACACTCTATAAAGATTCCCGAGAGTTTGTACGTAATTGTGACAGTTGCCAAAGAGCTGGTAATCTGCCTCATGGTTACGCCATGCCTCAACAAGGAATCTTGGAAATTGAGTTGTTTGACGTATGGGGAATTGACTTCATGGGACCTTTTCCACCATCATATTCAAACACTTATATTCTGGTGGCAGTTGACTATGTATCAAAATGGGTTGAGGCTATTGCCACACCCACCAATGATACTAAAATAGTGCTGAAGTTCCTCCAGAAACATATCTTTAGCAGGTTTGGTGTCCCTAGAGTGTTAATCAGTGATGGGGGCACTCACTTCTGCAATAAACAGCTTTACTCTGCCATGGTTCGGTATGGAATTCGCCACAAAGTGGCCACACCATATCATCCACAAACCAATGGGCAAGCTGAAGTCTCTAACAGAGAATTAAAGAGAATCCTGGAACGGACAGTAAATACCCGTAGAAAGGATTGGGCAAGGAGCTTGGATGATGCTCTGTGGGCTTACAGAACAGCATTCAAGACCCCTATAGGGACCTCTCCATACCAACTGGTGTATGGTAAGGCATGTCACCTGCCCGTGGAACTGGAACATAAGGCCTACTGGGCAACCAGATTCCTAAACTTTGATGCCAAATTAGCAGGAGAAAAAAGATTGCTCCAGCTAAATGAGCTAGAGGAGTTCAGATTCACAGCTTTCGAAAATACCAAGCTATATAAAGAAAAATAAAAAAAGTGGCATGACAGAAAGCTGTCATTTAGAATCTTTGAACCAGGACAGAAGGTTCTGTTGTTTAACTCTAGACTCAGGCTATTCCCCGGGAAACTGAAATCCCGATGGAAGGGACCATACGTGATTACAAGTGTATCACCATATGGTTATGTGGAGCTTCAAGATATTGATTCTGATAAGAAGTTCATTGTCAATGGACAGAGAATCAAGCATTATCTAAAAGGCAACATTGAGCAAGAATGCTCAAGGCTGAAGCTAGATTAAAAGCTCAGCAAGGTCCAGCTAAGGACATTAAAGAAGCGCTTGTTGGGAGGCAACCCAATTTTTATTTACTTTCATGGTTTTTCATGTTTTATTAGGTTCATGATCATGTGGAGTCACAAAATAAATATTAAAAATTGAAAACGGAATCAAAAACAGCAGAAGAAAAATCACACCCTGGAGGAAGCACCTGTCTGGCGTTCAACGCCAGAACAGAGCATGGTTCTGGCGTTCAACGCCAGAAATGGCTAGTAAATGGGCATTGAACGCCCAAAATGGGCACCAACCTGGCGCTGAACGCCCAGAGTTGTGTGCAAGGGCATTTTTGCATGCCCAAATTGGTGCAGGGATGTAAATGCCTTGACACCTCAAGATCTGTGGACCTCACAGGATCATTTCAAGATCTGTGGACCCCACAGGATCCCCACCTTCCCTCCTCATAATCCTAGGCTTTTTCTTTCCACATCTTCTTTTTCATCTATTCCCTCTTCTTTTGCTCGAGGGCGAGCAACATTCTAAGTTTGGTGTGGTAAAACAATTATGTGAAGGATCTATAGCTCAGTGGTAGAACATGTGGCTGCAAATCAAGAGATACCTCAGGGGATGCACTTCCCTCCACATAATTATTGGAAGCAACTGAGGATAGAAATACCAAAAATCACTAGGAATCAAGCCACAAAGGCAAGGAAGAGACATAAAAGAGCTCAAGAACATCATTGGTGCCTCAAGAAGGAAATGCCATCATCACTAAGGTGGACTCGTTCCTTGTTCTTACTTTCTCTGTTTTTCGTTTTCTCTATGTTAAGTGCTTATCTATGTTTGTGTCTTCATTACATGATCATTAGTAGTAATTAGTGTCTAGTTTGATTTTATCCCCAATTAAGTTATAGTCTATTTTTCTCATCATCAGCAAACATGAATAAAATAGTAGATCTTTTGAATAAGAGGCAATAAAATTTCGAGTTTTTAATAAGAAAAATTCTAATTAGTAACATGTGGTGGCAACGCTTTCTGTCTTCTGAATGAATGCTTGAACAGTGCATATGTCTTTTGAATTTGTTGTTTAAGACTGTTAAATATGTTGGCTCTTGAAAGAATGATGAACATGAGACATGTTATTGATAATCTGAAAAATCATAAAAATGATTCTTGAAGCAAGAAAAAGCAGCAAAGAACAAAGCTTGTAGAAAAAAAAATAGAAAGAAAAAGAAAAAGCAAGTAGAAAAAGCCAAAAGCTCTTAAAACCAAGAGGCAAGAGCAAACAGCCAATAACCCTTAAAACCAAAAGGCAAGGGAAAATAAAAAGGATCCCAAGGTTTTAAGCATCAGTGGATAGGAGGGCCTAAAGGAATAAAATCCTGGTCTAAGCAGCTAAACCAAGTTGTCCCTAACCATGTGCTTGTGGCGTGAAGGTGTCAAGTGAAAACTTGAGACTGAGCGGTTAAAGTCAAGGTCCAAAGCAAAAAGAAGAGTGTGCTTAAGAACTCTGGACACCTCTAATTGGGGACTTTAGCAAAGCTGAGTCACAATCTGAAAAGGTTCACCCAGTTATGTGTCTGTGGCACTTATGTATCCGGTAGTAATACTGGAAAACAAAGTGCTTAGGGCCACAGCCAAGACTCATAAAGAAGCTGTGTTCAAGAATCATCACACTGAACTAGGAGAATCAATAGTACTATCTGAATTCTGAGTTCCTATAGATGCCAATCACTCTGAGCTTCAATGGATAAAGTGAGATGCCAAAACTGTTCGGAAGCAAAAAGCTACTAGCCCCGCTCATCTAATTAGAATCTGAGCTTCATGCAAAAAAAACTCTGAGATATTATTGCTTCTCAACCTATTAGTCTTCTATTTTATTTAGTTGCTTGAGGACAAGCAACAGTTTAAGTTTGGTGTTGTGATGAGCGGATATTTTATACGCTTTTTGGGGATTCCATTTCAAGCCATTTGCACCCAATAAAACATGCCAATTTTATGAATTCATTTTAATAGATACCGACTCAGTATCTATTAAACATTACAAGGACAAAACCAATCCTGACTTCATAACCCGTTCAACAATCCAAATCCTCAAAGTTTTAACCCCAAAGCTATTTGGGAACAATCTAAACAAAACCCAAAAGTTTTCTCAAAATTATGACCCAACAGGTTTTAATTATTAGAACTACTTGGTTTCAAAATACTCAGTACAGACATTCATGGTTAATTTATTTTAAAAGAAAATCAAATTATGTTTTTCCAAATTAATTCTACCAATGATGGGACTTCTTTGGACCAATCCCAGAAATCCTACCATCACCTACTGATAAAGGGTATAAACTTTTCAATCAAAATTTGACATTCAGGAAACTAGTGTTCCGGTAATGTTACAATTTTTCTCAATCTTTTCACTGGCATGGGTATTCTCATGGCAGTACAAATATACAAAACCAGACCACCCTAAATCATTTACAATCTTACACAGGCATGGTTATGTGAAATGCTGGTCTCAATTTGATTCATCAATGGCCTATCCAAAAAAGGTTAGAGAATGGTTCAAAACCAATTATAATACTCAGAAGATCTCAGATCTAGAAACGACTTCGTTTCTCAATCAAAAGGCTCAAATCCAGGCAGCACTAGCAGCCTCACAATCGAAAGAATCAATCAAAGGAAAGCTTCAACAAATCCTTCGCTTACTTCAAAAAGATGAAGCGTCCTCATCTAAAGAAGAATGCAATGAACAAGTTCAAGACAGACAAACTGAAGAAGATTGTTTCGAAGTTTGCCTAGGAGAAGATTAAAACCAAAAATGTAATTCCCAAAACAATTTAGGGAACAATGTGAAACCTGTAACACCCTACCATACAGAGACTTATGCTTAAGTCATAATTCAGATATGGCAAGGTATTACGACCTCTAAAACAAAAATTTAGTACGTATAGTAGTATGAATGATTGATTATAACTAGGAGCCTTGTAAAAAAAAGGGATAAACAAAAACCGCAACTCGAAAGCGCAACACTCCGATCACTAACACAACGAGCAAAGGATAAGCTAACGCAAGATCATATATATAAGGAGTGTCAAAAACGGGAATATCAAGACTCAAAATCCGGCTGCGAAGATAACCGGTCCGAGCATAATAATATATACATATAATAAAATAAGGAAACCCCAAAGGAAACCCAAAGGGACACAAATACATACAACCTATTCTCCAAAATCCCCTCTAGAAGGAGTCATCACAGTTTGTATTATTTAATGGAGATAAAAGTATCTAAACAAGATATATAAACCAAACAGAGTCCCAAGAACAAAGGATCTTCGCTAATCCAGAAGTCTCCAGCATGCCTCAACGAGAAGCCTCGCGTCCTGCATCTGAAAACCACAAAATCCGCATGGGTGAGAACCAGAGGTCCCCAGTACGGTAACAGCTTCCACATATATAATACATAATAATAGAGGAAAGCCGAAGGCAATCCTAGAACTTCCTCCAGGTAATATCAAAGCTTATAAACAAGCTAAACCGTAAGTGGCAACTGACTAAAGATCCTTCATTCTAACTAATACTTCCCTTTCCAATTCCTTCAGACCTCCCAACCACCAGCAGGAGTATAATATAGCAAACACAGTTATATCAGACAAGAGATTTACAAATAGGAACAGATAAGGCATTTAGGCAATTAGCAAGTAATATGCAGTCAATAGGCAATCTCAAACAATTCATGTAGTATGCTTATGATGCATGCCTGTCCCTAGTGGCTGATGATATCATCTGTCGGATATAGAGCCAACTCGACAAGTCCTGGTAGCTAACCATTGGACTGTCCCTCTGTCGTGCATCCCCAACTCGAGTTATACTCATCATAAACTTGATCATAATCATGATCCATATCCATCACCCTCACTGGTGAATATTTATCCATCACCATCACTGGTGAATATTTATGGGGGCGAGCTCATCCGGGCCTTTCACAGTGCCCGGCCACACTTACGACATTGGGTTAACAGAGCTTCGAGTCTCAACCTGGAGCACATGGTGGCTAGCCATTGCTACTACCCAGGGAAACCCTCATCTCCAATGGTGGAAGTGCAAACATACACAATTCAATCAACAGCATATATGCATTTATACTTGGCCATAAACATGGCTCCGCCGTAACACGGCAATAATCTAGCCATCCGGCTCACGGTTAAATCCATAACCAGCCAATTCATTAACAATTATGGCCCTTCGGCCCTGGCATAACAAGTACTTCCACCGCCATTCTCCGCATCTCACATAATCATCTTTGATCCTCAATGATCATTCATTTTTCCCCTTGCTTCACTCGCAAGTTACCACAGTCACTAGCCCTTTTTCTCATGCTAGGCATATCATAATGATTTAAGACATAAGTGGTGAGATCGGAGGCTTAGAAGTATGAAATTTGGCTTTTAAAACTCAAAAATCAACTTTGGGATGAAAACAGGGCCACGCATACGCGCACTCCACGCGCACGCGCGGATGGCCTTATAACTCATCTACGCGCAAGCGTCATACGCGCGAACGCGTGGGTTGAAAATTAGCCAAACAACACGCACGCGTCAGCCACGCGTACGCGTGGGTACTCTTGTGCCCCAGGCACAAAACTGGCACAACTCTGGCACAACTCTCTGGAAAATGGCTGGGCATTGGGTGCAGCACATTCGGTGCGCCCGCGCACATCACGCGCACGCGTGGATGGCGTTTCCTGGAAGAACGGCGCGTACGCGCCAAGTGCGCCTACGCGCGGGGGGTCATTCTGCTAAAAATTTTCTAAGTTAAAAACTGCAGAATTCACAGATTCAACCCCCAATCTTCCGACGGTCATAACTCTCTCATTTTAAATCATTTTTCACCCGTTCTTCAAAACAAGCCACTTTCAACTCTTTTCAAAATCAATCAAAACATGCCAATTTCAACCCTTCTCTTTGAAATCATTCGAAATGTACCAAAATCAACAACAAGCCATCCTCAACTCACACATTGACATTTTACCAAAATTTCTAAAACTACCTCCAACCATTTTAACACTTCTTAATCAATGGCTAAAGGACAAACACAATCTCATGTCATACATTCTTCTCATCCCAATTTCCAATAATATTAATTTCCAAATCAACCATCATTATACATGATCAACATCATACTCACCATCAACATGGTACCACCCATCAATTCAACCTCAATCACCCATCAAGCATATATCACAACATGCATTTCTCATACATCACACAATTAAGGCATCAATATTCATAATCACATATATGAACACATCATATATCTCAACTATTCAACAACACCAACAATTCAATGCCTATCTTAGGGCCTCTAGCCTAAGTATTTCCTACCACATTACATATTAGATACGGGAAACCGAAACCATACCTTAGCCGATTTCCCAAGCTCAACCGGAGCACTTCCAAACCACTTGTCCTCAAGCTCTCAAGGTCTCAACACCTCCAAGAACAGATTTTGTCACATAAAACCCTCTTCCAAGCTTTCCAAAATCACCAATCAAGCTCCAATATTCACATATACACAACCTAAGCCACAATCATCGTACCCATACACAACATCTCAATGCCCAAACCTCATAGAACAACAAATTATACTAGGGTTGAGAATCTTACCACACCCAAGGTCCAAGGAGACAAGATTAACCTTCTCCTTCAAGAGAGTTGGGTCCTATAACATCAAAGAACCCAAAATCTCAACATTTTTGCTCATGAAACTCGAAATCAAGGGCTGGAATTTCGAACAGTAAAACGTGGCTTACCTCAAGATTGATTATATGGGTTTTGTAGAGCTCTCCGCGGTGAACGCGTGGCCGCAAACGGAGCGGCAATCGGAGCTCTAGATCAAAAGTTATGGTGGTTTGAAGATCAAGTGAGAGAAGGAAGTTGAGAGAGTGTTCTTCCCCCTTCCATCTCAATTTTCAGCGTGTTTTGGTGTTGTGTGAGGAGAGAGAGTGCTGAAAACTAGGGTTTTGGTTTAGTTATGTTGGGCCAAGGGCCCACTTTGGGTCCGGTTGGTCCGGTTTGGCCCGTTCGGTCCAATCTTGGTCCGATTTCTATAAAATTGGTACCGAAATTCTCGTCTCAATTTCCTCTATCACATTTAGCCATAAAAATAATATTTTTGGCTTTCTAGAATAAATTCTCATTTATGGGTTAATTAGCCATTAATTAACCGGGTCTTACATTCTACCCACCTAATTGGGAATTTTGCCCACAAAATTCAAATTCAATTACCTGAGAATAAGTGCGGATAATCCGTTCGTATCTCCGACTCAAGTTCCCAAGTGTGTTCTTCAACACCGCCTTGACTCCAAGCCACTTTGACTAATGAAACCTCTTTTCCACGCAATTGTTTGATACTAGTATCGTCAATTCTAACTGGAGCCACTGGAAGCGTCAAATCTTCTCTTAACTGAACTGATTCAGTTTCTAACACATGGCTAGCATCAGGAGTGTACTTCCGAAGCTGTGACACGTGAAACACATCGTGCAGGTTCGAAAGATGAGGTGGTAGAGCCACCCGATACGCCACCGGCCCAATCCTCTCCAGGATCTGAAATGGACCAATGTATCGAGGATTCAACTTCTTTGCTTTAATCGCTCTACCTATTCCTGTGGTCGGAGTAACCTTAAGGAAAACATGATCTCCTTCCTCAAATTCCAAGGGCTTCCGCCTCTGATCGGCGTAACTCTTTTGGCGACTCTGCGCCGTAAGCATCCTATCTCGGATTTTCTTAACTTGTTCAGTAGTCTCAGCTATCATTTCCGGCCCCAACAAGCCTTTCTCTCCAGTTTCATACCAACATAGCGGAGATTGACATTTCCTCCCATACAATGCCTCATACGGAGCCATTCCGATGCTCGCATGGTAACTATTATTGTATGCAAACTCCACTAACGGCATATACCGATCCCAACTCGTCGGTTGGTCCAAAACACAAGCTCTCAACATATCCTCTAGTGTTTGGATCGTCCTCTCAGATTGACCATCTGTTTGAGGATGGTAAGCTGTACTCAAGCTTAATCGGGTTCCAAAAGCTTTCTGAAATGCACCCCAGAACCTCGAAGTGAAACGAGGATCTCTATCAGAGATTATAGTAGCAGGTACACCATGGAGTCTCACAATCTCCTTTATGTATAACCGAGCTAGCTCCTCAAGGGTGTAAGTCATCCGAATGGGCAAAAAGTGAGCTGACTTCGTCAGTCGGTCCACAATCACCCAGATAGCATCAAAACCAGTCCTAGTCCTTGGCAATCCCGACACAAAGTCCATTGCAATACTTTCCCACTTCCATTGCGGAACCTCTAAAGGTTGCAACATCCCGGAAGGTCTTTGATGTTCAATCTTTACCTTTTGACAAGTTAAGCACTTTGAAACATATTCCGCCACATCATTCTTCATACCCGGCCACCAAAACATCACCTTTAAATCATGGTACATCTTAGTACTTCCCGGGTGAATGGAGAATCCACTTTTGTGTGCCTCCCTCAAGATATCTTGTCTCAAAGTACCAACATCCGGCACAATGATCCTACCCTTGAATCTCCATAACCCATCTTTTTCTTCCGACACTCTCCACTGTTTTCCTTGCTCGATAGCCGGTAACACCTTCCATAATGCTTCATCATTTTCATGAGCCTTTAGGAGTTCGGACTTAAAGTCACTTGAGATTTCTAATCGGCTCAAACACAAGTTTCCAGATACTTCTTGAGCACCAATTTTTAGACTCTCGAATCCCTTGAGCAACTTCTCCTCTTGAAGCATCATCCAAGACGCATATAACGACTTCCGACTTAACGCATCCGCCACTATATTCGCTTTTCCCGGATGGTAATTCAACTCAAAGTCGTAGTCCTTCAATAATTCCATCCACCTCCTTTGCCTCATATTAAGCTCTTTCTGATCAAAGAGGTATTTCAAACTCTTGTGATCGGAAAAGACTTGGAACTTAACCCCATAGAGATAATGCCTCCACACCTTCAAGGCAAATACGACCGCAGCGAGTTCCAGATCGTGCGTAGGGTAACTAACTTCATGAGGTCTCAACTGTCGTGAGGCATACGCCACCACATTATGATGCTGCATCAGCACGCACCCTAGACCCTTCAACGATGCATCACAGTACACCTCAAAAGACTCGTTCGGCTCAGGTAACACTAACACAGGTGCAGTGGTCAACTTTTTCTTCAATGCCTGAAAGCTCTTCTCACACTCAGGAGTCCAAACAAACAGAATGTCTTTGCGAGTTAACTTTGTCAACGGCAAAGCTAATTGCGAAAAGCCTTTGATGAACCTTCGGTAATAGCCAGCTAAACCCAGAAAACTCCTTATCTCAGTTACTGTGGTTGGTTGCTTCCATTCCATCACAGCCTCCACCTTAGTTGGATCTACGGCTATTCCCCTCTTACCCACCACGTGACCCAAAAACTTTACCTCATCCTTCCAAAACTCACACTTAGACAATTTCGCATAGAGTTTCTTCTCCTTTAAAATTTGCAACACGGTCCGCAAGTGTTCCGCATGCTCTTCTTCGGTCTTGGAGTAAATTAGTATGTCGTCAATGAAGACAACAACGAATTTATCCAGAAACGGACGGAACACTCTATTCATGTAATCCATAAACACTGCAGGAGCGTTCGTCAACCCAAAAGACATTACAGTATACTCGAAATGACCATAACGAGTCCTGAAAGCAGTCTTAGGGATATCCTCACCCCTCACCCTTATCTGGTGATAACCGGATCGCAAATCGATCTTGGAGAAAACCCCAGCTCCTTGTAATTGATCCATGAGATCATCAATCCTCGGAAATGGGTATTTATTCTTTATGGTGACCTTGTTCAGCTGCCTGTAATCCACACAGAGCCGCATACTTCCATCTTTCTTCTTTACCAGTAATACTGGAGCACCCCACGGGGAAATACTTGGTCGGATAAAGTTCTTACCCAACAATTCCTCTAACTGAGACTTTAGCTCGGCCATCTCTAACGGTGACATCCTATAAGGAGCACTTGAGATTGGTCCCGCCCCAGGCACCAACTCAATAGCAAACTCGACCTCTCGGTTAGGTGGAAATTCCTCAATATCATCGGGAAACACTTCCAAAAACTCACACACTACCGGAATCTGATCCAACTTTTGATCATCACCCGAAACACCAGCGGTTAACAACAGGATACCCTGACATTCGATTCCAGAACAGTTCACCATCATCGAATTCAAGTAATAATTATTCACCACGACCGGCCCTTCTGTATCTTCCGGCATAAAGTACACCGACTTTGTAGAACAATCAAGCAGGACATGGTTCTCAGATAACCAGTCCAATCCCAAGATAAGATCAAGACCGATCATCGGTAAGCAGATTAAATTATGGACAAAATCACGCTGCTTGAACCTGAACAAAACTTTCGGGCATCCTAGCCTAGTTACCATGGCTTCATGGGTAGCATTATGTACCTTTAGGTCATAACCTAAGGTTACGATCTTCAATCCTAACTCATGGGCTTTCTCAAATGCAATAAATGAATGCGATGCTCCCGAATCAAATAAAGCATTTAAAGTTTGACCAGCCATTTCACAGTTACCTCGAATGAGTGTCTCAGATCCTTCTGCACCCACAGCTGAGGTGGTGAACACCCGACCAGTCTGTTGTGCTTTCCCAGCACCTTGCTTTTGCTTCTCTGGACAACTTGCGGCTTTATGCCTCGCCTTTCCACAATTGTAGCACAAACCCCATCCGGCCTTGCATGGTACTCCCAGATGGTGACTCCCACACCTAGTACAAGCTTGATCATTCTGAGGCTGCTTCCCAAACCTTTTCCCTTGGGAGTAGTTGTTGTTGGGCCTCCTAAAAGAACCTCCCCTCTTGAAAGACAGACCTCTAGGTGCAAAGCTCTTCCCTCGGTTCTGTGGAAATGATCCTTTGTGACTTTCTTTCTCAGCGGCTGCCCTCTTCACACACTCTTCAGCAACCCTACACTTGTTCACCAATTCGGAGAAAGTCCTAATCTCCATTGGCCCCACCGAACCGAAAATATCACTCCGGAGTCCTCCCTCGTACTTAACACACTTCCATTCCTCATATTCCACCGGAGTCCCTTGACACATACGAGAGAATCTGAACAGCTCCTCAAACTTATCAGTATACTCAGATACGGACATAGTACCCTGCTTCAGCTGCAACAATTCAAGCTCCTTGGCCGTCCTAGCAGAAGTCGGAAAGTACTTCTTATAGAACTCTCCTTGGAAGACATCCCAGGTGATATAATCATCACCCTGCTGCAGAAGACGACGGATACCTTGCCACCAATGCGACGCTTCACCTGTGAGCATATAGGTAGCGAACTCGACACGCTGTCCTTCAGGTACCACTTGTGCTTGCAGTGCTCGCTCTATAGCCTGAAACCATGTATCGGCCTCAGTCGGGCTAGTAGTTCCCTTGAACTTAGGTGGATTAACCTTCAAAAAGTTTGCCAGTGTCATCGGGCCCTGAACTCCACCTCCGTCATTACCATGGTTGTTCATCTGTTGACCAAGAGCCTCAGCAGTGGCTTGCATAGCAGCAGCCATATTCTCCAACGCAGTCATAAAGTTCACCGGGTCATTAGGGTTAGTCTCCGGCGCACGAGCATTAGTACGACCTCTCCCACGGCTTCTACCGCGTCCACGAGGCGCCATCTGGTTCCTATACACACCAAACAATCGATATTAAGTTGATCAGTCTCAATATCGGAAGTTTAGTGCTTCAAAGTCCCAAATGCATGCTCATGAACGTTTATGCCAACTATATCATGTAGATATACTAACAGCACATAACACACATACAGAGAATGCACAGAAGCATAGTCAGTCCATTCCTCAGGCTCTACAGGAACGAACTGCTCTGATACCATAATGTAACACCCTACCATACAGAGACTTATGCTTAAGTCATAATTCAGAGATGGCAAGGTATTACGACCTCTAAAACAAAAATTTAGTACGTATAGTAGTATGAATGATTGATTATAACTAGGAGCCTTGTAAAAAAAAGGGATAAACAAAAACCGCAACTCGAAAGCGCAACACTCCGATCACTAACACAACGAGCAAAGGATAAGCTAACGCAAGATCATATATATAAGGAGTGTCAAAAACGGGAATATCAAGACTCAAAATCCGACTGCGAAGATAACCGGTCCAAGCATAATAATATATACATATAATAAAATAAGGAAACCCCAAAGGAAACCCAAAGGGACACAAATACATACAACCTATTCTCCAAAATCCCCTCTAGAAGGAGTCATCACAGTTTGTATTATTTAATGGAGATAAAAGTATCTAAACAAGATATATAAACCAAACAGAGTCCCAAGAACAAAGGATCTTCGCTAATCCAGAAGTCTCCAGCATGCCTCAACGAGAAGCCTCGCGTCCTGCATCTGAAAACCACAAAATCCGCATGGGTGAGAACCAGAGGTCCCCAGTACGGTAACAGCTTCCACATATATAATACATAATAATAGAGGAAAGCCGAAGGCAATCCTAGAACTTCCTCCAGGTAATATCAAAGCTTATAAACAAGCTAAACCGTAAGTGGCAACTGACTAAAGATCCTTCATTCTAACTAATACTTCCCTTTCCAATTCCTTCAGACCTCCCAACCACCAGCAGGAGTATAATATAGCAAACACAGTTATATCAGACAAGAGATTTACAAATAGGAACAGATAAGGCATTTAGGCAATTAGCAAGTAATATGCAGTCAATAGGCAATCTCAAACAATTCATGTAGTATGCTTATGATGCATGCCTGTCCCTAGTGGCTGATGATATCATCTGTCGGTTATAGAGCCAACTCGACAAGTCCTGGTAGCTAACCATTGGACTGTCCCTCTGTCGTGCATCCCCAACTCGAGTTATACTCATCATAAACTTGATCATAATCATGATCCATATCCATCACCCTCACTGGTGAATATTTATCCATCACCATCACTGGTGAATATTTATGGGGGCGAGCTCATCCGGGCCTTTCACAGTGCCCGGCCACACTTACGACATTGGGTTAACAGAGCTTCGAGTCTCAACCTGGAGCACATGGTGGCTAGCCATTGCTACTACCCAGGGAAACCCTCATCTCCAATGGTGGAAGTGCAAACATATACAATTCAATCAACAGCATATATGCATTTATACTTGGCCATAAACATGGCTCCGCCGTAACACGGCAATAATCTAGCCATCCGGCTCACGGTTAAATCCATAACCAGCCAATTCATTAACAATTATGGCCCTTCGGCCCATGGCATAACAAGCACTTCCACCGCCATTCTCCGCATCTCACATAATCATCTTTGATCCTCAATGATCATTCATTTTTCCCCTTGCTTCACTCGCAAGTTACCACAGTCACTAGCCCTTTTTCTCATGCTAGGCATATCATAATGATTTAAGACATAAGTGGTGAGATCGGAGGCTTAGAAGTATGAAATTTGGCTTTTAAAACTCAAAAATCAACTTTGGGATGAAAACAGGGCCACGCATACGCGCACTCCACGCGCACGCGCGGATGGCCTTATAACTCATCTACGCGCAAGCGTCATACGCGCGAACGCGCGAGTTGAAAATTAGCCAAACAACACGCACGCGTCAGCCACGCGTACGCGTGGGTACTCTTGTGCCCCAGGCACAAAACTGGCACAACTCTGGCACAACTCTCTGGAAAATGGCTGGGCATTGGGTGCAGCACATTCGGCGCGCCCGCGCACATCACGCGCACGCGTGGATGGCGTTTCCTGGAAGAACGGCGCGTACGCGCCAAGTGCGCCTACGCGCGGGGGGTCATTCTGCTAAAAATTTTCTAAGTTAAAAACTGCAGAATTCACAGATTCAACCCCCAATCTTCCGACGGTCATAACTCTCTCATTTTAAATCATTTTTCACCCGTTCTTCAAAACAAGCCACTTTCAACTCTTTTCAAAATCAATCAAAACATGCCAATTTCAACCCTTCTCTTTGAAATCATTCGAAATGTACCAAAATCAACAACAAGCCATCCTCAACTCACACATTGACATTTTACCAAAATTTCCAAAACTACCTCCAACCATTTTAACACTTCTTAATCAATGGCTAAAGGACAAACACAATCTCATGTCATACATTCTTCTCATCCCAATTTCCAATAATATTAATTTCCAAATCAACCATCATTATACATGATCAACATCATACTCACCATCAACATGGTACCACCCATCAATTCAACCTCAATCACCCATCAAGCATATATCACAACATGCATTTCTCATACATCACACAATTAAGGCATCAATATTCATAATCACATATATGAACACATCATATATCTCAACTATTCAACAACACCAACAATTCAATGCCTATCTTAGGGCCTCTAGCCTAAGTATTTCCTACCACATTACATATTAGATACGGGAAACCGAAACCATACCTTAGCCGATTTCCCAAGCTCAACCGGAGCACTTCCAAACCACTTGTCCTCAAGCTCTCAAGGTCTCAACACCTCCAAGAACAGATTTTGTCACACAAAACCCTCTTCCAAGCTTTCCAAAATCACCAATCAAGCTCCAATATTCACATATACACAACCTAAGCCACAATCATCATACCCATACACAACATCTCAATGCCCAAACCTCATAGAACAACAAATTATACTAGGGTTGAGAATCTTACCACACCCAAGGTCCAAGGAGACAAGATTAACCTTCTCCTTCAAGAGAGTTGGGTCCTATAACATCAAAGAACCCAAAATCTCAACATTTTTGCTCATGAAACTCGAAATCAAGGGCTGGAATTTCGAACAGTAAAACGTGGCTTACCTCAAGATTGATTGTATGGGTTTTGTAGAGCTCTCCGCGGTGAACGCGTGGCCGTAAACGGAGCGGCAATCGGAGCTCTAGATCAAAAGTTATGGTGGTTTGAAGATCAAGTGAGAGAAGGAAGTTGAGAGAGTGTTCTTCCCCCTTCCATCTCAATTTTCAGCGTGTTTTGGTGTTGTGTGAGGAGAGAGAGTGCTGAAAACTAGGGTTTTGGTTTAGTTATGTTGGGCCAAGGGCCCACTTTGGGTCCGGTTGGTCCGGTTTGGCCCGTTCGGTCCAATCTTGGTCCGATTTCTATAAAATTGGTACCGAAATTCTCGTCTCAATTTCCTCTATCACATTTAGCCATAAAAATAATATTTTTGGCTTTCTAGAATAAATTCTCATTTATGGGTTAATTAGCCATTAATTAACCGGGTCTTACAAAACCGGTACTGATGAGCGGATATTTTATACGCTTTTTGGGGATAATTTCATATAGTTTTGAGTATGTTTTAGTTAGTTTTTAGTCTATTTTTATTAGTTTTTAGGAAAAATTTATATTTCTGGACTTTACTATGAGTTGTGTGTTTTTCTGTAATTTCAGGTATTTTTCTGGCTGAAATTGAAGGAGCTGAGCAAAAATCTGATTCAGGCTGGAAAAGGACTGCTGATGCTGTTGGATTCTGACCTCCCTGCACTCAAAGTGGATTTTCTGGAGCTACAGAACTTGAAATGGCATGCTTCCAATTGCATTGGAAAGTAGACATCCAGGGCTTTCCAGCAATATATAATAGTCCATACTTTGCAGAAGGATAGATGACGTAAACTGGTGTTCAACGCCAGTTCTCTGCCCAATTCTGGCGTCCAGCGCCAGAAAAGGATCAAAAGCTGGAGTTGAACGCCCAAACTGGCACAAAAACTGGCGTTCAACTCCACAAATGGCCTCTGCACGTGAATTGCTTAAGTCTCAGCCCAGCACACACCAAGTGGGCCCCAGAAGTGGATCTCTGCATCATCCATCATAGTCTACTCATATTTTGTAACCCTAGGCTACTAGTTTAGTATTTAAACAACTTTTAGAGACTTATTTTGAATCTCATGACATTTCAGATCTAAACTTTGTATTCTCTGACGGCATGAGTCTCTAAACCCCATTGTTGGGGGTGAGGAGCTCTGCTGTGTCTCGATGAATTAATGCAAGTATTTCTGTTTTCCATTTAAACACGCTTGTTCCTATCTAAGATGTTCATTCGCGCTTAACTGTGATGAAGGTGATGATCAGTGACATTCATCACCTTCCTCAAACCATGAACGTGTGCCTGACAACCACCTCCGTTCTATATATGATTGAATGAGTATCTCTTAGATTCCTTAATCAGAATCTCCGTGGTATAAGCTAGAACTGATGGCAGCATTCATGAGAATCCGGAAAGTCTAAACCTTGTCTGTGGTATTCCGAGTAGGATTCAAGGATTGAATGACTGTGACGAGCTTCAAACTCTTGAAGGCTGGGCGTTAGTGACAGACGCAAAAGGATAGTAAATCCTATTCCAACCGGATCGAGAACCAACCGGTGATTAGCCGTGCTGTGACAGAGCGCGTGAGCGTAGTTTTCACTGGGAGGATGGAAGGTAGCCATTGACAACGGTGATCCACCAACACACAGCTTGCCATAGGAGGGCGTGCGTGCGTGAATCAGAAGACAGAGGAAAGCAGAGATTCAGAAGACAAAGCATCTCCAAAACTCCAACATATTCTCCATTACTGCACAACAAGTAATCTTTAATTTATGTTCTCTTGGTTATTCACAATTCAACTGATAAACATAATTGACTTCCTGACTAAGATTTACAAAATAACCATAGATTGCTTCAAACCAACAATCTCCGTGGGATTCGACCCTTACTCACGTGAGGTATTACTTGGACGACCCAGTGCACTTGCTGGTTAGTGGTACGCGTTGTGAGAAGTGTGATTCACAATTCGTGCACCAGGTACTGTAGCTATAGTTCAAGTCATTCTAACCGACACTATAGAAACAGTAGAATCTTCAATTATAAAAGGAGGCCTCACTCTCATTGTAAGGCACCCTTCAGTTTTACACAATTATAGAGAGAAGTTAGAGAGAGAAGTTCTGAGAGTTCTCTTGTAAGCTCTTCAGCTCCTCTTCTTTTCTCTTCTTGTTTTTCAATCAATTTTCTAATAAAGATTTATTCAGTTCCTCATCTTCGTGTATTTCAATTTTATCTTTCTGCATCTGCATATGTGTGCGGACTACCGCCATATCTAACTTCGTACTAACCTGCATATGCGTGCGGACTACCGCCGCATCTAACTTCATATTTACTTCCTTGCTCTTGCATCTATTCATACTGCATTCATACTGACTTTTACTTTCACGCCTTCTTCCCCTTTGCCTCCTTGATCTGTGTCGGGCCATCTGGTATAATAAATATGTTCTTTCTGAACCAAAGGAGGGCAATGATATTAGATTTTTGAAAATATGTCTAAACTCTTTCGTTCTCTCTCTAGACGTCTCTCCATTGGGGGATCTTCATCATCTTCTTCTTTACCCCATTCTTCTTCCAATGCTCTTACTGAGAAAGTAACTCAGACTGAGGAACTTTCTCCCAAACATAACATCTTCGAAGAAGAAGTTTGCTTCGAAGATATCAATCAAGCCATAGACAATTGGGAAATACCCAATATCCCTCAAGATGAGTTATATGTCCCTGATGACAACAAACAAAAATTTGATTACATTATCAAAACTGCTGAAAACAATATTCCTCTATGACCTGACTCCGGTGAGGAATTTCATCTTTTAACCAAGCAATCTGTCAGAGAACATGCCCGCCACTACAAATATCTTCACATAGGGTGTGTCCAAGTCGCTGTCAAGCCTCTCATTAGAGAAGGTTTGAATGTTTCCATTCTTATGTGCCTTAGAGACATTAGGCACAATGACTTCCAAGACTCCTTAATCGGAACAGTTGAAACAAGCCTTGGACACGGTCCGGTTTACTTCAAACTATTTCCCAAACAAAATAGTCAGTTTGTTAGATGTTAACATCCTTGACTCCCTTTTCTAAACATCCGAATTCAGGCTCTTAACATGAAGGAAGGATCCATCCCAACTGCCTTAATCTATAGAATTCAATACAAGGTCATGAACACTTCTAATTCCAGAGTCCTTCTTAAATCTCAAGATCGTGAAACCACTTTGTTTATCATAGACATGACAAAGGCCAACGTCACGGTCCCAAGGCTCATTAAGTGGGATGAAATTGACTTTTCCCGGTCATGGTCAATTGATCGAGCCATTCCAACGTAACCTAGACAAGCACCTCTCCTGCGAGAGGTAAAACAAGATGAAACAGGGAAAGTAGAGATTTTCTTCGACAAACGAAACTCTTTTTCTTCAAGATCTGAAGCAGGAACATCTAATGATTTTACTTCAGTAAGGAGATCATTTTCAGTGACTTCTCAATCCCAGTTTTCAAAAATTTCAAGACCCGTACATTCTGAAATTAATATTTCTAGGGTACAAAATAAATCGAACATTTCTCAACCATTTTATCAAACTGATGATGATGTTGATTTGGAATCTACACAATCTATTCAATCTCCAACATATTCTTCTGAATGATGGTGCCCATGAATAGCACAGAATTCGTTATAAATAAAGAAGCCCTACGTAAAAATCTTTACTCTAAGGAATATGATCTCCATAGAGAATGGTATTTATGTACATATACTGCTTCTCAAATCTCATCATTCAAAGAAAAATATTACAATTTTCTCAATGAAGTCAGAATTCATATTCCTTTCTTTGAATGGTTTCATGCTTATTCTATTAAAAATAATATCAATTATCCTTTTAAAAATAAAAAACTTTCGTCATCAGCGAACGTTATTTCAACCTGGAAAGTTAAAGATGGAAATTTAATCAAATCTGAATTTCCTCCAAAAGGATCATTTGTTATTTCAACTACGGAGGGACATAACCCGGTTATGGGCTCTCCATTTAAAACAAAAAATGTAGATGAAGTTGTCGCCCCTAAAGATATTAAAAATCTCATTGAGCAATCAAATTACACTAATAGATTTTTACAATGTCTGGGTGACAACCTTTCATCTTCAGGATCTGTTTTGTCTTTGAAAATTGCTACTGAAGCCTCTACTTCCAAAACTATTGAAAAACCGCTTTTCAAACCTTTCAAAATGAGTAGCAAGGCTAAACAAAGTCTTAAAAATTCTATTTTAAAACAAGAATCTGGTGATTCAGAAGTCATGCAGAAGATCGACCAACTTTTAAGTCGTCTTACTACTGTCCCCGAAACTCCTACAAACTCTGGTGAATCTACATCTCGGATACAAACTCGTGCATCCAAAGCCATTAATGCTCTTAACCAAGACTCTAATGAGTCCTCTTCAGATCAAAGTGATCATTCAGGAAAATCATCTCTCAAAGTTAGTGCGATCATGACTAATTCAATGACTAAATGGAAGGGTTTAACCAAACCATCTGCGCTTAGTTATAATCATATGTCTGCTCCTGATCTAGCCCTTGAAGAACGGGAACTAGGTTTTGTCAGCTTCAATGCCAATAATGCCTATGAATGAAACATAGATGGCAAAACCGAATACTATATCATGAGTATGCTTCAGCATATGACCATGGTAGGGATAGCCTATCAAGCTGCTCATGACACCTCTGAGGAAGCAATAGCCAATGTTATTGTTTCTGGTTTCTCTGGTCAACTCAAAGGTTGGTGGGATAACTACCTTTCTGATGACCAAAAACAATCAATATTTTCTTCCATAAAGGTTAACGATCAAAACGAACCCATCCTTGGAGATGACGGGGAACCTATCCCTGATGCGGTTAATACCTTAATCTTTACTATAGCAAGCCACTTCATAGGGGATCCATCTCTTTGGAAAGATCGTTCTGCTGAATTACTTTTCAATCTCATATGCAAAACCTTGTCTGACATTAGATGGTATAAAGACACCTTTCTTACTAGGGTCTATACTAGAGAAGACAGTCAACAACCCTTCTAGAAGGAAAAATTCCTAGCCGAACTTCCCAAATCCCTGGGAGATAAAGTAAGGGACAACATTTGTAGCTTAACTCCAGATGGGATAATTCCTTATGATGCATTAAGTTATGGTCAAATTATCTCTTTCATCCAAAAGGTTGCTTTAAAGATCTGTCAAGATGATAAGATCCAACGACAACTTGCTCGTGAGAAAAAACAAAATCGTATCGATTTGGAAACTTTCTGTGAACAATTTAGTCTTCCTGCTTGTCATCCAAGGAAAACTAAAAGACCATCCAATCAAAAAATTTTAAATCTTATCCTGAAAAGAATTTCAAAAGACCAAGGAAAAGTTTTCAAAGAACCAAGAATGAAAAAGGTTTCCAAAAGAATTTTCAAAAGTATCCTTAGAAAAACCCCATTATTTGCTATACATATAAAAAACCAGGACATGTTAGCAAATACTCTAGGTTAAAAGGAAAGATTAATATTCTGAACCTTGATCCCCAGATCGAGGAACATATTAACAATCTTTTAATTGAAAGTTCAGATGACGAATCTGGACCAGAATCCTCCGATAATATCAATAATATCCAAGTTGATGATACTGAATCATCCTTAGATTCCGATGTCAAACAAATTAATATTTTATCCAAAGATCAAGATCTCCTATTTGATGCTATAGAGGCTATTGAAGATTAAGAACAAAAGAAAGACTTTCTTTTGAAATTAAAAAAAAATCTTTACAAAAAGAAAAGAAACCCAAAAACCTTGTCCTTAGTAATAAATATGATGTCAAACCCATTTCCAAAAAATTAGAAAAACAAGTTATTCGTCTAATAACCATTCAGGATCTCCACACTGAGGTCAATAACCTTAAAAGGGAAATCCAAGATATCAAAAGAAATCAAGACAATCATCAACTCATTCTCTCGCAATTAATGCAACAAGAAGGGTCTGATGATGAAGAACTTGATCCTTTTTTTAAACCAAACTGAGTTTTCTAAAAAATAAGAAAATGAAATTTCTAACGACAATGACAGAAAAGAAATCTTGAGAATAATAAATGTGTTCTCTTTTATGAAATATCGTGTTAATATCTGAATTGTCTTTAAAGATTTTGTTCTTGAAACCATCGCACTCTTTGACTCATGTGCAGATTCAAATTGTATTAAAGAAGGTCTGATCCCCACAAAGTATTTTGAAAAAACTACTGAACGTCTTAGCTCAATAACGGGTAAAAGACTAAACATCAAATTCAAATTAACCAATGCTTTTGTTGAAAAAGGTAATCTTAGGATTCCAACCAACTTCATCATAGCAAAGGATATCAAAAACGATGTAGTCTTAGGGACACCTTTTATAATCCTTTTGTTTCCCTACCTAGCAGATTTTCCTGGACTTACCTCTTTTGTGGGAGGACAGGTAACTTTCTTTGAATTCCTAGATTCACCAAACCAGAAATCTCTCAACTTAATCGAATCCAAAACCAAACAGATTTAATTTTTGAAAGAAGAAATCTCTTTTAAAACCCTTGAATCACAACTTTCTCAACCAAGGATTCAAGATAAAATTAAAATTCTTTCAAACCAAATTGAGAAGCCTATTTGTTCTGATCTGCCTCACGCCTTCTAGAATAGGAAAGAACACATTGTTGATCTTCTCTATGAAAAAGGTTTCAAAGAATCAAAAATCCCTAGAAAAGCCCGCCCTATTCAAATGAATGAGCAGCTTTTGTAGCATTGTCAAAAAGAGATTAATGACCTTTTGAATAAAGGATTAATTCGTCCTAGTAAGAGTCCTTGGTCTTGTTCGGCTTTTTATGTCAATAAGCAAGCTAAGATAGAACGAAGAACTCCCAGGCTTGTCATCAATTACAAACCGTTGAATCAAGCTTTACAGTGGATTCGTTATCCTATCCCAAATAAAAAAGATTTACTCAATAGGTTAAATTCAGCAAATATCTTTTCAAAGTTTGATATGAAATCCGGTTTTTGGCAAATTCAGATTGAAGAATCTGATAGATACAAAACTGCATTTATAGTCCCATTCGGTCGATATGAATGGAATGTAATGCCGTTTGGTCTGAAAAATGCCCCATCGGAATTTTAAAAAATAATGAACGATATTTTTAACCCATATTCAAACTTTACAATTGTTTACATAGATGATGTCTTAATCTTCTCTCAAACTTTACAAGAATATTTCAAACATGTTAAAACTTTTATGTACATCATCCAGAAAAATGGACTTGCAGTTTCAAAATCGAAAATTGTCCTTTTCCAAACAAAAATTTGTTTTTTGGTCATATGATTTCCCAAGGAACAATAACCCTTCAGTTTTACACAATTATAGAGAGAAGTTACAGAGAGAAGTTCTGAGAGTTCTCTTGTAAGCTCTTCAGCTCCTCTTCTTTTCTCTTCTTGTTTTTCAATCAATTTTCTAATAAAGATTTATTCAGTTCCTCATCTTGGTGTATTTCTTTTTTAGCTTTTTGTATTACGATATCAGAGCAGTTCGTTCTCGTAGAGCCTAGAGAATGGACTGACTATGTTTCTAAGCATACTCTGAATTGCGTGTAAATGCTATTTAAAATATCTTCTTCATAAATATAGCATGTTCATGAGCATACTTTTGGGACTTTGAAGCACTAGACTTGAGATATTGAGACTGAGCAGTTCGTTCCTGTAGAGCCTGGGGAATGGACTGACTATGTTTCTAAGCATACTTTGAATTGCGTGTAAATGCTATTTAGAATATCTTCTTCATAAATATAGCATGTTCATGAGCATACTTTTGGGACTTTGAAGCACTAGACTTGAGATATTGAGACTGATCATATTGATATCAATTGTTTGGTGTGAACAGGACATGAATGGCGCCTCGTGAATGTGGATGGAGGGGAAATGAGGGACCCAAACCGACGAATAATTCGGTTGACTTTATTGCTGCTCTGGAGAATATGGCTGCTACTATACAAGTTGCTGATGAGATTCTAGGGCAGAATGTCGGAAATGGAAATGGAGATGAAGCTAATGGACCTAACGAAAGACCGATGACGTTGGCTACTTTTCTGAAGGTAAACCCACCAATTTTTAGGGGTACCACAAACCCTACCGAAGCAGATAACTGGTTCCATTAGTGGGAAAAGCCCATTTCTGGTGGCGAGGAGCTCGTCATTTACTGTAGCAAGGTGATGTAGTGATAACTCGGGATGCATTCCGAGTGGATTTCTATAAGAAATACTTTCCAAGCTCGGTTAGGGCGGCTAAGGAGTTGGAGCTGATGCAGTTGAAGCAGGGTTCTATGATTGTGGCAAGTATACCAACAAGTTTGAAGAGCTGTGTCAGTTTTTGAGGGTCTGCCAAGGTGCTTCGAAGAGTTATGAGGAGTGAATGTGTATTAACTACGAAGGTGGACTTCGGAGTGACATCATGAGTGTCATTGTGCCTATGGAGATCCGAGTCATTTCTGAGTTGGTGAACAAGGGCCGAGTAGTAGAAGAATGCTCGAGGAAGACTACAGAGGTGAGAGACAAGCACCGAGAGTTCTCTAAGAAGAATCAAGACAAAGATTTCGCACCGAGGAGACAAGAATTTAAGAAGAGCGGCCATGCACCGCAATACCCACAAGATCAAAATGATTTCGGAGGAATGACAACCGTCGAGCACATGGTAGGGAAAAGCAGGCAAGGACTCAGCCAGACCAGCTTAGGTGTGATAGATGCGGGACTTACCACCTAGACAGGCCATGCAAGGCTGGATTGAGCTTGTGTTTCAACTATGGATTGCCAGGGCACGTTCACCGAGAGAGGCTTAGGATGCTGGTCAGTCACAACAACGATGAGATAATTGTAAAACTGGTAACTGAATTCTAATAGTATTGCATGATATTAAGACATCGTATTTATTCATAGCTTTGATGGAAATGAGGAATTAGGACTGAAAGTGTCAATCTTAGGACCGAACTTGTTTGTGCCGCATAGAGTGTTGCCGTTAGGACTGGCAGAACCCAAACATATTTTTAGTTGACATAGATGAATGGTCAAGTTCTTAATGACAAACAATCAGAGTGACGCAACGGAAGCACATGGGAGCATTGAAATATTATATGATGGTGGATAATGAAATATTTTATTTTGGATTATATATATTATATTTGATCTTAATAATATTATTAATGATATTTGGAAAAAAAAGAATTTAAAATTTGGATTAAAAAAATAAATGAGTAAAAGTCACGGTTAGCTATGATCATATTTTAAAATATGGCAATAGATAAAGTCACAATTAAAAAACTTGATCATATAAAGTCTAAGATCACATTAATAATTTTAGCTATAGAAGATACTAAGATCACGGTTTAAAAACATTATTATAGAAAGATTAACGTCACAGTTAAAAATAATGATTATAGACTGGCTAAGGCCACGGTTATTGATCAACTACAATTTTATGGTTTATTTTGTATTGAAATGAGTGGATTTTGTCAACTTATTTCGCACTTATTCACCAAAATTGCATGCTTTTATGATTTCTTCCGAAATTACACTTAAGAGTTAAAAACATGCTTTTTAGGCCTTAAAAATGTCAATTTTAACCATTTCTATTTTCATTCGATGCTGTGATGTGTTTGTTTAGTGATTTCAAGTTCAATAGGGAAGGATGACTTAGAAAGATGGAATAGAAGTATGCAAAAGTGGAAGAATCACAAAGAATTGAAGATTTGAGGATTTGGCACTTGCGCATACGCATGGACCATGCATACGCATGACATGAAGTGCGTGCCTCATGTAAGGTCCCACATCGGTTGGGGAGAGAAACGAAGCATGCCTTATAAGGGTGTGGATACCTCTTCCTAGCATGACGCATTTTGACGAGTGAGTGTGGGGGGCTTCGGTTATCATCCCTATCGTCAAAGGCAAAACCGTGAGGCCTTGTGTGCCAAAGCGGATAATATAGTGCTAGCGGGTGGTCTGGGCTATTACACCTCTCTTAAAAGAGCACGTGCCAACGATTTCTGGACCAATTTTTGGGCCCAATTTAGCTCAATTCTGAAGGAAGAAAGGCTAAAACTGAGGAGGGTGGAGAGACTTAAGGATACACACATTCACATAGTTTTTTTGGCTAGTTTTTGTTCTTAGTGTTCTAGAGAGAGAAACTCTCTCCTCTCTCTAGGTTTTAGTGTTCTTTGATCATCTTTTATTCTAATTCTTGGATTGAATCTTATTTAATTTCAATTTTGTTACCTTAATTGTAGTTTCTCTAGTTTTAATTTCACTTAGAAACCTTGCAAGTTATTTTCTCTTAATTCGTTAATTTGTGGATCTTGTTAAACTTTGAATTTCTATTAATGCATTGAGGTCTTTATGTTTTATATATGTTATTTGAGTTACTATTGTTGATAATTGTTAGTGGGTATATTCAATTCTTTCTATCACCCACCAAGTGTTTGATAGAATGTTTACTATAATTATGGAGTAGATTTTCATTCTTGGCTTGGGGGTTGAGTAATTAGGGACCTTTGAGTTGTCAATGTCCAATATTGATTGGTAATTTAGGGTCGGTAGTTGGTTTGGTTTTCACTAACGCTAGTATTTCACTAAGCCTAATTAGTGAGTTGGCTAAGATTTGTGGATTGAAATCAATTATGTCTATTTGACTTTCTGGTGCACGAAATTGTGATCATCAACAATGGCGCCAAAGACTTGGTGCTCTCAAACATGAATCACACTTTGTCACAACTTCGCACAACTAACCAGCAAGTGCACTGGGTCGTCCAAGAAATAAACCTTATGTGAGTAAGGGTCGATCCCACGGAGATTGTCGGCCTGAAGCAAGCTATGGTCAGCTTGTAAATCTCAGTCAGGAGGATTCAAAGGGTTTTAGAGATTTGATAATTAAAAGATAAATAAAACATAAAATAAAGATAGAGAAACTTATGTAATTCATTGGTGAGAATTTTAGATAAGCGTATAGAGATGCTTTTGTTCCTCCTGAACCTCTGCTTTTCTGCTATCTTCATCCAATCATTCCTACTCCTTTCCATGGCAAGCTGTATGTTGGGCATCACCGTTGTCAATGGTTACATCTCGTCCTCAATGTGAAAATGGTCCAATACGCTGTCACTGCATGGCTAGTCATCTGTCGGTTCTTGATCATACTGGAATAGGATTTACTATCCTTTTGCGTCTGTCACTACGTCCAGCACTCACGAGTTTGAAGCTCGTCACAGCCATCCCTTCCCAGATCCTACTCGGAATACCACAGACAAGGTTTAGACTTTCCGGATCTCAGGAATGGCCGTCCACGGGTTCTAACTTATACCACGAAGACTCTAATATCTCGGACTTGGTCCCCTGTATTAGATATCTAAGAGATACTCATTCTATCTCATCTTCATGTAGAACGGAAGTGGTTGTCAGGCACGCGTTCATAGGTGAGAATGGTGATGAGCGTCACATAATCATCACATTCATCATGTTCTTGGGTGCGAATGAATATCTTAGAATAGGAATAAGCTTGAATTGAATAGAAAAACAATAGTACTTTGCATTAATTCATGAGGAACAGCAGAGCTCCACACCTTAATCTATGGTGTGTAGAAACTCTACCATTAAAAATACATAAGAACAAGGTCCAGGTATGGCCGAATGGCCAGCCCCCTGAACATGATTAAAGGATCAAAAGATAATCCAAAGATTGTAAATACAGTAGTAAAAAGTTCTATTTATACTAGACTAGTTACTAGGGTTTACAGAAATGAGTAAATAATGCAGAAATCTACTTCTGGGGCCCACTTGGTGTGTGCATGGGCTGAGAATTGAGCTTTACATGTGTAGAGGCTTCTCTTGGAGTTGAATGCCAGTTTGTAACCTGTTTCTGGCGTTTAACTCCACTTTGCAACCTGTTTCTGGCGTTTAACTCCAGAATAGGGCAAAAAGCTGGCGTTGAACGCCAGTTTGTGTTATCTAAACTTGAGCAAAGTATAGACTATTATATATTGATGGAAAGCCCTAGATGTCTACTTTCCAACGAAATTGAGAGCGTGTCCTTTGGAGTTCTGTAGCTCCATAAAATCCACTTTGAGTGAAGGGAGGTCAGAATCCAACAGCATCTGTAGTCCTTCCTCAACCTCTGAATCTGATTTTTGCTCAAGTCCCTCAATTTCAGTCAGAAAATACCTGAAATCACAGAAAAATACACAAACTCATAGTAAATTCCAGAAATGTGATTTTTATTTAAAAACTAATAAAGATATACTAAAAACTAACTAAATCATACTAAAAACTATGTAAAAACAATGCCAAAAAGCGTATAAATTATCCGCTCATCACAACACCAAACTTAAATTGTTGCTTGTCCCCAAGCAACTGAAAATCAAATAGGATAAAAAGAAGAGAATATACTATAAATTCCAAAATATCAATCAAACTCAGCTCCAATCAGATGAGCGGGACTAGTAGCTTTTTGCCTCTTGAGTAGTTTTGGCATCTTAATTTATCCATTGAAGTTCAGAATGATTGGCATCTATAGGAACTTAGAATTCAGATAGTGTTATTAATTCTCCTAGTTCAGTATGTTGATTCTTGAACACAATTACTTAATGAGTTTTGGTCGTGGCCCTAAGCACTTTGTTTTCCAGTATTACCACCGGATACATAAATGCCACAGACACATAACTGGGTGAACCTTTTTAGATTGTGACTCAACTTTGCTAAAGTATCCAATTAGAGGTGTCCAGGGTTCTTAAGCACACTCTGTTTTTGCTTTGGATCTTAACTTTAACTGCTCAGTCTCAAGTTTTCACTTGACACCTTCACGCCACAAGCACATGGTTAAGGACAGCTTGGTTTAGCCACTTAGGCCAGGATTTTATTCCTTTAGGCCCTCCTATCCACTGATGCTCAAAGTCTTGGATCCCTTTTATTACCCTTGCCTTTTGGTTTTAAGGGCTATTGGCTTTTTGCTCTTGCCTTTTGGTTTAAAGAGCTCTTGGCTTTTTCTGCTTGCTTTTGCTTTTTCTTTCTCTTTTTTTTTCACCATTTTTCTTTTCTTTTTTTCTTTTTTTTTTCGTATTTTTTTTTGCAAGCTTTGTTCTTCACTGCTTTTTCTTGCTTCAAGAATCAATTTTATGATTTTTCAGATTATCAAATAACATTTCTCCTTTTTCATCATTCTTTCAAGAGCCAACATATTTAACATTCATAAACAACAAATTCAAAAGACATATGCACTGTTCAAGCATTCATTCAGAAAACAAAAAGTATTGTCACCACATAAAAAATGATTAAACTAGTTTCAAGGATGAATTCAAAACCATGTACTTCTTGTTCTTTTGTAATTAAAACATTTTTTATTTAAGAGAGGTGATGGATTCATAGGACACTCATAGCTTTAAGACATAGACACTTAAACACTAATGATCATCTAGTAAAGATACAAACATAAACAAACAGGATAAGCATAAAAATCGAAAACAAAAAATAAATAGACAAGGAGATTAAGGAATGAGTCCACCTTAGTGAGGGTGGCGTCTTCCTCTTCTTGAAGAACCAATGGTGCCCTTGAGCTCCTCTATGTCTCTTCTTTGCCTTTGTTGCTCTTCCCTCATAGCTCTTTGATCTTCTCTAATTTCATGGAGGATGATGGAGTGCTCTTTGTGCTCCATCCTTAGTTGTCCCATATTGGAGCTTAATTCTCTTAGGGAGGTGTTGATTTACTCCCAATAATTCTGTGGAGGAAAGTGCATCCCCTGAGGCATCTCAGGGATTTCATGGTGAGGAATTTCCTCATGCTCCTATTGAGGTCTATGATCTCTTGTTTGCTCCATCCTTTTCTTAGTGATGGGCTTATCCTCATCAATGAGAATGTCTCATTCTATGTCAATCCCAGCCGAATTGCAGAGGTGGCAAATGAGGTAAGGAAAGGCTAACCTTGCCAAAGTGGAAGACTTGTCAGCCACCTTATAGAGTTCTTGAGGTATAATCTCATGAACTTCCACTTCCTCCCCAATCATGATACTATGGATCATGATGGCCCGGTCTATAGTAACTTCAGACCGGTTGCTAGTAGGGATGATTGAGCGTTGAATAAACTCCAACCATCCTCTAGCGACAGGCTTAAGGTCCAGTCTTCTCAATTGAACCGGCTTGCCTCTTGAGTCAATTTTCCATTGAGCTCCTTCCACACATATGTCCATGAGGACTTGGTCCAACCTTTGATCAAAGTTGACCCTTCTAGTGTAAGGGCGTGCGTTCTCTTGCATTATTGGCAAGTTGAACGCCAACCTTACATTTTCCGAACTGAAATCTAAGCAATTCCCCCGAACCATTGTAAGCCAATTTTTTGGATTCGGGTTCACACTTTGATCATGGTTCCTAGTGATCCATGCATTTGCATAGAACTCTTGAACCATTAAGATCCTGACTTGTTGAATAGGGTTGGTGAGAACTTCCCAACCTCTTCTTCGGATCTCATGTCAGATCTCCGGATACTCATTCTTTTTGAGCTTGAAAGGGACCTCAGGGATCACTTTCTTCTTGGCCACAACTTCATAGAAGTGGTCTTGATGGACCTTTGAGATGAATCTCTCCATCTTCTATGACTCAGAGGTGGAAGCAATTGTCTTCCCTTTCCTCTTTCTTGAGGTTTCTCTGGCCTTAGGTGCCATTAATGGTTATGAAAAGACAAAAAGCAGAGCTTTTACCACACCAAACTTAAAATGTTTGCTCATCCCCGAGCAAAAGAAGAAAGAAAGAAAGAGAAGAAGAAGAGAAATGGAGGAGAGGGAGAAAGGGGTGTATTCGGCCAAGTGGAAGAAGAAAGGGTTGTGTTGTGTGAAAATGAAGAAGGAATGAGGGATTTATATAGGAGTGGGGGGAGGTTTAGGGTTCGGCCATTAGGGTTGGGTTTGGAAGGGAAAATAATTTGAATTTTGAAGTAGGTGGGTTTTTGGGGAAGAGAGGATAGATGTGAGTGGTGAGGAGGTGATGGGGAAGAGTGATTGAGTTGATTGGTGAAGGGTATTTGGAGAAGAGAGTTATAAAAAGGTGTGAAGAGGAGAGAAGAAGTGGTGGGAATCCTGTGGGATCCACAGATCCTGTGGGGTCAAGGACTTAACATCCCTGCTCCAATTAGGCGTGTAAAACGCCCTTGCTGTGCAATCCTGGCGTTTAACGCCAGATTGCTGCCTATTTTTGGCCTTAAACACCCAAATGTAGCCTGTTTCTGGCGTTTAACACCAGGTAGATGCTTGTTTCTGGCGTTAAACGCTAGCTTGGTGCTTGTTTCTGGCGTTAAACGCCAGACAGATGCTTGTTTCTGGCGTTTAAACGCCAGAATACTCCTCCTCCAGGGTGTGCTATTTTTAATGCTGTTTTTCATTCTATTTTTGATTTTTCAGTAGTTTTTGTGACTCCACATGATCATCAACCTAATAAAACACGAAATAACAATAAAAATAAAATAGATATAATTAAATAAAATTGGGTTGCCTCCCAACAAGCGCTTCTTTAATGTCAATAGCTTGACAGTGAGCTCTCATGGAGCCTCACAGATGTTCAGAGCATTGTTGGAACCTCCCAACACCAAACTTAGAGTTTGGTTGTGGGGGTTCAACACCAAACTTAGAGTTTGACTGTGGAGGCCTTGGTTGACTTTGCAGTGAGAGAAGCTTTTCATGCTTCCTCTCCATGGTTACAGAAGGAGAACCTTGAGTTTTAAACACAAGGTTGTCCTCATTCAGTTGAAGGACCAATTCTCCTCTGTCCACATCAATCACATCTCTTGCTGTGGCTAGGAAGGGTCCTCCAAGGATGATGGATTCATCCTCATCCTTCCCAGTGTCTAGGATTATAAAATCAGCAGGGATGTAAAGGCCTTCAACCTTTACTAACACATCCTCTACTAGTCCATAAGCCTACTTTCTTGAGTTGTCTGCCATCTCTAATGAGATTTTGGCAGCTTGCACCTCAAAGATCCCAAGTTTCTCCATTACAGAGAGTGGCATTAAGTTTATTCCTGACCCCAGGTCACACAGAGCTTTCTCAAAGGTCATGGTGCCTATGTTACAGGGAATTATGAATTTACCAGGATCATGTTTCTTTTGAGGTAATTTCTGCCTATCCAATGCATTCAGTTCATTGGTGAGCAAGGGAGGTTCATCTTCCCAAGTCTCATTACCAAATAATTTGGCATTTAACTTCATGATTGCACCAAGGTACTTAGCAATTTGCTCTTCAGTAACGTCTTCATTCTCTTCAGAAGAAGAATACTCATCAGAGCTCATGAAGGGCAGAAGGAGGTTCAATGGAATCTCTATAGTCTCTAGATGAGCCTCATATTCCTTTGGTTCCTCAAGGGGATACTCCCTATTGGTCACTGAACGTCCCAGGAGGTCTTCCTCACTAGGATTCACGTCCTCTCCCTTCCTTGTAGGTTCGGCTATGATGGTTAAATCAATGGCCTTGCACTCTCTCTTTGGATTCTCTTCTGTATTGCTTGGGAGAGTACTAGCAAGGGTTTCAGTGACTCTTTTACTCAGCTGGCCCACTTGTGCCTCCAAATTTCTAATGGAGGACCTTGTTTCATTCATGAAACTTAAAATGGCCTTAGACAGGCCAGAGACTATATTTGCTAAGCTAGATGGATTCTGCTCAGAATTCTCTGTCTGTTGCTGAGTGGATGATCGAAAAGGCTTGCTATTGCTAAACCTATTTCTTTCACCATTATTAAAGCCTTGTTGAGGCTTTTGTTGATCCTTCTATGAGAAATTTGGATGATTTCTTCATGAGGGATTATAAGTATTTCCATAGGGTTTCCCCATGTAATTCACCTCTGCTATTGCAGGGTTCTCAGGATCATAAGCTTCTTCTTCAGAAGATGCCTCTTGAGTACTGTTGGATGCAGCTTGCATTCCATTCAGACTTTGAGAAATCATATTGACTTGCTGAGTCAATATTTTGTTCTGAGCCAATATGGCATTCAGAGTATCAATTTCAAGAACTCCCTTCCTCTGAGGCGTCCCATTATTCATAGGATTCCTTTCAGAAGTGTACATGAACTGGTTATTTGCAACCATGTCAATGAGTTCCTGAGCTTCTGCAGGCATTTTCTTTAGGTGAATAGATCCACCTGCAGAATGGTCCAATGACATCTTTGATAACTCAGACAGACCATCATAGAATATATCCAGGATGGTCCATTCTGAAAGCATGTCAGAAGGACACTTTTTGGTCAGTTCCTTGTATCTCTCCCAAGCTTCATAGAGGAATTCACCTTCTTTCTGTTTGAAGGTTTGAACATCCACTCTAAGCTTGCTAAGATTTTGAGGAGGAAAGAACTTGGCTAAGAAAGCCGTGACCAGCTTATTCCAAGAGTTCAGGCTGTCTTTAGGTTGAGAGTCCAACCATATTCTAGCTCTTTCTCTTACAGCAAACGGGAAAAGCATAAGCCTGTAGACCTCGAGATCAACCCCATTGGTCTTAACAGTATCACAGATCTGCAAGAATCCAGTTAAGAACTGAAAGGGATCTTCTGATGAAAGTCCATGAAACTTGCAGTTCTGTTGCATCAGAGAAACTAATTGAGGCTTTAGCTCAAAATTGTTTGCTCCAATGGTAGGGATTGAGATGCTTCTTCCATGTAAATTGGAATTTGGTGCAGTAAAGTCACCAAGCATCTTCCTTGCATTGTTATTATTTTTGGCCATGTCTCCTTCTTTTTCGAAAATTTCTGTCAGATTTTCTCCAGAGAGTTGTGCTTTAGCTTCCCTTAGCTTCCTCTTCTGAGTCGTTTCAGGTTCAGGATCAGCTTCAACAAGAATGTTCTTATCCTTGTTCCTGCTCATATGAAAAAGAAGAGAATAGAAAAGAAAATATGGAATCCTCTATGTCACAGTATAGAGATTTTTTTATGTGAGTAGAAGAAGATAAGAATAGAAGAAGGAAAAGATGAGAATCCAAACACAGGGGAGAGGAGTGGGTTCGAATTCTTAGATGAAGAGGAGTATTAGTAAATAAATAAATAATTAGAAGGAGATGAGGGAGAAGAATTTTCGAAAATCATTGAAAAGAAAAAAAATATTTTTGTTTTTAATTTAAAATTAAAGTTATAATTCAAAAATAAAAAAAGAAAATTGAAATTAAATTAAAATTTAATTCAATTAGTTAAAAAAAAGGAATTTTGAAAAAGAGGAAGATGATTTTCGAAAATTAGAGAAAGAGAATTAGTTAGGTAGTTTTGAAAAAGATGAGAATCAAACAAAAAGATTGGATTAATTTGGAAAAGATTTTGAAAATCAATTTTGAAAAGATAAGAAGTTAGAAAAGATTTTGAAATTGATTTTGAAAAAGATGTGATTGAAACTTATTTTGAAAAAGATTTGGAAAAAAGAAATTTAAAAAGGTTTGATTTTGAAAGTTAAAGTTGATTACTTGACTAACAAGAAACTAAAAAGATATGATTCTAGAGTTTAAAGATTGAACCTTTCTTACTAGGCAAGTAACAAACTTAAAATTTTTTGAGTCAATCACATTAATTGTTAGCATTAATTTCGAAAATATGAAATAAAAATAGGAAAAAATTTTGAAAATCAATTTGAAATTTTCAAAAATTATGAAAGAAAAATGAAAAATATTTGATTTTTGAAAAAGATTGGAAAAAGATAGAATTTTTAAATTGAAAATTTGATTTGACTCATAAGAAACAACTAAATTTTTTAAAAAGTTTTGAAAAAGTCAACTCAAATTTTTGAAGATTTATGAGTGAAAAAGGGAAAGATATTTTTTTATGATGAAAGAGAAAAACATCAAAAAGACTTAATGCATGAAAATTTTGGATCAAAACAAATGATGCATGCAAGAACACTATCAATGTCAAGATGAACACCAAGAACACTTTGAATGTCAAGATGAACACCAAGAACTTATTTTTGAAAGATTTTTAAGAAAAGAAAACATGCAAGACACCAATCTTAGAAATTTTTAATTTTTAGACACTAACAAATTGAAAATGCATATGAAAAACAAGAAAAGATGCAAAACATGAAAATGCAAAGATCAAACAAGGAAATTCATCAAGAACAACTTGAAGATCATGAAGAATATAATGCATGAATTTTCGAAAAATGCAAGAAAGAGATAAACATGCAATGGACACCAAACTTATGACTTGACACTAGACTCAAACAAGAAACACAAAATTATTTTTGGTTTTATAATTTTATTAATTTTTTTGGTTTTTTTTTTTTGAAAATTATTTTGGGAAAAAGAAAATAAGGATTTCAAGATTTTTAATAGGAATTCCAGGAATCTTGCAATGTTAGTCTAAAACTCCGGTCCAGGAATTAGACATGACTCACTAGCCAGCAAGCTTTCAATAAAAGCTCCGGTCCAAAACACTAGACATGGCCAATGGCCAGCCAAGCTTCAGGATACACATCAGACATACAACAACTAATACTTCATTCAACTTGCTTCTGTGCTGATGAGTGGAAGCCTCGGTCCAAAAGAGTTAGACATGGCTTTACAGCCAGCCAGGCTTCAACATGCTTCATGAAACTCTAGAATTCATTCTTAAAAATTTTGAAGCCATAGAATAATTTATTTTTTTGAAAATTTTTCGAAAATAAAAAGTTTTTTAAAATAAAATAAAATTACCTAATCTGAGCAACAAGATGAACCATCAGTTGTCCAAACTCGAACAATCCCCGGCAACGGCGCCAAAAACTTGGTGCAAGAAATTGTGATCATCAACAATGGCGCCAAAGACTTGGTGCTCTCAAACGTGAATCACACTTTGTCACAACTTCGCACAACTAACCAGCAAGTGTACTAGGTCATCCAAGTAATAAACCTTACGTGAGTAAGGGTCGATCCCACGGAGATTGTCGGCCTGAAGCAAGCTATGGTCACCTTGTAAATATCAGTCAGGCGGATTTAAAGGGTTTTAGAGATTTGATAATTAAAAGATAAATAAAACGTAAAATAAAGATAGAGAAACTTATGTAATTCATTGGTGAGAATTTCAGATAAGCGTATAGAGATGCTTTTGTTCCTCCTGAACCTCTGCTTTCCTGCTGTCTTCATCCAATCATTCCTACTCCTTTCCATGGCAAGCTGTATGTTGGGCATCACCGTTGTCAATGGCTACATCCCGTCCTCTCTGTGAAAATGGTCCAATGTGCTGTCACTGCATGGCTAATCATCTGTCGGTTCTCGATCATACTAGAATAGGATTTACTATCCTTTTGCGTCTGTCACTACGCCCAGCACTCGCGAGTTTGAAGCTCGTCACAGCCATCCCTTCCCAGATCCTACTTGGAATACCACAGACAAGGTTTAGACTTTCCGGATCTTAGGAATGGCTGTCCATGGGTTCTAACTTATACCACGAAGACTCTAATATCTCAAACTCGGTCCCCTGTATTAGATATCTAAGAGATACTCATTCTATCTCATCTTCATGTAGAACGGAAGTGGTTGTCAGGCACGCGTTCATAGGTGAAAATGGTGATGAGCATCACATAATCATCACATTCATCATGTTCTTGGGTGCGAATGAATATCTTAGAATAGGAATAAGCTTGAATTGAATAGAAAAACAATAGTACTTTGCATTAATTCATGAGGAACAGCAGAGCTGCACACCTTAATCTATGGTGTGTAGAAACTCTACCGTTGAAAATACATAAGAACAAGGTCCAGGCATGGCCGAATGGCCAGCCCCCTGAACATGATCAAAGGATCAAAAGATAATCCAAAGATTGTAAATACAATAGTAAAAAGTTCTATTTATACTAGACTAGTTACTAGGGTTTACAGAAATGAGTAAATGATGCAGAAATCCACTTCTGGGGCCCACTTGATGAGCATTGAGCTTTACACGTGTAGAGGCTTCTCTTGGAGTTGAACGCCAGTTTGTAACCTGTTTCTGGTGTTTAACTCCACTTTGCAACCTGTTTCTGGCGTTTAACTCCAGAATAGGGCAGAAAACTGGCGTTGAATGTCACTTTGCGTCATCTAAACTTGAGCAAAGTATAGACTATTATATATTGCTGAAAAGCCCTGGATGTCTACTTTCCAAAGCAATTGAGAGCGCGCCATTTGGAGTTCTATAGCTCCATAAAATTCACTTTGAGTGCAGGGAGGTCAGAATCCAACAGCATCTGCCGTCCTTCCTCAACCTCTGAATATGATTTTTGCTCAAGTCCCTCAATTTTAGCCAGAAAATACCTGAAATCACATAAAAATACAAAAACTCATAGTAAAGTCCAGAAATGTGATTTTTATTTAAAAAATAATAAAAATATACTAAAAACTAACTAAATCATACTAAAAACTATGTAAAAATAATGCCAAAAAGCGTTTAAATTATCCGCTCATCACTTTCCTTCGATGTTAGATGATAACGAAGTGAGAATAACTCTTAATAATTACCATGTTTGTAGCTGACAACAAGGATAGGAAGTCTGATTTCTCACCCCTAGCCAAGGCCCTTTTTGATTAATTGATTGCCATCTCTTTCGTTGACTTTATCCTCTTAACTCTTTTAGCTTAGATCCGTTGGTTCTTAGTATTGTTTCCTTTTTATTGTTATCATCTTAATTGCATGCTTACTAGATAATTGTTTACATGCATATTGTTCTTACTTGTTGCAATTTATTCGCTAATTGTTCTTTGACTTTTAGTTACTTTACTTTTTCTGCATTCGTATTCAAAACTCCCGAATTTTCTAACCAATGATGTGCATCCAACTGCAAGTCCTAGGAAAAACAACCCGAGATTCTATTTCTGGTTATTGATTTGACTTTTGTGACATTTTATAAACTTCGATTGAGGGTTAGTTTCCGGTTCAGACTATACTTGCAACACACTTGAGTTTGAAAACTTGTGAAATTCTAAACCAACATCTAAACCTCATCGAGTTTTTGGCACCGTTGCTGGGGACTTGCATATGTGTGCCATATTATTGGTTGGTGTTAATATGTGCATATGTGAATAGTTACTGTTTGATTGTTTCCTTGCTCTTGTTAATAGTTAGGATTTATACTTAGTAGTAATTGGTAGTTACTTTCCTTTAGTTGTTTTCTTTAGTAGTAATTGCATGAACTCTATATATCCTACGTTGAATGACATGGTCATTGCCAGAACCGAGCTTAGCCCCATTTCATCTATAAATTGAAAGAATCTTGTTACACATTAAGCAAGCCCAGCGCCGATTGGATTTTGTGGATAGTGAAGCGGCTTTCACCGAATCACCTTCCCCTTCTGAGATTGATTATAAGTCTTCATTCAACGAAGGGACCGTTTATTCCTCTATTGATACTTTGACACCTCCTTGTCTAATACAGGTGTTGAAGATATGGCTACTCCAAGAAGAGTTACTCTTAAGGAAGTGGGAACCCTGATATTACTCTTCAACCACTCCAAGTTCGATATTCGGACTTGGATTTCAAATTTTATTTTAACTCAATAGCATTTAAAAAAAATAAAAAAAATTCAATAGTCTTTCTTACACATAAAATACTGTGAAAGTTTGCATTGTAAATTTTATATCAGAGTCTCAAATTTAATTTTATGCATTGTATCAAACAATATAAATTAACAAGCATTATATGATTTATATAGATACTTTTGTTAAATATTAACAGTATTTTTGAAATTTTTTTAAAATTTTAAGAATAAAAATGTATATTTCTCCTTATAATAAAATAAAAAGTTAAATCTCAAAGTGGTCCATGAACTTGCAATCGAACATCAATATTGTCCCTCACCTTGCAATTGTCTCAATTTTGTCCCTGAACTTAAAAAAAGTGACTCACGGTCGTCCTTGAGGTATTTTTCGATAACGAAATGATGACGTTGTCTGACAGAGGCTATGTTGAAAACCATCCTGGACTGGTGAAATGTCGCCATTTCATTTTTGTCACCAAATAGAGTAGAAACGACGTCGTTTGGGGGATTTAGAGAGGTTTTAATATGTTGTTGTTACTGTTCCTCTCTGTCTCACGAAGTCTCTTCTTCTCCTTATTTTCTTCCATGGTACCATTTTGAGAGGGTTTTGTCTGGCATTCGCTCTGAAGGAGAGGATAATTGTACCAAAATTTTCACATCTCTATCACACACGTAGTGGTCTGGGAAGAAGCACTTTGGTACATAAAGAAAACGAGAATAGAAACTTGTGAATCCTATTTCTATTTGTTGTGATCATGGTTGTTTCTCTTTTTCCTACAATGTTAAGTCAGTATCCATTGCTTTGTCCTTTTTTTTTGCATCTATGATTTGGCTGTGAATTTGTGTTAGGGTTTGGGTTAATTGTACGTTGTTCGTTGGTTCATCGTATATGTCTTAAATTGGTTATTTTTTTTGTTTTGAAGAGTATGATGTTGATGATTAATTGTTATTTACAGATGGTTTTAATCACTATTATGTATCACCATAGGGGATTCTTTGTGACAAGTGTGGATGGTGTTATGTCATACTCTAGGGATCATAACTCAGAAATGCCTAGACTTGATCCAGACCTACTGGATGTGTTCTTCATCAGAGATTACTACAACTAGCTTGGGTATGATAAGGTGGAACGTTGTTGGTGGCTAGTTCCCAACAGACCATTAGAGACTAGTTTAAGAAAACTCAATACCAATGCTAAGCTTCTAGAGATGTGCTTCCATGCTAAAAGAAACAACGGATTGGTGCATGTGTACTATGAGCATGAAGTTTCTATTCTAGTATATTTGGAACAACCACCAGGTAAAAAAGTATGAAGGTGGTGATTGAAGTCTCTACTCAGCCAGTTCTACTAAGCATAGGGTCAACTTCTAGGTCCATTCCTCCTATCTCAGTTCCAACCCCATCTATCAACCAATTTGAACCAATTGAAATTTCAAATTCCACCCAACAGCTAACCCCTACCATCCCTAATCTAGTTTCCATGCCTGCCACATCTGCTCTACCCAACCAAAGTATAAAACCTATTCAAGTACCCCTTCCAACCACTAGTTTAGTCCTTGTTCCAAAATGTACTCCAATACCATTACCCAATTCACAACCCAGCAAAATATCCCAACACAAGATTAGCTTAAAGAAGAAACCAGTAACCAATGAGAAGGTGGTAAAGAAAAAGGGTGCTGCATTGAAGAAAGAAGTGAAGAAAGATAGTTTAGTACAACCACTGGAAAGAGTTATATTACCAGGGCATTAGCTAAAGGTTATATGAGAAAAAATACAACGAAAGTGAAGGAAAAGCAACCTGAAACAGTGGTGTTATCATATTCTGATTCTTTGGACAGCTACGAGAGTGCAAAGGATAGTACTTGTGCATTACTTATGCCTGTGAATTTTGTGGTAACTTGCTTATTTAGTATAATAATACGCTTACTAAATTACTTTTGATTTCTTTGATTTGAAACATGAATGCCCTGTGTCCATGTGTGTGCTGCATTAGCAATGGCAGGTAAGCACCCTGAAAACTTTTGCTATAAGTGGTTGACAATGGATGCATATAATGACACATATGCATTCCATATCAACCCTCTTCCTAGCCAGGCATTATAGGAAAAGTCCATCTATAATAGACCATAGTCCACAGGCACCCAAGTTTAGAAGATGTTAGGAGCACAAAAGAAGAAACAAAGAAATGATGCTGATGAAGGATCTATGAGAGGCAAGAAATAGAAGACTGGCAAGCTGAAGAGGATATATAAGAAGGGTTCTTGTCGCCATTGTGGTGGTAAAGGTCACAATAAAAGAAACTACTCACAGAAAAAGGCTAAACATTTGGTTGCAACTGCTGCTGCTACCTTTGGTAAAGGTGCTGCAAGTACTGACAATGAACATCTAACTACTACAAATAAAGTTCAAAATGAAAGCAATGCAACTGAGATTGAGCTTGATATGAGCCAACCTAATGTGTTAGAAAATGAAGACACTCAATAGGCATTAATGTAGCTCTTTTAAAGTTGGTTTATATCTCTTTTTGTATCTCATTAGACATTTTCCTATAACTATTAATAGATTGTATGAAGTGATGTACAACCCAGGGCAAGGCCAACAAAGTTTTCTCCTAAAAGAAGACACTCTGTTAATGCACAACCTAAGCCACCAAACACTACACCAGTGTCAATTACTCCACCAGCCACCACTATTCCAGTTTCAAATACTTATCTAACACCCATTGCTCATGTTTCAAGTACTCCACCACCCACTATTCCAGTTTCAAGTACTCCACCACCAACAAATGTTTCTATTGATTTAATGATTGGTGCATTAGCTTAGGCTAAGGAATTTTTTACAATTTATACCAACTCCAAGATTCAAACTACCAAAAAAATCAAAATGTAAAGTTCTGAAAAAGGAGATTTTTTTGGTTGTAAAATTATGACATTTTGGTTTTATTAGTTGCATTTTCTTGGTTGTTATTTTAAATACTCTAGATGTGTAGTATGTTTTTTTATGGTATCTACTTTCTCACATACAAGTTTGGATATACTTTACATAGTATGAATGTTATTAATGGATATTTGATTTTATTACTATTACTTAGCATAATTTTTTTTCATATTTAAATTACAAGATACTAAAAAAAATAACAAAATAGACTAACAATCACTTCTATTCATTTGTTCACAGGTACAACCATCACAACCATCACATTTAGACTTTTTTATTACACAATCTCCATATGTTACTTAACCACTTCCATACTACACACACAACTAATAAGATTACAATCACAAACATAATAACCAACAACAAAAAAAATGCCAACTTTAAAGTCCTAACTTTAGATTCCAAACTTTCAATCTTTTAGGAAAATTTCATTCTCCATTCTTCTTTTTCAAATTTAGGATCTGCTTTACCACTAAATTCTTCTTCCTCCTGAACTTTGTCAGCCCAAATAAAAAGACCACACAAATTCTTCTTAACATTCTGCAAACACATTGTACGCCACGGAAAAGAAACGTTATATATTGAAATAGCAATGACACCAGCTTCATAAATTAACAAAAGGCACTTACATTGTAGTTTGGATAACTATAAAATGGCCTCTTTGAATTTGCACGTTCTTGACCAATTGAGGACGGGTCGGCTACCACATCCACATCTCTCTCAAAGTCGTTTGTGGTGCTTCTCCTCCCACAGTTTCCTGTAGAGCGTCAATTGCTAGAGCTACCAACAATGTTGCTGTCGCCAACCATCATCACCCTTTCTAAATGCACCTAACAACAGCAAATGAGAAAGAGAGTGGCTTGTAATGATGGATGATACTTTTTGGAACTCAAATTGGGACTAGGGTTATAAACACATAATAGGGACTAAATTGAGTTACAAACTTACAATTGCTACGTAATATAGCCGTTGGATGTTCAACGTGGCTTTTCTCCATACATGTCATCACTCCAATCATGAATATTTGTTAGAATATATCTTAGGACGACCATGAGTCATTTTTGTTAAATTCAAGAACAAAATTAAGACAATTGTAAGTTGATGGATGATATTGAGACTCGATTGAAAGTTCAGGACCACTTGAAATTTAACATTAAAATAAAAACAAAAATAAAAAATTTGTTGTTCGTTAAAATCCTTGTATTCCAAGGATGAGCTTGTTCAGTCTTCTAAGGCTGCTTCTTTTGGTGGTATTTACGTTGGTCATCCTTCATAATCTTTGTCTAACACAATTGAATTTTATTTTTGCAAAAGCACCCTTAGCCTATTATTGTAACATCAGTATTATATCTCTTTTTATTACAATAATAACTCAATATTGATTATTCATCATTATATCATTAATTCTTTATTGTATCATTTAAAACTATATTAAAGACTAATTTAAATATCAAATAAAATAATTCTTCTTCTTCTAAATAACAAGACAACAGAAACCTGAAACCTCTTAGGGTTCATATGGAGCACCCAGATTTTACTGGAGGCAGTGATGGCGGTTCAGATGGTGGCACAAGAGAAGCGCGACCACTAGTAAGTCCTCTCTAATGCATGAATATTGTGTTTTATCACAGTTTCTTTTTCCTTCCACATTAATGGTTCTTTGTTCATTTTTTCACAGATTTAAATCTATTTCTTGCACATAGTTATCGATATTTCTTGCTTGCATATTAATCTTTCTCTTCCTTTTGTTTTTTTTATCGATATTAGTGTTTAATAGCATAAGGGAGATTGTCTTCTATAGCTTCAATGCTTTCTTCTAATTTTTTTTAGAATTTTAAAAATTAAAAAAAAATCATAGAACCAGAACAGTGCTATTATTTTCATGTTAGTGGTCTCTACACTTTGTTTATTAGAATACTTTATTTATACAGAGAAATTTCAAGGAATGTATCAAGATGAAATTGAGCAGGAAGCTGTGAATTCTGAGTATTTAAGAGAGCAAGAATTTCAAACAATATTTTGTGGAAACGATTTTTCACATAAGGTGGATGAAGTATATCGAATAGATGATATTAAAAATGTTGACATGGTTGATTTTCTGAACATAGGTGCTCATAAGATGGAATATTTTCATTTTCCTAATCTTCATATAGCATTTGATTTCTATAACCATTATGCAAAATCTGTTGGTTTTGGTGCTAGAAAAAGTAAGACTTGGAAAATAGAAAGGAGAATATGTGAAGCAATTGTTTGTGTGCTCTCGTGAAGGATTTCGACCAGAGAAATATTATAATATGAAAAATAGAAAAAGAGAGCCAAAATGTAACACCCTAATCACCCTAAGCCTTACCTCATGCCGTAAAGCAAAGGTTAATCAAGGGTTATGACAATTCTAAGGCTTATACATATTATGTAGAAAGAAATAATATATTCTAGAAGCCCGACGAAGGATTAAGCTCAACAACAGAGTTTGAAAAGCACAAAACGTTCACACGAAACTACAAGTGTAAAAGATAAGATCCACTATGTGAGATAGCAAGATATATGTAGTTATATAAGAGTATAATAACCATAAGATACTAGTCTAAGCCTGCGAAGTTTAGGCCGACTAATTAAATACAGACATACAGAGTTTTGAAAGTAAAACAGCTTATATAGTATCTCTCTCTCAAAGTAAGCCTCTAGGCAAAATAAATACATATAGTGAGAGTACTAATAAAAATAAATCAAATGACTCCAAAACGTGATAAAGATCCTCTGCTTTGTTACCGTCAAGCAACTCACTGTGGTGGGTCGTGGCCTGCATCTGAAAAACAACAACAGAATATGGTATGAGAACCGGAGGTTCTTAGTATGGTAACAGTGCCCAATAATGTAAGATATAAGGTTCCGGGACGCCGAAGCCAATCTTAGAACTTCACATCGATACAGAATATTCAAGCCCTGACAAATTAAATAACTTAAACCATAAACCATAAACCAGGGTTATCTAACCTAGGAAATCTCTAACTAATACTAAACCACACCGCTGTATCCCACAGCCTTCGCCAACTACCCTCCACGCGACCCATCGCCATTGCCTTCATATCCTCCTCAACACCAGACAATCACAGATAATGTAAGCAAGTAAAGCACAGATAGTATTCATATATAACAAGTAACTCAAGAAGCAAGTATGCATGTTATACAATTAGGAAAACTCAAGTAATCAAAGCAAACAAGCACATAAAAGATGCATATGATGAATGTCTATCCTATTGGCTCGTGATATCACTTGTTGGTCCATAAATGCCAACCCGACACATCCTTTTGGATGTAGCTTTTCTGCCACGCCCACGGATATAGTGCTAGGAACACTCTATTGACCCACGGATATAGTGCCAGGCACACTCTATTCACCCACGGATATAATTCCGGGCACTCGCATGCGTAATCCAAGGATATAGTGCCTAGCACACTCTTGCAGCAGAAAAGGTTATTAATTATAATTCATTTTCAGGGACATAGTACTCTGCACACTATCATGCTTAACCCAAAGATATAGTGCCTGGCACTCTTTCAACATTCAACAAGTTCATCATTCTTTTCTGAGTCCTCAACTCATCAAAACCATCATCAACTTTCCATTCTGAACTCGTTAGTTCATCAGTTTCTCAATTCGTTGTCAGTAATCACCAAGTTCACTACTCTTCCTTGTCTCTCAACCAAAACCCATCATTAATACACCAGAAACCTAAACCTCCGTTTTCTAACTTTTCAAAGTAAAACCCAAATTAAATCTCCTAGAACCTTTCCCATGTTTTGGTACCCGAAAATAAACCAAAGAATCTTAAATAGGTGTCATAGAAGTTTACAACCTTGTTGGGAAGGTGAAATAGTTAAAAACAAGATTTTAGTTGAAAAATAGGGCATGTGCGACACATAAGGGTGTGCGCGCGCAAGCCCAAGAAAGTTTTCAAATGTGTGCGTACGCATAGAGGTGTGTGGTGCACGAAATTGTGATCATCAATGGCGCCAACAACTTGGTTCGCACAATTGTAATCTTAACTCTTTATCATAACTCTGCACAACTAACCAGCAAGTTCACTGGGTCGTCCAAGTAATAAACCTTACGTGAGTAAGGGTCGATCCCACGGAGATTGTCGGCTTGAAGCAAGCTATGGTCATCTTGTAAATCTCAGTCAGGCGGATTCAAATGGTTATGGAGGATTGATAATTAAAAGATGAATAAAACATAAAATAAGATAGAGATACTTATGTAATTCATTGGTGAGAATTTTAGATAAGCGTATGAAGATGCTTTGTTCCTTCTGAACTTCTGCTTTCCTATTGTCTTCATCCAATCATTCATACTCCTTTCCATGGCAAGCTTATGTTGGGTTTCACCGTTGTCAATGGCTACCTCCCGTCCTCTCAATGAAAATGGTCCAAATGCACTGTCACCGCACGGCTAATCAGCTGTTGGTTCTCGATCATGTTGGAATAGGATCCATTAATCCTTTTGCGTCTGTCACTACGCCCAACACTCGCGAGTTTGAAGCTCGTCATAGTCATTCCTTCCCAGATCATACTCGGAATACCACAGACAAGGTTTAGACTTCTTGGATCTTGATGACAAGTCATCTTAGCCCATTTTAGCTAGTCTTTTTCTTTTGTTTTCATTAGAATTATGCACTTTCTTAAGCTACAAGCAAGCTAATTGAGTAGATTTTCATGTTTCCCTTGATTGAACCAACCATATGTGAATTCATGCCATTTCATGAGGTTTTGAACTATATTTGTTGCATATTGTGGAAGATTGAATACCTCATGATTTTGAGCAAAACTTTGATTAGTTTGGTTGATCAATGATAGGTGAAGAAGGCTTGGAGAAAGGTTGAAGCAAAGAGGAATGGCTAGGAGTGAAGAGAGGACAATGGAATAAGTGAAAATTGAACCGGGTTGCATGAAGTTAGCCCCAACGTTAGCCCCCTAACTTGGAGGCTAACGTTGGGCATATGAATCACTCTTTGGAAGTAGCCAACGTTAGCTCCAACGTTAGCCCCCTAACTTGGAGGCTAACGTTGGAACTTGAGAGTTTCTCCCTGGGCTACCAACGTTTGCGCCAACGTTAGCCCCCTAACTTGGAGGCTAACGTTGGCACTTAAATCACAATGGGGGAGTAGGCAACGTTTGCGCCAACGTTAGCCCCCTAACGTGGAGGCTAACGTTGGCACCAATCACACCAAGCAAGGCCAACGTTAGGGTCAAAGTTAGACCCCTAACGTTGGCGCCAACGTCTAAACCAGAAGAATGTGGTTTGCTGATATGAAAAGTTAGGGTCAAAGTTAGACCCCTAACTTTGACCCTAACGTTGAAGACCAACGTTGGCTAACTCCATTTCCGGTTCAATTGGTTCACTTCGGTTCTTCTTCAATCTTCAAGAGCAATCAACCAAGGCCTCTTTCAACCCAATTCCACCAAGAACAAAGGCCCAACTCAAGGCTTGAAGATCATTTTGGAAAGTGTATAAATAGGATAGAATTCAATTTGTTTAGAGAGCTTTTTGGGGAGAGTTTTCTTTTAGAGCTTTCCTTTTAGAATTTTCATAAGAGTTTTTGGGAAGCTTTTGTCACTGAGTGAACTTTAATTTCTTGTTTTCATTTGCTTTCAATTTCATTTTACTTTTGTCTTGGATCTTGGATTGGAGAATTGAAGAAATTCTGTTTCAATCTCAATCTTGGATCTCTCTGTTTATTTACTGCTTAATTGAAATTCCGTTTCTGTTACTTACTTCATCTATTCTCTTTGCAATTTACAATTTCCTTGCTATTGTTCTTGTTGGATCTAGGAAGGCATTGAGATCTAGACTTGGTTTTCTAGTCTCTGGGTCCTGAGATCTAAATTCTCATTTCAATTCTCTGTTTAATGCTTTCATTGTTCATTTACTTTGCTGTTATAAGATCCGGTTCAATCCCAACTCCCTTTTCCTCTTCTGTTTGATGCAATTTAGTTTTCCCTTGTTTAAATTCTGCAAATCCTCATCCCAATCCCCTTTACTTTTCAAGCAATTTACATTTCTTGCACTTTAAGATTCTGCGATTTACATTTCTTGCACTTTAAGTTTCTGTCATTTAATTTCTTGTCCTTTAAGTTTCAGCAATTTACTTTCCCGCTCTCTTTAATTTCATGCAATTTACATTCTGCAAATCACAAATCACCCAACCAACACTTGATTCGCTTGACTAAATCAACCACTAAACTAAAATTGCTCAATCCTTCAATCCCTGTGGGATCGACCTCACTTCCGTGAGTTTTTATTACTTGATACGACCCGGTACACTTGCCGGTTAGTTTTGGGTGTTTTGGTAGAAATTCGTTTCTCATCAAAATATCTCATCAAGTTTTTGGCGCCGTTGCCGGGGATTGAATAGATTGACAATGATTAAGTGAGGTGGTGATCTAGATCAAGCATTTTTTTTCTTTTCTGTTTCTTTAATTTTTGACTTGCACACTAACTGTTTGAGACTTTGTCTCTACTAACCCCCACTGCACTCAAGCTACAGAATGCTCTGTGCATCTTTGCTGTTTTGGTTGTATGACATGAACTAAGAGAGAGTTCTCCATCTCTGGAATTTCTGAAGAAGGGCACCAAGAAATGGAGGAGACAGTAAGGAAGTCCATAGTGAGAGGAGAAAAGCTGAGGCACTATGATTTTCAGCCTCCATGATCAAAGAATGAAGGATGTCAAGCTAGTGACAATAAAGAAGCGCTTTGTTGGGAGGCAACCCAACCTGAGGTAGTTTTCTTTTCATAGCTATTTTAATAAAAAGGTTAATTAGTTTTATCTATATTGCAAGAAGCTAAGTTTGGTGTTGCACACCAAAACAATCTAAGGGAGAATGAAAGATTCTAAGTTTGGTGTTTCACCAAAATCCCATCATAAAACACATTCTCAATTTCTGCATAATGCTGGCTTCAAGCATGTTGTATAAACTAGTTAACTATTCTGCTGTTTCCTAGTTTTCAGTTTTGTCATTTTTGAAAAAGAAAAAGAGTTTTACACATGGTTAATCTAATGCATTGGCAAGGTACTAAGTTTGGTGTGCCCACACCAAAGTAAGTACAAAAGCCACAAATAAATCATGCAAGCTAACCATTTTTCAAGTGCTTGGGGAACAAGCAACTTTCAATATCATTGCAGAGGTCCATACAAACTGTTGGAAGGATTAAGCATCATCAACCAAAGAAACAAAAGATGAACATGAAGGCCAGCAATGATGATGATGAGAAGAAGGAAAGAAAGTAAACTTCAACAGGTTGTATTGTTAAGTCATTGTTTTGCATTAAATATTGCTGTGATTGAGAGTTGGATTGTATCCTGATCTACCCTGCCTGTCTGCATAGTATAGTTTCTTTTCTATTTACCCCTGCCTGCATACATAGTATAATTTCTTTCTTTATAATTCAATAAGCAAGATGTTTGATCATTCACAACATTCTTATCTTCAAAACTTGTTTGCACTCAATTTCCAAGAAATGCATCACATGAAAGTTCTTTGAAAAGAAGGATTGAGGAATTAAACAATTTTGAGGCAAGCAAAAGATTAGGAGAAGTGGTGGTTCTGGTTATACGATTTTGTACTGAGGTTGCATGCTTGTGAAAACTTGCATGGGAGCTCATAGGCGGGACATGAAGTTCAAAGAAGTATTGTGGAGATTCTCAAAAATCTATTGATCCAAGAAGCAGCAAACAAAACAAAAGAAAGAAAAGAAAATACAAAAACAAAAAGAACATGGTCCAAGGCTCTGAGCATCAATTACTAGGCAGAAAAGAAAGAAGAAACAATGACTCAAAGAGTTGTTAGCCTAGTAAAATGCTTGTGGTTGAAGTGTGTCAAGGAAAGAGGCTTGAGCAAGTAAATCCTTAGGGGTGCTTTAACACCTAATACCTTAAAACCAACTGGTTTAGGAGTATTGATTGAAAGCTTATCTAAAGAGCCGCTTTGAGACATGATACTTAGAGTCGAGACCAAGGCACAGAAACTATAAGCTGCTTCAAGGTGATTACACATAAAGAGATCTCCATGGTACCATTTGGATGAAAATCCTAAGACCTACGACTCCCAATATGTAAGGACTAGTGAGCACTGAAACCCTTGCATAAGCATATGATTTAGAATTTATCCCACTGATACTTGATCACTTCACTCACTGCACTTTACAAGTGTTCCTCAATCCATCTTAATTGAAAGAACCTTGGAGCATAAATCTATTTCTTGCTTGGGGACAAGCAAGCTTTAAGTTTGGTGTTGTGATGACAAGTCATCTTAGCCCATTTTAGCTAGTCTTTTTCTTTTGTTTTCATTAGAATTATGCACTTTCTTAAGCTACAAGCAAGCTAATTGAGTAGATTTTCATGTTTCCCTTGATTGAACCAACCATATGTGAATTCATGCCATTTCATGAGGTTTTGAACTATATTTGTTGCATATTGTGGAAGATTGAATACCTCATGATTTTGAGCAAAACTTTGATTAGTTTGGTTGATCAATGATAGGTGAAGAAGGCTTGGAGAAAGGTTGAAGCAAAGAGGAATGGCTAGGAGTGAAGAGAGGACAATGGAATAAGTGAAAATTGAACCGGGTTGCATGAAGTTAGCCCCAACGTTAGCCCCCTAACTTGGAGGCTAACGTTGGGCATATGAATCACTCTTTGGAAGTAGCCAACGTTAGCTCCAACGTTAGCCCCCTAACTTGGAGGCTAACGTTGGAACTTGAGAGTTTCTCCCTGGGCTACCAACGTTTGCGCCAACGTTAGCCCCCTAACTTGGAGGCTAACGTTGGCACTTAAATCACAATGGGGGAGTAGGCAACGTTTGCGCCAACGTTAGCCCCCTAACGTGGAGGCTAACGTTGGCACCAATCACACCAAGCAAGGCCAACGTTAGGGTCAAAGTTAGACCCCTAACGTTGGCGCCAACGTCTAAACCAGAAGAATGTGGTTTGCTGATATGAAAAGTTAGGGTCAAAGTTAGACCCCTAACTTTGACCCTAACGTTGAAGACCAACGTTGGCTAACTCCATTTCCGGTTCAATTGGTTCACTTCGGTTCTTCTTCAATCTTCAAGAGCAATCAACCAAGGCCTCTTTCAACCCAATTCCACCAAGAACAAAGGCCCAACTCAAGGCTTGAAGATCATTTTGGAAAGTGTATAAATAGGATAGAATTCAATTTGTTTAGAGAGCTTTTTGGGGAGAGTTTTCTTTTAGAGCTTTCCTTTTAGAATTTTCATAAGAGTTTTTGGGAAGCTTTTGTCACTGAGTGAACTTTAATTTCTTGTTTTCATTTGCTTTCAATTTCATTTTACTTTTGTCTTGGATCTTGGATTGGAGAATTGAAGAAATTCTGTTTCAATCTCAATCTTGGATCTCTCTGTTTATTTACTGCTTAATTGAAATTCCGTTTCTGTTACTTACTTCATCTATTCTCTTTGCAATTTACAATTTCCTTGCTATTGTTCTTGTTGGATCTAGGAAGGCATTGAGATCTAGACTTGGTTTTCTAGTCTCTGGGTCCTGAGATCTAAATTCTCATTTCAATTCTCTGTTTAATGCTTTCATTGTTCATTTACTTTGCTGTTATAAGATCCGGTTCAATCCCAACTCCCTTTTCCTCTTCTGTTTGATGCAATTTAGTTTTCCCTTGTTTAAATTCTGCAAATCCTCATCCCAATCCCCTTTACTTTTCAAGCAATTTACATTTCTTGCACTTTAAGATTCTGCGATTTACATTTCTTGCACTTTAAGTTTCTGTCATTTAATTTCTTGTCCTTTAAGTTTCAGCAATTTACTTTCCCGCTCTCTTTAATTTCATGCAATTTACATTCTGCAAATCACAAATCACCCAACCAACACTTGATTCGCTTGACTAAATCAACCACTAAACTAAAATTGCTCAATCCTTCAATCCCTGTGGGATCGACCTCACTTCCGTGAGTTTTTATTACTTGATACGACCCGGTACACTTGCCGGTTAGTTTTGGGTGTTTTGGTAGAAATTCGTTTCTCATCAAAATATCTCATCAGATCTCAAGAATGCTGCCAATTGATTCTAGCCTATACCACGAAAACTCTGATCTCACGGAATGGAAGGCTCAGTTGTCAGGCGAGGCAACCATGCGTCATGAACCAGTAGGCTAAGAGATACGCACTCAAGCTATTGTAAGTAGAACGGAAGTGGTTGTCAGGCACGCCTTCATAGGTGAGAATGATGATGAGTGTCACGGATCATCACCTTCTTCAGATTGAAGAACGAGTGTATATCTTAGAGAAGAAATAGGCTTGAGTTGAATAGAAAAACAATAGTACTTTGCATTAATTCATGAAGAACAGCAGAGCTCCACACCTTAATCTATGGTGTGTAGAAACTCCACCGTTGAAAATACAAAAGTGATAATGGTGGTCATTGGCTTCGACCCCAGAGAGGGAACCAGAAGAACCAAGATGAAAATACAATAGCAAAAGGTCCTATTTATAGAGAACTAGTAGCCTAGGGTTTACAGAGATAAGTAATTTATGCAGAAATCTTCTTCCGGGCCCACTTGGTGTGTGCTTGGGCTGATCTTTGAAGCTTTCACATGTAGAGACTTTTCTTGGAGTTAAACGCCAGCTTTTGTGCCGGTTTGGGCATTTAACTCCAACTTTCATGCAAGTTCTGGCGTTTTGACGCCAGAATTTTTATGCTGACTTGAAACGCCGGTTTGGGCCATTAAATCTCAGGAAAAGTATGAACTATTATATATTGCTGGAAAGCTCAGGATGTCTACTTTCCAACGCAATTAAGAGCGCGCCAATTGGGCTTCTGTAGCTCCAGAAAATCCATTTCGAGTGCAGGGATGTCAAAATCTAACAGCATCTGCAGTCCTTTTTCAGCCTCTGAATCAGATTTTTGCTCAGGTCCCTCAATTTCAGCCAGAAAATACCTGAAATCACAGAAAAACACACAAACTCATAGTAAAGTCCAGAAATGTGATTTTTATTTAAAAACTAATAAAAATATAATAAAAAGAAACTAAAACATACTAAAAACGTACTAAAAATAATGCCAAAAAGCGTATAAATTATCCGCTCATCACAACACCAAACTTAAATTGTTGCTTGTCCCCAAGCAACCAAAAACAAAGTAGGATAAAAAGAAGATAATATACAATGAATTCCAAAAACATCTATGAAGATCAGTCTTAATTAGATGAGCGGGGCTATTAGCTTTTTGCTTCTGAACAGTTTTGGCATCTCACTTTATCCCTTGAAGTTCAGAATGATTGGCATCTATAGGAACTCAGAATTCAGATAGTGTTATTGATTCTCCTAGTTCAATATGTTGATTCTTGAACACAGTTACTTTATGAGTCTTGGCCGTGACCCTAAGCATTTTGTTTTCCAGTATTACCACCGGATACATAAATGCCACAGACACATAACTGGGTGAACCTTTTCAGATTGTGACTTAGCTTTGATAGAGCCCCCAATTAGAGGTGTCCAGAGCTCTTAAGCACACTCTTTTTGCTTTGGACCACGACTTTAACCGCTCAGTCTCAAGCTTTCACTTGACACCTTCACGCCACAAGCACATGGTTAGGGACAGCTTGGGTTAGTCGCTTAGGCCAGAATTTTCTTCCTGTGAGCCCTCCTATCCACTGATGCTCAAAGCCTTGGATCCTTTTTATTTCACCCTTGCCTTTTGGTTTAAAGGGCTATTGGCTTTTTCTGCTTGCTTTTTCCTTTTCTTTCTTTTTCTTTCTTTTTTTGCAAGCTTTTCACTGCTTTTTCTTGCTTCAAGAATCATTTTTATGATTTTTCAGATTATCAATAACATTTCTCCTTTTCCATTATTCTTTCAAGAGCCAAAAATTTTAATATTCATGGACAACAAATTCAAAAATATGCATTGTTCAAGCATTCATTCAGAAAAACAAAAAGTATTGCCACCACATCAAAATAATTAATCTGTTTTAAAATTCAAAATTCATGTACTTCTTTTTCTTTTTCAGAAAACATTTTTTTATTTAAGAGAGGTGATGGATTCATAGGACATTCATAGCTTTAAGACATAGACACTAAGACACTAATGATCATGTAATAAAGACACAAACATAGATAAACCTAAAGCATAATTTTTGAAAAACAGAAAAATAAAGAACAAGGAAATTAAAGAACAGGTCCACCTTAGTGATGGCGGCTTGTTCTTCGTCTTGAAGATCTTATAGAGTGCTTGAGCTCCTCAATGTCTCTTCCTTGCCTTTGTTGCTCCTCCCTCATGACTCTTTGGTCTTCTCTAATTTTATGGAGGAAAATAGAATGCTCTTGGTGCTCCACCCTTAGTTGTCCCATATTGGAACTCAATTCTCCTAGGGAGGTGTTAATTTGCTCCCAATAATTTTGCGGAGGAAAGTGCATCCCTTGAGGCATCTCAGGGACTTCATGATGAGGAATTTCCTCATGCTCCTGTCCATGAGTGGGATCTCTTGTTTGCTCCATCCTTTTCTTAGTGATGGGCTTGTCCTCATCAATGAGGATGTCTTCCTCTATGTCAATTCCAGCTGAATTGCAGAGGTGACAAATGAGATGAGGGAAGGCTAACCTTTCCAAAGTAGAGGACTTGTCCGCCACCTTGTAGAGTTCTAGGGATATAACCTCATGAACTTCTACTTCCTCTCTAATCATGATGCTATGGATCATGATGGCCCGGCTATAGTAACTTCAGACCGGTTACTAGTGGGAATGATTGAGCGTTGGATGAACTCCAACCATCCCCTAGCAACAGGCTTGAGGTCATGCCTTCTTAGTTGAACCGGCTTCCCTCTTGAATCTCTCTTCCATTGAGCGCCCTCTTCACAAATGTCTATGAGGACTTGGTCCAACCTTTGATCAAAGTTGACCCTTCTAGTGTAAGGATATGCATTACCTTGCATCATGGGCAAGTTGAATGCCAACCTTACATTTTTTGGACTGAAATCTAAGCATTTGCCCCGAACCATTGTAAGCCAATTCTTAGGGTCCGGGTTCACACTTTGATCATGGTTCTTGGTGATCCATGCATTGGCATAGAACTCTTGAACCATTAAGATCCCGACTTGTTGAATGGGGTTGGTGAGAATTTCCCAACCTCTTCTTCGAATCTCATGTCGGATCTCCGGATATTCACCCTTTTTGAGCTTGAAAGGGACCTCGGGGATCACCTTTTTCTTGGCCACAACTTTATAGAAGTGGTCTTGATGCACCCTTGAGATGAATATCTCCATCTCCCATGACTCGGAGGTGGAAGCTTTTGCCTTCCCTTTCTTCTTTCTAGAGGTTTCTCTGGCCTTTGGTGCCATAAATGGTTATGGAAAAATAAAAAGCAACGCTTTTACCACACCAAACTTAGAAGGTTTTCTCGTCCTCGAGCAAAAGAAGAAAGAAAAGAGTAGAAGAAGAGAATGGAGGAGATAGAGGGGATTTTGTGGTTCGGTCAAGGGGGAGAAGTAGTGTGTATGATGTGTGAAAATGAAGGAGTGAAGATGGGTTTATATAGGAGTGGAGAGAGGAGTAGGGTTCGGCCATGTATGGGTGGGTTTGGGAGGGAAAGTGGTTTGAATTTGAATGGTGAGGTAAGTGGGGTTTTATGATGGATGGATGTGGATTTGTGAAGAGATTATGGAGAAGAGGGTAGGATTTGATAGGTGAGGGGTATGTGGGGAAGAGGTATTGAGGTGATTGGTGGAGGGTATTTGGGGAAGGTTGTTATGGAGTGGTGTGAAGAAGAGAGAGAGAGAGATGAAGTAGGTGGGGATCCTGTAGGATCCACAGATCCTGAGGTGTCAAGGATTTCTCATCCCTGCACCATGTGGCGTGTAAACGCCCCCATGATTGCTAATCCTGGCGTTAAATGCCAGGTTGCTGCCTATTTCTGGCATTTAACGCCAGCTTTTCTCTCCTTTCTGGCATTTAACGCCAGCTCTGTGCCCATTTCTGGCATTAAACGCCCAGAATGGTGCCAGACTGGGTGTTTAACGCCCATTCTGCTACCCTTACTGGCGTTTAAATGCCAGTAAGCTTCTCCTCCAGGGTGTGCTATTTTTAATACTATTTTTCATTCTGTTTTTGCTTTTTCGGTTGTTTTTGTGACTTCACATGATCATTAACCTACATAAAATATAAAATAACAATGGAAAATAAATAGATATAATAAAATTGGGTTGCCTCCCAACAAGCGCTTCTTTAATGTCAGTAGCTTGACAGTGGGCTCTCATGGAGCCTTACAGATACTCAGAGCATGATGATGGCCTCCCAACACCAAACTTAGAGTTTGAATGTGGGGGCTCTATTTGACTCTGCACTGAGTGAAGCTTTTCATGCTTCCTCTCCATGGTTACAGAGGGATATCCTTGAGCTTTAAACACAAGGGAGTCCTCATTCACTTGAAGGACCAATTCTCCTCTGTCAACATCAATCACAGCTTTTGCTATGGCTAGGAAGGGTCTGCCAAGGATGATGGATTCATCCATACACTTTCCAGTGTCTAGGATTATGAAATCAACAGGGATGTAGTGGTCTTCAATCTTTACCAAGACATCCTCTACAAGTCCATAAGCCTATTTTCTTGAATTGTCTACCATTTCTAGTGAGATTCTTGCAGCTTGTACCTCAAGGATCCCTAGCTTCTCCATTACAGAGAGAGGCATGAGGTTTATGCTTGACCCTAGGTCACACAGAGCCTTCTTAAAGGTCATGGTGCTTATGGTACAAGGTATTGAGAACTTTCCAGGATCCTGTCTCTTCTGAGGTAATCTCTGCCTAGTCAAGTCATCCAGTTCTTTAGTGAGCAAGGGGGGTTCATCCTCCCAAGTCTCATTACCAAATAACTTGGAATTTAACTTCATGATTGCTCCAAGGTACTTAGCAACTTGCTCTTCAGTAACATCTTCATCCTCTTTAGAGGAAGAATACTCATCAGAGCTCATGAATGGCAGAAGTAAATTCAATGGAATCTCTATGGTCTTTGTATGAGCCTCAGATTCCCATGGTTCCTCATTAGGGAACTTCTTGGAGGCCAGTGGACATCCATTGAGGTCTTCCTCAGTGAAAATCACTGCCTCTTCCTCCTCTCCAAGTTCGGCCGAGTGGGTAATGTTGATGGCCTTGCACTCTCTTTTTGGATTCTCTTCTGTATTGCTTGGGAGAGTACTAGGAGGGAGTTCAGTAATTTTCTTACTCAGCTGATCCACTTGTGCCTCCAAATTTCTAATGGAGGATCTTGTTTCATTCATGAAACTTTGAGTGGTTTTAATTAGATCAGAGACTATGGTTGCTAAGTCAGAATGGCTCTGCTTAGAATTCTCTGTCTGTTGCTGAGAAGATGATGGAAAAGGCTTGCTATTGTTAAACCTATTTTTTCCACCATTACTGTTGTTGAAGCCTTGTTGAGGCCTCTGTTGGTCCTTCCATGAGAGATTTAGGTGATTTCTCCATGAAGGATTATAGGTGTTTCCATAGGGTTCTCCCATGTAATTCACCTCTTCCATTGCTGGGTTCTCAGGATCATAAGCTTTTTCTTCAGATGAAGCTTCTTTGGTACTGCCTGTTGCTGCTTGCATTCCAGACAGACTCTAAGAAATCATATTGACTTGCTGAGTCAATATTTTGTTTTGAGCCAATATGGCATTCAGAGTGTCGATCTCAAGAACTCCTTTCTTCTGATTCGTCCCATTATTCACAAGATTCCTTTCAGAAGTGTACATGAATTGGTTATTTGAAACCATTTCAATGAGTTCCTGAGCTTCTGCAGGCGTCTTCTTCAGATGAAGAGATCCTTCAGCAGAGCTGTCCAATGACATCTTGGACAGTTCAGACAGACCATCATAGAAGATACCTATGATGCTCCACTCTGAAAGCATGTCAGAAGGACACCTTCTAATCAATTGCTTGTATCTTTCCCAAGCTTCATAGAGTGATTCACCTTCCTTCTATCTGAAGGTTTGGACTTCTACTCTAAGCTTACTCAATTTTTGAGGTGGAAAGAACTTTGCCAAGAAGGCATTGACTAGCTTTTCCCAAGAGTTCAGGCTTTCCTTAGGTTGTAAATTCAACCATATCCTAGCTCTATCTCTTACAGCAAAAGGGAAGAGCATAAGTTTTTAGACCTCAGGGTCAACCCCATTGGTCTTGACAGTGTCACAGATTTGCAAGAATTCAGCTAAGAACTGATGAGGATCTTCTAATGGAAGTCCATGAAACTTGCAATTCTGTTGCATTAGAGAAACTAATTGAGGTTTAAGCTCAAAGTTGTTTGCTCCAATGGCAGGGATTGAGATGCTTCTCCCATAGAAGTCGGGAGTAGGTGCAGTAAAGTCACCAAGCACCTTCCTTGCATTGTTGGCATTGTTGTTGTTTTCGGCTGCCATGGCTTCTTCTTGTTTGAAAAGCTCTATTAGGTCCTCTACAGAGAGTTGTACTTTAGCTTCTCTTAGCTTTCTCTTCAAGGTCCTTTCAGGTTCAGGATCAGCCTCAACAAGAATGTCTTTGTCCTTACTCCTGCTCTTATGAAAGAGAGAGAAGAAGAAAGTATGGAATCCTCTATGTTACAGTATAGAGATTCCTTGAGATGTCAGAGGAAAAGAAGAATAGAAGGAGGAGGTAGAGAGGAGAGAATTCGAACTTATAGAGAGAGGTAGTCTGAATTGCACATTAAGGAAGAGTGATAGTCCCTTAAATAGAAAAATGTGAGAAGGGGGGAAGAATTTTCGAAAACAAATTAAAAAGATTTTGAAATAATTAAAAGAAATTTTGAAAAATTGATTGATGATTTTCGAAAATTAAAGTTTGAGAAAGTAGTTAAGTGATTTTGAAAAAGATTTTGAAATTAGAAATAAAAAAGATATGATTGAAAATTATTTTGAAAAAGATGTGATGGAGAAGATATGATTGAAAATCAAATGAAAAAAAAGAAAGTTTTAAAATTAAAGTTGATTACTTGACTAACAAGAAATTAGAAGATATGATTCTAGAATTTAAAATTTGATCCTTTCTTAATAGGCAAGTAACAACTTGAAAATTTTGAATTAAATCATTAATTATAGCAAGGATTTTCGAAAATAGAAAAAAAATATAAAATGGAAAGAAATTAATTTTGAAAAGATATGATTGAAAAGATATGATTTGAAAAAGATTTGATTTTGAAAAATTATGAAAATTTGCAAAAGATTTGAATTAAAAACAAAATCTTACCTCTTGTGCCATCCTGGCGTTAAATGCCCAGAATGGTATCCATTCTGGCGTTTAACGCCCAAAATACTACCCTTTTGGCCGTTTAACGCCCAGCCAGGTACCCTGGCTGGCATTTAAACGCCAGTTTTCCTTTTTCACTGGGCGTTTTGAACGCCCAGCTTTTTCTGTGTAATTCCTTTGCTGCATGTTCTGAATCTTCAATTTTCTGTATTATTAACTTGAGAAGACATAATTTTGAAAATTTTTTTTTGAGTTTTTTTTAATGATGAGAAACAACAAAATGAAACGAATCATGGAAAACTAAGATCAAATAAACAAAGCATGTAAGACACCAAACTAAGAAATTTTCATATTAGAAACACCAACAGATTGAGAATGCATATGAGAAACAACTAAACACACAAAACAAGAGAATTTAAAGATCAGAGCAAGGAAATCATCAAGAACATCTTGAAGATTAATGAAGAACATAATGCATGTAATTTTTGAAAATTAGAAGAATGCAATTGACACCAAACTTAAAATTAGACACTAGACTCAAACAAGAAACATAAAATATTTTTTATTTTAAGATTTAAAAAAAAAAATTTTGGTGATTTTTCGAAAGTTATTTGGAAAAGAAAATGAAAGGATTCAAAATTTTTAATAAGAATTCCAGGAATCATACAATGTTAGTCTAAAACTCCGGTCCAGGAATTAGACATGGCTTACTAGCCAGCCAAGCTTTAGCAGATCATTACTTTCAATAGCAAAGTTGATGGAAAACAATAAGCTCTTGTGATGATAAGTTGAAACCTCGGTCCAAAAGTTTAGACATGGTTTCACAACCAGCCAGACTTCAACAAATCATCATGAAACTCTAGAATTCATTCTTAAAAACTATGAAGAACAGAATAGAAATTTTTTTTTGTATTTTTGAAATTTTTTTTCCAAAATAAAAGGTAAAAAGCTTAAACATAAAATAAAATTACCTAATCTAAGCAACAAGATGAACCGTCAATTGTCCAAACTCGAACAATCCCCGGCAACGGCGCCAAAAACTTGGTGCACGAAATTGTGATCATCAATGGCGCCAACAACTTGGTACGCACAATTGTAATCTCAACTCTTTATCACAACTCCGCACAACTAACCAGCAAGTGCACTGGGTCGTACAAGTAATAAACCTTACGTGAGTAAGGGTCGATCCCACGGAGATTGTCGGCTTGAAGCAAGCTATGGTCATCCTGTAAATCTCAGTCAGGCGGATTCAAATGGTTATGGAGGATGATAACTAAAAGATGAATAAAACATAAAATAAGATAGAGATACTTATGTAATTCATTGGTGAGAATTTCAGATAAGCGTATGAAGATGCTTTGTTCCTTCTGAACTTCTGCTTTCCTATTGTCTTCATCCAATCATTCATACTCCTTTCCATGGCAAGCTTATGTTGGGTTTCACCGTTGTCAATGGCTACCTCCCATCCTCTCAGTGAAAATGGTCCAAATGCACTGTCACCGCATGGCTAATCAGCTGTTAGTTCTCGATCATGTTGGAATAAGATCCATTGATCCTTTTGCGTCTATCACTACGTCCAACACTCGCGAGTTTGAAGCTCGTCACATTCATTCCTTCCCAGATCCTACTCGGAATACCACAAAAAAGGTTTAGACTTTCTGGATCTCAAGAATGCTTCCAATTGATTCTAGCCTATACCACAAAGACTCTGATCTCACGGAATGGAAGGCTCGGTTGTCAGGCGAGGCAACCATGCGTCATGAACCAGGAGGCTAAGAGATACGCACTCAAGCTATTGTAAGTAGAACGGAAGTGGTTGTTAGGCACACGTTCATAGGTGAGAATGATGATGAGTGTCACAGATCATCACCTTCTTCAGGTTGAAGAACGAGTGTATATCTTAGAGAAGAAATAGGCTTGAGTTGAATAGAAAAACAATAGTACTTTGCATTAATTCATGAAGAACAGTAGAGCTCCACATCTTAATCTATGGTGTGTAGAAACTCCACCGTTGAAAATACAAAAGTGATAATGGTGGTCATTGGCTTCGGCCCCAAAGAGGGAACCAGAAGAACCAAGATGAAAATACAATAGCAAAAGATCCTATTTATAGAGAACTAGTAGCCTAGGGTTTACAGAGATAAGTAATTAATGCAGAAATCTTCTTCTGGGCCCACTTGGTGTGTGCTTGGGCTGAGCTTTGAAGCTTTCATATGTAGAGACTTTTCTTGGAGTTAAACGCCAGCTTTTGTGCCAGTTTGGGCGTTTAACTCCAGCTTTCATGCCAGTTATGGCGTTTTGACGCCAGAATTTTTATGCTGACTTGGAACACCTGTTTAGGCCATCAAATCTCGGGCAAAGTATGGACTATTATATATTGCTGGAAAGCCCAGGATGTCTACTTTCCAATGCAATTAAGAGCGCACTAATTGGGCTTCTGTAGCTCCCAAAAATCTACTTCGAGTGCAGGGAGGTCAGAATCCAACAGCATCTGCAGTCCTTTTTCAGCCTCTGAATCAGATTTTTGCTCAGGTCCCTCAATTTCAGCCAGAAAATACCTGAAATCACAGAAAAACACATAAACTCATAGTAAAGTCTAGAAATGTGATTTTTATTTAAAAACTAATAAAAATATAATAAAAACTAACTAAAACATACTAAAAATAATGCCAAAAAGCGTATAAATTATCCACTTATCAGTGTGCGTACGCACAGGTAGTAAAATTTTCAACTCTGTTCATCCACACAAGGCTTACGAACACCCTCAACAGAGTGCACCTTCCAACATGTGTGTGCGCACAAATTGCAAAACTTCATTGGTTGGGTGCGCACACAGGTCGTGCTATCGCTCTCAACAGCCAGCCTTCCCCTTTGTGTGCATGCGCACAGGTTCAGAAACTGACAGGGGTGTGCATGCACACAAGGCTGTGCGTGTGCACACAAACCAGAAATCACAAATTCTGCAGCATGCACAGAATTTAGATTTTGACACCAAAATTTGAATGATCATAACTTCCTCTACAAAATTCCATTTCTTACAAAATTTATATCCATTTAAAGAGTTTTCAATGAACTTTAATTTAAAGAAAACTTCCACAAATTTTGAAAACTGAGGCTCAATTTATAATCCGTCAAAGTTTACCAAAAAATCTATTTTTACCAAAAACCTTAAAACTCAAATTCACCAAATCTCTCAATTCAAAACCAATTATTCACAACCCAAAATACTAGACTCACTCAAGAATCCATACCAAATATTTCTCAACCATATCAACCATTCAATCATATAAACCATTTAATACTCACCTCATCCAACTCTAAATTCAACCTAACATCACATCCAATTTCCTTAATACCACCATTCAAATTCTCAACAATAATCAATGCTACAAGTATCAATTCTTTCATTCTATTATCATCAATCAATCCATTCAATTCATCAAAACACCTCACTCATTTACTTTCAACATGAATCACAATAACCAATAATCAAAATCATCATCAACATCTGAGATCATCAAAAACACTCATAATCATCATCAACCATCAACAACATCAACAATCACTACAAATTCTCATAAAACTCCCATCCTTATCAACATTCACATTACTACAATCAACATACACACTCATCAACATCAACCCACATCATAATATATCAGTAACACCCATAATCATCAATATCCTTCAACAAGCATCATAAACATATATTATACATTCCAACATTTCCTATAATCCTCTTCATCATACAACATAATTTCATAATTAATTAGGCATACACCAACATCATTCAATCCTATCTTATAGTCCACTAGCCTAAGTTTCTAGAAACATTACATATTACATAAAGAAAATCAAAACCATACCTTGGCCGATTATCCTTCACTCACGAAACCACCAAAAAGCCAAGACAACTCCAAAAAGTACCAAAGCTCAACTAACAACACATTTATCACCAATTAAAACCTAGAAACCACAACATACAACACTACAAGGGTTTATGAGGAACTTTAGCTTGTCCAAAGAGGATTGGGGTAATTTTCAACAATTGTCCGCTACTAGAGATCACCTAAACAAGCAAAACCACAAAATCTACTCAAAAACCATAACCCAAAAATGCAGAAATCTAGGGCTGGAAACTGGAGCTTGAGATTTGAGTTCTTACCATATTTTCTTAGATAGAAATGAAGAGCTTGACAAGAGCTTCGCGTGACCGCAAATGGCTCGTCAATCAGAGTTTCGTAGCTCAAGTTATGGTCACCGGAAGGTGAATGTGAGTAGTAACCAAACTTTCACCTCTCCTCTCTTCTCAGCTGCGCCCCCTTCTTCAAAATGAAGTGGAATGGACTGAAATGCTCATTAAATGAGCATATATATGTTGGGCCTTGGGCCCGGTCCAACCGTGTAGTGTTTTTAGTTCGTTATGCCCACTTTGGGCCTAAACCTTTAAGATTAGTGTCCGGTTTTCAATTCTAAATTATTTTTATCCTTTCAAAACAATAAATCAACTTTCAAAATCTTATTTTCCCAAAATACGCGGTAGTAGACAGACTAGAGCCGGTATTGCCAGCTTAAGCTCCAGTACACCTTTTTTACAAAAACTTTTTGAAAAATATACATTTTCCAACTCAGAAAAATTCATTGAAATCAAATTTCACCTTTATATTTTCAAATTAAAACTTCTAAAATTTGAATCTATTCCAATTATTTTTATTAAAACGATTTTACGTGAAAAACACCAGTTCTTACATTCTCCCCTCCTAATAAAATCTTTGCCCTCGAAAATTCGAATCACGCGATATACATATTTATGTATATATTCTTCACGAAGCATTCTACTATCAACGTTATCAACCCAAGAAGTTGCCAAAGCATCTCATTCACTATCATCCCACCGTGTCAATGTTCTCTCTCGTCTTCCACTGCGTCACTCTGATTATCGTCATTCTGAATCCAAAAATTTTCCTTAAACCAAATACCGATTTTGTAATATTTTTCAAAACCTTTAAAACAAGTTCAATCTAAATGAGTCCATTGTTAAAACCTTCTCAAAAGAGTCAAAAATGATTTATTTGTAAATCAATCACTTTAAAATATGATTTTTCTAAATTCATTTAAATCCTTAAATCAGAACCTTTCAATTTGAATTCCTTTTTGATAAGTCAAATGTTAGACCAAAATCACAAATTAGGAAAATCTTGGAACTCACTTTTTCTGTAAACTATATTATTCAAACTAAGAGTTTCGACTGAGCTTCAAAACCAATTCATTTAAACTAAAGTTCCACGACATATTTTAAAAGACATTCTAAACCTTAAAACCGTAAAATCATAGTTGAAAACCGCAAAAGCGTCAGTTAGTACTTCTGTTGCCACTAGTGCTGAACCGCACCATCACCCATGCAGAGAGCCCACAAGATTTCTTGTCATGCCTGATAACCATTCCAGCATGTCCACTCTGACTCATCTTCATTTAAGAATCCGGATTACTCAGCTACGTACATCAAAAGTCTTCTTCTCCATCGGTCCCTCTAACGAATTTCTAAGTTCGACCAAACTTATGACAACCTTCCATAAGATAAAACTAAGCCAATTGGGTCCTAATAACATATCACAACAACTTTATGTGCTTAACTCTTATCAGTGGATCCGATTCCGTCGACTCTCCTGCATCCCTAGTGAAATCTCGGCCTGGTTGCTGACTCCTACCCACATCTCGGTTCCTCCCTCAACGGCAGTTCCTAGCAAGGTGCCTTGGCAATTTGCAAGTATAGCATCGACCATTTTCCTTTGCCATGTGGAACTGAGCATTGTTGTTTCTTCTAAAATCCCCTTGTCCTCGAAGATGCTGAGGAGTGTGTTCATTTCTATTAAAGTTCTGTCTCCTTGGTCCAAGGTAATCACCACATCCTCGATTAGTGTTTCCTCCATGAGTGTCCCTTGACGAGGCTATCGTCTTTGCATATTCCTCAACCACTCTCGCCTTGTTCACAAGATCGGAGAAGGTCTGAATCTCCAAAGGAGCAACAACAGTCATGATGTTATCCTTCAAGCCCCTTTGATACTTGATGCACTTCCAACTTTTATAGCTCTCCATGGCACCCTGATACGCCCTAGAGAACCTACCGAGCTCTTTAAATTGGCTAGTATAGTCTGCCACAGACAAGGAACCTTGCTTCAGCTGCATAAGCTCCATCTCCTTCGCTTCCCTAGCAGATTCAGGAAAGTACTTCTTGTAGAAAGTTATTTGGAATACATTCGAAGGGATTTCTGCATTCGGAAGTCACAGCAACTGGCACCCTCTTTGCCACCAATACTGAGCTTCTCCCAAAAGCTGATACACAGCAAACTCCACATACTGGTTGTTTGGAACATGTTGTGCTTGTAACGCATGCTCCATGGCCTGGAACCAATTATCCACTTCCGTAGGATTGGAACCTCTGAAACTTGGTGGCAAAAACGAAGCCAAAGTCATTGGAGCACCTCCCAAGTCATTACCGTCTCCTTCCCCATTTTCGTTCCCATTTCCATTACCGTTCCCGTTTCCCACCGGTTAACCCAACCTCTGCACAACTTGCAGAGTCGTAGCAGCATTCGCCTCCATGGTATTTGCAAGATTCGCCATTGCCACTATGAACTCGGCATGGTTATCGGCCGGTTGCGCATTTCTACTCTCAGCTCGTGAACGTGTATGACCTCGTCTGTGAGTGGCCATTAGGGTTCCTGTCTACACCAAACAATCGATATCAAGGTGATCAGTCTCAATATAAAAGGCCTAGTACTTTAATTATCCCAAACAGGCACTCACAAACAAGCATTCTATGCAATATCAAGTAGATAACCTAATACCATCAAAGAAAAAGACACACAGAGTATGTAGTGAAGCACAATCGGTCCATCCCTCAGGCTCACGAGGACGAACCACTCTAATACCACTAAATGTAACACCCTAATTACCCTAAGCCTTACCTCATGTCGTAAAGCAAAGGTTAATAAATGGTTACGACAATTATAAGGCTTATACATATTATGTAGAAAGAAATAATATATTCTAGAAGCCCGATGAAAGATTAAACTCAACAACAGAGTTTGAAAAGTGCAAAACATTCACAGGAAGCTACAAGCGTAAAAGATAACATACACTATGTGAGATAGCAAGATATATGTAGTTATATAAGAGTATAATAACCATAAGATACTAGTCTAACCCTACAGAGTTTAGGCCGACTAATTAAATACAGGCATATAGAGTTTTGAAAGTAAAACAGCTTATACAGTATCTCTCTCTCAAAGTAAGCCTCTAGGAAAAATAAATACATATAGTGAGAGTACTAATAAAAATAAATCAAATGACTCCAAAACGTGATAAAGATCCTCTGCTCAGTCACCGTCAAGCAACTCATCGTGGTGGGTCGCGACCTGCATCTGAAAAACAATAACAGAATATGGTATGAGAACCAGAGGTTCTCAGTATGGTAACATTGCCCAATAATGTAAGATATAAGATTTCGGGACGCCGAAAGCAATCCTAGAACTTCACATCGATACAGAATATTCACGCCTTGACAAATTAAATAACATAAACCATAAACCATAAACCAAGGTTATCTAACTTAGGGAATCTCTAACTAATACTAAACCACACCAATGTATCTCACAGCCTTCGCCAACCTACCCTCCACGCAACGCATCGCCATCGCCTTCCTATCCTCCTCAACACCAGACAATCACAGCTAATGCAAGCAAGTAAAACACAGATAGTATTCATATATAACAAGTAACTCAAGAAGCAAGTAGGCATGTTATACAATCAGGCAAACTCAAGTAATCAAAGCAAACAAGCACATAAGAGATGCATATGATGAATGTCTATCCTATTGGCTCGTGATATCACTTGTCGGTCCATAAATGCAAACCTGACTCATCCTTTCGGATGTAGCTTTCTGCCACGCCCACGGATATAGTGTCGGGCACACTCTATTGACCCACGGATATAGTGCCGGGCATACTCGCATGCATAACCTAAGGATATAGTACCTAGCACACTCTTGCAGCAGAAAAGGTTATTAATCATAATTCATTCTGAAGGACATAGTACCCTGCACATTATCATGCTTAACCCAAGGATATAGTGTCTGACACACTTTCAACATTCAACAACTTCATCATTCTTTTCTGAGTCCTCAACTCTTCATAACCATCATCAACTTTTCATTCTGAACTCGTTACTTCATCAGTTTCTCAATTCGTTGTCAGTAATCACCAAGTTCACTACTCTTCCTTCTCTCTCAACCAAAACTCATCATCAATACACCAGAAACCTAAACCTCCATTCTCTAACTTTTCAAAGTAAAACCCAAATTAAATCTCCTAGAACCTTTCCCATGTTTTGGTACCCGAAAATAAGCCAAAGAATCTTAAATAGGTGTCAGAGAAGTTTACAACCTTGTTGGGAAGGTGAAACAGTTAAAAACAAGATTTTAGGATAAAAACAAAGCATATGCGTATGCACAGGTAGTAAAATTTTCAACTCTGTTCATCCGCACAAGGCGTGCGAACGCCCTCAACAGAGTGCACCTTCCAACGTGTGCGTACACACAGGGCTGTGCGTGCACACAGGGCTGTGCGTGCGCACAGATTGCAAAACTTCGTTGGTTGTGTGCGCACACAGGTCGTGCTAGCGCTCTCAACAGCAAGCCTTCCCCTGTGTGTACGTGCGCACAGGTTCAAAAACTCACAGGGGTGTGCATGCGCACAAGGCTGTGCGTGTGCACACAAACCAGAAATCACAAATTCTGCAGCATGCACAGAATTTAGATTTTGACACCAAAATTTGAATGATCATAACTTCCTCTACAAAATTACATTTCTTACAAAATTTATATTCATTTAAAGAGTTTTCAATGAACTTTAATTTAAAGAAAACTTCCATAAATTTTGAAAACTAAGGCTCAAGTTATGATCCGTCAAAGTTTACCAAAAATCTGTTTTTACCAAAAACCTTAAAACTCAATTTCACCAAATCTCTCGATTCAAAACCAATTATTCACAACCCAAAATACTAGACTCACTCAAGAATCAGTACCAAATATTTCTCAACCACATCAACCATTCAATCATATAAACCACATCAACCATTCAATCATATCCAACTCTAAATTCAACCTAACATCGCATCCAATTTCCTTAATACCACCATTCAAATTCTCAACAATAATCAATGCGACAATTATCAATTCTTTCATTCTATTATCGTCAATCAATCCATTCAATTCATCAAAATACCTCACTCATTTACTTTCAACATGAACCACAATAACCAATAATCAAAATCATCATCAGCATCCGAAATCATCATAAACACTCAAAATCATCATCAACCATCAACAACATCAACAATCACTACAAATCCTCATAAAACACCCATCCTTCAACAATAGTCATCAAGTAACCTCAATATTAGCAATCCTTATAAACATTAACATTACCACAATCAACATACACACTCATCAACATCAACCTACATCATAATATATCATTAACACCCATAATAATCAAAATCCTTCAACAAGCATCATAAACATATATTATACATTCCAACATTTCCTATAATAGTCTTCATCATACAACATAATTTCATAATTAATTAGGCATACACCAACATTATTCAATCCTATCTTATGGTCCACTAGCCTAAGTTTCCAGAAACATTACATATTACATAAAGAAAACCGAAACCATACTTTGGTCGATTATCCTCCATGCACAAAACCACCAAAAAGCCAAGACAACTCCAAAAAGCACCAAAGCTCAACTAACAACACATATATCACCAAAATTAAAACCTAGAAACCACAACATACAACACTACAAGGGTTTATGAGAAACTTTACCTTGTCCAAAGAGAATTGGGGCAATTTTCAACGATTACCCGCTATTAGAGATCACCTAAACAAGCAAAATCACAAAATCTACTCAAAAACCATAACCCAAAAATGCAAAAATCTAGGGCTGGAAACTGGAGCTTGAGATTCGAGTTATTACCAGATTTTCTTAGATATAAATGAAAAGCTTGACGAGAGCTTCGGGTGACTGCAAACAGCTCGTCAATCAGAGTTCCGTAGCTCAAGTTATGGTCACTGGAAGGTGGATGTGAATAGTAACCAAACTTTCACCTCTCCTCTCTTCTCAGCTGCGCCCCCTTCTTCAAAATAAAGTAGAATGGCTGAAATGCTCATTAAATGAGCATATATATGTTGGGCCTTGGGCCCGGTCCAACCGCGTAGCGTTTTTGGTTCGTTTGGCCCACTTTGTGCCTAAACCTTTAAGATTAGTGCCTGGTTTTCAATTCTAAATTATTTTTATCCTTTCAATACAATAAATCAACTTTCAAAATCTTATTTTTCCAAAATACGTGGTACTAGACAGACTAGACTCGGTATTGCCAGCTTAAGCGCCAGTACGCCTTTTTTACAAAAACTTTTCGAAAAAGATACATTTTTCAACTCAGAAAAATTCATTGAAATCAATTTTCACCTTTATATTTTCAAATTAAAACTTCTAAAATTTGAATCTATTCCAGGCATTAGAATTATTATTTTTATTAAAATGGTTTTACCCCAGTTCTTACACAAAATCTGAGACTCATTGTGGTTGCCTGGCAAGGTTTGTAGTTCATTTTGTGGCTTACACTGGAAGATGACATATGGTTTTGTTTGTTGAATCGCACAATCATGATTGCCTTGATCCTAGGTTAGTTGGTTTCCTTCCTACAGATAGAAAAATGGTTGAAGCTAGTGCTAGTTAAACGAATAACATGAAGGATGCAGGCTGATGAGCGGATATTTTATACGCTTTTTGGGGTTAATTTCATATAGTTTTTAGTATGTTTTAGTTAGTTTTTAGTTTATTTCCATTAGTTTTTAGGAAAAATTCATATTTCTGGACTTTACTATGAGTTGTGTGTTTTTCTGTAATTTTAGGTATTTTTCTGGCTGAAATTGAGGGAGCTGAGCAAATTTCTGATTCAGGCTGAAAAAGGACTGCTGATGCTGTTGGATTCTGACCTCCCTGCACTCAAAGTAGATTTTCTAGAGCTACAGAACTCGAAATGGCGTGCTTCCAATTGATTTAGAAAGTAGACATCTAGGGCTTTCCAGCAATATATAATAGTCCATACTTTGCTCAAGGATAGACGACGTAAACCGGCGTTCAACACCAGTTCTCTGCCCAATTCTGGCGTTCAGCGCCAGAAAAGGATTAAAAGTTGGAGTTCAACGCCAGAAATGGATCCAAACCTGGCGTTGAACGCCCAAAATGGCCTTATGCACGTGAATTGCTTAAGTCTCAGCCCCAGCACATACCAAGTGGGCCCCAGAAGTGGATCTCTGCACCATCTGTCATAGTCTACTCACTCTTTGTAAACCTAGGCTACTAGTTTAGTATAAAAACAACTTTTAGAGACTTATTTTGTATCTCATAATATTTTAGATCAAAACTTTGTTTTCTTTGACGGCATGAGTCTCTAAACTCCATTGTTGGGGGTGAGGAGCTCTGCTGTGTCTCGATGAATTAATGCAAGTATTTCTGTTTTCCATTCAAACACGCTTGTTCCTATCTAAGATGTTCATTCGCGCTTAAATGTGATGGAGGTGATGATCTGTGACACTCATCACCTTCCTCAAACTATGAACGTATGCCTGACAACCACCTCCGTTCTATATCCGATTGAATGAGTATCTCTTAGATCTCTTAATTAGAATCTTCGTGGTATAAGCTAGAACTGATGGCAGCATTCATGAGAATCCGGAAAGTCTAAACCTTGTCTGTGGTATTCCGAGTAGGATTCAATGATCGAATAACTGTGACGAGCTTCAAACTCGCGAGTGCTGGGTGTTAGTGACAGACGCAAAAGGACGAAGAATCCTATTCCAGTATGATCGAGAACCGACAGATGATTAGCCGTGCTGTGACAGAGCATGTGAGCATATTCTTCACTGAGAGGATGGGATGTAGCCATTGACGACGGTGAACCCCTACATACAGCTTGCCATAGGAGGACGTGCGTGCGTGAACAAGAAGACAGAGGAAAGCAGAGATTCAGAAGGCAAAGCATCTCCAAAACTCCAACATATTCTCCATTACTGCACAACAAGTAACCTTTAATCCATGCTCTCTTGTTTATTCGCAATTCAACTGATAAACATAATTGACTTCCTGACTAAGATTTACAAGATAACCATAGATTGCTTCAAACCAACAATCTCCGTGGGATTCGACCCTTACTCACGTGAGGTATTACTTGGACGACCCAGTGCACTTGCTGGTCAGTGGTACGAGTTGTGAAAAGTGTGATTCACAATTTGTGCACCAAGTTTTTGGCGCCGTTGCCGGGGATTGTTCGTGTTTGGACAACTGACGGTTTATTTTGTTGCTTAGATTAGGAAAAATTTTTTCTTGGTTTAGAGTCTCTTATTATTGTTTTTTATTAAAATTTTAGAATCCTTATTTTCTCTTTCAAAAAAATAAAAAGAAAAAAAAAATTTCTAAAAGTAATTTTTATTGAATGTTTCTTGTTTGATCTTTAGTTTTTCTTGTTTTGTGATTTTTCTTATTTTTCTTGTGTCTTTTCAAAACATTAGTTTTCAAAAAAATACTTCTTCAAAACAAGTGTTACATTCATAACTCATTTGGCTAGAGCGTTAGCCTGTGTTCTTGGTAATTGGGTTAGAATCTTTTATATTCTTTTCAAAATCTTCTTTTTCATAAATAATAATTTCTCTATTAAATTTTGTGCCAAATTTTAAGTTTGGTGTTTTCTTGTTGATTTTCCCTTTGGTTTTCGAAAATTTTGGTTTGGTTTTCTAAAAATTTTAAGTTTGGTGTTCTTTCTTCATGTTCTTGTGTTCTTGTGAGTCTTCAAAGTGTTCTTGAGTTTTCCTTGTGACTTGATCTTAAAAATTTTAAGTTTGGTGTTCCTTGGTATTTTCTCTCCAAAATTTTCAAAAACAAGGAGCACTAGATCTAAAAATTTTGAATCCTGTGCTATCTTATTGTTTTTCTCTCTCCTCTTTAAATTCAAAAATATCTTTTCTCTCTGTTTTAAAGCTAATTTTCGAAAATTACCTTTAAAATTCAGATTTTTACTCCAAAATTTAAAACCTTTTTCAAAAATCATCATATCATTTTCAAAACTTCCTAACCACCTTCTCTCTCTCCTCATTTTTTCGAAAATTTTTAACCATTTTTATTTATTTTATTTTAATTTATTTCATTTTTGAAATAAATAAATAAATAAATAAATAAAAATAATTTTTTTTATTTTACATCATCTCCCTTTCTCCATCATGGATCTAAGTGGAAATGAACAGTCCAGGAAGACTCTGGGGTCATATTCTAACCCCTCTACTGCTTCATATGGGAGTAGCATCTGCATACCCTCCATTGGAGTCAGTAGCTTTGAGTTGAATCCTCAGCTTATTATCATAGTGCAGCAAAGTTGCCAGTATTCCGGTCTTCCACAGGAAGAACCTACAGAGTTTCTGGCACAGTTTCTACAGATTACTGACACAGTACATGATAAAGAAATAGATCAGGATGTCTACAGACTATTACTGTTTCCATTTGCTGTAAAAGATCAAGCTAAGAGGTGGTTAAATAACCAACCTAAGGCCAGCATAAGGACATGGAAACAGCTGACAGAAAAATTCCTGAATCAATACTTTCCCCCAAAACGGATGACACAGCTAAGGCTGGACATCCAAAGCTTTAAACAAGGAGATAATGAATCTCTTTATGATGCCTGGGAGAGATACAGAGAGATGCTAAGAAAATGCCCCTCTGAAATGTTTTCAGAGTGGGTTCAGTTAGACATCTTCTACTATGGGCTTGCAGAAGGAGCTCAGATGTCTCTAGATTACTCAGCTGGTGGATCTATCCACATGAGAAAGACAATTGAAGAGGCTCAAGAGCTCATTGATACAGTTGCCAGGAATCAGCATCTGTACCTAAGCAGTGACCCTTCCATGAAAGAAGAGGTTAAAACAGCAACTGCTGAACTCAGTCCTGTGAAACAAGCTGCTGAATTCAATCAGCAATTGGACTTCCTAACAAAGCAATTAGCCGAATTCAAAGATAGACTACAAGACACAAGGATGGCTAATATACATATGGAAGAACAGTTTAAGCAAACAAAGCAGCAGCTATCAAGACAAATAACAGAAGAATGCCAAGCAGTTCAATTAAGAAGTGGGAAAACATTAAATATCCCACCTCAAGGCAGCAAAAAGCTAAGGAATGAGCAAACCACACAAAATTCACCTGAGGACAGTAAGAGCCCAGGGAAAAATAATTCTGGCACTAAAACGCCAGAAAATTGGTGGAAGGCTGGCGCTGAATGCCCAGACCATGCCCAAAACTGGCGTTCAACGCCAGAAACAAGGCAAAACTGGCGTTCAACGCCAGAAATGGGCAAGGATCTGGCGTTGAACGCCCAAACTGGACAAGATCTGGCGCTGAACGCCCAAAATGGGCACAATTCTGGCGTTCAGACGCCAGGAATAAACAAGGAGTTGGCGTCTAACGTCACTCCAGTTTCTAACTCTGGCACTCAATTGCCAGTGAGGGATCAGACACACACAAATGCTGATAACAACCCCTCTAAAAAGGCTTCTTCAACCACTTCTGTAGGCAATAAACCTGCAGCAACTACGATTGAGGAATATAAAGCCAAGATACCTTATCCTCAAAAACTCCGGAAAGAGGAACAGGATAAGCAATTTGCTCACTTTGCAGACTATCTCAGGACTCTTGAAATAAAGATTCCATTTGCAGAAGCACTCGAGCAAATACCTTCTTATGCCAAGTTCATGAAAGAAATCTTGAGTCATAAAAAAGATTGGAGAGAAACAGAAAGAGTTCTCCTCACTGAAGAATGCAGTGCAGTCATTCTGAAGAGCTTTCCTGAAAAGCTTAAAGACCCTGGGAGTTTTCTGATACCATGCATATTAGAAGGTAATTGCACCAAAACAGCCTTATGCGATCTTGGGGCAAGCATCAACTTAATACCTGCATCCACTATCAGAAAGCTTGGCTTAACTGCCGAAGTTAAACCGACCCGAATATGTCTCCAACTTGCTGATGGCTCCACTAAATACCCATCAGGCGTGATTGAAGACATGATTGTCAGAGTTGGGCCATTCGCCTTTCCCACTGACTTTGTTGTGTTGGAAATGGAGGAGCACAAGAGTGCTACTCTCATTCTAGGAAGACCCTTCCTAGCAACTAGACGATCCCTCATTGACGTCCAACAGGGGGAAATAACCCTGAGAGTCAATGATGATGAGTTTAAGTTGAACGCTGTCAAAGCCATGCAGCATCCTGACACATCAAAAGACTGCATGAAAGTCGATCTTATTGACTCTTTGGTAGAAGAGATCAACATGGCTGAGAGTCTCGAATCAGAGTTGGAAAACATCTTCAAAGATGTTCAGCCTGATTTAGAGGATTCAGAGGACATGAAAGAGCCTCTGAAAATTTTTCTGGAAGAAAAAAAACCTCCTAAACCCGAGCTCAAGCCATTACCACCATCCTTGAAATATGCATTTCTGGGAGAAGGTGACACTTTTCCAGTGATCATAAGCTCTGCTTTAAATTCACAGGAAGAGGAGGCACTTATTCAAGTGCTAAGGACACACAAGACAGCTCTTGGGTGGTCCATAGGTGACCTTAAGGGCATAAGCCCAGCTAGATGCATGCACAAAATCTTATTGGAGGATAATGCCAAACCAGTGGTTCAACCACAGAGGCGGCTAAATCCAGCCATGAAGGAAGTGGTGCAGAAAGAGGTCACCAAATTACTAGAGGCTGGGATTATTTATCCTATTTCTGATAGCCCCTGGGTGAGCCCTGTCCAAGTCGTCCCAAAAAAGGGAGGCATGACAGTGATTCATAATGAAAAAAATGAACTGGTTCCTACAAGAACAGTTACAGGGTGGCGCATGTGTATTGACTACAGAAGGCTCAATACAGCCACCAGAAAGGATCATTTTCCTTTACCATTCATAGACCAGATGCTAGAAAGACTAGCAGGTCATGATTATTACTGCTTTTTGGACGGCTACTCAGGCTATAACCAGATTGCAGTAGATCCTCAAGATCAAGAGAAAACAGCATTCACATGTCCATCTGGAGTGTTTGCTTATAGAAGGATGCCATTTGGGCTGTGTAATGCGCCTGCAACCTTCCAGAGATGCATGCTCTCTATTTTCTCTGATATGGTGGAAAAATTTCTGGAAGTCTTCATGGATGACTTCTCAGTATATGGAGACTCATTCAGCTCCTGTCTTGATCACCTGAAACTTGTTCTGAAAAGATGCCAAGAAACCAACCTAGTTTTAAACTGGGAAAAATGTCACTTCATGGTGACTGAAGGGATTGTTCTTGGGCATAAAATTTCAAACAAGGGAATAGAGGTGGATCAAGCAAAAATAGAGGTAATTGAAAAATTACCACCACCTGCCAATGTTAAGGCAATCAGAAGCTTTCTGGGGCACGCAGGATTCTATAGGAGGTTTATAAAGGATTTTTCAAAAATCGCAAAACCTCTAAGCAATCTGCTAGCTGCCGACACGCCATTTGTGTTTGACACAGAGTGCCTGCAGGCGTTCGAAATGCTGAAAGCTAAGCTGGTCACAGCACCAGTCATTTCTGCACCAGACTGGACGTTACCATTTGAGCTAATGTGTGATGCCAGTGATCACGCCATTGATGCAGTATTGGGACAGAGGCATGACAAGCTTCTGCATGTCATTTATTACGCTAGTCGCATTTTAAATGATGCCCAGAAAAATTACACAACCACAGAAAAAGAATTACTTGCAGTGGTTTACGCCATTGACAAGCTCAGATCATACTTAGTAGGATCAAAAAGTGATTGTGTATACTGATCATGCTGCTCTTAAATATCTACTCACAAAGCAAGATTCAAAACCCAGGCTCATCAGATGGGTGTTGCTTCTGCAAGAGTTTGATATAGAAATAAGAGACAGAAAAGGGACAGAGAACCAAGTAGCTGATCATCTATCCCGGATAGAGCCAGTAGAAGGGACGCCCCTCCCCTCTCTTGAGATCTCTGAGACTTTTCCGGATGAGCATTTATTTGCCATTCAGGAAACACCATGGTTTGCCGATATTGCAAACTATAAAGCTGCAAGGTTCATACCCAAGGAGTACAACAGGATACAAAAGAAGAAATTAATTACTGATGCAAAGTACTACTTATGGGATGAACCCTATCTCTTTAAGAGATGTGCAGACGGAATAATCCGTAGGTGTGTGCCTAGAGAAGAAGCACAGAGGATCCTATGGCACTGCCATGGATCACAATATGGAGGCCATTTCGGAGGTGAGCGAACAGCCACCAAGGTCCTCCAATGTGGCTTCTATTGGCCCACACTCTATAAAGATTCCCGAGAGTTTGTGCGTAACTGTGACAGTTGCCAAAGAGCTGGCAATCTGCCTCATGGTTACGCCATGCCTCAACAAGGAATCTTGGAGATTGAGTTGTTTAACGTATGGGGAATTGACTTCATGGGACCTTTCCCACCATCATACTCAAACACTTATATTGTGGTGGCAGTTGATTATGTATCAAAATGGGTTGAGGCCATTGCCACACCCACCAATGATACTAAAACGGTGCTGAAGTTCCTCCAGAAACATATCTTTAGCAGGTTCGGTGTCCCTAGAGTACTCATCAGTGATGGGGGCACCCACTTCTGCAATAAACAGCTTTACTCTGCCTTGGTTTGGTATGGGATTCGCCACAAGGTGGCTACTCCATATCATCTGCAAACTAATGGGCAAGCTGAAGTCTCTAACAGAGAATTAAAGAGAATCCTAGAACGGACAGTAAATACCCGTAGAAAGGATTGGGCACGGAGCTTGGATGATGCTCTGTGGGCTTACAGAACAGCATTCAAGACCCCTATAGAGACCTCTCCATACCAACTAGTGTATGGTAAGGCATGTCACCTGCCCGTGGAACTGGAACATAAGGCCTACTGGGCAATTAGATTCCTAAACTTTGATGCCAAATTAGCAGGAGAAAAAAGATTGCTCCAGCTAAATGAGCTAGAGGAGTTCAGATTCACAGCTTTCGAAAATGCCAAGCTTTATAAAGAGAAATAAAAAAAGTGGCATGACAGAAAGCTGTCATCTAGAATCTTTGAACCAGGACAGAAGGTTCTGCTGTTCAACTCTAGACTCAGGCTATTCCCCGGGAAATTGAAATCCCGGTGGAGGGGACCATACGTGATTACAAGCGTATCACCATATGGTTATGTAGAGCTTCAAGATATTGACTCTGACAAGAAGTTCATTGTTAATGGACAGAGAATCAAGCACTATCTTGAAGGCAATGTTGAGCAAGAGTGCTCAAGGTTGAAGCTAGATTAAAAGCTCAGCAAGGTCCAGCTAAGGACATTAAAGAAGCGCTTGTTGGGAGGCAACCCAATTTTTATTTATTTTCATGGTTTTTCATGTTTTATTAGGTTCATGATCATGTGGAGTCACAAAATAAATATTAAAAATTGAAAACGGAATCAAAAACAGCAGAAGAAAAATCACACCCTGGAGGAAGCACCTGTCTGGCGTTCAACGCCAGAACAGAGCATGGTTCTGGCGCTGAACGCCCAGAACAAGCATGGTTTTGGCGTTCAACGCCAGAAATGGCTAGTAAATGGGCGTTGAACGCCCAAAATGGGCACCAACCTGGCGCTGAACGCCCAGAGTTGTGTGCAAGGGCATTTTGCATGCCTAAATTGGTGCAGGGATGTAAATGCCTTGACACCTCAAGATCTGTGGACCTCACAGGATCATTTCAAGATCTATGGACCCCACAGGATCCCCACCTTCCCTCCTCATAATCCTAGTTTTTTTTTTCCACATCTTCTTCTTCATCTATTCCTTCTTCTTTTGCTCGAGGGCGAGCAAAATTCTAAGTTTGGTGTGGTAAAACAATTATGTGAAGGATCTATAGCTCAGTAGTAGAACATGTGGCTACAAATCAAGAGATCCCTGAGATACCTCAGGGGATGCACTTCCCTCCACATAATTATTGGAAGCAACTGAGGATAGAAATACCAAAAATCATTAGGAATCAAGCCACAAAGGCAAGGAAGAGACATAAAAGAGCTCAAGAACATCATTGGTTCCTCAAGAAGGAAATGCCATCATCACTAAGGTGGACTCGTTCCTTGTTCTTACTTTCTCTGTCTTTCGTTTTCTCTATGTTAAGTGCTTATCTATGTTTGTGTCTTCATTACATGATCATTAGTAGTAATTAGTGTCTATTTTGATTTTATCCCCAATTAAGTTATAGTCTATTTTTCTCATCATGAGCAAACATGAATAAAATAGTAGATCTTTTGAATAAGAGGCAATAAAATTTCGAGTTTTTAATAAGAAAAATTCTAATTAGTAACATGTGGTGGCAATGCTTTCTGTCTTCTGAATGAATGCTTGAACAGTGCATATGTCTTTTGAATTTGTTGTTTAAGACTGTTAAATATGTTGGCTCTTGAAAGAATGATGAACATGAGACATGTTATTGATAATCTGAAAAATCATAAAAATGATTCTTGAAGCAAGAAAAAGCAGCAAAGAACAAAGCTTGCAGAAAAAAAATTATATATATATAATAAAATAGGCGAAAAAAATAAAATAGAAAGAAAAAGAAAAAGCAAGCAGAAAAAGCCAAAAGCTCTTAAAACCAAGAGGCAAGAGCAAAAAGCCAATAACCCTTAAAACCAAAAGGCAAGGGAAAATAAAAAGGATCCCAAGGCTTTGAGCATCAGTGGATAGGAGGGCCTAAAGGAATAAAATCCTGGTCTAAGCGGCTAAACCAAGCTGTCCCTAACCATGTGCTTGTGGCGTGTAGGTGTCAAGTGAGAACTTGAGACTGAGCGGTTAAAGTCAAGGTCCAAAGCAAAAAGAAGAGTGTGCTTAAGAACCCTGGACACCTCTAATTGGGGGCTTTAGCAAAGCTGAGCCACAATCTGAAAAGGTTCACCCAATTATGTGTCTGTGGCATTTATGTATCCGGTGGTAATACTGGAAAACAAAGTACTTAGGGCCACGGCCAAGACTCATAAAATAGCTGTGTTCAAGAATCATCACACTGAAATAGGAGAATCAATAACACTATCTGAATTCTAAGTTCCTATAGATGCCAATCACTCTGAGCTTCAATGGATAAAGTGAGATGCCAAAACTGTTCAGAAGCAAAAAGCTACTAGTCCCGCTCATCTAATTAGAATCTGAGCTTCACTCAAAAACTCTGAGATATTATTGCTTCTCAACTTATTAGTCTTCTATTTTATTTGTCTAGTTGCTTGAGGACAAGCAACAGTTTAAGTTTGGTGTTGTGATGAGCAGATATTTTATACGCTTTTGGGGTTAATTTCATATAGTTTTTAGTATGTTTTAGTTAGTTTTTAGTTTATTTCCATTAGTTTTTAGGAAAAATTCATATTTCTGGACTTTACTATGAGTTGTGTGTTTTTCTGTAATTTCAGGTATTTTTCTGGCTGAAATTGAGGGAGCTGAGCAAATTTCTGATTCAGGCTGAAAAAGGACTGCTGATGCTGTTGGATTCTGACCTCCCTGCACTCAAAGTGGATTTTCTGGAGCTACAGAACTCGAAATAGCGTGCTTCCAATTGCGTTGGAAAGTAGACATCTAGGGCTTTCCAGCAATATATAATAGTCCATACTTTGCTCAAGGATAGATGACATAAACTGGCGTTCAACGCCAGTTCTCTGCCCAATTTTGGCGTCCAGCGCCAGAAAAGGATTAAAAGTTGGAGTTCAACACCAGAAATGGATCCAAACCTGGCGTTGAACGCCCAAAATGGCCTTATGCACGTGAATTGCTTAAGTCTCAGCCCCAGCACATACCAAGTGGGCCCCAGAAGTGGATCTCTGCACCATCTGTCATAGTGTACTCACTTTTTGTAAACCTAGGCTACTAGTTTAGTATAAAAACAACTTTTAGAGACTTATTTTGTATCTCATGACATTTTAGATCAAAACTTTGTATTCTTTGACGGCATGAGTCTCTAAAATCCATTGTTGGGGGTGAGGAGCTCTGCTGTGTCTCGATGAATTAATGCAAGTATTTCTGTTTTCCATTCAAACACGCTTGTTCCTATCTAAGATGTTCATTCGCGCTTAAATGTGATGGAGGTGATGATCTGTGACACTCATCACCTTCCTCAAACTATGAACGTGTGCCTGACAACCACCTCCGTTCTATATCCGATTGAATGAGTATCTCTTAGATCTCTTAATTAGAATCTTCGTGGTATAAGCTAGAACTGATGGCAGCATTCATGAGAATCCGGAAAGTCTAAACCTTGTCTGTGGTATTCCGAGTAGGATTCAATGATTGAATGACTGTGACGAGCTTTAAACTTGCGAGTGCTGGGCGTTAGTGACAGACGCAAAAGGACGAAGAATCCTATTCCAGTATGATCGAGAACCGACAGATGATTAGCCGTGCTGTGACAGAGCATGTGAGCATATTCTTCACTGAGAGGATGGGATGTAGCCATTGACGACGGTGAACCCCTGCATACAGCTTGCCATAGGAGGACGTGCGTGCGTGAACAAGAAGACAGAGGAAAGCAGAGATTCAGAAGGCAAAGCATCTCCAAAACTCCAACATATTCTCCATTACTGCACAACAAGTAACCTTTAATCCATGCTCTCTTGTTTATTCGCAATTCAACTGATAAACATAATTGACTTCCTGACTAAGATTTACAAGATAACCATAGATTGCTTCAAACCAAAAATCTCCGTGGGATTCGACCCTTACTCACGTGAGGTATTACTTGGACGACCCAGTGCACTTGCTGGTCAGTGGTACGAGTTGTGAAAAGTGTGATTCACAATTTGTGCACCACAGGCATTAGCACAGCCCATTTGTAACACCCTACCACATAGAATCTTATGCTTAAGTCATAAGACAGAGGTGGTGAGGTATTACGACCTCTAAAAATAAAATTATAAATATTGAAAAAGGTTGTTAACTAGGAGCCTTTGAAGAAAAGGGTAAAACAAAATCGATAAAACGAAAAGTACAACACTCACGAAGCTTCCAGCATGCCTCAGCGAAGAGCCTCACGTCCTACATTTGAAAAGCATAAAATCCGCATGGGTGAGAACCAGAGGTTCTCAGCATGGTAACAGTGCCCACATATCTAACATATAATGTCCTAGGAAAAGCCAAAGGCAATCCTAGAATGCAGACACTCAGATTATAAAACTTAGAATATTTAAAGACGAAATCCATAATCAAGGTGGTCCTCTAAGGTTCTTAATTCTAACTAAACTCTAACTAAAAGTCTCAACTATTCCCCCTTTTTCCACAATCCTCCCAAACACCAGTAGAATTATACAGACAAACAAAACAGACAAAGCAAACACAGGTAGTTTACAGATACAACAAACAGAACATATAGCAATTAAAATGAATATCAATTAGGCAAACCCAAAAATGCAAACCAAAGCAAACAAACAAATACACATGATGTATATGATGCATGCCTATCCTAGTGGCTGATGAGTCTCATCCATCGGTTATCAAGCCAACCCGACATGTCCGATATCTACCCGGACACAGTCTCTCTGTTGCACGTTAATACCATTAGAGGGTATCTGTACCCTGTCACCATTAGAGGGTATCCGTGCCCTGTAACCATTAGAGGGTATCCGTGCCCTGTCACCATTAGAGGGTATCGGTGCCCTGTCACCCTTACAACCAGAGAGAACATACAAGCGAACTCACACTCAATATTTTCCATCATGATTCATTTACCATATTTTTTCCTTACTCATATATGCATCTCTGGCATACTTGCCATATTTTCATGCTTTCTCAATTAATCACCAATTGTATTTCAACTCCTATCCTAAGCTTCCTCATTCAATCTAACAATATCTAATCTTTCCAAGTTCAATAATACACAACAAGCATTATCAATTACTCATATCAATTACCACGTCCACTTAGCCCCCAACATGATATCAAGTTAATCAGATCACACAATCAAGCTACAACATCTAACATCACTAACCACATACATAATAATACAATCCATACCAACCAATCAACCAGATCAATAATTCAATTCTTATCCTAGGATCTCTAGCCTAAGTTTTCGCAGTACATTACATTTTAGATACAGGAAACCGAAACCATACCTTAGCCGATTCTCTGCTCAACCCAAAACACTTCCAATTCCACTTTTCCTGAACTTTCAAGGCCTCAACACCTCACCAACAAATTTTCCAGCATATAGCTCCACTTCAAAGCTTTCCAAAACCTCAATCAAGTTCCAATACATATACACACTACCTAATCCATAATATCACATTTAAACATAGCAACTTAATACCCATATACCATAAACCAAGAATTCCCCAAGGGTTGAGAATTCTTACCACATCCAAAGATCAAAGAGGCAAGATTAAGCCTTCTCTTCAAGCTAATTGGACCCTATAACATCAAAGAACTCAAAATCTCAATATTTTTGCTCAAGATTTTCGAATTCAAGGGCTGGAAAAACCTGGAATGAATCATGGATTACCTCTTGAATAAAGTTATCGGCTTTGTAGAGCTCAGCGCCGCAGTCGCGTGGCCGCAAATAGTGCGGCAATCGGAGCTTCGGATAAAAAGTTATGGCACTTTGAATCAAACCAAGGGTTTGCTTCTCCTTCCTTCTCCCATGGCTGTTTCAACGTGTTCAGTGATGAGCGGATATTTTATACGCTTTTTGGGGTTAATTTCATATAGTTTTTAGTATGTTTTAGTTAGTTTTTAGTTTATTTTCATTAGTTTCTAGGCAAAATTCATATTTCTGGACTTTACTATGAGTTTGTGTATTTTTCTATAATTTCAGGTATTTTCTGGCTGAAATTGAGGGAGCTGAGCAAAAATCTGATTCATGCTGAAAAAGGACTGCTGATGTTGTTGGATCCTGACCTCTCTGCACTCGGAATGGAATTTCTGGAGCTACAGAAGTCCAATTAACACGCTTCCAATTGCGTTGGAAAGTAGACATCCAGGGCTTTCCAGAAATATATAATAGTCCATATTTTGCTCAAGGATAGACGATGTAAACCGGCGTTCAACGCCAGTTCCATGTTGCAGTCTGGCGTCCAATGCCAGAAACACGTTACAAGTTGGAGTTCAACGCCAGAAACAGGTTACAGCCTGGCGTTGAATGCCCAAAATAGCCCAGGCACGTGAGAAGCTTTAGTCTCAGTCCCAGCACACACCAAGTGGGCCCCAGAAGTAGATTTTTGCACTATCTATCAAAGTTTACTTATTTTCTATAAACCTAGGTTACTAGTTTAGTATTTAAACAACTTTTAGAGATTTATTTAGGAGATCATGACATTTTTAGATCTGAACTTTGTACTCTTTGATGGCATGAGTCTCTAAACTCCATTGTTGGGGGTGAGGAGCTCTGCTGTGTCTCGATGAATTAATGCAAGTATTTCTGTTTTCTATTCAATCACGCTTGTTCCTATCTAAGATATTCATTCGCGCCTCATTATGATGAATGTGATAATCCGTGACACTCATCACCATTCTCAACCTATGAACGTGTGCCTGACAACTACTTCCGTTCTACATTAGATTGAATGAGTATCTCTTAGATTCCTTAATCGGAATCTCCGTGGTATAAGCTAGAATCCATTGGCAACATCCTTGAGAATCCGAAAAGTCTAAACCTTGTCTGTGGTATTCCGAGTAGGATTCTGGGATTAGATGACTGTGACGAGCTTCAAACTCGCGAGTGCTGGACGTAGTGACAGACGTAAAAGGATAGCAAATCCTATTCCGGTATGATCGAGAACCTACAGATGATTAGCCGTGCGGTGACAGTGCATCTGGACCATTTTTACTGAGAGGAAGGATGGTAGCCATTGACAACGGTGAACCATCAACACACAGCTTGCCATAGGAGGGACGTGCGTGCGTGAAGAAGAAGATAGGGAGAGAGCAGAGATTCAAAAGACAAAGCATCTCCAAAACTCCAACATATTCTCATTTACTGCATAACAAGTAATCTTTAATTCATGCTCTGTTGTTCATTTGCAAGTCAATTAATAACCACAAATTAATATCCTGACTAAGGGTTGCAAAATAACCATAGCTTGCTTCAAACCAACAATCTCCGTGGGATCGACCCTTACTCACGTAAGGTATTACTTGGACGACCCAGTGCACTTGCTGGTTAGTTGTGCGAATTCGTGAAGAATTGTAATTTTCAATTTCGTGCACCAAGTTTTTGGCGCCGTTACCGGGGATTGTTTGAGTTTGAACAACTGACGGTGAATCCTGTTGCTTAGATTAGAAAAATTTTGTCTTTTGGGCCAGAGTCTTTTATATTCTTTTCAAAAAAAAATTTCAAAAATATTATTTTTCTTTATTAGTTTTTAGTTTTTCTTGTTCTGTTCCTTTTCTTATTTTTTTCGTGTGCCTTTTCAAAACATTAGTTTTCAAAAAAAAAATTTCTTAGTTATAAAAAATACTTCTTCAAAACAAGTGTTACATTTACTGCCCAATTGGCTAAAGCGTTGGTCTATGTTCTTGGTAATTGAGTATATTTTTTTCAAAATCTTCTTTTTTAAAAATAATTTTTCTATTAAATCTTGTGCCAAACTTTAAGTTTGGTGTTTTCTTGTTGATTTTTCTTTGGTTTTCGAAAATTTTAGTTTGGTTTTCTAAAAATTTTAAGTTTGGTGTTCTTTCTTCATGTTCTTGTGTTCTTGTGAGTCTTCAAAGTATTCTTGAGTTTTCCTTGTGTCTTGATCTTAAAATTTTTAAGTTTGGTGTTCCTTGGTATTTTCCCTCCAAAATCTTCGAAAACAAGGAGCATTAGATCTAAAAATTTTAAATCTTGTGATATCTTATTGTTTTTCTCTTTCCTCTTTAAATTCAAAAATATCTTTTCTCTCTATTTTAAAGCAAATTTTCGAAATTTACTTTTAAAATTCAGATTTTTTTTTTAAATTTAAAATATTTTTTTCAAATCAAATCCTTTCAACCATATCTTTTTCAAAACTTCCTAACCATTTTTTTCTCTCTCTCTCTCTCCATTTTTCGAAAATCTTCACCCATTTTTATTTATTTTATTTTAATTTATTTTATTTTCGAAATAAATAAATAAATAAATAAATAAAAATAATTTTTTTTATTTTACATCATCTCCCTTTCTCCATCATGGATCTAAGTGGAAATGAACAGTCCAGGAGGACTCTAGGGTCATATTCTAACCCCTCTACTGCTTCATATGGGAGTAGCATCTGTATACCCTCCATTGGAGTCAGTAGCTTTGAGTTGAATCCTCAGCTCATTATCATAGTGCAGCAAAGTTGCCAGTATTCCGGTCTTCCACAGGAAGAACCTACAGAGTTTCTGGCACAGTTTCTACAGATTGCTAACACAGTACATGATAAAGAAATAGATCAGAATGTCTACAGACTATTACTGTTTCCATTTGCTGTAAAAGATCAAGCTAAGAGGTGGTTAAATAACCAACCTAAGGCCAGCATAAGGACATGGAAACAGCTGACAGAAAAATTTTTGAATCAATACTTTCCTCCAAAACGGATGACACAGCTAAGGCTGGACATCCAAGGCTTTAAACAAGGAGATAATGAATCTCTTTATGATGCCTGGGAGAGATATAGAGAGATGCTAAGAAAATGCCCCTCTGAAATGTTTTCAGAGTGGGTTTAGTTAGACATCTTTTATTATGGACTTACAGAAAGAGCTCAGATCTCTCTAGATTACTCAGCTGGCGGATCTATCCACATGAGAAAGACAATTGAAGAAGCTCAAGAGCTCATTGATACAGTTGCCATAAATCAACATCTGTATCTAAGCAGTGACCCTTCCATGAAAGAAGAGGCTAAAACAGTAACTGCTGAACTCAGTCTTGTAGAACAAGCTGCTGAATTCAATCAGCAATTGGATTTTCTAACAAAGCAGTTAGCCGAATTCAAGGATAAACTACAAGAGACAAGGATGGCTAATATAAATATGGAAGTACAATTAAAGCAAACAAAGCAGCAGCTGTCAAAACAAATAACAGAAGAATGCCAAGCAGTTCAATTAAGAAGTGGAAAGACATTAAATACCCCACCTCAAGGTAGCAGGAAGCCAAGACATGAGCAAACCACCCAAAATCCATCCGAGGACAGTAAGAGCCCGGAGAGAAATAATTCTGGCGCTAAAACGCCAGAGATTGGGTGGAAGACTGGTGCTGAACGCCCAAACCATGCTCAGGACTGGCGTTCAACGCCAGAGACAAGCAAGGAACTGGCGTTGAACGCCCAAAGGAAGCACAGCTCTGGCGTTCAGACGCCAGGAGCAGATGAGGAATTGGCATCTAACGTCACTCCAGCTTCCAACCCTGGCACTCAAATGCCAGTGAGGGATCAGACACACACAAGTGCTGATGATAACCCCTCTAAAAAGGCTTCTTCAACCACTTCTGTAGGAAATAAACCTGCAGCAACCAAGGTTGAGGAATATAAAGCCAAGATACCGTATCCTCAAAAACTCCGCCAAGAGGAGCAGGATAAGCAATTTTCTCGCTTTGCAGATTATCTCAGGACTCTTGAAATAAAGATTCCGTTTGCAGAGGCATTTGAGCAAATACCGTCTTATGCCAAGTTCATGAAAGAGATCTTAAGTCATAAGAAGGATTGGAGAGAAACTGAAAAAGTTCTCCTCACTGAAGAATGCAGTGCAGTCATTCTGAAAAGCTTCCCTGAAAAGCTTAAAGATCCTGGAAGCTTTCTGATACCATGCATATTAGAGGGTAATTGCACCAAGACAGCATTATGTGATCTTGGGAAAAGCATCAACCTAATACCTGCATCCACTATCAGAAAGCTTGGTTTAACTGAAGAAGTTAAACCAACCCGGATATGTCTCCAACTTGCTGATGGCTCCATTAAATACCCATCAGGCGTGATTGAGGACATGATTGTCAGGGTTGGGCCATTCGCCTTTCCCACTGACTTTGTAGTGCTGGAGATGGAGGAGCACAAGAGTGCTACTCTCATTCTAGGAAGACCTTTCCTAGCAACTGGACGAACTCTCATTGATGTCCAACAGGGGGAAATAACCCTGAGAGTCAATGAGGACGAGTTTAAGTTGAATGTTGTCAATGCCATGCAGCATCCAGACACACCAAAAGACTGCATGAAAGTTGATCTTATTGACTCCTTGGTGGAAGAGATCAACATGGCTGAGAGTCTCGAATCAGAGCTGGAAAACATCTTTAAAGATGTTCCACCTGATCTATAGGATTCAGAGGAATTGAAAGAGTCTCTGAAATTTCCTCAGGAAAAGGAAAAACCTCCTAAACCCGAGCTCAAACCATTACCACCATCCCTGAAATATGCATTTCTGGGAGAAGATGATACTTTTTCAGTGATCATAAGCTCTGCTTTAAATCCACAGGAAGAGGAAGCACTAATTCAAGTGCTAAGGACACACAAGATAGCTCTTGGGTGGTCCATAAGTGACCTTAAGGGCATAAGCCCAGCTAGATGCATGCACAAGATCTTATTGGAGGATAATGCTAAGCCAGTAATTCAACCACAGAGGCGGCTAAATCCAGCCATGAAGGAAGTGGTGCAGAAAGAGGTCACCAAATTACTGGAGGCTGGGATTATTTATCCTATTTCTGATAGCCCCTGGGTGAGCCCTGTCCAAGTTGTCCCCAAAAAGGGAGGCATGACAATGGTTCATAATGAAAAAAATGAACTGGTTCCTACAAGAACAGTTACAGGGTGGCGCATGTGTATTGACTACAGAAGGCTCAATACAGCCACCAGGAAGGATCATTTCCCTTTACCATTCATAGACCAGATGCTAGAGAGACTAGCAGGTCATGATTATTACTGCTTTTTGGACGGTTATTCAGGCTACAACCAAATTGCAGTAGATCCCCAGGATCAAGAGAAAATAGCATTCACATGTCCATCTGGAGTATTTGCTTACAGAAGGATGCCATTTGGGCTGTGTAATGCGCCTGCAACCTTTCAGAGATGCATGCTCTCTATTTTCTCTGATATGGTGGAAAAATTTCTGGAAGTCTTCATGGATGACTTCTCAGTATATGGAGACTTATTCAGCTCCTGTCTTAATCACCTGACATTTGTTTTGAAAAGATGCCAAGAGACCAACCTGGTTTTAAACTGGGAAAAATGTCACTTTATGGTGACTGAAGGGATTGTCCTTAGGCATAAAATTTCAAACAAGGGAATAGAGGTGGATCAAGCTAAAATAGAGGTAATTGAAAAATTACCACCACCTGCCAATATTAAGGCAATCAGAAGCTTTCTGGGGCATGTAGGATTCTATAGGAGGTTTATAAAGGATTTTTCAAAAATTGCAAAACCTCTAAGCAACCTGCTAGCTGCTGACACGCCATTTTTGTTTGACATAGAGTGCCTGCAGTGCGTTTGAAACTCTGAAAGCTAAGCTGGTCACAGCACCAGTTATCTCTGCACCAGACTGGACATTGCCATTCAAATTAATGTCTGATGCCAGTGATCACGCCATTGGTGCAGTACTGTGGCAGAGGAATGACAAGCTTCTACATGTCATTTATTATGCTAGTCGTGTTTTAAATGATGCCCAGAAAAATTACACAACCACAGAAAAGGAATTGCTTGCAGTGGTCTATGCCATTGACAAGTTTAGATCATACTTAGTAGGATCAAAAGTGATTGTGTACACTGACCATGCTGCTCTTAAATATCTACTCACAAAGCAGGATTCAAAACCCAGGCTCATAAGATGGGTGCTGCTTCTGCAAGAGTTTGATATAGAAATAAGAGATAGAAAAGGGACAGAGAACCAAGTGGCTAATCATCTGTCCCGGATAAAACCAGTGGAAGGGGCGTCCTCCCCCTCTATTGAGATCTCTGAAACCTTTCCGGATGAGCATTTGTTCGCCATTCAGGAAACACCATGGTTTGCAGACATTGCAAACTATAAAGCTGCAAGGTTCATACCCAAGGCATACAGAAGGCAACAAAAGAAAAAATTAATTTCTGATGCAAAGTACTACTTGTAGGATGAACCCTATCTCTTTAAGAGATGTGCAGACGGAATAATACGTAGGTGTGTGCCTAGAGAAGAAGCACAGAGGATCCTATGGAATTGCCATGGATCACAATATGGAGGCCATTTCGGAGGTGAGCGAACAGCCACCAAGGTCCTCCAATGTGGTTTCTACTGGCCTACACTCTACAGAGATTCCTGAGAGTTTGTACGTAACTGTGTCAGTTGCCAGAGAGCTGGTAATTTGCCTCATAGTTACGCCATGCCTCAACAAGGAATCTTGGAGATTGAGTTGTTTGACGTATGGGGAATTGATTTCATGGGGCCTTTCCCACCATCATACTCAAACACTTATATTCTGGTGGTAGTTGACTATGTATCAAAATGGGTAGAGGCCATTGCCACACCCACCAATGATACTAAAACAGTACTGAAATTCCTCTAGAAACATATATTTAACAGATTTGGTGTCCCTAGGGTACTAATCAGTGATGGGGCACTCACTTCTATAACAAACAGCTTTACTCTGCCATGGTCCGGTATGGGATTCACCACAAGGTGGCGACTCCATGTCATCCACAGACAAATGGGCAAGCTGAGGTTTCTAACAGAGAACTGAAAAGAATCCTGGAACAGACTGTAAGTACCCGTAGAAAGGATTGGGCACGAAGCTTGGATGATGCTCTGTGGGCTTACAGAACAGCATACAAGACTCCTATAGGGACCTCTCCGTACCAACTTGTGTATGGTAAGGCTTGTCACCTGCCCGTGGAACTGGAACATAAGGCCTACTGGGCAACCAGATTCCTAAACTTTGATGCCAAACTGGCTGGAGAAAAGAGACTGCTCCAGCTGAATGAGCTAGAGGAATTCAGATTCACTGCTTTCGAAAATGCTAAGCTTTATAAAGAGAAATCAAAAAGATGGCATGACAGAAAGCTATCTTCTAGAATCTTTGAACCAGGACAAAAGGTTCTGTTGTTTAACTCTAGGCTCAAGCTATTCCCTGGGAAACTGAAGTCCCGGTGGAGGGGACCATATGTGATTACAAGTGTATCACCATATGGTTATGTGGAGCTTCAAGACATTGACTCTGATAGGAAGTTCATTGTTAATGGACAGAGAATCAAGCATTATCTTGAAGGTAATGTTGAGCAAGAATGCTCAAGGCTGAGGCTAGATTAAAAAGCTCAGCAAGGTCCAGCTAAAGACAATAAAGAAGTGCTTGCTGGGAGGCAACCCAGCCATTGGCATCACTTCCTCTAGCATTTTGCCCTATTCTTGATTTTATTTGTTTATATAAAGTTCATTGATACTAAGGTAGAGTCAATTACATAAGTCTACAGGGTTACAGAAGGATTCAATACACAAAACAGAGAAAGAGAGCTCACTGGCAAGAAAACGCCAGTAAAAGTCTGTTTTGGGCGTTCAACGCCCAAAAGAAGCATCCACTGGGAGTTGAACGCCAGTAAGGATAGCTATCTGGGTGTTAAACGCCAGAAAGAAGCTCCTTCTGGGCGTTTAACGCCAGATTTACAGCGTCCTGGCAGAAAAATGCCCAGTGACAAAGGAGTTCCTGGTGTTCAACGCCAGAAAGAAGCAGCAGCTGGGCGTTGAACGCCCAGGAGAAGCAGCAATTGGGCGTTAAACGCCCAAAACATGCAGCATTTGGACGTTTAACGCCAGGATGGTGGGGAGGAGGTAAATTCGTTTTTACTTCATATTTTTCATTTTAATTTTAATTTTCATGTTGCAATTCATGATTTCTTGCATAAACATGTTACAAACCCTGATTTCTAAGAACCCTAGTTTCTAAAAATCCTACTTTAAAAAAAATATCAAATGTATCTTAATCCATAAACACGAATTCTTTTCAATCCAACTCTTTTTTAAATTTTCCAAAACAAATCTATCTCTTTCCCTTCTAAAATCTTTTCAACCTATCAATATCTTTTTCAAATCTCCACATTATCCTTTTCAAAATCCAAATTCATCTTTTTCAAATATCTTTCATATCTTTTCAATTTTAAATCACATCTTTTCATATCATATTTTTTTAAATCATATCTTCTATCTTATCTTTTTAATATTTTCGAAAATCCCACCCCTTCCCTTTTTAAAACCACATTCGGCCCCCCCTCTCATCCACCATTCGACACAAGCTCTCCTTCTACCCATCTCCTTTCTTTTCTTTTGCTTGAGGACAAGCAAACCTCTAAGTTTGGTGTGTTTATCCGTGATCACTAAACCATACCCACTAAGATCATGGCTCCTAAAGGAAAACAACCCACTCCAAGAGGCAAGAAAGAGAGCATTCCAAAACCACTTTGGAATCAAGGGAGGTTCTTAACCAAAGAACATTCAGACCATTACTACAAAATAATGGGTCTAAGATCAGTGATCCCGGAAGTCAAGTTCGATCTGAAAGAAGATGAATATCTGGAGATCCAAGAGCAGATTCGAAACAGGAACTGGGAAGTCCTAGCTAATCCTGAAACAAAAGTGGGAAGGAATATGGTTCAGGAATTCTACGCTAATCTATGGCAAACAGACAGGCAGAGAATATCTAGAACTGCCCTCTATGACTATCGAACTTTGGTCAGAGGAAAGATTGTTCACATCCACCCTAACAAAATCAGGGAGATCTTTAAGCTACCTCAGCTGAAAGATGACCCAGACTCCTTCAATAGGAGAATGATGAGAATAAACAAGGGCCTGGATAAGATTCTAGAGGATATATGCGTCCCTGGAGCCAGGTGGACCACCAGCAGCAAGGGTGTCCCAAATCAACTCAAGAGAGAAGATCTCAAACCAGTCGCCAGAGGTTGGCTGGACTTCATTGGGCGTTCTATATTGCCCACAAGCAACCGTTCTGAAGTCACTGTTAAAAGAGCAGTGATGATCCATTGCATTATGTTGGGAAAAGAAGTAGAAGTTCATCAACTGATCCCATCTGAATTTTACATACTTGCTAACAAGAACTCCAAGGATGCCAGGTTGGCTTATCCAAGCTTAATCTCTATGCTCTGCAAAGATGCTGGAGTAAAGATGGGAATAACAGAGTATATCTCAGTGGAGCAACCAATCACTAAAATCACAATGGAAAAACATCAAATGCAGGATGACCCCACCAAGAGGAGAGCGCAAGAATTCCTCCCAGAAGTCCCTCAATTTGAATATTGGGAACAGCTTGAAGCATCTGTTACCAAGTTGCAAGAATCTATGGACCAAATAAAGGAAGAACAGCAAAATCAAAACAGTATGCTCTGCAAACTGCTCAAGGAACAAGAAGAGCAAGGGCGTGACTTAAAGGAACTGAAGCGTCAGAAGTTATCTCTTGAAGGACCAAGCACTCCACAGACTAGAGGAACATCCACATCCCAAACTCAAGGTTGTTGAGCCCTAATCTTAGCCTTAACTCTGTGATAAATGTTCTTATTTGAGTTCTACCTTAGTAGTTATAGTAGTAATTAGTAGTTATTTTATCTCCAATTAAGCTATAATTTATTTTTCTCATCATCATTAAACATGAATAAAATAGAAGATTTTATTTAGGATAAGGAGGCAATATTTTTTGAGTTTTTAATACAAGAAATTTTGATTAATTACATGTGGTGGCAATGCTTTTTGCCTTCTGAATGAATGCTTGAACAGTGCATATGTCTTTGGAATTTGATGTTCTGGAATGTTAAATATGTTGGCTCTTGAAAGAATGATAAACATGAGACATGTTATTGGTAATCTGAAAAATCATAAAAATGATTCTTGAAGCAAGAAAAAGCAGTGAATACAAAGCTTGCAAAAAAAAAAAAGAGAGCAAGCAGAAAAAGCCAATAACCCTTAAAACCAAAAGGCAAGGGTAATAAAAAGGATCCAAGGCTTTGAGCATCAGTGGATAGGAGGGCCTAAGGGAATCAAATCCTAGTCTAAGCGGCTAAACCAAGCTGTCCCTAACCATGTGCTTGTGGCGTGAAGGTGTCAAGTGAAAACTTGAGACTGAGCGGTTAAAGTCAAGGTTCAAAGCAAAAAGAAGAGTGTGCTTAAGAACCCTGGACACCTCTAATTGGGGACTTTAGCAAAGCTGAGTCACAATCTGAAAAGGTTCACCCAATTATGTGTCTGTGGCATTTATGTATCCGGTGGTAATACTGGAAAACAAAGTGCTTAGGGCCACGGCCAAGACTCATAAAAGTAGTTGTGTTCAAGAATCAACATACTAAACTAGGAGAATCAATAACACTATCTGAATTCTAAGTTCCTATAGATGCCAATCATTCTGAGCTTCAATGGATAAAGTGAGATGCCAAAACTGTTCGGAAGCAAAAAGCTACTAGTCCCGCTCATTTAATTAGAATCTGAGCTTCACTCAAAAACTCTGAGATATTATTGCTTTTTGACTTATTTGTATTCTATTTTATTTGTCTAGTTGCTTGGGGACAAGCAACAGTTTAAGTTTGGTGTTGTGATGAGCGGATATTTTATACGCTTTTTGGGGTTAATTTCATATAGTTTTTAGTATGTTTTAGTTAGTTTTTAGTTTATTTTCATTAGTTTCTAGGCAAAATTCATATTTCTGGACTTTACTATGAGTTTATGTGTTTTTCTGTAATTTCAGGTATTTTTTGGCTGAAATTGAGGGAGCTGAGCAAAAATCTGATTCATGCTGAAAAAGGACTGCTGATGCTGTTGGATCTTGACCTCTCTGCACTCGGAATGGAATTTCTGGAGCTACAAGAGTCCAATTGATGCACTTCTAATTGCGTTGGAAAGTAGACATCCAGGGCTTTCCAGAAATATATAATAGTCAATACTTTGCTCAAGGATAGACGATGTAAACTGGCGTTTAACACCAGTTCCATGTTGCAGTCTGGCGTCCAGCGCCAGAAACACGTTACAAGTTGGAGTTCAACGCCAGAAACAGGTTACAGCCTGGCGTTGAACGCCCAAAACAGCCCAGGCACGTGAGAAGCTTTACTCTCAGCCCCAGCACACACCAAGTGGGCCCCAGAAGTGGATTTCTGCACTATCTATCATAGTTTACTCATTTTCTGTAAACCTAGGTTACTAGTTTAGTATTTAAACAACTTTTAGAGATTTATTTAGGAGATCATGACATTTTTAGATCTGAACTTTGTACTCTTTGACGGCATGAGTCTCTAAACTCCATTGTTGGGGGTGAGGAGCTCTGCTGTGTCTCGATGAATTAATGCAAGTATTTCTGTTTTCTATTCAATCACGCTTGTTCCTATCTAAGATATTCATTCGCGCCTCATTATGATGAATGTGATAATCCGTGACACTCATCACCATTCTCAACCTATGAACGTGTGCCTGACAACCACTTCCGTTCTACATTAGATTGAATGAGTATCTCTTAGATTCTTTAATCGGGATCTCCGTGGTATAAGCTAGAATCCATTGGCAGCATCCTTGAGAATCCGGAAAGTCTAAACCTTGTATGTGGTATTCCGAGTAGGATTCTGGGATTGGATAACTGTGACGAGCTTCAAACTCGCGAGTGCTGGGCGTAGTGACAGACGCAAAAGGATAGCAAATCCTATTCCGGTATGATCGAGAACCTACAGATGATTAGTCGTGCGGTGACAACGCATCTGGACCATTTTCACTAAGAGGAAGGATGGTAGCCATTGACAACGGTGAACCACCAACACACAGCTTGCCATAGGAGGGACGTGCGTGCGTGAAGAAGAAGATAGGGAGAGAGCAGAGATTCAAAAGACAAAGCATCTCCAAAACTCCAACATATTCTCATTTACTGCATAACAAGTAACCTTTAATTCATGCTCTCTTGTTCATTTGCAAGTCAATTAATAACCACAAATTAATATCCTGACTAAGGGTTGCAAGATAACCATAGCTTGCTTCAAACCAACAATCTCCGTGGGATCGACCCTTACTCACGTAAGGTATTACTTGGACGACCCAGTGCACTTGCTGGTTAGTTGTGCGAATTTGTGAAGAATTGTAATTTCCAATTTCGTGCACCACTCAGCATGGAAAAATGGGGAGAGAAGGATCTGAACTCACTTTATTAAGTGAGTAGGTTGGGCCCATGGGTTCGGTTTGTGCCCAGTTCGACCAATTTGGCCCGTTCGGCCCAATCTTGGGCCGAATTCTTTAAAATTGGTGTCAAAATTCTCGTTTTAATGATATATTAATTAACCGAGTTTTACATTCTACCCACCTAACAAAAATTTTTGCCATCGAAAATTCTAGTTACTCAAGAAAGTAGAAGGGAGAACAATCTGAATACCTCACTCTCGAAACTGTCGATCTCCATCAGGTCCATTACCGCCTTCATCACCGTTCCCATTTCGAATGTATCATCCTCTTAACAGTAGCTCACGTAATGGAATCCATCTTCTCCAGAATGGCCATAAGAATCAACCGGATAACCTTGCTCGCATCCACGAGATGCCATTTGGGTCTTGCCCACACCGAACAATTGATATTAAGGTGATCGGTCTTAATATCTAAAGTCTAGTGCTTCAAAGACTCAAATGCATGCCCATGAGCGTTTATGCCAGTTATATTAGTCAGATAGTCAGATATCTTAATAGCACATAAACATATACACAAAGATTGCACAGAAGCATAGTTAGTCCATCCCTTAGGCTCTACAGGAACGAACTGCTCTGATACCATAATGTAACACCCTACCATATAGAATCTTATGCTTAAGTCATAAGATAGAGGTGGTGAGGTATTACGACCTCTAAAAATAAAATTATATATATATATAATATTGAAAAAGATTGTTAACTAGGAGCCTTTGAAGAAAAGGGTAAAACAAAATCGGTAAAATGAAAAGCGCAACACTCACGAAGCTTCCAGCATGCCTCAACGAGGAGCCTCACATCCTGCATCTGAAAAGCATAAAATCCGTATGGGTGAGAACCAGATGTCTCAACATGGTAACGGTGCCCACATATCTAACATATAATGTCCTGGGAAAGCCGAAGGCAATCCTAGAATACCGACACTCAGATTATAAAACTTAGGAGATTTAAAGACGAAAGCCATAATCAAGGTGGTCCTCTAAGGTTCTTAATTCTAACTAAACTCTAACTAAAAGTCTCGACTATTCCCCCCTTTTCCACAATCATCCCAAACACCAGTAGAATTACACTGACAAACAAAACAGACAAAGCAAACACAGGTAGTTCACAGATACAGTTAACAGAACACATAGTAATTAAACATGAATATCAATGAGGCAAACCCAAGAATGCAAACCAAAGAAAACAAACAAATACACATGATGTATACGATACATGCCTGTCCTAGTGGCTGATGAGTCTCATCCGTCGGTTATCAAGCCAACCCGACATGTCCAGTAGCTAACCCGGACACAGTCTCTCTGTTGCATGTTAATACCATTAGAGGGTATTCGTACCCTGTCACCATTAGAGGGTATCCGTGCCCTAAAACCATTAGAAGGTATCTGTGTCCTGTCACCATTAGAGGATATCGATGCCCTGTCACCCTTACAACCAGAGAAAAAATACAAGCGAACTCACACTCAACATTTTCTATCATGATTCATTTACTATATTTATTCATTACTCATATATGCATCTCCGACATACTTGCATATTTTCACGCTTTCTCAATTAATCACCAATCATATTTCAACTCCTATCCTAAGCTTCCTCATTCAATCCAACAATATCTAATCTTTCCAAGTTCAATAATACACAACAAGCATCATCAATTACTCATATCAATTACCACGTCCATTTAGCCTCCAACATGATATTAAGTTAATCACATCACACAATCAAGCTACAACTTCCAACATCACTAACCACATACATAATAATACAATCTATACCAACCAATCAGCCACATCAACAATTCAATTCCTATCTTAGGGTCTCTAGCCTAAATTTTCACAGTACATTACATTTTAGATACAGGAAACTAAAACCATACATTGACCGATTCTCCGCTCAACCCAGAACACTTCCAATTCCACTTTTCCTCAACTTTCAAGGCCTCAACACCTCACCAACAGATTTTCCAGCATATAGCTCCACTTCAAAGTTTTCCAAAACCTCAGTCAAGCTCCAATATACATATACACACTACCTAATCCATAATATCACATTTAAACATAGAAACTTAATACCCATATACCATAAACCGAGAATTCCACAAGGGTTGAGAATTCTTACCACACCTAAGGATCAAAGAGGCAAGATTAAGCCTTTCGTTCAAGCTAATTGACCTTATAACATCAAAGAACTCAAAATCTCAACATTTTTGCTCCATATTTTTGAACTCAAGGGCTGGAAAAACTGGAATGAAATCATAGCTTACCTCTTGAATAAAGTTATGGGCTTTATAGAGCTTGACACCGCGGTCGCGTGGCCGCAAACAGTGCGGCGATTGGAGCTCCGGATAAAAGGTTATGGCACTTTAAATCAAACCAAGGGTTTCCTTCTCCTTCCTTCTCCCATGGTTGTTTCAACATGTTCAACATGCAAAAATTGGGAGATAAGGAGCTGAAATCACTTTATTAACTGAGTGGGTTGGGCCCATGTGTTCAGTTTGGGCCCAATTTGACTGGTTTGGCCTGTTCGGCCTAATCTTGGGCCGAATTCTTTAAAATTGATGTCGATATTCTCATTTTAGTGAGCTCTATCATATTAAATCATAAAAATTACATTTATAATTTTCTTAAATAAATTTTGATTTATAGGTTAATTATATATTAATTAACTGGGTTTTACACCATATATATGCTATGTTAGCTAATCAAGCAGGTGGTTATGAGAATGTTAATTATACCTTAAGGGTGTGTGTGGTTGGAGGGAATACAAGTGTATTCCCAGTAATTTTGAGATGGGATCCCATGTCTGGTTCAAGGTTTAAAAAATTATTCCTGGGTATATTTTATTCCAAGGAATTCAATTACCACCAATTTAATTCCCATCTTCTCCATGGTTATCTTTAATTCCAATGGGAATAGAATGTGTATAACAATGTAAAAAGACTAAAATGCCCTTCAACTGTAACCCTCTTTCTTCAGATTTTTCACTCCTTATTTCACAAAAAACCAAACCCTAGCAGAACAACTCCTCCATGAAAACCAAACCCTAGCCAATTTTTTCTCCAAATTCATGGAGGCTCCACCGACGTCGGCGCTGCCTCGCCGCTGATCTGGATTTGCATGACCACCGAGCTCCTTATTCTAGAAGGAAGATTCACTATCAATCGTTCGCGTTCGTGTTTATCATCACATCTCACCTTCGTTCGTGTTCGCATTCGCGTTCGTGTTCGTGCTCGCGTCTGGCCTCTCTCCTTCGTCTGAGCTTAGTTGCTCGCGCATCTCTCACCTCCGTGTCTGCTCGAGTTATGCTTCCTGTTCGTGTCGTCTCCTTCGCCTCTCTCCCTCCTCGCATCTTTCGGTTCCTGTTGATCTTTTTCAAGCACAGTTTGTTCTAGGTTTGAAATATTGGAATTGGAATGTACTTGGAATTGGAATTGGAATGTGTTTTATTGTTTCAATGAAATTGGAATTGAAACAATTTTCTAGATTCATTTCAATTCATCTAAACAATTGTTCTAGGTCTGTTCTAGGTTTTTTCAACCTTATGTATGTACTTGGAATTGGAATGTGATTTCAATTTTTAATTTGTTTGGAATTGGAATTGTTATCTTTAATTTTTTTTTTAATTTGTTTGGAATTGGAATGTGATTTTAGTTTCAATTCTGACCTCATTGATTATAGTATCCTTAATTCTTTTGTTACACATTTCATATAAAAATACCAGTGATGAATTGTTGATAGATAAAATATTAGTGATGAATTGGATTGAAACTTGATATATGCTTTATCTCCATTTTTAATTATAATTTCTTTCAATAAATTTTATGCAGAAAATTTATCCTGGTATTGGAGATTACTCGCTAGAATTTTATTAGTATTTGTGGTTTTATTATTATTATAAAGCTCTGTGTCTGTTGTTTGGCTGCATTATCTAAGGAATATTTTGTATGACTGCATTATCTAAGGTCTGTGCAAGTCTTTTTGTCTTTCTTGGATTTCTTTTCTATATACTTAACCATATATTGAATCTTGAGTTCTTCAAAAATAATTAACCACAATCCACAAAATCTCCATGGCTAACAAGGTGAATCATGATGACACAGTAGTGAAAATCATAGAGCAATGTCAAGTTGGTCCTCCACCAGGTTCTATTCCTTCAACCTCTCTTCCCCTTACTTTCTTTGATCTTACATTTGTATGCTATCCTGTTACATGTATACACATCTTCTTCTATGAATTCCCTCACACCACAACACACTTCATGCAAACATTGCTTCCAAATCTCAAACACTCACTTTCACTCATTCTTCAACACTTCTTCCCTTTATCTTCAAACATAGTATTCCCTCCAAAGCCACAAGCCCCTCACATTCTCTATTCCTAAGGTGACACTACTGTTCATTTCATAGTTGTTAAGTCCACAACAAATTTCAACAACCTCGTATTGTAAGGTCTGACTCCTTTGGAAGAATTCTTGTGTTGTCTGCATCATCTTCATACTTTTCAGCCACTCAATTATGGCACTGGTCCTTTTCTTTTGTTTCTATTTTCTTGTTTTTTATTTCTATGCTATATTTTGTACTACTCAATAAAATTTTGTTTCAATTAATTGATCATTCTTGATTTGGTTTTGGATTTGCAGAACTTCTTAATTTAACTGCACAGATTTTTGTGTGGATTAAGTTCTAGACCTTAGAAGTTGCATAAAGTAAAGTCTTTTTGTTGTGGGGAATGGGGACGGTTAATCTAGGTCTTATCCAATTTATGTATAATGTTGTTCATTGTGAGGGTTGGGATATTCAATGTGGAGTTGGTTTCACCATAGTGTTCTAATTGATATTCCGTGATTATATATATGCTTGAACTGAACTAATGGCATACATATGAGTGTTGCTGTGTTGGTCATAAATCATTGTAGAAACTTGTTAGTGATCTAGTTTTACTTCCTTAACAGCAATTGATTCGCTTTGTGTTACTTATGATGTTAATCAATCAGCCTCAGCTTGCTTTGGCACTGTCGCAGCTCTGCTTTTTCACTTTAGTGATTTTGGTTACAGGGAGGTAGTCTTTGATGATGCAGTAGTGCTTACTAGTTTCTAAAATTTTCCATGGATTGTTAACTATTTTTTGGACTTGGAAAAAGAAAAGTAAAAAAAGAAAACATGTTTTATTTCCTTGTTAACCTTTTATGCAATGGGTGTGTTTCTTTTGGGGCTTATGCAATGGCCTTTTATATCACTATGTTCTGAGATGTTTGTGATGACTTGTTCTATTTAATGATATCATTATGTTCTATGCTTTATTTTAATAGGATTTGTGGAATATATTGAATAACTTCAATAGTATTTTTTGGTTGATTTATTAAAAAATGGATATTGAATAAATTACCTGCTAATTTGATTAGTTATTTTTTATTAAATGATAGAAAAAAGTTTACATAGAATAAATAAATAGTAAAGTCTTCTAGCTAAATATTTTAATGTTTTTTTTTTTACAGAATGGATCCCAAACAGAAGATGAGAGTTATTGCCTGCTTGATTTTACGTTTCGAATTAATGAATGACCTTATAGTTAAGTTGTTGATAATTTGCTATGTTTTGATTATATTGCAATTGGAAAAAAGAAAAGAAAATGGAATGATAGTTACAGTAGGCAAGTAATAAGGGATATTAGTGTCGATAGGATTATTTATTTTAGTGATCTAGCATGTATAGAAAACAGAAGAATGGATAGATGTGCCTTTCATGCATTGTGTAATATGCTTAAAAGGGTTGGAAGGTTAGAACCAAGTAGGAATATGGGTGTGGAAGAAATGGTTCCCATGTTTTTACATATTATAGCACATGACGTCAAAATTAGAGTAATAAAGAGACAATTTGTGAGATCTGAAGAAACAATTAGTATGCGATTTTAATGATGTATTGCTTGCTATTTTGAGATGTCATAATCTCTTACTGAAGAAACATCAATCATTTATCCAAGATAGAATGGATGAAAGATGGAAATGGTTCAAGGTAATTTATCTTGCTAATGTTATTAAACCTAGTATGCTTTGTGTGCTTTAGAATTGAGTTAATTGATCTCTTTTTCTGGATTTTAGAATTGTCTAGGAGCCTTAGATGGTACTCATATCAAAGTCAATGTCCTTGAGGCTAATAAGCCTAGATATCGAAACAGAAAAAGTGACATAACAACCAATGTGCTTGGAGTGGTTGCTCCCGATATGCAATTTATCTATGTACTGGCGGGTTGGGAGGGTTCAGCTGCGAATTCTAGGGTATTCCGAGATGCACTATTTTACAATGGGTTTAGTGTTCCCCAAAGTATTTTTTATTGAGACTTTAGTATGTTATCAAAGTCTATTTGATCTTTCATTAAATTTGTTCAATTTTATATATCACACTAGGTCATTACTACTTATGTGATGCTGGATACATGAATTGTGAAGGATTTTTGGCACCTTATAGAGGACAAAAATATCATTTGAGTGAGTTTAATCCACATAATCAACCCAGTACAGCTCAAGAGTTTTTTAATATGAAACACTCACAAGCTAGAAATGTCATTGAAAGGGCATTTGGAGTATTGAAAGCAAGATGGGAAATTTTAAGAGGAAGATCATTTTATCCTATTAAGACTCAAGGAAGAATTATAACTGCTTGTTGCCTTTTGCATAATCATATTAGAAGAGTGATGGTTGTGGATCCTATTGATGAGATAGAAGATCAAAATATACTTGGAGTAGATGGTAAGACGATCCACTATATTGAGACAAATGATGCTTGGGGTAGATGGAGGATCAACTTGCACAAGAAATGTGGAACCAATGGAGGAGAAGACATCACGCTCGATAATTGTAATCATTTTTCTATGTGTGAGGCTGTCTGTTGTAACATTGATTTCATTTTGTTGATGTATTTGTGTTCTTATATAAGAGTTGTGCATGTATGCTTATTAGTGCAAGTAATTTTTTACTTTTGAGACTTCTTTGTAACTTTCATTTGGATAATAGTAATGTTTTTTTAGTAAATTTAATTGTGATAATGTTAATTTTAATTAAAAATATTTTTTATTAAGGGTATTTTAGTAAATTTAAAAAGATTAGAATCGATAATAATTTTAATTAAACATATTTTTATTAAGGGTATTTTAGTAAATTTTTTATTAGAAGTATTTTTGTAAATTCAAAATGTAAAAAAGAAATAATTTTAATTAAACATATTTTTATTAAGTAAAATTTAGAATCAATAATAATTTAACTATAGATATTTGATATTGGGGGTATTTTAATAAATTTAAAAAAATTAGAATCAATAATAATTTTAGTTAAACATATTTGATATTGGGGGTATTTAAGTAAATTTTAAAAAAATTAGAATCAATAATAATTTTAGTTGAACATATTTGATATTAGGAATATTTTAGTAATTTAAAAAAATTTAGAATCAATAATAATTTTAGTTAAACATATTTGATATTGGGGGTATTTAAGTAAATTTAAAAAAAATAGAATCAATAATAATTTTATTTGAACATATTTAATATTAAGGGTATTTTAGTAAATTTAAAAAAATTAGAATCAATAAACAATTTAGCTAAAGATATTTGATATTAGGGATATTTTAGTAAATTCTAAAAAAATTAGAATCAATAATAATTTTAGCTAAACATATTTATTTTTAGGGGTATTTTAGTAAATTTATTATTAGAGATATTTTGTAAATTAAAAAAATCAATGTAAAAAAATAATAATATTTAATTAGCTTTATATTTAATTTTTAGTCATTAATATTTTAATTTGAATGAGTAAGTAATTTTGACATATTACATAATATGACCAAGAAATTTAAACTCAACCAAACAAAAATTTATTTATTCCTAGATTATTACATAACATTTTAAAACATGAAATTTTATAACCAAACATAGGTATCTTATATTTCAAGTAATCTTATTCCTAGGCGTTATATTCCTAGGAATGACATTCCTGGTAATAAAATTTAATCTTTGAACCACACACACCCTAAGGGATATGTATAATGAGATTGCTAGGCAAAGGCGTCATGTCCTAGGTGATGCTAGAGCAGCATTACAATACCTCAAAAACCAGAAAGCTGAAGATCCATGCCTCTATTATGAGCACATAGTTGATGCTAAAGGGGTATTGCGAGCTCTAATTTGGTGTGATGGAATAAGCCAATTAGATTATGAAATATTTGGAAATGTGCTTGCCTTTGATGCGACATACAAGAAGAACAAGTACTTGTGTCCGGTGTAGTGTTTTTCGGTGTGAATCATCACAACCAAACAGTAGTATTTAGAAGTGCTCTAGTTACCGATGAGAGTAAGGATGTCTACATATGGTTATTACAACAACTATTGGCAGCCATGAAGGAAAAAGCACCTGTATCTGTGATTACAGATGGTGCCTCATCAATGAAGTTTGCAATTGAGACAGTATTTCCAAATGTACATCATAGATTATGTGCTTGGCACCTCATTTGGAATGCTACAAGTAAGGTTGAAAACCCAAAATTCACATCTATGTTTAAGAAGTGTATCCTAGGAGATTATGAGATTAGTGTGTTTGAGTAGAAGTGGTTTGAAATGGTTGAAGAGTTTGGTAAGGTGGTCGAAGAATGCCAAAGACAAGCACTTTCGATTCAAGTGGCGTTACTTGGGACTCTATAATATTGAGTCAATATGGATGCTTGATGGATTGGTGTCGGAAACTGTCCTATGTCGTTAGTCGAAGGCAGAAAAGATTCTACCTTGTTCGAGACACTGTTATGAACCTAATCAAATATTTCAAGATTGAGGATGAACAAGAAAAGCAAGTTAGTGCTGAAGGTGATGGTTTGGATCGTATTTTTCCTAAGAATCTACAAAATTTTAGATCTGAGGTCGTCTAGGTGAAAAGGTAAAATGATACGCATAAAGGGATTAACTTCAAATTTGCAACCAAATATTTTCAAAATTAACTGGCAGTATACGTAAAATGAATATTGAATCAATGAAAAGTAAATTTATTTACTTAGAATTTGTGACCAAATAAGGTGCAACTGCAGTGACATCCTTTGCAACGGCCATTGAAATTGTAAAACGTATTGTCGACAACGTTAGGTTGGTTGACAACGAAAAAGGTTTACAAATGGCTAACCACTATGGATTTTATAAAGGAACAATTACAGGAAACAGATCGAGTGAAATTAATTGAGGTATCCCAAGATTTTATCACTCATCAAAAATAGGAAAAGGAATGTGGTAATAAAGTCATTCAATACACATTTAATTCAATGTCAAATATAGAAACTTGCTATCACATTCATGAGCATTCAATTTTTGAAAATACCTAGACATTACTCTAAATGTCAAATTTTAAATTTAGAAAATTGAAATAAAAAATAGGGTGGTTGTGGAAGTTGGATTGCACTGTAAGCTTACTCTATTAGCTGCTACAACCACTTCATTTTAAAAAAGGAAGTAGTCTCCACAGCCAATGTAGTTTCTGAATCTAACAAGTTCGTGCAAGAACTCCATGGTGCTATGTCTTGTTAAGCTTCCTTGAGTTACTTTCTTTCTCTCCATTGAAGATATGTTGAATTTTGTCACTGTTTAGTGGCACTCCCTTCTTTTCCTATATTATCATAATTTGAAAATTACTTATTATTCTTTTTCAATTAATAACTTTTTATCTAATAAAAAATTATTAGTTAAAAATGTAACAATTACATTGTTAGCTAATAATAAAAAAATATAACAATAATTTAAACAGACCTTATTCCACTGTAATAATAGTTTGAATAGTATATCTTACGAATATTGTAACTTCTCTTTTTTACTTTAATCTCAAATATAAATTCAACTCACATATATAAAAAATATTTTACTCTACTATAAAATATCAAACTACTTTAACAACTTTATTCTGACAAATTTGGCTAACTCATAAGTTTAATTTAATGGAACTACATCCGTGAGCTCCTTTGAACTCAACTTATTAATAGTTTAAGAAATTGGATCCGCTAACTCATAAGTTTAATTTAATGGAACTACATCCGTGAGTTCCTTTGAACTCAACTTATTAATAGTTTAAGAAATTGGATCCATATATTAGTGAATAAAACTTGAATAAAGACTGATTTAACTCGTTGGCTCATAACTTGACTTAATGTATATATGTGTGTATATTACTTATTTGAGCTAATATATACTATCTTCATCATATTTGAGCCATTTAGTAAGTTTAAACCAACTCTAAATTTTTTTATAAGCTAAATTTAAAAATAATTAGGAATATTTCTAGGGCTTTTCATGAAGACATGAATTAACTATTAAAATCAATCAAGTTACCATATAAAGAGAACACCCTTCACTCATAAATAAAGAGGTTTCATTATTCTCATTAATGAACTCTTTAGAAAGAACTATGACAATTTTGTTATTATACAAGCACATATTATATTATCACAACTACCTCCCTACACATACAAATTTTTAATACAATTTTTCTCACTCAATTTTTGTAAAACTACATTTTCTTTATCGTTATCCTAACCACAGTGCTAACATTATTTTTCATGTATGAGCAGATTTTCTTTGCTTTTTTTCATTAGTTTTACAATCATTTTACTGTAAGCATACAAACAAAATAAATGAGCGAATACAAGCTATTCGATGCATAAAATAGGACAATATATGCCATACTTGAGATTAAACTGAGTAAAAACTGACATGATACTAAATGATTTATATATTTACCCTGTTAAGTAAGTTCAATTATTATCATTAATTAACTCTTTTTAAAGAGCTATGATTGTTCACATGAATGTATTTTTAACACCAATTAGTTATTAAAAAAAAGTTTCTCAACAATCCTTCACTCACTCACTATAATTAACATCAACTATGCCCTACTCATCAACCATAAGTTTCAACAAATATATTGCATTAAGAAAAAATACAAGATTATTTATTGACCTTTCTTGTTCCATGGCTAGATTTATTCTATTAACTTATAGTTGATCTCATGCATGTCATTTTATTGATCTTTTGTGTGGCACATCATCAATTTCAAACTTCTAAGGAAGGAGCAATTTCAATTGATACTGATCCAACAATAACGTCATTATGTCCTTAAATATTTCTGCAAATTGCAAAATAATAATAATAATAATAATAATCTCATTCACTTTACTAGCGGCTCAACAGGCACCGTGCCTGTTCAGCTGCTTTTCTATTTTATTTAACAAATTAATTTTTTTGTTAATATGTTATTCACCTTTTAAATTTGTCAGATAAGTATTTTTACCATTTCAAATTTAACATAACCTTAATTATATGATATTTTGTTGAAATTAAAATTACCAAAAAAAACCTTTAAAATGCTAAATTATAAAAGCACACAATAAAGATATGTATATATTATTGGAAAAAGATATAGTTCAAAAAATAACAACAAAAATGTTATCCTAATTTAAAAAGAGTATATATAAACCAAAATGCATGTTAGTTATTTACAAAAGATTAATTTTGCTTAAATATCATGGATATTTTATGTTTGTCTTCATCTTTTTCAAGTGGTAGGCCAAAATATGGATTTAAATTTGAAGAGGCCTTCATTTTTTCACAAATAGTAGAAGGACAAAAGAAATGAATATGCTTATTTTTTTCATTTTTAAATATCAAACTATAAGATAATTAATAAAAAAATAGGAGAATATAAAGATTGTGTACCTAGAAAAAATCCTTCGTAATTCATCATACATCTCCTTATCAATAACTTCTTGCGTCTTGAAAAACTATCAGTTTTTTTTTACCATGAAAATAACTATATAAACACTTTAAGTTTATTCAATTAAATTGATTCCTTATTATAGAGAAGAATTCAATTAAAACTTGTAGATTGCTCATCCTTCTATATACTCCATAACGATTGGAATCATTCTTCCTGTAATTTATTACATATATGTATCACAATATATTTCAATAGTATTTTATATATTACTTTAGAATTAAATAATGATACATCCCAAATAAGACATATCTCTACCTTTTATTGATATCAACATTTTATTTCTAAAATTATGAAATTGATATCAACATTTAAAGAAATAAACTTTTGAATTTTTTTCAAAGTAAATATAAACATTGCATATCATAATTTCTTAAAAAATCAATATTAATATATTTCAATGATGTATCATATAATTTTTATAATTTATGTGAATCTTAGTTAGTGTGTACTTGTTGGGTAAAGCAGAAGTTCGAGTTCTTTTCTTTTATCTCTTGACATATCTTGATGAGCTCTTTTGATATCAATTTATCTGTTAAAATCTTAGTTATTAGTTGTTAAAATTAGTGAACAAAACTATATATTCCAACATTAATGTTGATATTGTAATGATAAAATTACATAATACACGGATTATACTTGTAAAAAGACTCACGTATTTGCTAAGCACATAAATTACTTGAGGTTCAGGTAACAAAATTTCTTTGAACACCACATTTTTTGTGAATTATCCGCTTTTTTCATCTATTGCTCCTTCTTTGACTAAGATTTTTGTGGTTGACTGAGACACTTCAAGATAAAGCAACGTATAATTAACCATGGTTGAACACATGTTTAGGGAGATAAATCCCTACCTCAGGAATAGTTTTCCCTTGTGATTTATTTATCGTTAAGGCAAAATTCAACCTTACAGGAAATTACTTCCTAATACGCACAAAGGGTAATCCTGAGTTCTCAATTGTTTTGTGTTTTATCCGAGGCGAAAAAGCTTTGTCCAAAGTGATGGCCTGTTAAGATTTCCACGTCTAACATATTTTGAAAAGTTCCTCGACACAGTAACCTTGCGACATTGCATAAGCCTTCCTTAGGATCTATGTTTCTCAATAACATCAAAGGAGCACCTTTTTTTACCTTCATGTATGAGGTGGCAATCCACCTGTGGAGATTGAGTTAAGATATTCTTATTGATACAGATTATTTGTATCTCCTTCTAGTTCATTAAAGGATGCTAAAATTCATTTGTCTCCCGGAAATTGGTTAATAACTATATCATTGAGCTGTTGTACATCATGGTTTCTGGATGTCAATATCGCTCTCTCCACCATGTAAGATGCATTCTACCCATGGATTTCAAATTTGGAAAAGTTTTTTCTATTAATTTGTGTAATGATGCCTCACCTTTCCTTGATATTGCCATGTGTGCTTCTATTTGTATCAAGTCCTCACATATGGTAGGCTCAATCCCATCCCTATGCACATAAGATACTCAACAAAATCATAATCATTAAGAGAGCTCAAATTTTGTTGTAAGTGGAGAATTTTGGTGAATGCCCACAAACGTGATTTAACAATAGAAGCTAAAATCATTTGCAACTTACTTCTTTTCAGCACAACAGGTGTACTTGGCGAAAATCCCCTCCCATAACCATCACCTTTCCTCTAAATGGATTATTGTTTTCTAATATGTCTTACAATGTGCGGTCTAATGATTCCATTGTCTCTTTATTAGCCATTGGCGCTTCATCCCAAAATATCGATGTCATTTGCCTAATCAGTTTTGCGAAATCAAATTGTTTACTTACATTGCACATGGAGGATGGCTCTGCATTAAATGGGATCTTAAATCTAGAATGAGTTGTTCGACCAACAGGCAATAAAGTTGCAGCTATTCCTGATGACGCAGTTACCAAAACAATATGTCCTTTACTTCTTAAGTTTGCAATTATGGCTCTGTAAAGAAATGTTTTACCTGCTCCTCCTGGTCCATCAACAAAGAACACTCCACTTTCTCTCCGATCAATTGTATTCATAATGCACCTGAAAGCTATAGACTAGTCATGATTCAATCTTTCTATAGAACACATGTCTTCTTGAAGAACTTCGATGGACATCTCTTCTTGAATAATCCTAGGCATCATGTTGTTATTGTCATTGTCCAAGGTTAGAGTTGGTAAATCGTATTGTGCAATATATTTTCTATATTGTAGGAAGATGTCATTTAAATTCCTAAGCAAACGATTTGTCAACCCATGGCATGTTGTAGTGCTTGTTGATGGATAATCATCCACCATATATGAAAAAAATTCATCCCACAATCTTCTTACATCTGTTGACTCACAAAAAATTAAGATGGTGGCAAACAACTTTCTTAAACCACATGGCATTCTTAAAATGGATGCCTCCCAAACATGATCTTATATTGCTATCACTCTTTAACAGTCCTTGATGCTGAGCGGATTGCTTAAAGGATGAATATTAGACACCATTCACCATTAGCAAATCATCTCAACCAGTTGGTCCTCTTACATTTGACAACAGAATATGCAAATAGAATTTTTCTTCTTCTGTTGGTGAAACAGTATAGATCCGATCGATAACTCTCTTTTGTGACCTGCGTCAATGCCATTCTTTTTCCTTGCTGTGCCAACTGTAATATTCTAAGCTTTCCCTATACAAAAGATGTCTAGATTGTTAGTCATTATTAACTATTTCAAAAATAGTTTGGTGCTCGTATAAGCTCACTTGATGTTGATTTGACAAATGAACTTGCAACCTTTCAACTGATGGGTACATTCGGTAAAGGTTGAATTTACATATTCTCCAGCATGGCTCTGGAGCGGCAATCCATCTTGCATCAATAAACTGTTTTACCTCATCATAATGAGAACTTCTGTGAACTTCCATTGCAACACGATCTGGTCCCTTATAGCAATACTTGTATTGACACTTTATACTCTTGATACTGCTATATATCTTTACATTGATATGACAATCATACTTCAGTAATAGCCAAGGGTTGTACGAAACTACCCATCTATTGTCAATTGTGACATTTTGGTTTATAGGGACTGGAGTATCAAATCGCCTCCTATATTGAGAATATGAGTCATCACCTCGTCGTGTCTCTGTTACGAACTCTTTTGGGTAGTTGTGTTTACATTGACCATTTTTCATGCATGGTGAAGATTGATTAAGTGTTCCGCAAGGACCATGAACCATATGCCTTAGCACTGCCTCATGTAAATGTGGTTCTGCTTCTTTATATGGTATTTTCGCTCGGACCAAACTATCATATTGGTCAGGATCACTCAACTTGTCATTGTTTTCTAAGATTAGCAACATATGTACATGTGGAAATCCTCTTTCTGAAACTCAGTGACATAAGTATAACTTTTCACCTTTCCCAATACACCCTTGGTAATAACATCCTCCTTTAATTGTTCAAATTTGGCTCTGAAAATCCTACTTGTTGGATTCGGACGATCCTGTGGAGTTTGAGTAGGACTGAGTTCCGAAGCTATTTCTGACCATGATGGATTGCATGTTATAGTGAGAAAAATATTCGGTTTACCTTCTTTAAGAATAATAGCCATTCCATCCTCGTATCGTTGGGTCATGTCTCGACGACTTCCCACAAACGACGATGGTAATATCGTTCTTCTGTCAACATTTTCTGGAACTAATTATAGAGAAAAGAATTGGATACTAAACTAAGCACATAAATTACCTGAGTACATAAATTACCTGAGGAGTAGGTAACAAAATTTCTTTGAACACCACATTCCTTGTGTATTGTCCACTTTTTTCATCTATTTTTTCTTCTTTGACTAAGAGTTTTGTGGTTGACTGAGAAACACTTCGAGATAGAACAACATATAATTGACCATGGCTGAACACATGTTTAGGGAGATAGATTCCTACCTTAGGAATATTTTGTCCTTGTGATTATTTATCGTTATGGCAAAACTCAACATTACAGGAAATTGCTTCCTAATAATCACAAAGGGTAATTCTGAGTTCTCAGTTGTTTTGTGTTTTATCTGAGGCAAAAAAATTCTTTGTCCAGAGTGATGGTCGGTTAATATTTCCACATCTAACATGCTTTGAAAAGTTCCTCGACACAGTAACCTTGTGCCATTGCATAAGCCTGCCTTAGGATCTATGATTCTCAGTAACATCAAAGGAGTACCTTTTTTTTACCTTCAATGTATAAGGTGGCAATCCACCTGTGGAGATTGAGTTAAGATATTCTTGTTGATACAGATTATTGATATCTCCTTCTATATCATTGAGTTCTGTACGTCATTGTTTTTGGGTTTTAATATCGCTCTCTCCACTATGTAAGATGCATCCCACTCATGAGCTTGTAAATTTAGAAAGATTTCTTCTATTAGTTTGTGTAATGATGCCTCACCTTCCCATGGTATTGCCATGTTTTCTTCTATTTGTACCAAGTCCTCACATATGGTAGGCTCAATTCCATCCTCTATGCGCATAAGATGTTTCGCAAAATCATGATCATTAAGAGATCGCATATTTTGTCGCAAGTGGAGAATTTTGGTGAATGTCATAAATGTAATTTAACAATATAACCTGAAATCAATTGCGACTTACTTCCTTTCAGCATAGCAAGTAGTATTTGGCAAAAATCTCCTCCCATCACATCACTTTTCCACCGAATAGATTATTATTTTCTAATACGTCTCGTAATGTATGGTCTAATGATTCACATTGTCTCTTTATTAGCTATTGGTGCTTCATCCCAAATTATCGCTATTGTTTGCCTAATTAGTTTTGCGAGATCAGATTGTTTACTTATGTTGCATATGGAGGATGGCTCTACATTAATTGGAATTTTAAATCTAGAATAAGTTGTTTGACCCCAGGCAATAAAGTTGCAGCTATTCTAGATGACGTAGTTACTGAGACAATATGTCCTTTACTTCTTAAATCTGCAATTATAGCCCTCTAAAGAAATGTTTTGCCTACTCCCCTTATCCCATTAACGAAGAACACTCCACTTTCTCTCTGATCAACTGTATTCATAATGCATTTGAAAACTACAAACTGGTCATGATTCAATCTTTCTATGGAGCACATGTATTCTTAAGGTACTTTGATGGACAACTCTTTTGGGATAATTCTAGGCATCAAGTTGTCATTGTCGTTGTCTGAAGTTAGAGCTGGTAAATCATATTGTGCAATATATTTTTCATGTTGAAGGAAGATGTTATTTAATCCCTGAGCATGCGATTTGTCAACTCATGGCATGTTGTAGTACTTGTTGATGGATAGTCATCCATTATATATGAAAATACTCGTCCCACAACCTTCTTAAAGCACATAGCATTCTTGAAATAGATGCTTCAACCAAACACGCTCTTATGTTGCTGTCACTCTCTAACCGTCCTCGATGCTGAGTGAATTGCTTAAAAGACGAATATTGGACACCATTCACGGTTAGCAAGTCATCCCAACCAGTTGGCCCTCTTACATTTGACAACAGAATACGCAAATAGAATTTTTCTCCTTTTATTGGTGAAATAGTATAAATCCAACCGATAACTCTCTTTTGGATACCAAACTCTCCATATCCCCATTATATATTACCTGTAACTATAAAAATATTACTCAAAATACTTAATAAAATATTTTTCTATTATAATGTTAACTCTCTGTGTTGATACTTTTAAAAATAATAAAATACTTATATTAAAATGCTTATATTTATTATTAAATATTTATTTCTTAAAAATATTTATAATTATAATTATTTTAAACATTTTAATTATCTTTAGAGTACTATTAATAAAATATTTTGGTAATCATTTTTATATTTATTATGTTTAATTTTTATATTATTAAAAGATAAGTATTTTAATCTCTTTCACGAATGAGAGTGAGCAGTTTGATTTTAATTCCTTTCACGATTGAAAGTGAAGAAGATACTTAACTCTCTCGTCGCGGTTAATGGAGAGTTTACAAAACGTAACTGAGTACGTAGTTTTAGTTTATAAAAATAGGGGTAAAATAGGAAAAAAGAATTGGATATCAAACTCCCCATATCCCCATTATATATTACCTGTAACTATAAAGATATTATTCAAAATGCTTAATAAAATATTTTTCTATTATAATGTTAACTCTCTGTGTAGATGTTTTTAAAAATAATAAAATATTTATATTTATTATTAAATATTTATCTTATAAAAATATTTATAATTATAATTATTTTAAATATTTTAATAATCTTTAAATTACTATTAATAAAATATTTTGGTAATAATTTTTATATTTATTATGTTTAATTTTTATATTATTAAAAGATAAGTATTTTAATCCTTTTCATGATTGAGAGTGAGTAGTTTGATTTTAATTCCTTTCACAATTGAAAGTGAAGGAGTTACATAACTCTCTCGTCAATTAATGGAGAATTTACAAAACGTGATTGAATATATAGTTTTAGTTTATAAAAATATGGGTAAAATAGAAAAAAAGAATTGGATACCAAATTTCTCGTATTCCCATTATATATATTATTATAAATTCTTCTTTTTTCTATTATTTAAAAATAAAAGAGCGCAATATATAATAAACATATAAATATTATGAAACCAAACAACCATATCTACATATTTGTTGATGAAGAAGGTTCAAAAATTAAAGAAATTGCAACAAATGAATATATTTTTTCTTTTTTATTATTCTAAAAAATGAAAATAAAAATGTTGTAAGAAAAAAGAAAAAGCAAAAATGAAAATCTTGTTTGAGGAAGTGAGGAACGACTCTGATGGCTTGAGAAATGGCTAGAAGCCTTGGGTTTCCCTTAAGAACATTTTCTTTTGGGGATATTTTTTTCTTTGTTTTATTTCTTTTTTTTTTTTTTTTTTTGAGTTTCTGTCTCAAGTGGGAAGTATGTGTCTCTATGTATGTATGTGTGGATAGGGGTGGCAATATGCACCCTACCCGCGGATACCTAACCTGGTCGGATAGGTTGCCAATCCGATCCACAGCGGGTAGGATAGGGGTTCGGGTAAAGCCTCAACCCTACCGGCCAACCCACACCCTATGTATGTATATGTTATATATTTATATAAAAATATGTTTCAAGTGGATGTTGAACCAAAGACCCCTCACTAAATGCAAAAGATCCTTAGCCACAAAAAAAATCATTAATTAATAATTTAATACATTTTTTTTTACATAAAAGTCAATTCTATTTTAAAGTATCATCAAGTTATATAATAATGTTACATCTTTTTGGTAACCGGCGGGTTAAAAACGGGTAAAGTTAGGGTTGAGATATTCTTAACCTGCGGGTAGGGTTAAGGGGAAATGGATCTTCTCCATTTTTTTTGTCACTGGAGAGAATAAAGTGTAATCTCCCACCTTTAATTCTACAAGTGGGACCGGAAATAAATAAGAGAGAGAATGCAATGAAGGGTGAGATCTTCCACTGGATACCATCCAGTTTTTTTTCCACTGGAGAGGATCCACTCCCGGGTTAAGGTTAGATTCAAACCTTACCCTACCCTACCCAAGTTATATAATAATGTTGCATCTTTTTTATAACCTGCGGATAGGGTCAGATACCCGCGGGTTAAGAATGGGTAAGGTTAAGGTTGGATTCAAATCCTACCCTATTCTACCCATTGCCACCTCTGTGTAGCAGCTTTGATGAAGAAGACCTCCTCCTTTGAGAACACTACACGACGTCGATGAATATAAATACGAGAAGAAGATCACAAATTTTAGAGGCGACGTGGGTAAGGATGAGCGATAATCTCGATCAATTGCATGCGTTTGTGGGTAGTCTCGATTCAGACCTTAGCAATTGCTGCTAGCGCTGGTCTTTATTGCGCTAGTCTTTATTTGTAAAAATATTAAATATTAGAGAATATTTAATAAAATTAAATATATAAATTTGTATTTAATCTATATCATTAGATATAATAATAAAATGATCTAAGACCATCTCTAGTAGGGAACTCATCACAGTCCCTATTTATGGTCCAACTGTCATAAAAAATAACTCCACATCAGTTTTTGCGTCATAAATAGTAAATAAAAACTCAAAGCATCTCTCTCTTTTCCATTAGGAGGAACTAACTTTAGTCCTTGTTATGGTCCCATTTAATTAATTAATTAAAATATTTAAAATTAATGTAATTATTTTTTTCAATAATATTATTTAAATTTATAAATTTAAAAATAATTTACTATTAAAAGATATTAATATTAAAAAAATTCATATGTAACAATAATACACAATATATAATTCGGGATTACACTAATTTGTAAAATTACTTAATACAAAGAAAACCATAATTAAGCTCTATAGTTGACGACAAGCATTGTGAAATTGCCATATGTGTTCAATCAATTCCTCTTTCAATTGTCTATGCTACTGCCTATTTCGAAGTTGGGCATTTCTTTGGAAAAATTGATTGTATGGTGCAAAATCTTCCTCTCCCAACTGAGGTTGTGATAAGCCATTTTCGACATTGTCATACTCTAAGCCTTGAGCAAAATTTCCTGCATAAGTGTCTCTTTCATCCTCAACAATCATATTATGTAATATAATACAAGCTCTCGTTATGTTGGCAACCTTCTTCTTTTTTCAAAAGAGAGCTGGACCACGTATAATTGCAAAGCGTGCTTGCAACACTCCGAATACTCGTTCCACATCTTTTCTTTTCCCTTCTTGGTATTGTGAAAATAACTTGCATTTCTCCCCTTGTGGCTTTGAGATTGATTTGACAAATGTGACCCATTCAGGATAAATACCATCTGCTAAAATAGTATCCCATAGTATAATTATTACCATTAATAGTATAATTTACCTCCGGAGCACGGTCATTTAGAATATCATCGAACACTGGAGAATGATCTAACACATTAATATCGTTATTTGAACCAGAAACTCCAAAGAACGCATGCCATATCCAAAGGTCCGAAGATGCTACAACCTCAAGTACTATGGTTTCAATCCCACGATAACCACTCATGTACATACCTTTCCACGCCTTTGGACAATTTTTTCATTACCAATGCATGCAGTCAATGGTACACAACATGCCGGGAAAGCCACAACCCTCCGCCTTTTATAGCAGGCGTCGTACATCATTTGGATTTGGTTTTCGCAAGTATTCATCCTCGAACACCGAAATGACACCATCAAAAAATTTTTCCAAGCATTCAATTGTAGTGCTCTCGCCTATGCACACATAATCATCAAAAGCATCACCTGCTACACCATATGCTAACATCCGTATCACAGGGTGCATTTTTGAAGTGGTGACAAGCATCTTTTTCCAGTTGCATCAACCTTCTATTGGAAATACAGATAAATATTTGAGAGAGCGTCTACTATCTGAAGGATCACATGTCCTCTTATTCGAAATCTCCGTCGAAAAATGTCAGCATTATACACCGGTTCATCTGCAAAGTAATCTTGGAAAAGACGATCATGTCCTACTTCTCGATCTCTGTTGATCCATCTACGAAGAGTTGGGATAGAGCTTCTATATATCGATATCCTCTTCTTCTGAATCTTCGAATAAACACTCATCGATCTAATTATCTATGAGTGTGTTATCTTGCCGTTTTCTTTTGCCATACAAAGCCTCATTAAACATATCATCAAAATTCTAGCCATATCTTGAAATGTAATTTTTAGTACTCTTTCGAGGTGAGAAACAAAAGTTGAAATGGAGTTGCAGAATCATTGATAGTTGATATTTATAAGTGTGTCTGCAACAAGTACCTACTTCTCAATGGCTAGTTTTACAACGGCTACTTAACAGATAGTTTTGCAATGGCTACTTAACGGCTAGTTTTGCAACGGCTACTTAACAGTCACTTTCATGAACAATAACGGCACAATAATATGGACTAATTTGAAAAGTTATATCAGAAATGAATAAAACAGACTACATCACATACCAGTAATATACAATAAAAATAAGAACATACTACGTAACTCTACGAATACAAGGAACTATTAAGTAAACCACTTCGCAATTATTTTCTCACATGTAATCTCATGAAAAGCTCGTCGTTTTTCACTCATTGTAGACGTATCAACATTAAGTATTTGCATATCCATTTCCCTTTCCCTTTCCTTAGCCATCCTTTCCATTTCCCTTTCTTTTGCATTTATCTCCATTTCTTTAATATACCTCTGAGTTTGTAATTCTTGTTCTTTCATTGCTGCTTGAGTTTGTAATTCTTGTTCTTTCATTGCCGCTTGAATTTGTAACTCCTTCTCCTTTATTGCCATAATCTTTGCTTATGTGCTCTCTCCTCTTCTCTTTCTTTTTTCCTATCCATTAGTTTCTTTTCTCTAACATTCTTAATATCTTCCATGAGAGATAGTTTTTTAACAACTGATGATTTCTTTTCGCTAAGATCTTCAGATATTTGTACTTTTCCCTTACCTTTTCGCTTGCTCTTCTTTGATCTTTATGGGAGAACGGGAGAGTCCACACTGGGTTCGTCTGCCAACAATGTATCTGGGTTTGATGAGGATGAGTATGCTCCAGTTGCACTAACCTTAGTTCTCTTTGAGCCTCCACTCTGTGTAGGTAGTTGACTTCTCCATTTTTGCTCCAAATGAAGCATATTCCAATGCCTCTCAAAAGTGAATTTTTGACATTAATTTGTGGAATAAAGTCTATAGGCCAACTCCTTTATATCATCAGCGTTCGAACCACTCCTTATGTTTCAACTAGCTTGATCGCAGCAACCAGCAAATCGTGCAATAGCCTTGTTGATCTTATACCATCGTTTCTTACATGCAACTACCTCCCTTGTCATGTCGGAGTAAAATTCTACACAGTAGCTGTGAATTTGACTCCAAAATATTTCTCCCTTTTGATCGGTACCAACTATAGGGTCAGTTGAAACATTTAACCATGCACTGATCAGCATCTCATCCTCTTTCTAATGCCAGTGTTGAATATTATCTTGCCTCCGATCTTCAATATCATCATCATTGAGGTCGATAGCATCTAATCCACGAGAGTTGGCAAAATCTGAATATTGCGAATTTAGACTAGATTGTATCGGAGTCTGAGAGGATGGATTAAAAGAGCTACCAACACCAGATGAGTTATGTCTTGATGCACTAAATTGAGTTAGAAACGGCAAAGATGTTGGAGTAACATTTCCGATAGAGGGGTTAAATATGGATGAAAATGGAAAATGTGGTGTCTGTGAATTATGATTTTGTGGTTGGAATATAGGAAATTGATTATTATAAAGAGCTTGAAAATTGAAATTAGGAAGATTTTGTGAATTTGGATTTTGAAATGTATTTAGTAGTGTGAAGTTTTGATTTGAAACTTGAGAGTTTAAGGTTTGAGATTGTTGGGTATTTGGAGTTTGAGAAAAATTTTGTAAATAATTGAAAAAAGAGTTGAGTTGGTTTGGATCCATTTTTTCGAATAAAAAATAATATCAGCAGAACTTTGATTTCGTAAACTTGGAAGAAGATGAAGAAGAGTAGAAGAAAGTGTGAGAATAGAAGTGTATGTAAGTGGTATATATAAAGTAATAAGATATTAATTTATTAACAATAACGATAACATAGTAACGGCTAGTTTTTAACGGCTAATTTTGCAACGACTAATTTTAATAATGTGGTTAGCATTTTAAATTTTAAAAATAAAAATAACCAACCCAACCAAAAATTATTTTGTAAGGTGTAAAAATTAAATTTATTTTTTAATGTAAGTAAATTTAATTAATTATAATTTAATAAAATAATATAAATAATATTCAATATTAATTATGACATAAATAATTAATATAAATTATTAATTAAATAAAAATTTAATTATTTAATCTAATTAAATATAATTTAATTATTTAATTAATTATTATTTAAATAATTAATATAAATTATTATTTAAATAGAGATATAATTATTTATTATAATTATTTATTTTTATAATAACTTGCCAAGTGACAAGTTATTATTGGTTAATATGAGTCCCTTTGAATGGAGATTCTCTCTTCTTAAACTATGTGTAGAGACTCTATCTCTCTATGTTTCAACGGTAGGTTCCGTCACATGTCAGAAAAAGTTAAATGGGAACCCAGTCGTTGAAGGTGCTCTAAGAGCACCTCCAATGGGTGTAACAACCCAATTTTCGACAGGTCCGGATCACTGCCAGTCGTCGGGTGTTACTTCCCGGTAGCCCTTTAAAATTCTAGACTTGATAATATTTAATACATATGAGCCTTTCGTACTAACGGATCGCGTATGTCAACTTATTTTTATCATATAGTTGTTTTAACAAACCTATTAACAAAACCATGAACATCTTCAGAGATATACAATATAAAATAAATACCAAATTAACAGTAAAATTAAATTTAGCAATAAGATCACAGAAAAGCGTTCATACAAACTTGACACGCTTATATATATATATACAACTGACAACTTTCCAGATACCTAGTTCATATAGAAAATCCCTAAGCTGGTACCCGGGCTAAAAGAAAAGGAAATATCAAGTCCTATCCCTCAAAAATGCTACAGAAGTGAGGGAAAGCAAAGTCTAAGGAATGAATACCATCTATCGTACATTCTTTCCACCGTCGAGGCACAAGTTTGCAACCATCAGCTCAAGACTAGTTTCGAGCATCTCCTGCAGAGTCCGACAACACGTGCTCCTCTGGTACCTCTCTGAATATAACTCCTGTGACAGCGATCAAGTCTGGATCTCTCATCTGTGGGGGAAGAAAAAAAGGAAGGGGTGAGAACCTATATGGTTCCCAGTAAGGTGACATCGTGAAAGCGCATCTCTCTCGTGAAACCTAGAGTTTTGGCTCTATCGTAATAACTCGTTTACTAAGTCTCTCGGCTACTTCCGTATCATGGGCTCTGACATAACTCTTTCTTGGCATCTTTCTTTGGGATGAATGCCGTTCTCACGCTATTCTCTATGATTATTATTCCTAAATTTATTACGTTATTCTAAGCTTTGAGAAAGTTACGTCATAATATTAATATATAGACAAGAATCAGAAAATAGAGAATTAACAAGAAGCAAATGCACATCGCAGAAGGAATGAACAGTAAACAAACACAATCAAATGTGCAAACAATTTATGATGCATGCCTGTTCCTAGTGCATGCCATGAGCTCATGCGTCGGTTGTCTACCCGCAACCCGACGTTACTCGGAGCGAACCCCGAATATGGTTTCTTTACTGTGTCAATTAGACACCTTGGCATCACGGTTACCCGTGTCAATTAGGCCTTATCATAATAATGTGTATCACAGTAAGAAACAGTGCTATCAATTAGGCAAACATTCCCGCATTAGCAATCTCAGGCTATCCGTTAGGCGGGCCCTTTCGCATTAGCAATTTGGCACAAAGGCCCATTCAACATACAATATGCTATCAATTAGGCAGACATTTCCGCATTAGCAATCTTAGGCTATCAGTCAGGCGGGCACTTCTGCATTAGCAGTTTGGCACAAAGGCCCAGTCAAACAAATAACATTCAACTATCCTTTTCATTCATTGTTTCTTATTTCCTGTCTTTTCATCATGCCTCCGCATCACCTCATAAATTTACATACCTCCGCATCACCACATAACTAAGCATACCTCCACATCACCATATTACTAAGCATACCTCCGCATCACCCTTTTAACTTTAACCTTCCTAGGGGTAACTTGCATTCTTATTCACTTCTTAGCTTGTTTAGCCTAATACCCTTTTGGCGACCGGTTTTCTATCTAACGATTAATATCACAAACGGACTCGGACTCGCACAAATTTTATGTCCACATGTTCGTATTAAACTCAAGTTTCTAAAGGTCTAGAAATCATATTTTTCTGGGCAGTCTATCTCTAGCTATTGAGGAAAAACCGAGACTGTTATTCTAGGTTTGTAGGAACAGCACCTTGCTGTCTTGTTATGTGGTTTTTATGTTGTGAAAGCCTACGCACGGACTATCTCTCTTATCAAAGTAATTCTAGAGATCCTAACCTTTACTTTGAATTAGATTTTACCGCATTTGGACCAGAATTGAATTTTATACAAGGTTTTAAAATTCTGCTACTGCACATGTAAAGATTCAGAAAAATAGCAAGCAGCAGCGTTTTCATAAAATCCATAATAATTTCAATTATAATCCGTTACTTCTAAATTTTGGGTAGATTACACTCAAATTTCCTAAGTTTTAGAACAAACAAGTTTTAAGTTCATATCACTTCATTTGATTAATTAATTCTCAATTGGAAGTAATGCCCTACTTTCATAAATCAGTTCAGAATTTCCAGCAAGCAACCCAACTTCCAAGTGACTTAATTAAGTCTACAAAATAGATATGAACATGAAATTTGTACTCAATTAAAGTAAAGATGCAGATCTTCAAAACCCCTTTAGTAGCAACTTAAAATGTTACGTAAAACATAAGTTCCAGTGGTTTGAAATCGATGTTGCAGAACCAGGAAACCAGAAAAATTCTGTAGCAGCTATTGTTTTCAAAAATTCATATCTTTTAAACCACTTGGCCAAATCCCTTGAAATTTTTATGGCACATTCAAGACACACCTAAGTTTTACAAAAAAATAATTTTATCCAAAAAGGTGGTCCGGACTATTACCAGAATTTATTTTAAGTCACTGCCAAATATGCAGAAATTCTGCATCAAGTAATTCCAACAACCTCACATACCAAATCTTATATTTAAACCTAAAACTCCCCTAAAACCATAATTCCAACTTTCTTGTGACTAACCAAAGTTGCTAGAGTGATTAGCGCAATCCCAAAAATCCAGAGTCAATATTTTCCAAGTTTTCAAGTGCTTATACACAAGTGAACATTCATTTTTCTGCATCATGTTAAAAACAGAATTTCCACATGTACTTTCTATCGTTCATTCACATAATAAATCATCATTCATCATCATCCAACTGGGTTAGTTATAACAGAACCCATCTCAAGCATAACAACTTATACTACCAACTAATTCAATCATAAAACATGGCCTTTAGCCTTCAAGTAAATTCTGCACATAGCAACTTAAAACCCCAAATAACATTATCAAGCCTACAATTCACCAACAGCACCATCAATCAGTCACAAACATATCCTTCTAAACACTCGAACCCTTACCTCTTTTGAAGTTCAAAATTCTGTTTGTGCTTCTTCCTTGAATTAGAGATCCTAACCATACGAAATTGAAGCTTCGGTCACTCCCCCTACGAACAAGTGGCCGGTTCAAGTTTGAGCAAGAGAGAGTTCTCACTCCTCTTTTACTTATGGTTACCACTGTTCTAGCAGAAATTGAAATTAGAATGGCAGAAATGGAACAAGAGAAAAGAAGAGAATTTCTTTCTTTGAATTTGAAGAAGAAGAAGAGAAACAGAGTTGCCGGTTCTCACCCAGCAAGGATACTTCAAAGATTCAGAATGATGAGGAATGCAGTCTATCTTCTTGCTGTTGATGGCTCCTTCCTTCTCCCTCAGATTCATTTCATTCTTTCCTCTGTTCTTTCTTCCATTTGTGCGTGTTTTAATTTTGAAGAGGATGAAAAGCACTGGGTTCATTAGATAGAAGAAGAGGAGGTGGGATGAGGCAGTGCAGAGGTTTCGTTGGTTTCTTCTCAGTAAGACACATAAGGATGAGCATTTAATGGAAGAGGTAACCAAGAGGTGGAACTGGGGTTGGGGATCCTTCTCAGGTTCGGTCATCAGAGGAAGAAGAAGTAAGAAAATTAAGGCTAATCATAGTTAATTTCTCCTGATGATGGGCTTTTGATTCCGGTTCGGCTGAACCAAGAGAAAGAAAGCGGTTTAATGCGTGTTGGTTCATAGTTAACTAAACCTAATGATATATCTATACTGTTCTTTTTACTTATCAAGTTTAAATCCACCTTATTATTTTATAATGAGGTGATTCTCAGATATTTATCGAATTTCTCATCACAGAATTTCTGAGAATAACTCTATGGAGAATTGGGGTGTTATATCCCACCCACCTTACAAAAAGTTTCGCCCTCGAAACTTCGAGTATATCTTAAAGGTTATAAAACCACAGAAGACCCTATCTTAACTATCTCAACAACTATCTTACGCAAGAAAAGGTTTGATCCTAAAGGTGTTCGTAAGCAAAATCGATGGAAATTCTCCACATTCGTACTTCGTGTCACCGTGCTTGCACTGTGCATCACCCACATCGGGCCGTCTTGGATTTATCGTTACCATTCTCGTACTATTTATATCCCAACGTTTAACAATCAACCGTACTTCTAATACAGCAGTAGCATGCCACACAAATGTGGTCATCGGCGTTTAAAAGTTTCATGATCGCGGTCTATCTGATAATCGCAGGTGTTGCGAGAAATCCTATATCGATAAATTCATCCACTCACAATCATTTAGGTCTTATTCATTCCCAACAATCAACATCAAGGTAATCAGCCTTAACATATCAGGTCAAGTATGAATAATTCCTGAACAAGCGCTCGCAGACGATCATGCTGAATGCATCAATGAAGATACCCTAATAGCATGAGAAAACAAAAAGCAGAGTATGCAATGAAGTATAGTCAGTCCATTCCCAGGCTCTATTAGGAACGAACTGCTCTGATACCAAGTTGTAACAACCCAATTTCCGACAGGTCCGGATCACTGCCAGTCATCGGGTGTTACTTCCCGGTAGCCCTTTAAAATTCTAGACTTGATAATATTTACTACATATGAGCCTTTCGTACTAACGGGATCGCATATGTCAACTTATTTTTATCATATAGTTGTTTTAACAAACCTATTAACAAAACCATGAACATCTTCAGAGATATACAAGATAAAATAAATACCAAACTAACAGCAAAATTAAATTTAGCAATAAGATCACAGAAAAGCATTCATACAAACTTGACACACTTATATATATATATATATATATAGACTTATATACAACTAACAACTTTCCAGATACCTAGTTCATATAGAAAACCCCTAAGCTGGTACCCGGGCTAAAAGAAAAGGAAATATCAAGTCCTATCCCTCAAAAATGCTACAAAAGTGAGGGAAAGCAAAGTCTAAGGAATGAATACCATCTATCGTACATTCATTCCACCGTCGAGGCACAAGTTTGCAACCATCAGCTCAAGACTAGTTTCGAGCTTCTCCTGCAGAGTCCGACAACACGTGCTCCTCTGGTACCTCTCTGAATATAACTCCTGTGACAGCGATCAAGTCTGGATCTCTCATCTGTGGGGGAAGGAAAAAAGGAAGGGGTGAGAACCTATATGGTTCCCAGTAAGGTGACATCGTGAAAGCGCATCTCTCTCGTGAAACCTAGAGTTTTGGCTCTATCGTAATAACTCGTTTACTAAGTCTCTCGGCTACTTCCGTATCGTGGGCTCTGACATAACTCTTTCTTGGCATCTTTCTTTGGGATGAATGTCGTTCTCACGCTATTCTCTATAATTATTATTCCTAACTCTATTACCTTATTCTAAGCTTTGAGAAAGTTACGTCATAATATTAATATATAGACAAGAATCAGAAAATAGAGAATTAACAAGAAGCAGATGCACATCGCAGAAGGAATGAACAGTAAACAAACACAATCAAATGTGCAAACAATTTATGATGCATGCCTGTTCCTAGTGCAGGCCATGAGCTCATGCGTCGGTTGTCTACCCGCAACCCGACGTTACTCGGAGCGAACCCCGAATATGGTTTCTTTACTGTGTCAATTAGACACCTTGGCATCACGGTTACCCGTGTCAATTAGGCCTCATCATAATAATGTGTATCACAGTAAGAAACAGTGCTATCAATTAGGCGAACATTCCCGCATTAGCAATTTGGCACAAAGGCCCATTCAACATACAATATGCTATCAATTAGGCAGACATTTCCGCATTAGCAATCTTAGGCTATCAGTCAGGCGGGCACTTATGCATTAGCAGTTTGGCACAAAGGCCCAGTCAAACAAATAACATTCAACTATCCTTTTCATTCATTGTTTCTTATTTCCTGTCTTTTCATCATGCCTCCGCATCACCTCATAAATTTACATACTTCCGCATCACCACATAACTAAGCATACCTCCACATCACCATATTACTAAGCATACCTCCGCATCACCCTTTTAACTTTAACCTTCCTAGGGGTAACTTGCATTCTTATTCACTTCTTAGCTTGTTTAGCCTAATACCCTTTTGGCGACCGATTTTCTATCTAACGATTAATATCACAAACGAACTCAGACTCGCACAAATTTTATGTCCACATGTTCGTATTAAACTCAAGTTTCTAAAGGTCTAGAAATTATATTTTTCTGGGCAGTCTATCTCCAGCTATTGAGGAAAAACCGAGACTGTTATTCTAGGTTTGTAGGAACAGCACCTTGCTGTCTTGTTATGTGGTTTTTATGTTGTGAAAGCCTACGCACGGACTATCTCTCTTATCAAAGTAATTCTAGAGATCCTAACCTTTACTTTGAATTAGATTTTACCGCATTTGGACCAGAATTGAATTTTATACAAGGTTTTAAAATTCTGCTACTGCACTTGTAAAGATTCGAAAAACAGCAAGCAGCAGCGTTTTCATAAAATCCATAATAATTTCAATTATAATCCGTTACTTCTAAATTTTGGGTAGATTACACTCAACTTTCCTAAGTTTCAGAACAAACATTTTTTAAGTTCATATCACTTCATTTGATTAATTAATTCTCAATTGGAAGTAATGCCCTGCTTTCATAAATCAGTTCAGAATTTCCAGCAAGCAACCCAGCTTCCAAGTGACTTAATTAAGTCTACAAAATAGATATGAATATGAAATTTGTACTCAATTAAAGTGAAGATACAGATCTTCAAAACCTCTTTGGTAGCAACTTAAAATGTTACGTAAAACATAAGTTCCAGTGGTTTGAAATCGATGTTGCAGAACCAGGAAACCAGAAAAATTATGTAGCAGCTACTGTTTTCAAAAATTCATATCTTTTAAACTACTTGGCCAAATCCCTTGAAATTTTTATGGCACATTCAAGACACACCTAAGTTTTACAAAAAAATAATTTTATCCAAAAAGGTGGTCCGGACTATTACCAGAATTTATTTTAAGTCACTGCCAAATATGCAGAAATTCTGCATCAAGTAATTCCAACAACCTCACATACCAAATCTTATATTTAAACCTAAAACTCCCCTAAAACCATAATTCCAACTTTCTTGTGACTAACCAAAGTTGCTAGAGTGATTAGCGCAGTCCCAAAAATCCAGAGTCAATATTTTCCAAGTTTTCAAGTGCTTATACACAAGTGAACATTCATTTTTCTGCATCATGTTAAAAACAGAATTTCCACATGTACTTTCTATCGTTCATTCACATAATAAATCATCATTCATCATCATCCAACTGGGTTAGTTATAACAGAACCCATCTCAAGCACAACAACTTATACTACCAACTAATTCAATCATAAAACATGGCCTTTAGCCTTCAAGTAAATTCTGCACATAACAACTTAAAACCCCAAATAACATTATCAAGCCTACAATTCACCAACAGCACCATCAATCAGTCACAAACATATCCTTCTAAACACTCAAACCCTTACCTCTTTTGAAGTTCAAAATTCTGTTTGTGCTTCTTCCTTGAATTAGAGATCCTAACCATACGAAATTGAAGCTTCGGTCACTCTCCCTACGAACAAGTGGCCGGTTCAAGTTTGAGCAAGAGAGAGTTCTCACTCCTCTTTTACTTATGGTTACCACTGTTCTAGCAGAAATTGAAATTAGAATGGCAGAAATGGAACAAGAGGAAAGAAGAGAATTTCTTTCTTTGAATTTGAAGAAGAAGAAGAGAAACAGAGTTGCCGGTTCTCACCCAGTAAGGATACTTCAAAGATTCAGAATGATGAGGAATGCAGTCTATCTTCTTGCTGTTGATGGCTCCTTCCTTCTCCCTCAGCTTCATTTCATTCTTTCCTCTGTTCTTTCTTCCATTTGTGCGTGTTTTAATTTTGAAGAGGATGAAAAGCACTGGGTTTATTAGATAGAGGAAGAGGAGGTGGGATGAGGCAGTGCAGAGGTTTCGTTGGTTTCTTCTCAATAAGACACATAAGGATGAGCATTTAATGGAAGAGGTAACCAAGAGGTGGAACTGGGGTTGGGGATCCTTCTCAGGTTCGGTCATCAGAGGAAGAAGAAGTAAGAAAATTAAGGCTAATCATAGTTAATTTCTCCTGATGATGGGCTTTTGATTCCGGTTCGGCTGAACCAAGAGAAAGAAAGCGGTTTAATGCGTGTTGGTTCATAGTTAACTAAACCTAATGATATATCTATATTGTTCTTTTTATTTATCATGTCTAAATCCACCTTATTATTTTATAATGAGGTGATTCTCAGATATTTATCGAATTTCTCATCACAGAATTTCTAAGAATAACTCTATGGAGAATTGGGGTGTTATAATGGGCAAGAAGTTGAGTCCCTATTTCTCACATAAGCAGTGGCGGATCCACGGGGGGACCTAAGGTGGCCATGGTCCCCCCCAAAATTTTTTAAAAAAAATAGTAAATAGACAAATAGTAATAATTAATAATATTAAATTTTTTTATATATAATATTAAAAAAATATAAGTTACAAAATTTTATAAATTAAAATAACTAAAAACTGCACTATGTATTGGATATTTGAATTATTGTTGCTCTTGTTAACAAATAGCCTATTCTAATAATTAATAAAAATGGTTCTATTATACTAGCCCAAGCCCATACTATTAATTAAAGTAACCTAGTATTTTTTTCAAATATTTGTTTCAAACCATCAGAGGCATCAACGCCACTCTTCTCTCTCTTTTAGTGGTTCCCAAACTTTTGGTCTTCTACTCTTCTCATTCTAATTTTCCTTCCATACTAAAACAAGACATATGAAGAAAAACCATTGAAGAGAAGTGAACAGCAAAATATTAACCATTGAATGCACAACAAAGATTTAAAGAGGTATATTTTATTTTTTTTTTAAGTTAATAACAATGTCAAGTATTATTTATATTATTTATTTAAAATAATTAATTTATTTTTTTTATAATGGACAGTGTTCAAAGATTGAAGTGAGGACAAAACTCAATAGAATTATTTTTTGGTGATACTTAGAACAAAAAAATAATCAGGTAAATCAATAATTTTATTTTTGGTTATTATATATTTGTGTTTCTAAAATTATTTGTTATTGCTCAATAGGTTTAATATTTTTTTTTTAGAAAATAATATGTATGCAATTATTTTTGTTTTTTTTTTGTTAGATAGTTTAAGTTAAGTTAAAAATGTCAAAGATGAAAACAATTCACTCATTTTTCAAGAGAAAAGAGAGAATATATGATGAACAAAATTCAGCTTCAGATTCTTTGAGTAATGTTCAAAATATTATTGAACAACCTGTGACACAACTTGTTGAGCAAGATATTCAACCCCCTGCTTCCAAAATAACAAGGACTGAAATAGATCAAGTTAATATTGATACATTGATGCGTGATCCCGGAAAGCGTCCGCAAATTTGGTTTCAAGTTATTCAGTGTTTGCAACATATGCAATCTTGTAAAGAATTTCTATTCTTTAGATTTTTCTGAGCAAGAAAAGATTCAATTGGATTATGAGTTACAACATTATGAACTTGATGTGGTTAAAGCTCCAGATTTTCAGAATTTGTCTACTCTTGCTGAATTGTGTCAAAAATTGACAGAGACAGGAAAATCAAATATATATCCTTTAATTGATAGATTAATTCGTCTTGTTTTGACTCTTCCTGTGACAACAGCAACAACTGAACGGGCCTTTTCAGCTATGAAGATTATTAAAACAAGGCTTCGAAACAAGATGGAAGATGAATTTTTAGCAGATTGTATATATTGAAAAGGAAATTGCTTCAAAATTCACTTCAGAGATGATAATTGATGATTTTAGTTCCATGAAGCATCGTCGAACAAGTTTAAAAATATCAAAATCTTAAAGTATGTAGTTGAATATTGACTTTTATATAATATAATTATTTTTTTGATATATATGCTACAAATCATATTTTATTAAATTTTTGTTATATTTATATTTAATTGGCCTCTCTTATGAAATTTCTGGTTCCGCCACTGCACATAAGCATAAACTTATCATTGGAGAAAAGATAAAGGGAATTCTTATACAGCTTTTAAAAAAAGAGAGTTCCTCTGAATAAGGACTCATAGTATCCAATAATAACTTGCCAATTATTATAAAAATAAATAATTATATAAAATTTTAATTATATTAAATAATTAAATAATAATTAATTCAGTAATAATTATAATAATTAATTATATTAAATAATTATATTTCTATTTAATAAATAATTTATATTAATTATTTAAATAATAATTAATTAAATAACTCAATCATAATTAATTTATTAATAATTATAATAACTAATTAGATTAAATAATTAAATTTCTATTTAATTAATAATTTTTATTAATTATTTATATCATAATTAATATTGAATATTATTTATATTATTATATTAATTTATAATTAATTAAATTTATTTATATTAAAAAATAAATTTAATTTTTATACCTTACAAAATAATTTTACAAATTAGTGTAATTTCGAATTATATATTGTGTATTATTGTTATATATGAATTTTTTTTTAATATTCATATCTTTTAATAGTGAATTATTTTTAAATTTATAAATTTATATAATATTATTAAAAAAATATTTACATAATTTTAAGTATTTTAATTAATTAATTAAGTGGGACCACAATAGGAACTAAAGTTAATTCCTTCTAACGGAGAAAAGAGAGATGGTTTGAGTTCTTAATTACTGTTTATGACAAAAATATTGATGTGGAGTAACTATTTATGACAAGTGGACTATAAATAGGGACTGAAATGAGTTTCCTACTAGAAATGGTCTAAAAGCAACTCCAACGGGTAAGAAGTTGATACCCTATTTTGGATAGAAGCAGGAACTTATCGTTGGAAAGAAGATAGAAGAAGCTCCTGCACAGTTTTTGAAATGAGAGAGTCCCTCTGAATGGAGACTCATAGTGTCCAATAATAACTTGTCACTTGGCAAGTTATTATAAAAATAAATAATTATATAAAATCTTAATTAAATAAATAATTATATTAAATAATTAAATAATAATTAATTCAATAATAATTATAATAATTAATTATATTAAATAATTATATTTTTATTTAATTAATAATTTATATTAATTATTTAAATAATAATTAATTAAATAATTAAATTATAATTAATTTATTAATAATTATAATAATTAATTAGACTAAATAATTAAATTTTTATTTAATTAATGATTTATATTAATTATTTATATCATAATTAATATTGAACAATAGTTATATTATTATATTAAATTATAATTAATTAAATTTGTTTATATTAAAAAAATGAGTAAAGTATCGTTTTTGTCCCCAACATTTGGGGTAAATCCTATTTGTATCCCTAACGTTTAAATCGTCCTATTTGTATTTCTAACGTTTGTAAAAGTGATTCAATGTTATCCTGCCATCAATTACACATCATGAGCGCTCTAGTTTGAGTTTTAAAAAACTCTTCTTGAAGTTAGAATACAAATATTTGGAATATAATCGATGATCTACTCCGAAAAATAGCTCATCAAATGTTGAAACTAATTCCTACAACATTTACATAATTCACTTTTCTGGGGACATAATTGAATCTAAATACAAATAGTGGGTCTAATATTAAAATCGAACACATCCAAGTGAGACCTAATTGAGAATAATTGAAAAATATAATCTGATTTGTTAGTATAATTGATAGTGGGATAACATTGAATCACTTTTATAAACGTTAAGGATACAAATAGGACGATTTAAACGTTAGGGACACAAATAGAACTTACCCCAAACGTTGGGGACAAAAACGATACTTTACTCTAAAAAAAATTTAATTTTTACACGTTATAAAATAATTTTTGGTTGGGTTGGTTATTTTTACTTTTAAAGTTTAAAATGCTAACCACTTTATTAAAATTAGCCGTTGCAAGAGACAATTCAAATAGACAGCGGTATAGACAACTGAAAGAGGACTTGATTAAACACATATGACAATTTTATAATGATTGTCGTCAACGATAGAGTTTAATTATATTTTTTTTGTATTAAGTAATTTTACAAATTAGTGTAATTTTAAATTATATATTGTGTATTATTGTTATATATAAATTTTTTTAATATTCATATATTTTAATAGTAAATTATTTTTAAATTTATAAATTTAAATAATATTATTATAAAAATAATTATATTAATTTTAAATATTTTAATTAATTAATTAATTAAAATTACAATAATAATTAAAGTTAGTTCTTTTTAATAAAAAAAATACTTTGAGTTTTTATTTATTATTTATGACGCAAAAACTAATTTAGTTATTTTTTTTATAATAAATGAGATATAAATAAAAATTGGAATGATTAAAGATGGTCTAAGAATCTAAATTAAAAATCAGACTATTAAATAACTTAAATAACTTAAATAAGTTTTTTTGGAAAAAGAGTTTAAAGCATAATGACTTTTATTAATAGTAGCTTATAAATAAGTTATTTTGTGTTTGGATTTTTAGTTATAAAAGTACTTATTTTGAAGTTGTAGTGTTTGGATAAATAACTCAAAAAATAATTTTTTTTTTACAAAAGAGGATGAATATTAAAATAACGATAATAACAAATATTTTCCAATATTGAATGTTGATTTTACCTAATCTAATCACTAATATTGTGTATGATATGGTAGGTGAAAATAAAAAATAACTATAAAATGTGTCAATGTATATTTTGTTGTTGTTTTTTATTTTACTCCTATTAGAACTCCCTTCTCCTTTATTGAGATCAAGAACTTGCTATAATTAACTATGAAAATAATAGCAAGCTATAAAATCACATGTGAAAAAAATAAAATTAAAACTAAAATTTCATACCACAGTTAAATACAAATTTAATAATAAAAAATAGAGTGATAAAATGATAAAAAAATACTTAGAAGGAATATATGCAGTAGGTTGTTCTTCAGATGCAATATTGTCTGAAAATGAAAATGGTGGTAGAGGATCAATACTTTCATCAGATGAATCATTACGTGAAAATGATAGTGAGGTTTGGAACATTGCATGAGAATGATGGTGGAATGATGGTGGAAGGCCAATGCTTCTAGCAGACCTTGAGTGAAAATAGTGGTGAAGAGTCAATTATTTTTCACAGAGTAAATTTTTTTTTGTTTTGAAATTAATTTAAAAAAAAAAGTGGTAGAATGACTTATCAAAAAGTCGAGAAGTCATCTATTTCTACTTCTTCAAAAAGCTGTAAATTAACTTTTCGAAAAGTTAAAAACTTTTTTTTAAAATGGTGCCAAACACGCAGATTATGACTTTTCATAATCTAAAAGTAAAAAAAAGTAACTTATGCTACTTCCCAAACGGGCTCTAAGAGAGTAAGGTTAGTTCCAAAGATAGTTGAGACCAACACGCTACTTTGCAGAACTGAACCTAACCTTTTTCCATAGAACAACAAATATCAATAATAATAATTAGAAAAACAAAAGTCAGTCGCAACCTTCACTCTCTTTTTCTCCTCTGCGATGGGGAAATCATTTCAATCTTTTTCTCCTCTTCGGATTGTGTCATCTGTAAAGTCGCAACGCCCAAGGCTGACGCAACCGCCCAAACCATCCCCGTCTCAATCTCCCACTAAGGAGCACCAACGGACGCCCCTCGCCGCGGTGGTTGCCGACTGTGCAAGGCGGTGGTTCCATGAGACACTCCAGGAGGCCAAGGCTGGCGACGCCGCCATGCAGGTTCTCGTTGGACAGATGTATTACAGTGGCTATGGCGTTCCTAGAAATCCGAAGAAGGTTCACTTCTAATTTTATTTCTTTAATTGATTCTACTATAACGGCACAATTAGACTCACCTTCTAAGCGGTTATTGTGTAATTGTTGTTAGTGAAGCCTAGCTTTTAGAAATTGGAAATGAAGCTGTGATTGAGTGTAGGTTCCATAACTTGGAAGATGTACAAATTGCATGAATTTTTTTTTACTAGAATGTTCATATTTTCGTTTCTGTTATTTTTTTCTTTGGAAAAAAATTGCATAAGTTTTGAATTTGAAGTCGAGATTACATCATATGGCTTCAGAGTGTTGCACAATTGGCAATCAAGTTGCATGCCTGCAGTTAATTGAACTTGAATATGTATATTTGTTTGTTATTCCCTGACTTATGGTTTATGATTTATGATTTATACTGTTCCACACTTGGAACTTTGTCCATAGGGGTATGATTGGATTAGTAGAGTATCCAGAATTCGGAGCTCAGTTTGGAAAGTGAACAAAAAGCGTCCAGGTAATTCAGCATCCCTTGTGAATTGAGATATTGCACGGTTATATTTCCTCATTGGAGATCTCTGCTTTGTTAATGTATAGGTTACAGAGCAAGTGATTCAGATTCATGTGAACCGGAGGTCAAAACGAAATCTTGTCGTTAATTTGTAATACAAGGTAATGATTTAACTTCATTAATTACGAGTTATGGGATGAGTTTCAATTTTACAATGATAAAGCATATGCTGTGATAGCTTATTGTCACCATATCTAGTGCATATTCACTATAGCATCCCAAAATTTAGTCAAACCATGTTAACTGACAATCAGTAATCTACTTTATTGTTGTATCTTCTTAGTTATGTTGTTGTGTGGTCCATTTTCAAGGTGTTATATAACTTAAACCAAAATGTCAAGAGTGTAAGCCTTATTGTATAGCTTATTAATGACCAGAGCAGTCTTGTATTCTTCCTGAAAACTGCATATTGAGTTCTAATTCACAGTCCTCCATGTATTAATTACACATCTTCTATCACAATGAAAGTATCTCTTGCAGTGAGTCTCTTTGCAAATTTCTCTTGCTTATGACAAACTTATTTGGCAATGCTGAATACTAAATTCTAACCAGCATGGTTGTGTTGAATGTAACAAGGAAGATTGATGCAGTTGCATGTTGAGACTTCAAATGTTATATCCTTTTAGAAATCAATTTTATTTTATTCTTTTAGGTGATCCTTTTGTTGTTTTGCCTATGGGTAAAAATTAATTCACTTACATGAGACATCCAAAATAGATGCTAGTTCCCAGCTCTAGACTTCCTTTGAATTTTGCTCATCCTTGTTCCGAATGATACTGCCTGAATGTGTTGGACAGACGAGGTTAAGAAGGCAGTTGCACTTTCTTTCTAGGCATTGATTGGATTAGTTGTTCTTCCTCTTTCGATGTTCATGAGTTTAATAACACTAATCTGATTTTATTTTGGTCCCATCTGCTTCATATATTGCATTGTCTTTGTTACTGCCAAGGCACCAATAATTGCTACAAGATGGTCACAATGACATCACCAGAAGTCCAAAACAAAGGAATAAATAAGAAGGTAGACACAATGTATAATGTTTCTAGTTGCAGCATTTATGAGCCCTAACTGGAACCATTTTAGAGTATGTCTACCTACTTCATGGAATGTTATGAATGATCTTGTGTGAGGCATCCACCACCATTAGTCCATGACATATAAATATATAATTGCTAATGAGAGCTGTTGGTTTTAATTTAACCCAATTTCACTTTTAATGTTTGATGAGCATAACATCCCATCCAGGGTTAACATGTTGACATATAGCGCCTGTAATGGGTGTAGCCTTATGCTAGAATTCTAGATGCTGTTCTGAGAAACTATTAGAGAAATAAAATTGCACCATTACTAACAAGTATAAGTTTTGGCCTAGTATAAGCACTTGATCTGACAATAACAAATCCATAATCATTGTTAGGCTTTGATTGGTTACAAAATTAACTGGTTCACATGCTTTATGGTTGTTCTTAAGTCAAGGTCTGCCAATTAGAAACTAGGGGACTTTAGATCATGATTGGATTTATTTCTGTTGCCTTTTCTTGGGCTACTTCGAAACTACCAGCAGCATTTGCCTATTAGGATCATTTTTAACCTTCTGTTTTCCCTTCTAACATGGGATTCTTCTTATTTTTGCAGTGATATGATGTCAACAACATGAGACATTTTGGTATTCTGATATACAGTGTATACACAGCTTATTTTTATATATTTTATTGCATGTCCCATTTCTTAAATAACTCTTGCCTCAATTTCTTTCAAATTGTAAGTATCTATGTTAATCCTCACAATTGTAATTGTAGTCCTAAACCCTAAACCTTATTTTTATATCTTTTTCCTAAACACAATTGTATCCTTAACACCCCCCCCCCCCTTTTTTTTTCTTTTTTTTTTTCCCTTTTTGTATCTGGTGGTACTGAACTGCACTCAATAAACATTATTGCTTTCATTTGTCAGCCCAGTGAAGAGGAAATGTTCAACTACTTGTTTCAAATACATCCAAATTTAGCAGTGCAACCCAATTACCCTACGTTTTTAAGTACTTCATAATATCTTAGAGTACTTGTCTCAAAATGCTTGATAAAGGAAATACTACTTGATCTTTAAGAAATGGTTTATAAACGTGGTTTTCTTAATCAAGTTTTTAAATAGTACATAATTTTGTTAAAATATAGTTGCTCCAAATACATGTAATTCGTTAACATAACATGGAAAGAAAGAGTCCTTCTATTTGAGTTTATCAAGTGGATTTGATAAAATTGATGCTTTTAGCTTCTGCTTCTCTTCTGTCCTTTCTCCAGTCCCATGGCTTCTCAGGATTTGACAAAGCCCATAATCCAACTCGCCTTTCTCTAGCTTCTCTTTCCCACTACAAGGAAAACCAAATCAAATAATTGGTTCTGATGAATAATGAAATTTTGGAAGGAAATTTAAACAGTAGCTGAGCACTAACTGTTTTCAGTTCTTCTCGTTTGTCATAGGCTTTATAGTGCCATGCTAAACCCTTCTTTAGCATCAATTCCTTATTATAATAAATCACGAACATAAATAATTGTTACTAAGCTGCATAGAGTATTACAATCACAGAGCTAGAACTAGAATGATTCACATAGAAGTTTATAAATTTATTACCTGCACAAAAACTCCATTATAGTAAACATCACTCACACAACGACCGTAGCGATCTTCTCCATAAACAAGGATCCTCAAAGATTTACCTTGAACAGCATTTCTTAGTTCCTTTTTAGCTACCTTTCCATATCGCATTGAACTTTCCGGTGCATCAATTCCCCTGTTTTGTTCACACACAATGCTAATTCAATGGATTTAAATTAGCCATAGCGTCCAAATTGTACTACAGCATTTGATGTTACCTTAGTCGAATTCGATACTTTCTAGCCAGGATTTCCTCATTTTGAATATTAAGAACCCTAAATCATAAAGCAACAAACTGCATTAGAAATATACTAATTTTATCTAAGGTTAGAAACACATTCAGTAGGAGTGAGTTAGTGGTGTGATAACCTATATCCGGAATCGATAATCTCTCTATGGAATGCATCAGCCTCTGCATGGTTCCTCAGAGCACAGGCTTCCGATCTTCGCAATGATGCGGTGAGCACGTTGGGAGGGACACATGGTGATTCCCTGGGATCTTCTGTGCTAACATAAACTGTTATACCATCACCATCTTCCACTTCTTTTGCATCAACCTAGATCCATTGATATATAACTACCACGTTTTCATCATGATTTTACACATGATTTAGATTTAAGGATAAAGCAGACCAATTTCCCTTGAAGTAAGGCAATATTAGGTATGGCATCTCTAATATTATAGAAGTTACAAGAAGTCGATTTTCTCAATTTTATTTTTCAATTGATCTAGTCAAGTGTGATATTTTACCATTCAACTATTTCTCTCACATGTCAATTGAAAAGATCTATTCCTTAAGTTATATGATACTTGGTATATTTGAATTTTATAAAATTTGACATTAACTTCTAAATAGTACTAGGACCTAGCATGAGCTATAAATAAAAGACCTAACAAAGTTTAAGGGATTCAACTATTTGTATTAATGACATCCTCTTGAAAAGTCGGAGTCTCTTGCAGGTTCCTCCACTCAGAGCGGATCAAACTAGTGAGGACATCATCAAGTCCGGATAAACAAGTTAGAATAACTTCTTTTAGAAGGAGGTACTATATGTAATGTCACCTGACCACATAATTTGCCTTTAATTTAATGGACTGAATTGAAATGTAATTCTTACCGGCAAGGTGTGCATTTCAAATTTTACTCCATTGGTAATAGAAGGGGATTTGACTTCATCTTGTGGTTGGGGAAGACCATAGAATGCTAATAATCCCTATAAATGTAAACAGACATATCAAACAAAATTTTCTTTTATTAAAAAATAAAAATAGTGTCAAACCTCAGAAAAAGTTTGTAATTATAAGTGATGCAAACCTCAACATCTGCCTTTTGATACTTCCTCAAGGTGTGAGTGACAAGTGTGGATGCTTCTTCAGATGTGGTGGGAAGGGGTTTTGCTTCTTTGCAAGAATCTAACAATTTTCTATACCTTCACAGTTTTGTCCAAAAATATTGTAAAATAATACAGAAACTGCATGAATTGTTTATAAGTCAACGGTTAACCTTTTATAGTCAATACCATTTAGCCTGATCTGTTTTTGGGGACACAACATGATTGCTTAACCTTTCTGGGACCTAACGACATTAAAGGAATAAAAGCAAACAAATAAACAAACTGAGATATCTCAAAAACTTGTGCTAGAAAATAAAACGTAGTTGCATCAAGTAATTCCTAGTGCATATTCTGTAAGCATCAATGGCTCAATGCATCATCGAAATAGGGAAGCATAAGTATATATACCTGAGAGGTAACACCAAAGTGAAGGAGATCATGAGCAAGTGCTGATACACCTAAGGTGGTGGCAGACTCAAGTGAGTCATAGTCGCCAGCATTTTCCATGCTTGAACTATGGGAAGCTCACAATTTTTTAAAAGCAGGTGAAAGCCTGAAGGCACAGGAAACAGATAATGAAGGAAGAGAAGATCTTGGTTGCTTCCTTTGCTTTCTTTTGCTTTTGACTGGGACTAGGCCACTAGTACTGTACATGGATCGGTTTTAATTATTACATTAGGATTCAATATTAGTATTTTACTAGATTTATTTCAAAGTTTTGAATTTGATTTTAAATTCATTTGAAATAAATTAGGTTAAAACTAGGATTTTTTTAAACAAATAAAATAAATATAAAAATTATAAATATAGAGACGTGTTAAAAAAATCATGTTTTTATATCTTATTACTTATCACGTCCTTAGACAAGACAATTTCTTTGCAAACGTATCTCATCCTTAGTGAGGACTATAAGTAAAAAAAACTAATTACGTATATAATCTACCGACTAAATAAGAGACTACCATTATTTTTAGGATAATGCTAGGTAGCCAAAAAATAATTACAATATAGAAATGTCATGTAAAAATTTTTATTTTCTTGATAAGTAAGTGATATACATCTTCCTTATCATTTATCCTCTTTATCACCTATCATTTTGCTGCATATTTAGAGTCATTAATGTTCTTTTCAAAATCAATTTCAGATTCTCTCAAATCAAATCTCTAACATCTCTCAATCACATTATTATCCATTAAATACAATAATTCTTTGCAAAAATTATGAAAGTTAAATAATTAAAAAATTTTAACAACTTCTACTATACAACTTATATTTTACATATAGACTATTAAAAAATAAAAAATAAAATATAAAATATAAACAAAAATTTAAAAATAATTTTTTAAAAATAATTATTAACTCGTCATATTAAAATCAATAAATAAGCATACATATGAATATTAAAAAAATATATTAAAATAATTAAAATCACGACCTACTAGTGCACATATGAAATAATTTGAAAAATATAATAAAACGTATAGTTTAAAATTTGATAATATTAATTATAAAAATTTATTAATTATAGACATCATAGGTATGAAATTATGAATATTATGAGTATAAATTATGGATGTTATTAATATGAAATTATAGATGTTATGTGGATAAATTTATGGATGACATTAGTAAATTTATCAATTGAATAAATTAATTTAAGATTTTGACATTTTTTTAAATTCAATTATGATAAAATTTAAAAATATTTGTGTTAACTTAATAGTTACTTATGCAATAACTAAAAAATGATACGTGTATGGTTGTGATATCTAATAAACATGAATTTAATTTTTAGATGTTAGTTGTATGTAATTATAGATGTTATGTATATAAACGTATGAATGTTATGTGTATGAACATTGTAGTACAATGTAATTATAAATACACATAAAAAAACAAAAAAAAAAACCAGTTTATTACCATACCTTATCAAAACTAGTGTGATTTTTCATATTCTCAAAAATTGGTTGACTGGCAATAACCTCGTCGGATGAGTCTATCTGTTATTCAAATTCTTCGTCAGCACCTTCTACCATAAAGGTTAACTATACAAAAAGTGGCTAATTTCACTATCAAGTATAACAAATAAAACACAATACTGTAATTTTAGGTGCTAATTTCGTTTTATTATGTATGTCAATGTGGATGTTAACTTCATGTAATTATGGATGTTATTCGTATAAACTTATTGATTGCGTAAAGCATAAACTTTACACGAATATTATGCATATAACTAAAAAAAATTAGTGAGCAAAATCAGAAGATTTAAATACCAATTACCAAAAGAAAGTTTAAATATTAAAAAAAATGCTTCTTATTTTAGCGATCAACATCATAAAATTATTTAAAAAAATTAAAGGTGTACATTTGAAACATATATAAAATGGTATATAAAACATTCTTCTAAAATAATTATTGGTTTTCCAGTTTTTAGTCTCTATAAAAATTAGGTTTTTGCTAATAAGAGATCCAAAGATATAATTAAGGATACTACAAATAAAAATTTGACAAAAAGATGTAAAAATAAATCAAAAGTGAAAGTATATCGTTCACATGTTACGAAAATAATTTTAAATGCTTCTATTTTCATAAAACTATTTCTAAAAATAAAAAAATATAACAAAAATAATAAAAAAATTTATTTTTCTAGACATAAATAGCAAACATATAATGATCAAGAATGTTACGCATATAATTAAAGTGCTAAAAAATACATAAAAAATAATCCGTGCTATTACCATACCTCATCAGAGCTAGTGTAGTTTTTCATATTCTCAGAAATTGATTGACTAGCAACAATTTCATCGGATGTGTTCGTCTGTTATTCAAATTCTTCAGCACCTTCTACCACAGGTACTATATTAAGGTCGAAATCAATTTCCATACAAATTACAATGATAAAAATAATTTCTTGTAAAATTTCTTGGCTTATACACTATTGTACTTGCAATGGTGTTATTCTTGTGATTTTTTAATGAATATTATTAAATTAACATAAAGTATATATTAGGATAGGTTTCATGTTTCATATCTCCAATAATTGATGATAAATACTAGACAAAGAATTAATTGTAATTATTTAATGTAATTGATATTATAATTACCGTTCTTAAATATAACTATTATTAATATTTATTGTATTTTTATATATAAAAATCAAATTATAAAAAGGAATATTAAGTATTGATTACAATAATGCCTAATAAAAAGGGATATGATTTTATAATTAATATCATTAATAAGTAAATTTGATAAGAACGGTGATAAGTAGAATGATAAGAGAGTGGGATAAAAAATAAAACTGATATTAAATGATATAAATGAAGTGAATTATGGAAAATTTTGGCTAATTATAGCTGAAAATTTTTGGTTACCAAACTTTTTCCTATTTTTAAACATATCTCATCTATAGTGAGAATGAGATACATGTATAGCTATATGGTAAGGACGAGATGAAGGATTGCTATGTGTTTATAACATACAGTCGAAAAAAAAAATAATACTAAAAATCTATTTTTTATTTAAACTTTATTCAAATAATATATAGATTAGATCTTAATACGTGGTCAGGAGGACATTTTTGTCATTTTAAAGCTAAAGGGCAGAATGATAATCTCGTCACGTTCAAAGATTTGAATACTAGAAGAAATGAGGAATTGTACCATGCCGGTCTTGGATATCAAGAAGACCAAGATTTCGGGAGGTGCTGAAATGACAACTCATAAGACCATTGGAGTAAGGCAGGATAACAAGAAGCCCAACAATATTTTTGAAATTTAATGAGAGGCATAATTTATTATTAATTTTCGAAATTATTAGGCCTTTATTTTAATTTATTTTGCTGTTAGAATTTGTTGAAAGATTTGATTTACTTTTAGTTTGCTGAGTAGTAATTTTAGGTATTTTAAATTTAAATCAAATCTGATTTAATCTGATAAGATCAAGTTTGATTTAAATTAGCTATCATATCTTTAGAAATTTAAAATTTAAATCAAATCTAATTTAATCCAATAAAATCAAATCTGATTTAAATTAGTTATCTTATCTTTAGGAGATTTAAGTTAAGTTATCTTATCTTATCTTTTTAGCTAGTTTGTTAGGGGGCTATTTAAACACTTTTGGTGAGATAATTTACACAACTTTGATGAATAAAATTTCCTTAGTGCTTTATGCACGTTTTTTTTAGTGTGATTAAGTGAAGTGAGTGATTTGCTTTACTTGTTGCATGGAGAAGATTGAGTGATTCAATTTTCATCCTTCTGATCTAGGTTGTCAAGGACAGGTTCTTTGAAGGTCTAGTAAGAAAAACCTTTTCGGTGACCTAGGTTGCTAAGAACATGTTGCTTAGAGGTCTAGTAGGAAAAATACCCCATTTATCTATCCTTTGTGTTTTCACTATGTTCTTTTGGGTGTGCCCTTTACTGAATAATCCTTATCTATTTTAATTAAAACCGCTAAGGCCCATTAATTTCTTATCAGATCTAAATTTTTTTGGACACTTTAGTAGAAATTTTATTCTTCAATTGTACGAAGACTCTATGCATATCCATACTGAGACTAACTTTTGTGGTCAACTCCTTGACCAATGGATATCTGATCTAAATTGAGAAACTCTTTGCAACTCTTTTCATGTATTTTCTCTATTCTTGGCATACATATATATAGTATGAGATTTGTTACTAGCTTCAAATTTGAATCTTTCAAATTTTATGAATCATATCATAACAATTTAAAACAGAATCAGTTAAGATCTCATCAAAACTTAGAATTCAAATTTAGAAATAGAATAACTAATAACTCTCAAATCTCATTTAGTATTCTCAATTATCATACTATTATTATATTCTTGGTGCTAGTAAAGAATACAATAATATTCCATTTGAATTAATACAATAATTTATTTGATCAAATCAAAATAATTTTACAGCAAAGATTAGAACATACGTTAGTGTGTGACCCCATAGATTCAATATTAAGCGGATGATAATTTAGTCATACTAAATTTACTAATCAAAATTGACGTCTACCAACACTTCTCAATGACCTGATAGTATAAAGTAATATATTTTTACTAAGAACCTGAGAAGAATAAAGTATAATTTTTTCCATCTTTTCAGCTCTTGGTTAACCCTTAAAGTATGGTTTAATTGTCAAACTCTAACTTGTTACCATTATTATAATGAACTGTGAATGACCTAAAAAACTCATTTCTTTATTCATTCAATCCCCTTGGCCAAAGTTTTATTTATTTCAATCATTATAATTATAGAGCTCAAACTCTTTATCGAGAGTTGACAGATTCTTTATTGACTAATCATTAATTCTACAAGTATTTAAATCATACCAAATGTCCATTCAACCAGCATCCTACGGTATTAGGTATCCAGAATCAAAGTATAATAAATACATTGTTAATTATTATGACAGTCGCATGCCAAAAGAAAACTCTATTACTATGTTCATCTTAAGAATATCCTATTAACAAATATGCGGTAATTATAACTATTAGGAATTCTTAAATTGAGTCAGTTCAATTGTCATATCTCTATATGCACTATCTATATATATAATTTAATAAATGAGATCTATTAATCTTCATCCAATGAAGACCACTATATATATTGATCTTTTCGGATTATTAATGTCTCTTTTTAATAATCCTATAACCAAGAATAATTTAGATTAAATTATAAAAGATTTATCTCTCAATATTATGAGCACTATCACAATGATAAATCTCTAAATTTAATCAAGGACTTTATTATATTAATATTTTAATATAATAACAATAACAAATTATTTGACACATGATTGATTGAATTATGGTCATACTACTTATTCCCAATACGAGATCCATGTAAAATCATTCTTTTAATAATACGATTAGATATCTTTTAAATTTATCCTTTAAACAACCTTTTATTACATTAATTTAAAAAATTAAACACAAACACATCCAAATAGAATTAATATTTTTTAATTTAAAATACAAATTCAAAAAATGTTTAAGTAAAACTACAATCCAACTATTCAATTTTAAACCTTAACACATCCCAAAAACATCCCCTTAAATATCTCAAAACACACTCAATTAAACCTTTCACCCATTCGTAAAATCTAGATCAGCAGTATCTCACACTCCTCCTCTGTTGAAGCACTCCTCACCCGCCCCGCGCTCTTCCCTCGTTGTACTCCTCCGTTACGCCGCACTCTTTTCCATCCTTGGCTCCTCCCATCTGTGCCGTGCTCCAATCTTTTGCCAGAATTTGGATGTATAACGCGCTCTTCGTCTTCTCCACCTCTTCTAGTTAAAGATTCTATTTTTCTAATATATGTTTTTATTTGTATTTGAGCGAGAAAGTTTTATTTTTGTAAGAATGACTCTGAAGCTATTATAGCTAAATAAACATAGTAACTGCTATCTTCACATTCATCTTTTTATGATTTTTGATAATTTTATATGTGTTTACATAATTTTACCAAAGAAATTTATATTATATGTATTTTCGAATGTGTTTTAAAATATTGTATTTATTATTTATTATTTTGAATTATCTTGAATATAATTAAAAATTATACCATAAATCAAATCTTTTTTTTTTTTCGAAAGACACCACTAAAAAACTATAAATAACGCTTTTGTTTGTATTTAAGGGAGAAAGCTTCGTTCTTGTAAGAATGATTTTAAAACTATCATAGCTAAATAAACAAAGTAACTGTTATCTTTATGCTTGATAATATCCATCTTTTTATGATTTTTGATAATTTTAGATGTGTTTTTACAAAGTATTTAGTTTGTTATTTATTATTTTAAATGTGTTTACTTAATTTTACCAGAAAAATTATATTATATGTATTTTTTATATGTGTTTTAAAAATACTTTATTTATTATTTAGACGTATATCTAATAATATTTAACAAAATAAATAAATAAATAAAAATAGAATTCTATAAAGCCAAGTGCATATAAGAAGATAGTGGTCTGTATTTAATTGGTTTGGAGTATTTTTTTTAAAATATGTTTTTAACGTTCCAAGATAAAATAACTAATAAAAACTTAATAATGTAGAAAGTTCAAAAATAAAAGAGAACTAAGAGATATAAAAGTTAAACTAAATCTCAATAGATACGATTTCTTAAAAAATCGAAAAATTAGTGATTAAAAAATTATTATAATTAAATGATTAGATTTAAAGGCGGTTTAAAGGATGAATAGCATTTCTTTTTTTTTTTTTTTTTCCAAAGTTAGGAGTGAGACTTAAAATTAAAATCTCTAAATAAAAATAGAGAGACTATATCATTTAAGTTATAGTTACTTAGCCACATTTCTCTTCTTTTAAATACTTATAATCTGTTAAAATTATATACATATTTTTTAGACAATAGCATAGTATATTTCTTCCATGATCACAATATGAGTGTGTTTGAAAGACATCGAATTATTAGGTATTTTTGTTCATATAAACTTCATTGATAACAACTCAATTATCAAACTTTAACACACACATCCAAGAAGATTTATCAAATCTAGATATAATAAACAAGGTATATCAATTAACAACTATGCTACATATATACTAAAATTAGCTATCAAAATCAGTCATTAATATAAAATATATGTTATAATATAAATTACATATTAAAAATAAATTAAACAATATGTATATTTTTAAATAAATATATAATAACTAATTTTAGTGACTAATTTTAATGTATAAATAATATTTTTGATCAATTAAATGCTCATTACTCATATCTATATAAGGAGCAAATTAAAAATGAGGAAGAAAAACAATCATATTTGTATTAAAAATATTTTTTGATTATAAAGATAAACGAATACATAAAGTATCATAATAGTATAATTTACTAGGTGAGGTGAGCTACAAAAAAAATTTAATATAAATATTAAAATTGAATAATTTTATTATGCATCATGTCTTCACTAACAACGAGATAGTTATACATTTATCTCGTTCCTACCATAGACAAAATATATTTAAAAATGAATCGTAGTGACTTAAAAAATTAAGAAAATAAAACAATGCAAGTAAATAAAAGAAAGGAAAGGAAAAAACAATGAGACAAAATGTTGAAGGTTGTAGATGTAATATTTTACCACATAAAATTTTATGTTTAAGTCGTAAAACAGAGGTGGTGAGGTATTACGACCTATAAAATAAAAAATATATACGTGGATATAACTGAAAGAATTTGTAACTAGGAACCTTGAAGAAAAGTTTAATCAAAAACTGCAAAAAAAAAAAAAAGCACATAACACTCGAAGATGAAAAACTGGATAAGTAGAAAAGGATAAGACATGAATATCTATAGAATAGAGTACTAAAATAACAGAATATCTAGCTCCAGACTTGACCTGTGAAGTTAAGGTCGGCCGGCGTATAATTACATACATATATAATACCAAAATATCCCACAACAGAAAACTAATAACCTGTTTCTCCTAGTTGCCTCTAGGAGGGACAAAACATAAAATATAAGCATAGGAGAATCTATATACATATATACAACACATAAAACAAAATACATTAATCTCAAAAACATCCAACTTCGCTTGCAGAGGAATTTCAGATGCTCAGCGAGGTGCATCTCGACCTGCATCTGAAAAACGATAACACCGGTTCTCAGCATGGTAAAGGTGCTAACGTATATAATATATAAAGTCTCGAAAAAGGTAGAGGCAATCCTAGAACTCCGACACTCAGAAATTAAACTTAAGGAATAAATTAAACCACAAATTAGGTAAACTATGTAAGTTTCTCAAATTCTGAATTTAATCCTAAGACAACACTTCACTTTTACCTCCTCCAACCCTCCGAAACACCATTGGAACTACTCTCGTCATGTCTCCGCTATACGAGGGGTCTCTCAATTGCAAATACAAGCAATACAGACAAAGCAAACACATATAGAGTACAAGTACGACAATTAGGCAAATAGCAATTAGAAATAAGTAAACAATTAGGCAATCCAAGATAATGCACACTCAATCAAAACATACAAATGTATATAATATATGTTTGCCCTATGCCTGATGAGTCTTATCTGTCGGTTACATAGCCAGCCCGACATGTCCTGCTAGCTAACCGTGGACAGTTTCTCTGTACGCGCATCCCCAAGTTCAAAATTATCCATGGAAAGAATCCCAAGCTGACATGTGGGAGACAACACCTCAAATTCAATTCATATATATATGTGCATGCCCATGGGAGAACCCGGAGAATTAAAGTACCCGGTCATATTTTACGTATAGAGGATCAACGAATGTCTAAAAAATCTTTAAACACATAAATCATGTGATCATTCAATCATAAATCATCAATGTCAATATCAATATCAATCTCATTTCATTTCAACTCATTCAACATTATCATCATTGCTATTAGTTATAGATCAGTTATCATTTATCAATTCATTGCCTTAACCACTCAACCATTCACTTCTCAATCTCTTCTCAACCTTCTATTTAACTTCTTCAACACGCCCACTCTTTTTCTAAAGTTTGAAGACTTGTTAACGGATTTTAAACAGGTGTTAAAAAAGTTTGAACTGCTCTGATACTATAATGTAACACCCTACCACACAGAGCTTTACACTTAAGTCGTAAAACAGAGGTGGTGAGGTATTACGACCTCTAAAATAAAATATATATACGTAGATATAATTGAAAGAATTCATAACTAGGAGCCTTGAAGAAAAGTTTAAGCAAAAATCCCAAAAAGAAAAAGCGCATAACACTCGAAGACGAAAAACTGGATAAACAAAAAATGATAAGACATGAATATCTATAGAATAGAGTACCAAAATAACAGAATATCAAGTTTCAGACTTGACCTGCGAAGCTAAAGTTGGCCAGAGTATAATTACATACATATATATAATATCAAGATATCCCAAAACAGAAAACTAACAACTTGTTTTTCCAAGTCGCCTCTAGGAAGGACAAAACATAAAATATATATTTATATCCAAAAATATCCAACTTCGCTTGCAGAGGAACTCCAGACGCTCGGCGAGGTGCATCTCGACCTACATTTGAAAAACGACAACATATGTATGGAATGAGAACTAAAGGTTCTCAGTATGGTAAAAGTACCAACGTATATAATATATAAGGTCTCGGAAAAGTCAGAGACAATCCTAGAATTCTGGCACTCAAAAATTAAATTTAAGAAATAAACTAAACTACAAATTAGGTAAATTGTCGAATCTAATTCTAACACACCACTTCACTTTTACCTCTTCCAGCTCTCTGAAACACTGATGGAACCACCCTCGTCACGCCTCCGCCATATGAGGGGTCTTTCAATTGCAAATATAAGCAATATAGACAAAGCAAACACATATAGAGTACATGTACGACAATTAGAAAAATAGCAATTAGACATAAGTAAACAATTAGGCAATTCAAGATAATGCACACTCAATCAAAACATACAAATGCATATGATGTATGCTTGCCCTATGACTGATGAGTCTCATCTGTCGGCTACGTAGCCAGCCCGACATGTCCTGGTAGCTAACCGTGGACAGTCCCTCTATATGCACATCCCCAAACTCAAAATTATCCATGGAAAGAATCCCAAGCTGATATGGGAGAGACAATACCCCAAGCTCAATTCACATATATGTACATGCCCATGCTAGAACCTAGGCAGTTAAAGTGTCCGGTCAGATCTACGTACAGAGAGTCAGTAAATGTCTCAAAAATCTTTAAATACATAAATCATGTGATCATTCAATCATAAATCATCAATGTCAATATCAATCTCATTTCATCTCAACTCATTCAACATTATCATCATTGCTATTAGTTATAGATCAGTTATCATTTATCACTTTATTGCCTTACTGATGCGTGAGCATCTTTCCTATTTTTTCCTAGTGAATTTGCATGTAATTTGTTGAGTTTAATTAAGAATTAATTATATGTTAGCCACAATGGATGCTATTTTGAGTTTTGTGCAATACTGTTTATTTTAGGTAGCATTCGGCTGGATTTGATGGAGTTTCTGCAGCACAAGAATCAAAGGAAATGGCAGCGAGGAGCGACGCGCACGCGTGCCTGATGCGTGCGCGTGATTTGGAAGTATCCATGGCGACGCGTGCGCGTGACTGACGCGTCCGCGTGACTCGCGAAAAAGACCATCGACGCGTACGGGTAACCGACGCGTCCGCTTGACTCGCGAAAAAGACCATCGACGCGTACGCGTGACTGACGCGTACGCGTGACATGCGCCACATGCAGAAAACGCAGAAATCGCTCGGCGATTTCTGAGCTGTTCTAACTCAGTTTTCAGCCCAGAAAACACAGATTAGAAGCTGCAGAATGAACAAAACATGTGGTCCCCACCCATCAACTGAAGACTTGTTAATTAATTCAAATTTAAATTCAAATATTATTTTTTAGGAAAAGATATGATTTTAGTTTTAGAAATTTGAATTTTAAATTTATTAGGATTAGTTATAAAAAGGATCCCAACATTAGTTAACAGGTGGGATTCCAGGACCACAACATTATTCCAATTTACAATTTACAATCCTTATTTTCACTCTGAACCTTGAGCAACTAATCCTCCATTGTTAAGGTTAGGAGCTCTGTCTATTTGTATGGATTGATTTTATTACTTTTTCTATTTTAATTTATGTATGGATTTATAATTTAAGAATTATTTTCGCTCTTTATTTTATGAATTTTGGTGGAACGGAAGTATGATCCTCTTTCTAATTGAGTTCTTGTAAAACTTGGAAAAGCCCTTTACTTGAACAACAGCTTGAAATCATATTCTCCTAAATTTTAATTATCTGGATTTAACGGGATACATGACATATAATCCTTTTATTTTTGGGTAATTAGAATTTTTGTGGCATATAAACTGGAATTTGATCATGTAGCTTCTAATTGGAATTAATTGACCAAGGAATTAGCAGTTAATGAATTTTAGAGAAGACTAGAAAGGTCTAAGAAATTAGGGTCTAGTCACATATAGTTTGCCATAAATTAAATCCTACATAATTAAAATAGTTAGTAAGAAAAGTTAATCCAGAAAAATAGATAACTCTGAAGCCTTAACTGCTTTCTCTATATTTTATTCCTCACCTATTCACTTGCCTGTCTTCAACTTTGAATTTACTTTTTAATGCTCTTTGAATATTCAAATACTATTTTCTGTTTGTCTAACTAAGCTTATCAAATACTATTGTTGCTTAATCCATCAATCCTCGTGGGATCGACCCTTACTCACGTAAGGTATTACTTGGTACCACCCGATGCACTTGCCGGTTAGTTTATGGACTTTAAATTCCGCATCACTTACCACTCAACTATTCACTTCTCCATCTCTTGTCAACCTTCCATTTAACTTCTTCAATATGCCCACCATTTTTCGAAAGCTTAAAGACTTGTTAATGGATTTTAAACCGATGTTAAAAAGGTTTGGAAAGATAGAAGATTGACTTAACACTTGAAAATATCATTTTTGGCTAAAATAGGAGGCTCGCGTACGCGAGACTATGTCCGCGTACGCGAGATTGTAAAACAGGGAGAGTGCTTGTGTCGCGTGCGTACTCTCGCATATGCGAGCTTTCAAAATTGGATTCTGCAAACGCAGGCCTTGCTCCGCGTATGCAAGATGTCTGGACAATGCCAAATTCCCGTGTCACATGCAGGTTCTCGCGTACGCATGTCCCACTTTTTCATCAAAATGACTAAGTTGCAGAAAATCATATTTTTGCACCAAACTTCGCACGGGCATAACTTTCTCGTTTTAAATAATTTTTTATCCAATATTTGAATGGCATAAACTTCACGGACCAAATTTCATTCTAAATAAGTTTGACATAAATTAGGGATCCGAAAGCCGAGTTATGGCTCAGCAGAGTTGGTCAAAATTCACTTTTTAACAAAACATCAAAATTCTATTCTTTTCAAAATCTTAATTTCAAACCCTTATTTTACTCCTCAAAACAACACCAAATTTCTTCCAAAACAATTCCAAACCCTTTTTACCCCTTTCTCAACATACCACTATCCAATTCCATCAATTTTTATCCAAGAAATTCCTAGTCATACCACTTTATTCACAAATCATCAATCTATTATTATCACTACTCATAATCATCATCAGACCTCATCAAAAACAATGATTCACCACATTCTCATCATCATTACATACAAACCTCATCAACACACTCAAAATCTTCGATTCAATTACAACCATCAACAATTGTCCATAATCTACTCATTTTTATCACAACACAACGTTTTCACCAAAGCTTGCTAAACCTTACAATTTCACTTAGTTCAACTTATCCTACGTTCAATTAGCCTAAGTTTTCACGCAATATTATATATTATCTACGAAAAACAAAATCATACATTGACCGATTCCTCCCTAAGCCAAAGACGCCTCAAATTTTACCGTTCCACAAGCTCCGACACTCCAACTCCACACCGAACGCGAACTCCCAGCCACCAAGGTTCAAATTCAACTTTCCAATACCACCAACTTGATCCAAAGACTCATAATTTAATCTAATACCAACAATATTACTAAAAATCTACTTAGGATTCATAGTTATTAATGATTCATAAGAGTTAGAGATTTTTCACATTGTCAACGGGAATTTGGGACAAGACTTGGCAAGTCCACTATGCTAGTTTGATCCTAAACACCAAAATTCAACTAAATCTCAATACCATTGTTCAAGATTTTTGAAAATAAGGGGGTGAGCAGCTGGGTGAGAAATTGAGACTTACCTACCAAATTGTTTGGTGGGTTTTGTAGAGCTCGACGCGGTGGTTACGTGGTCACAAACAATGCGGCGATCGGAGCTCCAAATCAAAAGTTATGAGGGATAGAAATTGGAGTGAGGGTTTAGGTGTTTTTCTTGTTCTTCCCCCTCTCTTCAACGTGATTTTCAGATTATGAGAGGAAGGGGAGCTGAATTGAATATTTGTATGTTGGGCCTTGGCTCGATTTTGGCCTGGTCTAACTGTTTTGGTCTATTTAACTTAATTTTGGACCAAAACTTTTGAAATTAGTGTTAAAATTCGTATTTTAATTATTTTTATTTTATTAAACTATAAAATTTAATTTTTTATTTTTTTAAATAGTAATTAATTTATTGACTAATTATTTATTAATTTTGTAGATTTTATAGCAAAAATGTATCATTATTTAGATATGATACTAATAATTTCTTTTTTTTTACCATGAAGGTTAATATGGGTAGCTAAAATTTTTATTTTTATTTTAAATCCTCCACATGATTGTAGTTGATACCAAGATAAATAATCTTTATTGTATATCTAATAACACATTCGATGATTCGAAGATCCAAATTTATCATGAATTCTAATAGAACAATCATTGGTATCCATCTCACTGCCTCTTGAACTTTATTTCAACGAACAATATCAAATTGAAAAAAGAAATAAATAGTGTTTGGAGGCCAAATCCCTGTCAGATATATCATGCTTGTCAACCAGAGTCTTTAAATTAAGAATAAAGTTTTACCTTTTTTCTCTTGCACAAAGTAAAAGCTTCCTTAATTCACGAAAGATGAAAAGAATCCAATTCCATCTTGCATATATAAATACTTGATCCATTTCACGCGGTTCCAAAAACGACCCTACTTTTCTTTTTCCCTTCCTCTTTCTCAGTTACCTTTCCTCTCTGTTGAAGCTTTAAGACACCAATTCAGCTTTCTAACACTCTTCCTCAATCAAAATGGCAAATGTAAGAGCCAAAAACCACAATAATTCTAGCATGCTATTCGATAATTTATTGTTTAGATTTTCTTCATCAATTGAACGATTAATCAAAATTTTTGTTGTCATAATCAGGTGGTGGAGTTGAAAGTTGGTTTGCACTGTGACGAGTGCATCAAGAAGATCCTCAAGGCCATCAAGAAAATTGAAGGTTTGTTAATTTTTCCATACTATAAATAGACCAAACTATACATTAATCATTTAATTGATATACTTTAATAAATTTCTTACAATTAATTACATTAATCATTTGTTCCAAAGATAAAAATGCTCATACACAATTCGAAAATCCTTGACCATTCTTAATCATTTAAGTAATCTCTTGTAAATAATGATCTGCTTCGTTCAGAGCAGAAATTACTTTGACCAAGTATTTGGATAGTTGAAACTAATTAAGAATTTTCCATAAATGATCAAGGATCGAAAAGGACATTTGTTCTAAAACTATACTTTGGTGTTATCATTATCAGATATTGAAACGTATAATGTGGACACGGAGATGAACAAGGTAACTGTTACGGGGAACGTTACAAGAGAAGAAGTGATCAGAGTTCTTCACAAGATTGGGAAGAATGCTGCTGTTTGGGAAGATGATACTAAAACCAACAAGTGAAGTTGAGTCTACCAAACTAGTTTAATTATTTCCTTTTCTGCACAAAATATATTAATAGTAATAGTACTTCTACTATAACTTACTGCGCTATATGTAGCTATATTATATATGATGGATGTGAGATTATATAACGTATATACGAATATAGTGTTATATCTACTTCAGTTTTGTATTTTGTTGAACTTTCTTTGCTTATATTACCAGTGTACTTTTACGCTTTTTTTTTCACTGGTAGATTTTGCCAGGGATGTGACTTTGTATTAGGATTTAGGAGTACTTATAAAAGAATTTAAAAAGAAAGTGAACTTGAATTTATTTGTAGGACTTGAGTTTATTCTCTATCAATTGTGCCAGCTATTTGTGTTACTATAGTCTGTTACAGAGGACTTTTAGAGTTGGGCGAGGTTTGAAATGAGAAAGAAAGTGCGCAAGAGATGGATAATTAGTTTTCATGCAGTAATTTGAAATGTTTACTTGAGTAGCAATCAGAGTATTTTTTTAGTTTTTATTAACAAGAATAGAGAAAGTGGTACTTAGATCTTTTGTGAGTTGTGAAGAGTGATAAATATCTGGTTGCTTTAGTTGTCGATGGTAATATTAAAAACAAAATAATAATTCAAGTGATGAAATTAATGTGACTTTGTATTAGGAGTACTTAAAACACATTAACATTGACTATTAAAAATGATATTCGGCAAAACAACAACAATAATAGTTTAAATATTAAAAAAATACTAAAAGGTCATCAATATTTTTTGTTTTTGTTATTAATTGGTCATTAATATTTAAAAATAGAGAATAAAATATGTTGTTAAATTATTAAATTAAAAAATTGAATTAATAACTAAATAATAACTAAAATCAATAAAATTTTGATGACGAATAATATTTCTATAAATATTAAAAGAAGATGAAAAAAAGAAAACAAAGAAAAAAACATAGAAACAGATCCTAGCAAAGCTAAATTCACATCCTTATCTTGAAACTGCCTCGGATTACGTATCCTCATCCATACTGCAATTGAGGTTATAGTTACACGTCATTATGCATCAGTTTCGGCGTCAACACTAGTCAAGTAAGTAAGCATATCATGTTTTTGCTCTGTATAACCAATAATAAGTATTAGATTTGATTTTAATAAAACGTTGACATTATTGACTACGATGGATTTCCTTGCTCATATATTTTCTCCAGTACGCATAATTTTGTGGATTTGCTAAAAGGTCTCGTGTCAAATATTATGCAAATATAAATAGGATGAGTGAGTGGATGCTATAACCACCTCACTTGAAGGCAAACCGTTAAAATTTGTTAACCCCAAAATACAAGGCTAGCCTCTAAGTCCCTCCTCTACATTTCAAACACTTGACAAGAAAAAAAAAATGTACTTTCAACAAGAAAAACTGTGTTTTTCTAATCTTTTCTTTTAGGTTCTTCCCACATTCACCAATTGCTCTTTGGATTATTACATATATGCATGGAGGTGAATAGGACAATAATGGTGTGTCAAAATCCACACAGCTATGGTCACAAGGATGTTTGGCACTTAGGCAACCCTCTAGATTCTCCAACTTCTCTTCTATTTGTTCAGGTTTCTTTAATCACCATGCTATCACAAGTGATTGAGGTTTGTCTCAAGCCATTAGGACAATCATCCCTTGTTTCACAGATTCTTGTAAGCTTTCATTCATGAACTTTGTTCCATCATCATTCATTAAATATTATGTATGAAACACCATGTTGACTCTTTACTTATTCATCATTGATTTGGATAGAGACTATAATTAGGTAGAGTCCACGTACCATTCAATTGTTTCTACAAAAATAAAGAAATTCTCTATAGCAATCTAACTTCAATTTAACAAAATAAAATCATGGTTATTAACAGGGTGGAGTGATATTTGGGCCATCAGTATTGGGACAAAAGAAATCACTAGCAAATGCTTTGTTCCCAATGAAAGGTGCCATGGTGCTTGAAACACTTGCATCTTTTGGCCTAATGTTCTTCTTCTTCATAGTAACGGTGAAGATGGACATTGCAACAATGTTAAGGACAGAGAAACAAGCCATAGCGATTGGTCTCTCCACATTCTTCATCACATTGGTAATCCCAGGTGGATTATCATTTCTATTAAAGAACTATATTTCTATGGACAAAAGCCTCTCAGAAGCTCTACCAGTCATAGCCATGTCACAAGCCATGACCGTCTTCATAGTGGTCTCCGTCCTCTTGACAGAGCTCAAGATCCTTAACACGGACATAGGCCGGCTAGCTATGTCCTCGGCTATGTCGGCCGACATTGTTGGCTTCTCATTGACAGTTCTAATGTTTGCAATAATGCAGAACAAGGGTGGCACCATTGTGTCCTTTCTTTGGATAATTCTGTCCATAGCTGCATTGGTAGTCCTCATCATTTATGTCATGAGGCCGGCCGTCATCTGGATGCTGAGGCGATCAGAAGGGAAGCCGGTCGACGAATTGTACATTGTTTGTATCTTTATCTTTGTTCTGATCGCCGGATTCCTCAGCGAACTTATCGGCCAGCATTTCATCATGGGGCCTATACTCTTCGGCTTGGCAATCCCCGAAGGGCCGCCCATGGGAACCACTTTGATAACTAAAATGGAGACTATATGTCTTGGATTCTTTTATCCAATCTACCTTGCTGTTAGTGGATTGAAAACTAATGTGTTCAAGATAAGCTTCCAGTCCTTTTGGATTGTTGGTGTTGTAGTTTTTGTGGCTTCCATTGCAAAGATTGTTGCTGTTATGTTGCCAGGGTATTATAGTAGTAATATGAGCATGAAAGAGTGTTGTATGATTGGGCTCATTCTGAATGCAAGAGGCATAGCAGAACTTACCCTTTACAATATGTGGAAGGGTAGCAAGGTATGTGCATTCTTTCTGGATTAGGATATTGTTTATGTAATCATTCTTTCTTTTCAACTCTATCTTTTTTACACACTTGATTTGGTGTCTATTTGAAACGCTTATTGAGTTCAAGAATATAGAAATTGGAAGAAATAAAAAATGTGTAGAAACTATATTATAATAAATGGTTATAGATTAGATATCTCCACATAAAACATTAAGAACATTCTCCATACTCGATTTTAATTCTATTTTATTTTGGGTTCTTCAAAATGCTACATCAATATTTATTGAACTAAATATCATTACTAGAACAATAGTCTGATGTACTTTATAGTTAGCAATTGGTAGTAATAGATTAGTAGATATTTTTAATAGTAGTCAGTATCACTATATATATGTTGTATCTTGTATCATATCAAACACAATTTCAGTACACACAAATCAACCAATAATAAGTTAGAAAAATAGAGATCTAAAGAAGACATTTGTGTGTATTGAAATTGTGTTTGATATGATACAAGATCCAACATATATATGGCAACTACTATCATAAGTACCTACCAACTATCTATTAATTATTAACTACTAACTACAAACTACAATGTAAGTCATGCTATTATTCTAATAGTTATAAAAAATAATTTGAGACTAAATACAAAATTTGTCATTCTAATGTTTGGTTTCAATTTAATTTTTTAAAAAAATTGGGATAAGTAATTTTTAGTATTTTTTGTTATTATTTGATCAGTACAAACACTAAATTGTCTTTAACAAATAAATTTTACTAATTCATGTATGCAAACTCTGAAAAATATGAGTTCAAACTGTATTGATTCATGTGTGCAAACTTTGGTAAATATAAATATAAATTATATGTTTCTTGTGTATAAAAATTTTGTAAATATGGATATAAATTATTACTGGCTAAGTACTGACAAAAAATAATAATATTTACTAGACATGTAGTATTGTTTTAATTTAAAATTTATATAAAATAATAAAATTTAATTGATTCTCTACTAAAATAAAATTGCATCTCTATACTGAAATCGATCTTATTTTATTAATGATCTCTAATATAAAGTGAAATTTAAAAACGACTTTCTATAGCTGACATATTTAAAACCCCAAAAATATTCTATTGGAGTTGCTTTAATCCTTAATTTATAAATAACATTTTCCTTTGTTTCATTTAGTCTCAAAATAGGTGAATTCTCATAATTCCACAGAACAAATTCTCATATCACTTAAAGAATAGAGAAAATAGTACTTGAATGTATAGCGATTGTTTAATTTTAATTCATTAACATAATATAACTCTTCTCTATATGACAGTTATTAACGGAGCAAGAGTTCTCTTTGATGGTGGTATTCATTTTGATTGTAAATGCTATCATATCACCGCTTCTAAAGATGTTATATAATCCTTCAGAACAATACCATGCCTTAGGAAGATGCACAATTCAGCACACAAGGCGAGATTCGGAGCTTCGAGTCATGATCTGCATTCACAACAACGAAAACATCCCTACACTGATGAACATTCTAGAAGCTTCCTATGCAAGCGGAGAGAGCATGGTTGGAGTCATAGCATTAATCCTAATAGAACTTCTTGGAAGATCAAGGCCTCTTCTTGTTGCTCACCAAGAACATGAAACATTGAGGTTAGCACTGCACTTATGACACAAATACTTTGTTTCTATTCACCAATAAACTTGTTTCTATACAAAACTTTTTTGAAAATGTGATCGGAATTTGGGATACAATTTTGTATTTCCTCGTTTTTTTACTGGTTAAAACTGGTCATTTATCATTTCAAGTTATTGTATTAGACTTGTTAAATTTTTTTACCATAAAATTATTATAGTTACATGTGATGCATAACCGAAGCATATTTAATATTTATATTTGGATTTACACAACGTAGGTCAGAACCATGCAGCTCAACTCAAATAGACAATGCATTGAAGCAATATGCACAACAGAACGAAGGTTATGCAACAGTTGAGTCCTTCTCATCGATCTCAAACTTGGACACAATGCACGATGATGTCTGCAGAATAGCACTTGACAAAAGAGCCCACATTCTAATCGTGCCATTTCACAAGCGTTATGAGATAGATGGAACAGTTGAAGTGATTAACAGAGCAATGCAGATTATGAACAACCGAGTCCTCGAAAAAGCGCCATGCTCAGTTGGAATCCTCATTGACAGGGGAATCTTGTGCGGATCCTCATCACTCTTAGTCTCTAGGACAACATACCACGTCGCCGTGTTCTTCATCGGCGGCGCGGACGACGCGGAGGCGCTTGCTTACAGCTCAAGAATGGCCCGGCACGAGATAGTCCACGTGACGTTAGTCCGATTCCTGCTCTTCGGAGAGGAGAATTCGAAGGAGAGGAAGCGTGACAGCGACCTTGTGGATGAGTACAGATACTATAATGCAGGGAACCGCCACTTTGAAGTGATGGATGAAGTGGTTAAAGATGGGATAGAGATGAGTTCTTGTATAAGAAGGATAATTGACTATTTTGACCTTGTGATGGTTGGAAGAGAACACCCTGAATCTGTTCTGCTTCAAGGGCATGATCAATGGAGCGAGTGTCCCGAGTTAGGGACAATTGGGGACATGTTAGCTTCACAGGATTTTGTGACAAAGGCTTCGTTGCTTGTGGTGCAACAACAGAGGGTAAGAGGAAGGGTTATTAAGAACACTAATGTGAATCCTATGCCACCTCAAAAGGATCAAATGATGATGGTACCTGATGTTGTTCTTCCTCATGATGAGGTCAATAGAGCTTCTTGTTCTATTTCAGTAGTGGACAGATGAGAAAACAAACAAGTTTTGTAAATTATATTGCTTTGTATATTATAGTGTAAAGAAATTTGAGTCTTCCGACCTTTTTTTTTTTCTCTCTCGTTTTCTCCGTCTTCCTTTGTTGAGGTTTCCACTTATATATTAAGCATTGTTGTGAGACCGGATTCGAACTTACTAGTTCCACCGAGTTAATCGGAAATCGCCAATAAACCAGTCTAATTCATGTCGCGAAACATTGAGGTTCAGATAAGAATTTATCACACAATGGAAATACTAAAAGTAATTTTTTTATAATTTATACTATTCAATAGATAATACTAACAATATTCCACAGTAAATTCAATGATAAAAATTAAAAATATCAGACATTAAAATTTTTTTATCTATCTATCTATCTATTCTATTATATAAAAATCGGATTTCTTCACTTAATGATGGAGCTGACGTGGCATGCTTCTGAGAATGTTTCTCGATTTATTTTTTTTAATTCTATAAAGTAAATCAATTATAACTAATTAATGATATCAATCAATTAATTCGATTAGACATTCAAATTTCACAATTAATTATACCAATTAATTAATTTAGTTAATTATATTAATTATTTGATTTGATTTGATTGGAGTAAATATCAAATTATTTTAGTAAATAATAAATATGATAACAAAATACATGAATTAATTTAATTAGTTTATTTTTTTCAATATCATCTATTTATACGAAATCATAATATATTTTTTACTCATTCCTTCTCTTTTCTCTCTCTTTCTCTCTCTTGTGTTTAGGGTACAATTTTTGTAATTTATTTAATTTTTATTTCTTTTATCATTACTTATACATTTCATTTTTTTTATATTTTTTAAAGATTTTTGTCTATTTTAGTTGTTCATTATTAGGCACATATTTTTTTTCTTCTAACTTTTGATTAACAAAAGATATGTCTTTTTTACGGTATTTTTAAATAATCTTACTATTCATATCCTGACCCAACGATTAAGGCCCAGGGTCCAAGTAAAAAGGCCCAACCCAAAGGGTTGACCTCACCTTTCACCAGATCAGCCACTACGAAGTCGGTACTCGTCTCAACTTGCTCTAAAGAAGTCGGGAACGAGGGTTAGCTGGCAGATAAGCACTCATTTGAATGAGTAACTGCCCCTAGAATCTCTCTAACCACTTCCACGAGTCATATCTTAACTTCCCTAAGATAAAGGGACGGTTAACACCCTAGAAAAGTGGCACTACTCCAACGGTGGTTATTGGATCACCACTATAAATACACTGACACCCTTCAGGTATCTCTAAGTCCCAATACTCTCTAGACCTGCTCACACCCTTGCTGACTTAAGCATTGGAGTGTCTTTGCAGGTACCACCCCCATTCTTTCGCACACACAAGTCGGACGGAGGGCACCGAGTTGCAGATCCACTTGAAATCCTCCCCTTTCATACGTTTGGGCCAACCAACGCCGTCCAGCCCACTAATCTCCGGTTACCCACCGTAATATTGGCGCCGTTGCCGGGGACCCGAGAGATCAACCAGTGATGGCGGACAGATCCCCCGAGGAGGGTCATGTGGAAACAGATTCTGAACAAGAGAATATGGATACCGGAAATAATGACGCGGACCTAACCCTCCATCAGGAAACCAACGATCAACACAAAGAAGGAACCTCTGGAGTCAAAACCCCGAAGGTGAATTCCTCAGAAGGCCGTGAGTCAGAGAAGGACGGACAGTCCCATGCAACTGAGCTTATGGGATTAGTCCATGTCCACCAGAGTCGTTTGGAACAACTAGAACAGGAACGGGAGCGACAAAGGGAGATAGAAAAGCACTTAAGAGAGGAGATGGATCGACGAAAAGAGTTAGAGAAAAAACTCTTAAAGCTAGAATCCTCCCTCAAAGGTCGGAACTCCCGTGATAGTAGAGAAGAGTCGCCCCTAGGAGGGGAAGATCCTTTTAGTGAGGACATAATGAGGGCAAAAGTTCCGAGAAACTTTAGAAGCCCCGATATGGACCTCTACGATGGAACCACTGATCCAAAGCATCATCTGAGCAACTTTAAAAGTCGGATGTATCTGGCTGACGCTTCTGATGCTACGCGATGCAAAGCTTTTCCGACAACCTTGTCAAAAGCAGCGATGAAGTGGTTCGACAGCCTCCCCCCGAGGTCGGTTACCAGTTTTGAAGACCTCTCAATGAAATTCTTGATGAGGTTCTCTATCCAGAAAGACAAAGTAAAACATGCACCAAGCCTCCTGGGAATAAAACAGGAGGTCGGAGAATCCTTACGAGCCTATATGGAAAGGTTCAACAAAGCATGTTTAGAGATTCAAGACCTGCCCACCGAGGCAGTCATAATGGGGTTAGTCAATGGGCTCAGAGAAGGTCCCTTCTCACAGTCCATATCCAAAAGACATCCCATCTCTCTAAGTGATGTACAGGAAAGAGCTGAAAAGTACATCAACATGGAGGAAAATGCTAAGTTAAGAGACCTGAGTTGGCGACCTGGGCACCCTCCCTCAACAAAAGAGAGAGAGAGGGAAACCAAGAAGAAGGAAGAACTCGGTCTCGATAGACCAAGAAAATATCACTCTTATACTCCTCTGAAAGTTTCTATAGTGGATGTATACACAGAGATTTGTAACACCGAAAGGCTGCCACCCCCCAAACCTATTAAAAATAAAAAAGGGGGGAGCCGCAGCGACTACTGTGAGTACCATAAAATATATGGTCACTCCACAAACGATTGCTACGACCTCAAAAATGTGATAGAAAAGCTGGCGAGGGAAGGTCGGCTTGACAGATATCTCATAGAAAGGTCGGACAGTCATGGGAAGAGAAAGCGAGATGATATGGACAGAAGAGACCCACCACCGCAGACTCCAGAGAGACATATCCATATGATCTCAGGGGGGTTCGCGGGAGGGGGACTCACCAAATCCTTTCGCAAAAGACACCTCAAGAGAGTCTACCAAGTCAGAGGAGAGTCATCTGACCTCCCAACCATTTCATTCACAAAAGAAGATGGGCAAGGAATAATACCTGGACACGATGATCCAGTGGTAATAACTATGATCCTAGCAAATGCTCATCTCCACAGAACCCTAGTAGACCAAGGAAGCTCAGCGGACATTCTTTTTAAGCCCGCTTTCGACAAACTAGGGTTGGATGAGAAAGAATTAAGAGCCTACCCCGACACCTTATACGGACTAGGCGACACGCCAATAAAGCCACTAGGATTTTTGCCCCTCCACACCACCTTTGGAAAAGGGGAAAAATCAAAAACTCTGAGCATAGACTTCATAGTCATCGATGTAGGGTCAGCATATAACGCTTTAATTGGCAGAGCTACCCTTAATCGACTCGGAGCGGTGGTATCCACTCCTCACCTTTGTATGAAATTCCCGACCTTAGCGGGGATAGCAACGGTAAGGGGAGATCAGAAATTGGCAAGGAAATGCTACAATGAAAGCCTAAACCTGAGAGGAAAAGGCAGAGAAGTTCACACAGTAGAGCTCGGAGGCAGAAGTGCCAAAGAGGAGCTGCGTCCACAACCGGGAGGAAAAACCGAGGAGATACAGGTCGGCGAAGAGGAGGGAAAAAATACCCACATAGGGGCCAACCTAGGGGAAACCCTAAAACAAGGGTTGACTAAGCTCCTAAGAGATAATTCCGATCTCTTCGCCTGGAAGGCCTCCGACATACCTGGGATAGACCCCGAGCTCATGTCCCATAAGCTCTCGGTTTATCCGAGGTCCCGACCTGTACAACAAAGAAGACGCAAGCTCGGCCCAGAACGAGCCTAATAGTAGAAGAGCAAGTACAAGCGCTCCTAGAAGCCGACTTCATCAGAGAAGTCAAGTACCCAACGTGGCTAGCCAATGTAGTGCTAGTCAAAAAACAAAATGGTAAATGGAGAATGTGTGTCGACTATACCGACTTAAATAAGGCCTGTCCCAAGGACCCTTATCCACTGCCAAGTATTGACACCCTGGTAGACTCCAGCTCGGGGTATCAATACTTGTCATTCATGGACGCCTACTCGGGGTATAACCAAATCCCGATGTATGAGCCAGATCAGGAGAAAACATCATTCATCACGCCCAGAGCTAATTTTTGCTACGTGGTCATGCCGTTTGGATTAAAGAATGCAGGGGCCACATACCAGAGGCTGATGAATAAGGTGTTTGCCTCTCACCTTGGAAGCCTAATGGAAGTATACGTCGACGACATGCTGGTAAAGACCAAGAAAGAAGTCAATCTCTTGGCAGACCTCTCACAAGTCTTCGACACCATAAGGTTACACGGGATGAGACTAAATCCCTCAAAGTGTGCCTTCGCAGTAGAGGCAGGAAAATTCCTAGGGTTTATGCTAACACAAAGAGGGATTGAAGCTAATCCCGACAAGTGTAGAGCTATCCTGGAGATGAAAAGCCCGACCTGTTTAAGAGAGGTCCAGCAGCTGAACGGCCGACTTGCAGCCCTCTCCAGATTCTTGGCAGGATCAGCACTAAAATCCCTTCCACTATTCTCCTTATTGAGAAAGGGATGTCAATTCGAATGGACTCCGGAATGCGAGGAGGCGTTCCAAGAGTTCAAAAGATTCTTGAGCCAACCTCCTACTCTGACCCGACCTATAGCTGGGGAAGACCTCGTCCTATACTTATCTGTAGTAGACAATGCCGTCTCGTCGGCCCTGATAAGAGAAGACGAGGTCGGACAGCACCCAGTATATTTCATCAGTAAAGTCCTACAAGGCCCTGAGCTAAGGTACCACAAACTAGAGAAGTTTGCCTACTCCTTAGTAGTAGCCTCACGAAGGCTACAGCCTTACTTTCAAGCTCACACAATACGAGTTCGCACGAACCAACCCATGAAGCAAATTCTCCAAAAGACGGATGTTGCAGGGAGAATGGTTCAGTGGGCAATAGAACTCTCCGAGTTCGACTTGAAGTATGAAACTCGGATGGCGATTAAAGCCCAATGCCTCACCGACTTCATCACAGAATATGCAGGAGACCAAGAGGAGAAACCAACTACATGGGAACTCTATGTAGATGGATCCTCAAACAAAACAGGAAGCGGTGCAGGCATAATACTGGTGGATGAAAGAGGAACCCAGATAGAGGTCTCTCTCAAATTTGAATTCCCAGTTTCAAATAATCAGGCAGAGTACGAAGCCTTGATTGCTGGGTTGAAGCTGGCAGAAGAAGTCGGTGCTACAAAAGTGATGATATACAGCGACTCGCAAGTGGTGACCTCCCAGATAAGTGGAGAGTATCAGGAAAAGGACCCAAATATGAAAAGGTACTTGGAAAAAACTCTGGAACACCTTGGGCACTTTGCAGAAACCGAGGTCAAACACATAACTCGGGATCTAAATAGCAGAGCAGACGTCCTATCCAAGTTAGCAAGTACCAAGCCAGGAGGGAATAACAGAAGCCTGATCCAAGAAACTCTCCGGGAACCCTCCGTGGTAAAGGTATAAGACAAACAAGAGGTCCTTGAGATAGTCGGATTAAACCTCGGTTGGATGAACCCCTTGGTCGAATACATGAAATTTGACATCCTCCCCAAGGAGGAGAAAGAGGCTAAGAAGATCCGAAGGGAAGCACAACATTACACTTTGGTGAGAAATATCCTCTACAGAAGGGGGATATCAACACCATTATTAAAGTGTGTACCGACCTCAAAAACCACCGAAGTGTTGGAAGAAGTCCATAGTGGGATCTGCGGAAATCATCTCGGAGCAAAGTCACTAGCCAGAAAAGTGATCCGAGCTGGATTCTACTGGCCGACCTTGCAAAAAGATGCCACGGAATTTGTGAAAAAGTGCCAACCATGTTAGGTGCATGCAAATTTCCACGTGGCTCCCCCGGAGGAACTCATCAGTATCACTTCTCCATGGCCTTTTGCAAAATGGGGAATGGATTTGTTAGGTCCTTTTCCCCAGGCGCCAAGACAAGTCAGATACCTGATCGTGGGAATAGATTATTTCACAAAATGGATAGAAGCAGAACCATTGGCCACCATCACCGCACAAAGAAGTCGGAGGTTCCTCTACAAAAATATCATCACAAGGTATGGGATACCCTATTCCATTACTACAGATAATGGAACCCAGTTCACCGACTCTACCTTTAGAAGCCTAGTAGCCAGTATGAAAATTAAGCACCAGTTCACCTCGGTGGAACACCCGCAAGCTAATGGGCAAGCCGAGGTAGCCAACAAAGTCATATTGGCAGGGCTAAAGAAAAGATTACAAGATGCAAAAGGAGCCTGGGCCGAAGAGCTCCCACAAGTGCTATGGGCTTACAGGACAACCCCCCAATCCGCCACTGGAGAAACACCCTTCCGACTAGTTTATGGCGTAGAAGCCATGATCCCAATAGAAGTCAACGAGCAAAGCCCAAGAGTGATTTTCCATGACGAGATCGGAAATATACAGGGGCACAAAGAGGAGCTCGACTTGCTCCCCGAAGTCCGAGAAGAAGCCCAGATAAGAGAAGCAGCGTTGAAGCAAAGGATGGCTACAAGATACAACAAAAAAGTCATCCGAAGAACATTCACCCTAAGCGACTTAGTCTTGATCAGAAACGACATTGGAGTCAACAAATCAGGAGAAGGAAAGCTCGCTGCAAACTGGAAAGGACCATACAAAATCAATGAGGTCTTAGGAAAGGGCTATTATAAAGTAACCGACTTGGACGGCACCGAGTTACCAAGGTCGTGGCATGCGTGTAATATGAAAAGGTACTATAGCTAAAAGCGAACTCTACTCCCTGATGTACTCTTTTCCCAACTTCATGATTTTTTCCCAAAACCAAAGGGTTTTTTCTGGAGAAGGGTTTTTAATGAGGCATCATAGTAGAGGCTAAGGGAAATAGACTGTCAAAAACCCTTAGTAGCAATAAAGTACCTCCCCAATTAATAAAGATCCTTTTATCTTACAAATATCTCTTAAATTCCTTTGTTGTTTTTCTCTTTCTACGAAACGCGCCGACTTAAGCTCGACAAAACGTGAAAATCCCATGAACCGACCTAGATGGTCGTCAGGATAAAACGACGAGGTATAAGTCGGTGTAAAGAGGTTATAAAAGGTGATCGTAAGAAACTTGGAAACGTTCCAACTCACAAGCTGGAATGAAAAGACCGAGTAGAAACAGAAAACGAATCGCAAAAATAACCTAAGTCATAAAAGCTCAATGAAACGAAATTGAGTACTAGGAATAACAAAAGAGAGATAGGAAAAAACCAAAGAAAAGATTAAAAGGCTATCCTAAAGATCCTTAAAACGAAAAGGTTCAGAAAGGCAGACAAGCCAAAGAAAAGGTTCTTTCAGAAAAAATCAAGGGGAATTCGAAAAAATCGCAAATCAGAAAAGCATGCACGCATAAGGTAACTTAAACCCTTATCCAAAAAAGGGGGTACTTATTTTTTAGCATTAAAACCCCTATGAAAAAGGGTATTATAAAGTGTTTTATTTACGGCCTTAAAAGGCCAAAAAATTGTTCAAACACTAATAAAAATAAATAAAGAGTTTAAAAAAGGGGGGACCCACAGGCCGGGCCCCAAAATAGCCAACAAATTACTTTTTAGGAAGAAGAGTAGACGGATCACCACCACCAGAGTCAGGAAGAACGCCGCCAGGACCAGGAAGAGAGGCATCCATAGGAGAGGAAGTCGGAGGAACAGTAGAAGAGCTCAGAGCGTCCTTAGGACGAGGATGGGACTCTATGATCCTCTGCCCCCGAGTCTTCAATTCTGACTCGGAAACAATCACAGGGGTAGAAGGATCCACAACGGCACCGTCGATGACGACTTTGTCGGGATCTAAAGGAGAAAGGTCCAAGTCAGGAGCAATGACTCCGACCTGCTCCTTAAAGACCCTCCAAGCCTCCTCGGCGCCATCAGCGATAGAGTCCTCCAACTCGGCATAGGCCTTCCGAGAATTCAGCAGATCATTCTTTACAGCCACAAGATCTTCAAATAACTTTTGATAGCTGCCCTGCGCTGTTTTCCTCAAGTTCACCTCCATGTTGCATTGGGCTTGCAACTTTCTCCCCTTCTCCCGGAGGTTATCTCTCTCCTCCTTCAGCTTGGCGACTTCCTCCTTCAACTCCCTCTCATGCTCTTGATATATACGAAGCCTTCCTTCCAGCTCCTCGACCCTCGAGGTCATTCCTAAAGAGCTGAGAGGAGTCTTCTCAAAAATATCCAAGAGTTTGCCACAAACCCTCGCCGCCTTGAGACTCTCTTCAACCAGAGTGGTAAGGTGGTGACGAACAGACACATCATCCATGCTTATACGAGCTTGGGGGTAGATGTTCTTTCGGACGAATGCAAGAGCATCCGCCTTCACCTCACCAGAAGAGCCAGACTCTAAGGTCTTGTGCTTCTTATTCTCTGGCTCAGGAGAAGGTCGGGCAGAGGGGGGCGGCTGAGAGAAAGTTGAAGAAGAAATCACGATGGGCTGAGAGGGAGTCCCAACGTTCCGAGGAGGAGGAGGAGGAGAGATAACCGCCCTGGCACCACCAGTCCTGGCGCGAGACCTTGCTTTAGCCTCCTGGACCCTTTGGTAAGACTCCTGAGCGTTTGCCTTTGCCATCTCTGAAAAGACAATAACAGATAGATCAGACAAGTCGGAAAGGTCAGTCAGACAAGTCGGAAATCTAACAAACAAATAAAAGCTACCTAGCTGTGCCTGGACAAAGGTCGGAGACCCCTGGAGAAACTTTTTTGTGTCCAAGTATGGGGCCCTCCCCCACACTTCTCGGAGGAACTCCACAATGGCTGCTTCTACCTCATCCAGGTCATCCAGACCATATTTCTCGCAGGGGGAGGCCTCCAGCCAGTATAAAGGAAATCGGGGAGAAGAATTATCATCCAGAAAAAAAGGGATGGTGACCCTCTACGGCTTGAACTTTGAAAAAATAATTTTTAAAGTCATGGAAGGATTCGTCAAAAAGGGTAAAAACTCTCCGACCCTGTATAGCTCGGAAAGACACCCATTGTTGCTTATTGTTTAGCCCACTGAAGGGTTTGGTCATATGGAAGAGATAGAAAAAAATCTTCAAAGAAGTCGAGAACTCCAAAGCTTGGCTAATAAATTGATAAATTTTCAAAAAACCCCAAGAGTTGGGGTGAAGCTGGGTAGGGGCAACTCGGCAGTGATGCAAAACAGATATCTCAAAGTTTGAAAAAGGAAGAAAAACACCCAAACGGGTGATCATACACTCATACATAAAGAAAAAATGAGGGGCCGCCTCATTGACCCTCCCAAAGCAAACCCGGTCTTCAGGACCCAGGACTACCAATTCATACTTCGGCTCGTCATCCCCAGAAGTACAAATTTTGTGGTGAGTGCGAAGGTTGGTGATAAACTCAGTATCGACCGAGGGTTCCTCCCCTAGGACCGTGACATCAACCCATTGAGAAAGGATATCTACGGAAGCCATTTCTTTTTCTTAAAAAGGTAGCAAAAAAACCTACAAGGGAAAAAGAAAAGGAAAATCAAAAACACAGTCTCTAAAGGAGGAAATACGGAACTGAAGTCTACAAACCAACCTATCTACAAAATGAAGGCATGCAAATAGAAAAGCATGTTACAAAAGGAACTAACCTTTATCCGAAAATGAGGGTTGGAGAAAACGAAAGCCTTCGAAAATGCAAAAATGCAGCACGAACGAATGAAGGGAAAATTTGAAAAATCGCAGAAACGAAACAATAAAAGAAAGGGAAAGTATTTATAAGTACGTTAGGGGCACAATAGTAAAAATGGGGCAGTCATTAATGAAAATGCACCGTTACCAAGACCATCAATCCCTACGCACATCCCTAACGGACACGACGCTTGATTAGACGTAACTGTCAGAACCAAAAGGTCACAAAAGTCACGTCGGTTTCGAAACATCACGTCGGTCACAACCCCGAGTAGTATACTTGAACCCAAATCTTAAAGAGAAATTGGGCTCGAGTAGGGGCACTGTTCATATCCTGGCCCAACGATTAAGGCCCAGGATCCAAGTAAAAAGGCCCAACCCAAAGGGTTGACCTCACCTTTCACCAGATCAGCCACTACGAAGTCGGTACTCGTCTCAACTTGCTCTAAAGAAGTCGGGAACGAGGGTTAGCTGGCAGATAAGCACTCATTTGAATGAGTAACTGCCCCTAGAATCTCTCTAACCACTTCCACGAGTCATATCTTAACTTCCCTAAGATAAAGGGACGGTTAACACCCTAGAAAAGTGACACTACTCCAACGGTGGTTATTGGATCACCACTATAAATACACTGACACCCTTCAGGTATCTCTAAGTCCCAATACTCTCTAGACCTGCTCACACCCTTGCTGACTTAAGCATTGGAGTGTCTTTGCAGGTACCACCCCCCATTCTTTCGCACACACAAGTCGGACGGAGGGCACCGAGTTGCAGATCCACTTGAAATCCTCCCCTTTCATACGTTTGGGCCAACCAACGCCGTCCAGCCCACTAATCTCATGTTACCCACCGTAACACTTACTATAATTTTGTTTTGTAATATTCTCTTTTATCATGTGTACTTTATGTGTTTAAGGAGCTGACTTAACGTTATAATATGATATATAAAATTATAGTATGATTTATAGTATGCTAAAATATTAGGACATTATCGTATATGTATTTTTGAATTTGTCCATTAAATTCAATCATATAGGATCTTAAAAATTATGCAATTATGTAATTATTTATTTTTTTATATAATTATTGTATTGGTCATTTACATTAGTAAGACTATTTTTATTATTAATATTTATAAATATACTATTATCTGTATAATTAATTAAATCATCTTATTCATTTAAGTTTAATTCTATTGAATTAATTATTCAAAGTGTCATCGTTATTTCTATTTTTAAAGATTTTTTTCTAATATTATTTACCAGTTATAATAACATGATAATAGTTAAAAAAGGACCGAACAAAATTTTTTTAATATAAAAATAGGGCAAAAAGAATAAATTTATTTAATTACTTTTTCAGAATATATATGTTTCTTCTTTATAGATAATTATTGTAAGGTATCAAAAACTCTAACAATTATTAAGAATAAATGATCATTATAAAAACAACGCCAATTTAAATGATATACAAATAAACCATGCCAAACATAACCTACAACTTAAAAGGGTTACTTATGAAAGAATATGGTTTATAACATTTATTTCTTTTTTATTATTTATTTCAAAAAAAAATCTTAATTACTTAACGATGTTTATTTTTTAAATTCACTATATAGATATATATATGTTACGATGGGTAACCGGAGATTGTTGGGCTGGACTCCCTGGGTTGGCCCAATCGTCTGAGGATGGAAGCCTTCGAGCGGGTCTGCGCCTTGGGGGCCTCCGTCCGACTTGTGAGTATGAACAAATGGGGGTGGTACCTGCAAAGACACTCCGATGCCTAAGTCAGCAAGGGTGTGAGCAGGTCTAGAGAGTATTGGGACTTAGGGATACCTGAGAGATGTCAGTGTATTTATAGTGGTGAACCAATAACCACCGTTGAAGTAGTGCCACTTTTTAAGGGGAATAACCGTCCCTTTATCTTAGGGTGGTTGAGATATGGCTCTTGGAAGTGGTTAGAGAGATTCTAGGGGCAGTTATCCTCTTGAGGGAGGGTTTATCTGCCAGCTGATCCTCGTACCGACTTCTTTAGAGCAAGTCGTGAAGATAGCCAACTTCGTGGCATCTGGTTTGTGTAGTGTGAGGCTCAACTCCTTTGGGTTGGGCCTTTTACTTGGATCCTGGGCCTTAACGTTGGGCCAGGGTATGAACAGTGCCCCTACTCGAGCCCAATTTCTCTTTTAGGATTGGGTTCGAGTATTCTACTCGGGGTCGTAGCCGACCTATGAGGGAACCGACGTGATTTTGCGCAACCGACGTGACTTTTCGTGACTTTTGATTTTCACAGTTACGTCTAATCGAACGTCGCGTCCGTTAGAGGTTCGCGTAGGTATTAATTACCTTGGTAACGGTGCATCCATTAATGACTGCCTGTTTTTACCATTATGCCCCTAACGTGTTTATAAATACTTTCCCTCTCTTTCATTGTTTCGTTTCTGCAATTTTTCAAATTTTCTCTTCATCCCTTCGTGCAGTATTCTTGCATTTGAAGGCTTTCATCTTCTCCAACCTTAATCTCAGATAAAGGTTAGATTTTTCTTCTTTTCCTTTAACGACATGCTTTCTGTTTGCATGCTTTTATTTTTTAGATGGATAGGTTGATCCATAGACCTCTGTTTGATTTCGTACTTCCCCCTTAGAGACCGTGTTTTTTATTTTATTTTCTTTTTTCCTTTTGTAGGTTTTACCAACCCTTTTTCCAAAGAAAGAAAATGTCTTCTGTTGAAAATCTTGATCAGTGGGTTGATGTCACAGTCCTGGGGGAGGAACCTTGGGTCGACACTGATTTTCTTACTGATCTTCGCACTCGCAACCGGCTCTGCACCTCTGATGAGGATGAGCCAAAGTATGAACTACTTGCCCCGGGTCCAGAAGACCGGGTCTGTTTTAGGAGGGCTTCGGAGGCAGCCCCTCATTTCTTTTTCATGTATGAGAGCATGCTTACCCGCCTGGGCGTTTTCCTTCCCTTTTCTGACTTTGAGATTGATGTTTTACGCCACTGCCGTGTTGCACCTACCCAGCTTCATCCCAATATCTGAGGTTTTCTGAAAATTTATCAATTTGTCAGCCATGCTTTAGACTTTCCGACTTCCCTGAGGATTTTCTTTTTTCTCTTCCATATGACTAAGCCCTTCAGTGGGCAAAATAATAAACAACAATGGGTGTCCTTCCGGACCATACAAGGTCGGAGGGTCTTCACCCTTTTTGATGAATCTTTCCATGACTTCAAAAATTATTTTTTCAAAGTGCAAGCTGTAGAGGGTCACCACCCCTTTCCGACTACTCTTCCTGGCTCTGGTGGTGATCCGTCTACTCCTTTTCCGAAAAAATAACTTTATTGGCTATATGGGGGCCCGGCCTGTGGGTCCCCCATTTTTTAAACTCTTTCTTTGTTTGTGTTGGTGGTGATTGAACAATTTCTTCTGGACTTTCAAGGCCGTAAACAAAACACTTTTTTGAAATACCCTTTTTTAATAAGGGTTTAAATTAACAAAATAAATACCCTTTTTTTGGATAAGGGTTTAAGTTACCTTATGTGTGCATGCTTTTCTGATTTTGCTTTTTCGGAGTCCCCTTGATCTTTTCTGTTTTGAAAACCTTTTTCCTGGCTGTCTGTCCTTTTGGGTTCCTTTTCTCTAAGGACTCCAGGACAGTACTTATGTTTTAATAGGTTTTTTCGATCTCTTTTGCTATTCCTTATAATCAACTTTTGTGTTTTATTGAGTTCCTATGACTTAGGTTATTTTTGCGATGCGTTTTTGTTTCTTACTCGGTTTTTCATTTCGACTTATGAGTCGGAATTTCTCCGAGTTTCTCACGATCAACTTTTATAACCTCTTTACGCCGACTTGTACCTCGTCGTTTTATCCTTACGACCATCTAGGTCGGTTCATGGGATTTTCACGTTTTGTCGAGCTTAAGTCGACGCGTTTCGTAGAAAGAGAAAACTAGAAGGAATTTATAAGAGATATTTGTAAAATAAAAAAAGATCTTTATTTATTGGGGAGGTACCTTATTGCTACTAAGGGTTTTTGACAGCCTATTTTCCCTTAGCCTCTACTATGATGCCTCGTTAAAAACCCTTCTCCAGAAAAAACCCTTTTACTTTTGGGAAAAAGTCGTGAAGTTGGGAAAAGAGTACATCAGGGGGTAGAGTTTACTTTTAACTGTAGTACCTTTTCATATTACAAGCATGCCACGACCTTGGTAACTCGGTGCCATTCAGGTTGGTCACTTTATAATAACCTTTTCCTAAGACCTCATTGACTTTGTATGGTCCCTTCCAATTAGCAGCGAGCTTTCCTTCCCCTGATTTGTTAACTCCAATGTCGTTTCTGATCAAGACCAAGTCATTTGGGGTGAAGGTTCTTCGAATGACTTTTTTGTTGTATCTTGTAGTCATCCTTTGCTTCAGCGCTGCTTTTCTTATCTGGGCTTCTTCTCGGACTTCGGAGAGCAAATCGAGCTCCTCTTTGTGCCCCTGTATGTTTCCGATCTCATCATGGAGAATCACCCTTGGACTTTGTTCGCTGATTTCTATTGGTATCATGGCTTCTACGCCATAGACTAATCGGAAGGGCGTTTCTCTAGTTGCGGATTGGGGCGTTGTCCTGTAAGCCCATAACACTTGTGGGAGCTCCTCAGCCCAGGCTCCTTTTGCATCTTGTAGCCTTTTCTTCAGCCCTGCCAGTATGACTTTGTTGGCTGCCTCGGCTTGTCCATTTGCTTGCGGATGCTCCACCGAGGTGAAGTGGTGTTTAATCTTCATACTGGCCACCAGGCTTCTGAAGGTAGAGTCGGTGAACTGGGTTCCATTATCTGTAGTGATGGAATATGGTATCCCATACCTTGTGATAATATTTCTGTAGAGGAACCTTCGACTTCTCTGGGCTGTGATGGATGTTAGTGGTTCTGCTTCTATCCATTTTGTGAAGTAGTCTATTCCCACAATCAAGTATTTGACTTGTCCCGGGGCCTGGGGGAAAGGGCCTAACAGGTCCATCCCCCATTTTGCAAAGGGCCATGGGGAAGTTATACTGATTAGTTTCTCAGGGGGAGCCACGTGGAAGTTTGTATGCATTTGGCATGGTTGACATTTTTTCACAAATTCCCTGGCATCTCTCTGCAAGGTCGGCCAATAGAATCCAGCTCAGATTACTTTCCTGGCAAGCGACCTGGCTCCGAGATGATTTCTGCAGATCCCACTGTGGACCTCCTCTAATACCTCAGTGGTTCTCGAGGTCGGTACGCACTTTAACAATGGTGTTGATATTCCTCTTCTATAGAGGATATTTTTCACCAGAGTGTAGTGTTGTGCTTCCCTCCGGATTTTCTTAGCCTCTTTTTCCTCCTTGGGGAGGATGTCGAATTTCATATATTCGTCCAAGGGGTTCATCCATCCGAGGTTTAATCCGGTTACCTCAAGGACCACTTGCTTTTCCTCTGTTTTTACCGCTGAGGGTTCCTGGAGAGTTTCCTGGATCAGGCTTTTGTTATTCCCTCCTGGCTTGGTACTTGCTAACTTGGATAGGGCATCTGCTCTGCTATTTAGATCCTGAGTTATATGTTTGATCTCGGTTTCCGCAAAGTGCCCAAGATGCTCCAGAGTTTTTTCCAAGTACCTCTTCATATTTGGGTCTTTTGCTTGATACTCTCCACTTATCTGGGAGGTCACCACTTGGGAGTCGCTATATACCATCACTTTTGTAGCACCGACTTCTTCTGCCAGCTTCAACCCAGCAATCAGGGCCTCATATTCTGCCTGATTATTTGAAGCTGGGAATTCAAATTTGAGGGAAACCTCTATTTGGGTTCCCCTTTCGTCCACTAGTATTATGCCTGCACCGCTTCCTGTCTTATTTGAGGATCCGTCTACATAGAGTTCCCATGTAGTTGGCTTATTCTCTTCATCTCCTGCATATTCTGCTATGAAGTCGGTAAGTCATTGGGCTTTAATTGCCGTCCGAGTTTCATACCTCAAGTCGAACTCGGAGAGCTCTATTTCCCACAGAATCATTCTCCCTGCAACATCCGTCTTTTGGAGGATTTGTTTCATGGGTTGGTTCGTGCGGACTCTTATTGTATGAGCTTGAAAGTAAGGCCGTAGCCTTCGTGAGGCTACCACTAAGGAGTAGGCAAACTTCTCTAGTTTGTGGTACCTTAGCTCGGGGCCTTGTAGAACTTTGCTGATGAAATACACTGGATGCTGACCGACCTCGTCTTCTCTTATCAGGGCTGACGCGACAACCTTGTCTGCTACAGATAAGTATAGGACGAGGTCTTCTCCAACTACAGGTCGGGTCAGAATCGGAGGTTGACTCAAGAATCTTTTGAACTCCTGGAACGCTTCTTCGCATTCAGGAGTCCACTCGAACGGACATCCCTTTCTCTATAAGGAGAACAGTGGAAGGGATTTTAGTGCCGATCCTGCCAAGAATCTGGAGAGGGCTGCAAGTCGGCCGTTTAGCTGCTGGACCTCTCTTAAGCAAGTCGGGCTTTTCATTTCCAGGATAGCTCTACACTTATCGGGATTTGCTTCGATCCCCCTTTGTGTCAGCATAAACCCTAGAAATTTTCCAGCTTCCACCGCGAAGGTACACTTTGTGGGCTTTAGCCTCATCCCGTGTGACCTTATGGTGTCAAATACTAGCGAGAGGTCTGTTAAGAGGTCGGCCTCTTTCTTGGTTTTCACCAGCATATCGTCTACATAGACTTCCATTAAGCTCCCAAGGTGGGGAGCAAACACTTTGTTCATCAGCCTTAGTATGTGGCTCCCGCATTTTTTAATCCAAATGGCATGACCACATAGCAAAAATTTGCTCTGTGCGTGATGAATGATGTTTTCTCCTGGTCTGGCTCATGCATCGGGATTTGGTTATATCCCGAGTAGGCATCCATGAACGACAAGTATTGTTACCCTGAGCTAGAGTCTACAAGGGTATCAATACTTGGGAGTGGATAAGGGTCCTTGGGACATGCCTTATTTAAGTCGGTGTAGTCGACACACATTCTCCATTTGCCGTTTTGCTTTTTTACTAGAACTACATTTGCTAGCCATGTTGGATATTTGACTTCTCTGATGAAGCCGGCTTCTAGGAGTGCCTGCACTTGCTCTTCCACTGCTAGGGCTCGTTCTGGGCCGAGCTTGCGTCTTCTCTGTTGTACAGGTCGGGACCCTGGGTATACCGAGAGCTTGTGGGACATAAGCTCGGGGTCTATCCCGGGCATGTCGTAGGCTTTCCAGGCAAAGAGGTCGGAATTGTCTCTTAGGAGCTTAATCAACCCTTGCTTTAGGGTTTCCCCTAGGTTGGCTCCTATGTTGGTGTTTTTTCCTTCCTCTTTGCCGAGTTGTATTTCCTCAGTTTTTCCTCCCGGCTGTGGTCGCAGCTCTTCTCGGGCCCTTGCACCGCCGAGCTCTATGGTGTGGACTTCTTTGCCTTTTCCCCTCAGGTTCAGACTTTCATTGTAGCACTTTCTTGCCAACTTCTAATCTCCCCTCACCGTTGCTATTCCTGCTGGGGTCGGGAATTTCATGCAAAGGTGCGGAGTTGACACCACCACTCCGAGTCGATTAAGGGTAGCTCTGCCGATCAAAGCATTATATGCTGACCCTACGTCGATGACTATGAAGTCTATACTCAGAGTTTTGGATTTTTTCCCTTTTCCAAAGGTAGTGTGTAGGGGTAGAAATCCTAGTGGTCTTATTGGTGTGTCGCCTAGTCCGTACAAGGTGTCGGGGTAGGCTCTTAATTCTTTCTCATCCAACCCTAGTTTGTCAAAAGCGGGCTTGAAAAGGATGTCCGCTGAGCTCCCTTGATCTACTAGGGTTCTGTGGAGATGGGCATTGGCTAGGATCATAGTAATTACCACTGGGTCATCATGCCCAGGGATTATTCCTTGCCCATCTTCTCTTGTGAATGAAATGGTGGGGAGGTCGGATGACTCTCCTCCGACCTGGTAGACTCGCTTGAGATGTCTTTTGCGAGAGTACTTGGTGAGTCCCCCTGCTGCGAATCCTCCTGAGATCATATGGATATGTCTCTCCGGAGTCTGCGGTGGTGGGTCTCTTCTATCCATATCGTCTCGCTTTCTCTTCCCATGACCGTCCGACCTTTCTATGAGATATCTGTCGAGCCGGCCTTCTCTAGCCAGCTTTTCTATCACATTTTTAAGGTCGTAACAGTCATTTGTCGAGTGACAATATATTTTATGGTACTCACAGTAGTCGCTGCGACTCCCCCCTTTTTTATTTTTAATGGGCCTGGGAGGTGGCAACCTTTTAGTATTGCAAATCTCTCTGTATACATCCACTATGGAAACCTTTAGAGGAGTATAAGAGTGATATTTCCTTGGTCTATCGAGACCGAGTTCTTCCTTCTTCTTGGGCTCTCTCTCCCTCTCTTTTGTTGAGGGGAGATGCCCAGGTCGCCAACTCGAATCTCTCAGTCTAGCATTTTCCTCCATGTTGATGTACTTTTCAGCTCTTTCCTGTACATCACTTAAGGAGGTGGGGTGTCTTTTAGATATGGACTGTGAGAAGGGACCTTCTCTAAACCCATTGACTAACCCCATAATGACTGCCTCGGTGGGCAGGTCTTGGATTTCTAAACATGCTTTGTTGAACCTTTCCATGTAGGCTCGTAAGGATTCTCCGACCTCCTGCTTTATTCCAGGAGACTTGGCGCATGTTTTATTTTGTCCTTCTGAATAGAGAACCTCATCAAGAACTTCCTTGAGAGGTCTTCAAAACTGGTGACTGACCTCGGGGGGAGGCTGTCGAACCACTTCATCGCTGCTTTCGACAGGGTAGCCGGGAAAGCTTTGCATCGCGTAGCGTCGGAGGCATCAGTCAGATACATCCGACTTTTGAAATTGCTTAGGTGATGCTTCGGATCTGTGGTTCCGTCATAGAGGTCCATATCGGGGCTTTTGAAGTTCCTCGGAACTTTTGCCCTCATTATATCCTCACTGAAGGGGTCCTCCCCTCCTAGGGGCGACTCTTCTCGATCGTCGCGGGAGTTCCGACCTTTGAGGGAGGATTCTAACTTCAAGAGTTTTCTTTCCAACTCTTTTCGCCGTTCCATCTCCTCTTTTAGGTTCTTTTCGGTCTCCCTTTGTCGCTCCCGTTCCTGTTCCAATTGTTCCAGGCGGCTTTGGTGGACATGGATTAATCCCATAAGTTCAGTTGCATGGGACTGTCCGTCCTTCTCCGATTCGTGCCCTTCTGAGGAATTCACCTTCGAATTTTTGACTCCAGAGGTACCCTCTCTGTGTTGATCGTTGGTTCCCTGGTGGAGGGTTAGGTCCACGTCATTATTTCCGGTGTCCAGATTCTCTTGTTCGGAATTCGTCTCTACATGACCCTCTTCAGGGGATCTGTCCGCCATCATTGGTTGATCTCTCGGGTCCCCGGCAACGGCGCCAATGTTACGATGGGTAACCGGAGATTGTTGGGCTGAACTCGCTGGGTTGGCCCAATCGTCTGAGGATGGAAGCCTTCGAGCGGGTCTACGCCTTGGGGGCCTCCGTCCGACTTGTGAGTATGAACGAATGGGGGTGGTCCCTGCAAAGACACTCTGATGCCTAAGTCAGCAAGGGTGTGAGCAGGTCTAGAGAGTATTGGGACTTAGGGATACCTGAAAGATGTCAGTGTATTTATAGTGGTGAACCAATAACCACCGTTGAAGTAGTGCCACTTTTTAAGGGGAATAACCGTCCCTTTATCTTAGGGTGGTTGAGATATGGCTCTTGGAAGTGGTTAGAGAGATTCTAGGGGCAGTTATCCTCTTGAGGGAGGGTTTATCTGCCAGCTGATCCTCGTACCGACTTCTTTAGAGCAAGTCGTGAAGATAGCCGACTTCGTGGCATCTAGTTTGTGTAGTGTGAGGCTCAACTCCTTTGAGTTGGGCCTTTTACTTAGATCTTGGGCCTTAACGTTGGGCCAGGGTATGAACAGTGCCCCTACTTGAGCCCAATTTCTCTTTTAGGATTGGGTTCGAGTATTCTACTCGGGGTCGTAGCCGACCTATGAGGGAACCGACGTGATTTTGCGCAACCGACGTGACTTTTCGTGACTTTTAATTTTCACAGTTACGTCTAATCGAACGTCGCATCCGTTAGAGGTTCGCGTAGGTATTAATTACCTTGGTAATGGTGCATCCATTAATGACTGCCCGTTTTTACCATTATGCTCCTAACGTGTTTATAAATACTTTCCCTCTCTTTCGTTGTTTCGTTTCTGCAATTTTTCAAATTTTCTCTTCATCCGTTCGTGCAGTATTCTTGCATTTGAAGGCTTTCATCTTCTCCAACCTTAATCTCAGATAAAGGTTAGATTTTTCTTCTTTTCCTTTAACGACATGCTTTCTGTTTGCATGCTATTATTTTTTAGATGGATAGGTTGATCCATAGACCTCTGTTTGATTCCGTACTTCCCCCTTAGAGACCGTGTTTTTTATTTTCTTTTCTTTTTTCCTTTTGTAGGTTTACCAACCCTTTTTCCAAAGAAAGAAAATGTCTTCTGTTGAAAATCTTGCTCAGTGGGTTGATGTCACAGTCTTGGGGGAGGAACCTTGGGTCGACACTGATTTTCTTACTGATCTTCGCACTCGCCACTGGCTCTGCACCTCTGATGAGGATGAGCCAAAGTATGAACTACTTGCCCCGGGTCCAGAAGACCGGGTCTGTTTTGGGAGGGCTTCGAAGGCAGCCCCTCATTTCTTTTTCATGTATGAGAGCATGCTTACCCGCCTGGGCGTTTTCCTTCCCTTTTCTGACTTTGAGATTGATGTTTTACGCCGCTGCCGTGTTGCACCTACCCAGCTTCATCCCAATTCCTGGAGTTTTCTGAAAATTTATCAATTTGTCAGCCATGCTTTAGAATTTTCGACTTCCCTGAGGATTTTCTTTTTTCTCTTCCATATGACTAAGCCCTTCAGTGGGCAAAATAATAAACAACAATGGGTGTCCTTCCGGGCCATACAAGGTCGGAGGGTCTTCACCCTTTTTGATGAATCTTTCCATGACTTCAAAAATTATTTTTTCAAAGTGCAAGCTGTAGAGGGTCACCACCCCTTTTTCTTGGATGAGAATTCTTCTCCTTGCTTTCTTCTATACTGGCTGGAGGCCTCTCCCTGTGAGAAATATGGTCTGGATGACCTGGACGAAGTGGAGGCAGCCATTGTGGGGTTCCTCCGAGAAGTGTGGGGGAGGGCCCCATATTTGGACACTAAAAAATTTCTCCAGGGGGCGCCATCCTTCGTCCAGTCGCAACTAGGTAGCTTTTTCTTATCCACTTTGTTTCTGACTTGTGGTTACCGACTTGTAGTTACCGACTTGATTTACTAATCGTTTCTCTTTTGCAGAGATGGCGAGGAAGAATTCAAATGAGTCTTACCAAAGGGTTTAGGAGGCCAAGGCAAGGTCTCGCGCCAGGACCAGTGGTGCCAGGGTAACTAGCTCCTCTCTTCCTCCTCCTACCTCTTCTTCCCGTAGTTTGGAGACCCCTTCTAAACCTATTGTTATCTCCTCTTCTGCTCCTTCTCAGTCGTCCCCTCCCCCCCCCCCCGATCCTCCCCTGAACCTGAAAGGAAGAAGCGCAAGGCTTTAGAGCCTAGCTCTTCTTTCGAGGGTGAAGCCAAGGTGGATGCCTCTGAATTTATCCAGAAGTGCATCTATCCTCATGCCCGTATAGGCTTGGATGATGTTTCTATCCGTAACCACCTCACTATTCTGGCTCAGAAGAGTATCAGGGCGGCGGCGGTGTGCACCAAATTTCTTGATATTTTCGAGAAGACTCCTCTTAGCTCTCTTGGTTCGTCCTCGAGGGCTAAAGAGTTGGAGGAGAGACTTCTTTTATATCAAGAACATGAGAAGAAGTTAAAGGAGGAGGTCGCCAAACTAAAGAAGGAGAGGAAGGGTCTCCAGGAGAGGGAGAGTAAGTTGCAGGCCCAGTGCAACATGGAGGTCGGTTTAAGGCTAAAGGCGCAGGAGAGCTATTCAAGCCTTTTTGAGGACCTTGTGGTTGTGAAAAAAGATCTGCTGAATGCTCGGACTGCCTATGCCGAGTTGGAGGACTCTATTGCCGAGGGATCTGAAGAGGCCTGGAGGATTTTTAAGAAGCAAGTCGGAGTCATTGCTCCTGGCTTGGATCTCTCTCCTTTGGATCCTGACAAGGTCGTCATTGATGGTGCTATAGTGTCTCCTCCTACCCCCCAAGTTGTTTCTGAGTCAGACTTGAAGACTTGCGGGCAGAGGATTATTGAGTCCCCTCCTCGCTCAAAGGATGCTCCGAGCTCTTCAAAGGTTCCTCCGACTTCCTCTCCATCTCCTATGGATGCCTCTCTCCCTGATCCTGACGCTGCTCCGACTACTCTTCCTGGCTCTGGTGGTGATCCATCTACTCCTTTTCCGAAAAAATAACTTTATTGGCTATATGGGGGCCCGGCCTGTGGGTCCCCCCTTTTTTAAACTCTTTCTTTGTTTGTGTTGGTGGTGATTGAACAATTTCTTCTGGCCTTTCAAGGCCATAAACAAAACACTTTTTTGAAATACCCTTTTTTAATAAGGGTTTAAATTAACAAAATAAATACCCTTTTTTTGGATAAGGTTTTAAGTTACCTTATGTGTGCATGCTTTTCTGATTTTGCTTTTTCGGAGTCCCCTTGATCTTTTCTGTTTTGAAAACATTTTTCCTGGCTGTCTGTCCTTTTGGGTTCCTTTTCTCTAAGGACTTCAGGACAGTACTTATGTTTTAATAGGTTTTTTTGATTTCTTTTGCTATTCCTTATACTCAACTTTTGTGTTTTATTGAGTTCCTATGACTTAGGTTATTTTTGCGATGCGTTTTTGTTTCTTACTCGGTTTTTCATTTCGACTTATGAGTCGGAATTTCTCCGAGTTTCTCACGATCAACTTTTATAACCTCTTTACACCGACTTGTACCTCGTCGTTTTATCTTGACGACCATCTAGGTTGGTTCATGGGATTTTCACGTTTTGTCGAGCTTAAGTCGACGCGTTTCGTAAAAGGAGAAAACTAGAAGGAATTTATAAGAGATATTTGTAAAATGAAAAAAGATCTTTATTTATTGGGGAGGTACCTTATTGCTACTAAGGGTTTTTGACAGCCTATTTTCCCTTAGCCTCTACTATGATGCCTCGTTAAAAACCCTTCTCCAGAAAAAACCCTTTTACTTTCGGGAAAAAGTCGTGAAGTTGGGAAAAGAGTACATCAGGGGGTAGAGTTCGCTTTTAACTGTAGTAACTTTTCATATCACAAGCATGCCATGACCTTGGTAACTCGGTGCCATTCAGGTCGGTCACTTTATAATAACCTTTTCCTAAGACCTCATTGACTTTGTATGGTCCCTTCCAATTAGCAGCGAGCTTTCCTTCCACTGATTTGTTAACTCCAATGTCGTTTCTGATCAAGACCAAGTCATTTGGGGTGAAGGTTCTTCAAATGACTTTTTTGTTGTATCTTGTAGTCATCCTTTGCTTCAGCGCTGCTTCTCTTATCTGGGCTTCTTCTCGGACTTCGGGGAGCAAATCGAGCTCCTCTTTGTGCCCCTGTATGTTTCCGATCTCATCATGGAGAATCACCCTTGGACTTTATTCGCTGATTTCTATTGGTATCATGGCTTCTACGCCATAGACTAATCGGAAGGGCGTTTCTCCAGTGGCGGATTGGGGCGTTGTCCTGTAAGCCCATAACACTTGTGGGAGCTCCTCAGCCCAGGCTCCTTTTGCATCTTGTAGCCTTTTCTTCAGCCCTGCCAGTATGACTTTGTTGGCTGCCTCGGCTTGTCCATTTGCTTGCGGATGCTCCACCGAGGTGAACTGGTGTTTAATCTTCATACTGGCCACCAGGCTTCTGAAGGTAGAGTCGGTGAACTGGGCTCCATTATCTATAGTGATGGAACATGGTATCCCATACCTTGTGATAATATTTCTGTAGAGGAACCTTCGACTTCTCTGGGCTGTGATGGATGCTAGTGGTTCTGCTTCTATCCATTTTGTGAAGTAGTCTATTCCCACAATCAAGTATTTGACTTGTCCCGGGGCCTGGGGGAAAGGACCTAACAGGTCCATCCCCCATTTTGCAAAGGGCCATGGGAAAGTTATACTAATTAGTTCCTCAGGGGGAGCCACGTGGAAGTTTGCATGCATTTGGCATGGTTGACATTTTTTCACAAATTCCCTGACATCTCTCTGCAAGGTCGGCCAATAGAATCCAGCTCGGATTACTTTCCTGGCAAGCGACCTGGCTCCGAGATGATTTTCGCAGATCCCACTGTGGACCTCCTCTAATACCTCGGTGGTTCTCGAGGTCGGTACGCACTTTAACAATGGTGTTGATATCCCTCTTCTATAGAGGATATTTTTCACCAGAGTGTAGTGTTGTGCTTCCCTCTGGATTTTCTTAGCCTCTTTTTCCTCCTTGGGGAGGATGTCGAATTTCATATATTCGACCAAGGGGTTCATCCATCCGAGGTTTAATCCGGTTACCTCAAGGACCACTTGCTTTTCCTCTGTTTTTACCACAGAGGGTTCCTGGAGAGTTTCCTCGATCAGGCTTCTGTTATTCCCTCCTGGCTTGGCTAACTTGGATAGGGCGTCTGCTCTGCTATTTAGATCCCGAGTTATATGTTTGATCTCGGTTTCCGCAAAGCGCCCAAGATGCTCCAGAGTTTTTTCCAAGTACCTCTTCATATTTGGGTCTTTTGCCTGATACTCTCCACTTATCTGGGAGGTCACCACTTGGGAGTCGCTATATACCATCACTTTTGTAGCACCGACTTCTTCTGCCAGCTTCAACCCGGCAATCAGGGCTTCATATTCTGCCTGATTATTTGAAGCTGGGAATTCAAATTTGAAGGAAACCTCTATTTGGGTTCCCCTTTCGTCCACTAGTATTATGCCTGCACCGCTTCCTGTCTTATTTGAGGATCCGTCTACATAGAGTTCCCATGTAGTTGGCTTATTCTCTTGATCTCCTGCATATTCTGCTATGAAGTCGGTAAGTCATTGGGCTTTAATTGCCGTCCGAGTTTCATACTTCAAGTCGAACTCAGAGAGCTCTATTTCCCACTGAATCATTCTCCCTGCAACATCCGTCTTTTGGAGGATTTGCTTCATGGGTTGGTTCGTGCGGACTCTTATTGTATGAGCTTGAAAGTAAGGCCGTAGCCTTCGTGAGGCTACCACTAAGGAGTAGGCAAACTTCTCTAGTTTGTGGTACCTTAGCTCGGGGCCTTGTAGAACTTTGCTGATGAAATACACTGGATGCTGACCGACCTCGTCTTCTCTTATCAGGGCTGACGCGACAACCTTGTCTGCTACAGATAAGTATAGGACGAGGTCTTCTCCAACTACAGGTCGGGTCAGAATCGGAGGTTGACTCAAGAATCTTTTGAACTCCTGGAACGCCTCTTCGCATTCAGGAGTCCACTCGAACTGACATCCCTTTCTCTATAAGGAGAACAGTGGAAGGGATTTTAGTGCTGATCCTGCCAAGAATCTGGAGAGGGCTGCAAGTCGGCCGTTTAGCTGCTGGACCTCTCTTAAGCAAGTCGGGCTTTTCATTTCCAGGATAGCTCTACACTTATCGGGATTTGCTTCGATCCCCCTTTGTGTCAGCATAAACCCTAGAAATTTTCCAGCTTCCACCGCGAAGGTACACTTTGTGGGCTTTAGCCTCATCCCGTGTGACCTTATGGTGTCAAATACTAGCGAGAGGTCTGTTAAGAGGTCGGCCTCTTTCTTGGTTTTCACCAGCATATCGTCTACATAGACTTCCATTAAGCTCCCAAGGTGGGGAGCAAACACTTTGTTCATCAGCCTTAGTATGTGGCTCCCGCATTTTTTAATCCAAATGGCATGACCACATAGCAAAAATTTGCTTTGTGCGTGATGAATGATGTTTTCTCCTGGTCTGGCTCATGCATCGGGATTTGGTTATATCCCGAGTAGGCATCCATGAACGACAAGTATTGTTACCCTGAGCTAGAGTCTACAAGGGTATCAATACTTGGAAGTGGATAAGGGTCCTTGGGACATGCCTTATTTAAGTCGGTGTAGTCGACACACATTCTCCATTTGCCGTTTTGCTTTTTTACTAGAACTACATTTGCTAGCCATGTTGGATATTTGACTTCTCTGATGAAGCCGGCTTCTAGGAGTGCCTGCACTTGCTCTTCCACTGCTAGGGCTCGTTCTGGGCCGAGCTTGCGTCTTCTCTGTTGTACAGGTCGGGACCCTGGGTATACCGAGAGCTTGTGGGACATAAGCTCGGGGTCTATCCCGGGCATGTCGTAGGCTTTCCAGGCAAAGAGGTCGGAATTGTCTCTTAGGAGCTTAATCAACCCTTGTTTTAGGGTTTCCCCTAGGTTGGCTCCTATGTTGGTGTTTTTTCCTTCCTCTTTGTCGAGTTGTATTTCCTCAGTTTTTCCTCCCGGCTGTGGTCGCAGCTCTTCTCGGGCCCTTGCACCGCCGAGCTCTATGGTGTGGACTTCTTTGCCTTTTCCCCTCAGGTTCAGGCTTTCATTGTAGCACTTTCTTGCCAACTTATAATCTCCCCTCACCGTTGCTATTCCTGCTGGGGTCGGGAATTTCATGCAAAGGTGCGGAGTTGACACCACCGCTCCGAGTCGATTAAGGGTAGCTCTGCTGATCAAAGCATTATATGCTGACCCTACGTCGATGACTATGAAGTCTATACTCAGAGTTTTGGATTTTTCCCCTTTTCCAAAGGTAGTGTGTAGGGGTAGAAATCCTAGTGGTCTTATTGGTGTGTCGCCTAGTCCGTACAAGGTGTCGGGGTAGGCTCTTAATTCTTTCTCATCCAACCCTAGTTTGTCAAAAGCGGGCTTGAAAAGGATGTCCGCTGAGCTCCCTTGATCTACTAGGGTTTTGTGGAGATGGGCATTGGCTAGGATCATAGTAATTACCACTGGGTCATCATGCCCATGGATTATTCCTTGCCCATCTTCTCTTGTGAATGAAATGGTGGGGAGGTCGGATGACTCTCCTCCGACCTGGTAGACTCGCTTGAGATGTCTTTTGCGAGAGTACTTGGTGAGTCCCCCTCCTGTGAATCCTCCTGAGATCATATGGATATGTCTCTCCAGAGTCTGTGGTGGTGGGTCTCTTCTATCCATATTGTCTCGCTTTCTCTTCCCATGACCGTCCGACCTTTCTATGAGATATCTGTCGAGCCGGCCTTCTCTAGCCAGCTTTTCTATCACATTTTTAAGGTCGTAACAGTCATTTGTCGAGTGACCATATATTTTATGGTACTCACAGTAGTCGCTACGACTCCCCCTTTTTTATTTTTAATGGGCCTGGGAGGTGGCAGCCTTTCAGTATTGCAAATCTCTCTGTATACATCCACTATGGAAACCTTTAGAGGAGTATAAGAGTGATATTTCCTTGGTCTATCGAGACCGAGTTCTTCCTTCTTCTTGGGCTCTCTCTCCCTCTCTTTTGTTGAGGGGAGATGCCCAGGTCACTAACTCGAATCTCTCAGTCTAGCATTTTCCTCCATGTTGATGTACTTTTCAGTTCTTTCCTGTACATCACTTAAAGAGGTGGGGTGTCTTTTAGATATGGACTGTGAGAAGGGACCTTCTCTAAACCCATTGACTAACCCCATAATGACTGCCTCGGTGGGCAGGTCTTGGATTTCTAAACATGCTTTGTTGAACCTTTCCATGTAGGCTCGTAAGGATTCTCCGACCTCCTGCTTTATTCCCAGGAGGCTTGGCGCATGTTTTATTTTGTCCTTCTGAATAGAGAACCTCATCAAGAACTTCCTTGAGAGGTCTTCAAAACTGGTGACTGACCTCGGGGGGAGGCTGTCGAACCACTTCATCGCTGCTTTCGACAGGGTAGTCGGGAAAGCTTTGCATCGCGTAGCGTCGGAGGCATCATCCAGATACATCCGACTTTTGAAATTGCTTAGGTGATGCTTCGGATCTGTGGTTCCATCATAGAGGTCCATATCGGGGCTTTTGAAGTTCCTCGGAACTTTTGCCCTCATTATATCCTCCTAAGGGGTCCTCCCCTCCTAGGGGCGACTCTTCTCGATCGTCGCGGGAGTTCCGACCTTTGAGGGAGGATTCTAACTTCAAGAGTTTTCTTTCCAACTCTTTTCGCCGTTCCATCTCTTCTTTTAGGTTCTTTTCGGTCTCCCTTTGTCGCTCCCGTTCCTGTTCCAATTGTTCCAGGCGGCTTTGGTGGACATGGACTAATCCCATAAGTTCAGTTGCATGGGACTGTCCGTCCTTCTCCGATTCGCGCCCTTCTGAGGAATTCACCTTCGGATTTTTGACTCCGGAGGTACCCTCTCTGTGTTGATCATTGGTTTCCTGGTGGAGGGTTAGGTCCACGTTATTATTTTCGGTGTCCAGATTCTCTTGTTCGGAATCCGTCTCCACATGACCCTCTTCAGGGGATCTGTCCGTCATCATTGGTTGATCTCTCGGGTCCCCGGCAACGGCGCCAATGTTACGATGAGTAACCGGAGATTGTTGGGCTGGACTCGCTGGGTTGGCCCAATCGTCTGAGGATGGAAGCCTTCGAGTGGGTCTGCGCCTTGGGGGCCTCCGTCCAACTTGTGAGTATGAACGAATGGGGGTGGTACCTGCAAAGACACTCCGATGCCTAAGTCAGCAAGGGTGTGAGCAGGTCTAGAGAGTATTGGGACTTAGGGATACCTGAGAGATGTCAGTGTATTTATAGTAGTAAACCAATAACCACCGTTGAAGTAGTGCCATTTTTTAAGGGGAATAACCGTCCCTTTATCTTAGGGTGGTTGAGATATGGCTCTTGGAAGTGGTTAGAGAGATTCTAGGGGCAGTTATCCTCTTGAAGGAGGGTTTATCTGTCAGCTGATCCTCGTACCGACTTCTTTAGAGCAAGTCGTGAAGATAGCCGACTTCGTGGCATCTGGTTTGTGTAGTGTGAGGCTCAACTCCTTTGGGTTGGGCCTTTTACTTGGATATTTGGCCTTAACGTTGGGCCAGGGTATGAACAATTATATTTTTACTTTTTGATATAATCAATATATTATTAATAATGAATAGTAATTAACCCCTCATATTTTTAATCAAAGCATTTTGACGATAATTTTTATTTATTGATGTTAATGGTTGATTGTTTCTTTAAAATAAAATACATTATAATTTTAGGTTATTTCATAATTAACAATAACGTTTGATTAATTTTTTAAAAATAAATTACATTATAATTTTAGGTTATTTTACGATACATAATTAATGTTCATAATACTAAAGTACTCTAAATTGTCTATTTTCTATAGTTAGTAGTTAATTCTAAATTGAAAAAAAAATTGTTGAATTGTTGAATAGTCCAAGTATAATTGAGGTAATTAATTAATTTATTTATTTATTATTATATTTGATCGAAAGCATGAATAATAAATAAGATAAAGAATGTAAGACCCAGAATCTTTGAAAAGTCTTATTATGATCAAGTCTCAAATCCTACAGTTATTTATAGCCTTAATTTCAGAGATTATTTTATTAAAGATAATTAAGGCAAGTTTTGATTTATTAGATTTGAGATAAGTTATGATTATTATCCAATTTTATAATTATTGGACTATTTTCTATAGTTAAAGTATAAGGTTGATAGTTATGAAATAATAAGGATTTTATATGATTTGGATTAGTTAAGTAATATTTTAAATATTATTACTGCTATTTTGGAAAATGAAGAAATTAAGTATATTATTTCTAATTTTTAGATTTGGGCATTTTATTGAAAATAATTTGTGAAATTGATGAGCAAATAGTATTTTCTATGTACAAATAGTGTTGGATTTAATTTGGGTTTCAATTACTATATTATTCCCAATTTTATGTGAAATTACCATAATGCCCTTAACCCTAATTTTTACTCTAAAAGCTAACCCTGAAACCCTAGCCACTTGACCCCTACCCAGCGCCGTTCTTTCCCCCAAGGTTTGAAACGCGTTGCCACCCAAAACCCCTCCAACGGAAATAGAAACAGAAAGGGAAGTGGGGTGAGGGATACACGGAGAAGGAAGGAAGGAAGAGGGGAGGGAGGAGCGTCGCCGGTGCGTCAGGCCTCACCACCGCCGTCGTGCCGCCTTGGAGTCCGCAGTCAGAGTCGTGTCGTGCAGAGAAGAGGAGAAGAGGAACTCATCGCGTCGCCGCCACCCACGGAGCTGCGAGCTGCGCCCAGTTGCCGTCGGGGTCACCGCGCCATCGTCCTTGCCAGCTCCGAACGAGAAGCACGATGGAGCTCCGCTTCTGCTTCCCTGGTTTGCCGTGAGTGAGCGTCGTGGGAGAGAGGACGACGCGAGTTGGAGGCTCGGTTGCTGCTGTGCTATGGAGCAGACTGAACCGCACTGCGCTGTTGGGGTTCTCACCGTCGCCAGAAAAGGATTCAGGCCGCCGCAGGTGTCGCGGTCGGAGGAGAAAGCTGTTCCCCTGTGTTTTGACCGCCTGGAGTGGTTTTGTCACTTCCGGGATCACCGCCGGAGCTCCGGGCTGAGCCTCTGCCGCTTGAGACCCTGCTGTCGTCGCCGGAAAAGGCTGTCGGTAAGGCTTTTAAGTTGAGTTTCCCTTCTGTTGAGTTTCCTGGAACTTCATCGTCGCTGCGTGTGGTTCAGATCGCCGCTGCTGCTTGGGGCTGACTGCCAGGTTGCCGCCGAACCGGTTCGGAGACCGCCGCTGTTTCGGTTCAACCGTTCCTTCTTCGGTTTGGTAAGCGTTTCGATTTGAAAGCCCTTTAGTTACTGTCCTGTCATCATACGCTGAGGTTTGTGGCATTAATCGCTATACGATTGAGTTCTGGTTGTTGTATGTTGCGATTAGTATTGCTATGGTTATTGTGAACGTGGCTGGGAGCTGAGGTTTTGGTTGCCGTCAGTTTGGGTCAAGGCGGAAAGGACTCGGTGACGCGTTTGAGTTATGGAATTGCGTTTTGAGGTAGGGGCGCTTTCCAAAAACTATGCTTTATGTATTGGAATTATTACATATGGATACTGTTGTGAGAAAATGTGTATTTGGTGATTGTATCGGCCTTATGTATAATTTGATTGTATTGAATGATTATGAATGTTTGTTTGGCTGAATTGTTGTGCGGCTTTGTGAAATGTAATCTTTGGAAGTTGATTTTTTAAAGATTTGAAATGAGTTTAATCCGCTGAGGATTGGTTTGAATTGATTCAATTATTTGGATGATGTGAAAGATAGAACACTTTTGAATTCAACCTGGTTTACTTTAATTGACTTGGTTTCGGACAAATGATTTATTACTTAATCGATTCTTTAAAGCTTTGGAAATGAGTTAAATCGATTGATATTGAGTTGATTTTAAAATAGTATCCTTGAAATACGCCACTCAGGCGATTGTTGGATTTAGCTTGATTTGAATTGATTTCTGATTTTGTGTTGTTGAAAAAGAATGAGGAACGGTTTAGTTGGGACCCGAACCGGGTGGCAAAAGTCCAAATTTTAGGGGAGGTGCTGCCGAAATTTCTATAAAATCTTAGTCTTGTTTGAAAGGTTATTTAAAAGGTTTGGATTTGAGAAATTGTATTATTTGATTTATTAAGAGGATATTTATGCTTTCCAGCTTAATTTATTTGATGAACCTTATATGTTGAGTTCGGCTTATTTAGAACTAAACTATTTTTACCGTTTGAATCACTGAAGGAAATAATGATGCTCTAATATTGATTTCAATATAAAAAGGAGTTTTTAGTGATTTTTAAAGGAACCTAGACTTTTGATTGAGTAATCAAGTTTGAGGCATTTTGGAAGAGTTGGAAAAATGGGTTCCAAAAAGAAATCTGAAAGCGGTTTGATTCAAATGAACCGGTTCCGTTTCAAATGAGTTGATTTTTGGACCGGGTTGGAACTTGTGATTTTGTATGGTTCGGTTTCATAATAAATTCAATTTTATTTACTTGAACCGAGAATCTATGATTTTAAGAGTTTCAATGAATTTTAAGGAATTGATGTAAGTTGACCTTCCCCTAAAGACTTGGGACTATGCCGAAAAACTTTTGTTATGAAATTCCACTGTTGGGTGGGTGATTTTGGATACTTTGAAATAAATCCTTAACTTGCCATGGTTTTGGAAGTTTTGGAAAGAGAATGCCGAGAGTGGCTTTGTTTTAAAAAGGGAACTCACTTTGACTAAAAGTGGCTTGTGAGCCTGAGATGATTTGAGAAATGAGATCTTTAAAGCCAAGGCTGAAAAGAGTTGGAATTTGATTTCAAAGTGAAATGGCTTGAGAAAAGTGATTTATGGCTTAAATGCCAGTTTTATGAATTTGATGATGTTGAGTGGTGGAAGTGCTGTTTTGTTATGGGCCGGAATGGCTGTGTATGATTATGAATATTGGCTGGTTTTGGATTGAACTGTGAGCCGGAATGGTCGTGTAAGATATTGATTTATGGCTGATTGCCGAATGAGTTATGGGCCGTATGGCTGACTATGAATTATGAATTTAAGCCGGATGTCTGAGATGGATGTTGATCCATGACTGGGAATGAATGAATATATGCTTGAGATACCTGGGTAGTAGCAAGGGTTGTGGTTCGTCCCACTTACTCCAGGTTAGAGACTGTGACGCCTGGGTAGTAGCGGTAGTAGTGGTGATTCCACTCGCTCCAGGTTGAGCTGTTAAACACCCGCCTGGGTAGTAGCCGCAGTAGTGGTTATTCCACTGGCTCTGGGTTGAGCGGGTAGTAGCAATGGGGTTGTAGCTCAAACCTACTTGCTCCGCGATGGGTGTTTCTGTCCATGGTTAGCTACCAGGACGTGTCGGGTTGGCTATATAACCGACAGATGATATCATCAGCCACTAGGGACAGGCATGCATCATATGCATCTATGTGACATTGTTTGGGTGTGCATATTGTACGTGGTTTGCCTTTGTGATTAACTGCTAATTGTTCTACTTGCTGTAACTGTTTGTTTGTGCTTGAACTTCCTATTTGTGTTTGCATCTGGGACTCTGTTGGATTGTGGTGATTGGTTGATGGTTGGATTGTTTGGGCCTAGGGCCGTGGTTGGAATGAGATGAATCGATGGTTGATTTTGGTCTCGTGTTTCTAGTTGGGAATAAAATATGAAAGGCTACTTTGGTTCAGTATAGATAAACCATTTTGAAAGGCTTTGATGTTTTGAGAATTGAACGGTTCCTCTTTTAGAAAAGATTTCCGACTTTACTTTTATTGTAAACAGTTGTTTTTGAAAAGAGGCATAAGTCGGTTATTAATCACTGGTACGGTTTATCTTCAAGTATCCTATTACAGTAATTCCCAAAAACCCTCTACTGAGAACCCTTTCGAGGATGATGTTCTCACCCCCCTACATTTTTCCCCTTTCAGGATATGGGCGCAGAAGTTACGAAGAGCCTATCTAATTGTTGTTGTGATGCTCTATATTGTTTTAGTTATGGTTTATTGCACCCTCGCCTTTATCTTGATATAATCTGTAAGAGGGATAGGAATTGTATTGCATTATGTTTGTAATTTTATTTATATATATTTATGTATATATATGGATGTACTCTTTATGAGTTGTTGTAAGTTGAATGGTATTTATGGAGGTACGTTATCGAACGAAAGTAATTTTTGGGAGCGGTATTGTGGTTTAAAGTTTCAAACAGGCTCATATTTTAGTATTAAGTAGTATAAGTGTCGTCGTAATGTCCGAGCTATCAGAGTCGCGCAGCCGGAAGTGTGAACTTTGGTAGTTAGGGTGTTACATTATGGTATCAGAGCAGTTCTTCCTGTAGAGCCTGAGGAATGGACTGACTATGCTTCAGTTGCATACTCTGAGCGTTTGTCATGTATTAGGTCTTGTCGAATGACGAGAATTAGAGCTTTATGCACATGACGGTCTATTGATTAACGCTGTTAGTCTTGCATTGCATAATTCCTGATATTAAGTTCGGCCGGCTTAATACTAGTGAATTATGTATATGAAAGCACTGATGGGTTATCATAGATGAAATACGAGTTGAGTAAAGCGAATCGCGGGCTTTGGGAACGTTAAAAACTATTTCTCGAGGCTATTCATTTGTTTGTCTTGAATTTTATTCGAGTCGATCTGTTTTTTTATACCCTAACCTGAAGTTCTTGTTTGCTAATCCTCTTGAAAAGTAGTTTGATTTTCTCGACTCTATTCCTCTATTCATATGCATTCTTGTTTGATCTTAAGTGCATATGCTTGGTTGAACTCCTTGTTGTATCTATCTTCCTCTGTTTGAGTTCTTCTTGATTCAAGTATTCTTTGATATAGCCTTGAACCTGTCTTAATGTGCTGTGACTTTTAACTCCGGGTTCTGAGTCCATTCTTTGAGAAATTGTTGATTCAGTTTTTCTCTTACTTGACAGTAATCACAGCCAATTTTGGGATTTTATAAATTGCTGTTGATTAGATATATACTTTTCTATATATGAGACTTTGAAATTATTTATACAGTTTAACAACTATTTCTTTCTAATACCTTGCCTGTACTTTTACTGGTTTACGCAATTGCACTTACTTTAAAAGTAAATTTTGACCTTCTAGTAATTTTACTATAGTTCCAATGGACATCTTTATTTGATTGTGTATTTGGATATTTTCCGAAATACTGGAAAGAAAGGATTTTTCGCTTTTATTTCGGTTGAGTTTCGTTTGATAAGCTTTACTTAACTATTTTGAATTGAGTTTGGTTTAGCATACTACATGGTTTATGCCATTGTTGTTCTTTTGAAAATGTTGGATTCATAGCTTTCTTCTTATGAACGGACTGGTTCCTTCTTAAGCTTTTCACCTCTATGAATGTCATACGTGATTCTGTTTTTAACTAATCTTTTACATCTTGTGAACATTACCATTGATCTTGGTTTGTCCCCTCTTGTGAATGTCATCCTTATGTGGGTCAGTTTGATTCGTTTCAAGATAGTGCATTGTTTATTCTCCCATTATCTCTACAAGAGTTTTTAGTTAAAGATTTATCATTGAAAAATTACAAATGATTGAGTTGTCTTTTTCTATGACTTTTGTATTCTTTTGGATCAATTTAAAACTTGTTTGATGTTTCATGTCTAGTGGATCTTGTTTGAACTACTTTAAATTAAGATCCTTTCTTGCAAGGCTTGACTCCTTTTTAGTACATCTTAAACTTCTTGAATGTTCTTCCGAGATGGTGATTTCAAGAACGCTTTGGGAGTCTTGTTTTGAACCTTTTAAAGAAGTTTCGAATTCTCTTTGACGAAATATTAAACGGAATTTATTTTCTGTTGTTTGATTGAGATTAAAACCATTGTCCAATTTTGACGAAATTAATTTAAAGTTGGCATGCGCCCTTTTAAATGAAGTTTTGGAAAGCTTCCTTGTTTAGTGGAAACCGGTTTGTTAGTAACACACCACTTATTTCCTTACCAGATTGTGTGCAAATTTTTACCTTGGAGTTTCTTTTCTAAAAGGAGTTTAATTTTCTCTTTCATCCTTGCTACGAATGTTATACACGCTTGTTTGAATATGAACTTTGAGAATTTTTGAACAAGCCTTTGATTTCTCTCCCGAGTTTTATGAACTGCTTTTGGTTAAGTTGTGCATCTAATTATCTTTCTAAAATATTTGAAGAAATATTTTAGCCTTTAGTCAACCCGTGTGCACCTTGTTTTTAGAACTCGACAAAATCTATTTCAACATGAACTTGCATTAAAGCAAAGCCACGATTATGCTTTTGTTACTCTCTTGAAGGATGTTGTTAATTAACCTTTCTTTTAGATTGCGAAGTGGTTTTTCCGCAAGTTTTGGTTCCTTTATGAACAATGTATTTGGAAGTACTTTTAATCTTGCTCTTGAGTTTTGTGAGCTTTGTCTTGGGTTTGATATTCCTTTTTGTAAACCTCCTACTTCTTCGACTCAACTTGAATTTGTTTCGAACTAAGGCGCTGGTTCTCTTCTGATTGGTCCTGTTGGATTTCTTGGATCCAAGTGTTTTCTTTGGAGTTGTCAATCGATTTATTTCTAGCAAACTCCTTTGCTTGGACATCTTTGTCTATCCGGGGATTGGATACATTCTCTCTCAAATCTATGAGTATTATTGTTGACATTTATCTCTCATTCCTAAATCTTGTATCCTTCTGAGTAGACTCGAGAATTGTTTTGATATCACGTGCGACTTGTAGACGTAGTAACGCGATACGTTAGTTCTTTAAGACGTGATGTGTATACGGAAGTTGAAGTGGTAGGTGTACAACGTATGAGTTGTGGGCGTTTTGTTCCTTGCGAACGGGTTTGTGGTTGTCAGGCTTGTGATCAAATTTGGGGTTTGTAAAGTGCTTGATGGAGTTGGAAAGTTGAAACTTTGAGGTTGATATGAGATTAGTGTGCGGAGGTCGAGCACGTCGTTTTGACTCCATCCTGTTTGATAGTCTTTGATGCCTTGCCCTTCTATCACATGATTGACCCATGTTATCTTTTGCATTGAGCCTACCTTGTAACGTTTGCTTTGCAATCACACTCCTACCTTTACATCCTTATGCTTATGACAATCAAAGTATTTGAAAATCGTATATAAGATTGTATTTTGAGATATTTTTGCTTCTTCCTTAAATGTGTTCAAGGGTGAACTGTTATAGAATTTCTTTCATTTTGTATCAATTTTCGAGGGCAAAAATTTTTATAAGGTGGGTAGAATGTAAGACCCAGAATCTTTGAAAAGTCTTATTATGATCAAGTCTCAAATCCTACAGTTATTTATAGCCTTAATTTCAGAGATTATTTTATTAAAGATAATTAAGGCAAGTTTTGATTTAATGGATTTGAGATAAGTTATGATTATTATCCAATTTTATAATTATTGGACTATTTTCTATAGTTAAAGTATAAGGTTGATAGTTATGAAATAATAAGGATTTTATATGATTTGGATTAGTTAAGTAATATTTTAAATATTATTACTGCTATTTTGGAAAATGAAGAAATTAAGTATATTATTTCTAATTTTTAGATTTGGGCATTTTATTGAAAATAATTTGTGAAATTGATGAGCAAATAGTATTTTCTATGTACAAATTGTGTTGGATTTAATTTGGGTTTCAATTACTATATTATTCCCAACTTTATGTGAAATTACCATAATGCCCTTAACCCTAATTTTTACTCTAAAAGCTAACCCTGAAACCCTAGCCACTTGACCCCTACCCAGCGCCGTTCTTTCCCCCAAGGTTTGAAACGCGTTGCCACCCAAAACCCCTCCAACGGAAATAGAAACAGAAAGGGAAGTGGGGTGAGGGATACACGGAGAAGGAAGGAAGGAAGAGGGGAGGGAGGAGCGTCGCCGATGCGTCAGGCCTCACCACCGCCGTCGCGCCGCCTTGGAGTCCGCAGTCAGAGTCGTGTCGCGCAGAGAAGAGGAGAAGAGGAACTCATCGCGTCGCCGCCACCCACGGAGCTGCGAGCTGCGCCCAGTTGCCGTCAGGGTCACCGCGCCATCGTCCTTGCCAGCTCCGAACGAGAAGCACGATGGAGCTCCACTTCTGCTTCCCTGGTTCGCCGTGAGTGAGCGTCGTGGGAGAGAGGACGACGCGAGTTGGAGGCTCGGTTGCTGCTGTGCTATGGAGCAGACTGAACCGCGCCGCGCTGTTGGGGTTCTCACCGTCGCCGGAAAAGGATTCAGGCCGCCGCAGGTGTCGCGATCGGAGGAGAAAGCTGTTCCCCTGTGTTTTGACCGCCTGGAGTGGTTCTGTCACTTCTGGGATCACCGTCGGAGCTCCGGGCTGAGCCTTTGCCGCTTGAGACCCTGCTGTCGTCGCCGGAAAAGGCTGCCGATAAGGCTTTTAAGTTGAGTTTCCCTTCTGTTGAGTTTCCTGGAACTTAATCGTCGCTGCGTGTGGTTCAGATCGCCACTGTTGCTTGGGGCTGATTGTCGGGTTGCCGCCGAACCGGTTCGGAGACCGCCGCTGTTTCGGTTCAACCGTTGCTTCTTCGGTTCGGTAAGCGTTTCGATTTGAAAGCCCTTTAGTTACTGTCCTGTTATTATACGCTGAGGTTTGTGGCATTAATCGCTATACGATTGAGTTCTGGTTGTTGTATGTTACGATTAGTGTTGCTATGGTTATTGTGAACGTGGCTGGGAGTTGAGGTTTTGGTTGCCGTCAGTTTGGGTCAAGGCGGAAAGGACTTGGTGACGCGTTTGAGTTATGGAATTGCGTTTTGAGGTAGGGGCACTTTCCAAAAACTATGCTTTATGTATTGGAATTATTACATATGGATACTGTTGTGAGAAAATGTGTATTTGGTGATTGTATCGGCCTTATGTATAATTTGATTGTATCGAATGATTATGAATATTTGTTTGGCTGAATTGTTGTGCGGCTTTGTGAAATGTAATCTTTGGAAGTTGATTCTTTAAAGATTTGAAATGAGTTTAATCCGCTGAGGATTGGTTTGAATTGAGTCAATTATTCGGATGATGTGAAAGATAGAACACTTTTGAATTTAACCTGGTTTACTTTAATTGACTTGGTTTCGGACAAATGATTTATTGCTTAATCGATTCTTTAAAGCTTTGGAAATGAGTTAAATTGATTGATATTGAGTTGATTTTAAAATAGTATCCTTGAAATACGCCACTGAGGCGATTGTTGGATTTAGCTTGATTTGAATTGATTTCTGATTTTGTATTGTTGAAAAGGAATGAGGAACGGTTTAGTTGGGACCCGAACCAGGAGGTAAAAGTCCAAGTTTTAGGGGAGGTGCTGCCGAAATTTTTATAAAATCTTAGTCTTGTTTGAAAGGTTATTTAAAAGGTTTGGATTTGAGAAATTGTATTATTTGATTTATTAAGAGGATATTTATGCTTTCCAGCTTAATTTATTTGATGAACCTTATACGTTGAGTTCGGCTTATTTAGAACTGAACTATTTTTACCGTTTGAATCACTAAAGGAAATAATGATGCTCTAATATTGATTTCAATATAAAAAGGAGTTTTTAGTGATTTTTAAAGGAACCTATACTTTTGATTGAGTAATCAAGTTTGAGGCATTTTGGAAGAGTTGGAAAAATGGGTTCCAAAAAGAAATCTGAAAGCGGTTTGATTCAAATGAACCGGTTCCGTTTCAAATGAGTTGATTTTTGGACCGGGTTGGAACTTGTGATTTTGTATGGTTCGGTTTCATAATAAATTCAATTTTATTTACTTGAACCGAGAATCTATGATTTTAAGAGTTTCAATGAATTTTAAGGAATTGATGTAAGTTGACCTTCCCCTAAAGACTTGGGACTCTGCCGAAAAACTTTTGTTATGAAATTCCACTGTTGGGTGGGTGATTTTGGATACTTTGAAATAAATCCTTAACTTGCCATGGTTTTGGAAGTTTTGGAAAGAGAATGCCGAGAGTGGCTTTGTTTTAAAAAGGGAACTCACTTTGAGTAAAAGTGGCTTGTGAGCCTGAGATGATTTGAGAAATGAGATCTTTAAAGCCAAGGCTGAAAAGAGTTGAAATTTGATTTCAAAGTGAAATGGCTTGAGAAAAGTGATTTATGGCTTAAATGCCAGTTTTATGAATTTGATGATGTTGAGTGGTGGAAATGCTGTTTTGTTATGGGCCGGAATGGCTGTATATGATTATGAATATTGGCTGGTTTTGGATTGAACCGTGAGCCGGAATGGCTGTGTATGATATTGATTTATGGCTGATTGCCGAATGAGTTATGGGTCGTATGGCTGACTATGAATTATGAATTTAAGCCGGATGTCTGAGATGGATGTTGATCCATGACTGGGAATGAATGAATATATGCTTGAGATACCTGGGTAGTAGCAAGGGTTGTGGTTCGTCCCACTTGCTCCAGGTCAGAGACTGTGACGCCTGGGTAGTAGCAGTAGTAGTGGTGATTCCACTCGCTCCAGGTTGAGCTGTTAAACACCCGCCTGGGTAGTAGCCGCAGTAGTGGTTATTCCACTGGCTCTGGGTTGAGCGGGTAGTAGCAATGGGGTTGTAGCTCAAACCTACTTGCTCCGCGATGGGTGTTTCTGTTCATGGTTAGCTACCAGGACGTGTCGGGTTGGCTATATAACCGACAGATGATATCATCAGCCACTAGGGACAGGCATGCATCATATGCATCTATGTGACATTGTTTGGGTGTGCATATTGTACGTGGTTTGCCTTTGTGATTAACTGCTAATTGTTCTACTTGCTGTAACTGTTTGTTTGTGCTTGAACTTCCTATTTGTGTTTGCATCTGGGACTCTGTTGGATTGTGGTGATTGGTTGAGGGTTGGATTGTTTGGGCCTAGGGCCGTGGTTGGAATGAGATGAACCGATGGTTGATTTTGGTCTCGTGTTTCTAGTTGGGAATAAAATATGAAAGGCTACTTTGGTTCAGTATAGATAAACCATTTTGAAAGGCTTTGATGTTTTGAGAATTGAACGGTTCCTCTTTTAGAAAAGATTTCCGACTTTACTTTTATTGTAAACAGTTGTTTTTGAAAAGAGGCATAAGTCGGTTATTAATCACTGGTACGGTTTATCTTCAAGTATCCTATTACAGTAATTCCCAAAAACCCTCTACTGAGAACCCTTTCGAGAATGATGTTCTCACCCCCCTACATTTTTCCCCTTTCAGGATATGGGCGCAGAAGTTACGAAGAGCTTATCTAATTGTTGTTGTGATGCTCTATATTGTTTTAGTTATGGTTTACTGCACCCTCGCCTTTATCTTGATATAATCTGTAAGAGGGATAGGAATTGTATTGGATTATGTTTGTAATATTATTTATATATATTTATGTATATATATGGATGTACTCTTTATGAGTTGTTGTAAGTTGAATGGTATTTATGGAGGTACGTTATCGAACGAAAGTAATTTTTGGGAGCGGTATTGTGGTTTAAAGTTTCAAACAGGCTCATATTTTAGTATTAAGTAGTATAAGTGTCGTCGTAATGTCTGAGCTATCAGAGTCGCGCGGCCGGAAGTGTGAACTTTGGTAGTTAGGGTGTTACAAATAACACATAATAAATTATGTGAAATTAATTATAATAAGTTAATAATTAATAAATAAATAAAAAGACTTTTTTTTATTGTCTTTTGATAACTACACATTTTTATTCGTTCACTTTTTCTTTATCTCTTCCTTTCATATTTATTTCTTTTAATTTATTGAACAAAATCAAGTATACTAATTATTTGTATTAACTAATTAAGTATTTTTTTTATGGGCTCTGCTAACTGTGCCCTTAAAGCATAGGCTAAAAACATTATAAAAAAATATTTTATAAAAATTATTAAAAATAAATATTTTTAAAATGTGTCCTTAAAAGACAACTTAGTTGAATTATTTTTTAATTTAATGTGTTTGATTCATTCAATTGTATTAATTATAACTAATTAATTATATTTAATTTGATTTTATTAAAATAAATAATATTTCATCATATAATATTTTATTTGATTCATTAAATTACATCGATCATAACTAATCAAATATTTAATTTAATTAGAATATATATTAAATTATTTAAAATTCTGTTTGATTCGTTAAACCACATAAATATTAAATGATTTAATAAATAATATATAAGGCGATGAAATAAATGAATTTATTTAATTTAATTTATTATCTTATTATTTATATATATTATCTTATTATATATATATATATAATAAAACGAGTATTAATTAATTGATGCTTAAATAAAATGAGTATTAATTATTGAGAAGGTAACGAGTTTATACTTTGTATTAATTAATAGATATTTAAATAAATTATTTAAACTGGTCACATATATTTTTTAATTGCTCTCTTATTAGTACGGTCCAGTAAATAAAACGGATATTAATCATTGTAGTTAATGAATATTTATTATTTTTAAATAAATTTATTTAATTCATTTAAAAATTTTGAAGAATTCCAATTCTATATGCTACAAATTTATTTTGTTATTAATGTATATATACTCCTATATTATATATTCTATAATTCTTATATTTTCAGATAATATTTTCAAATTTTCTTTAGTTTAATTTATTATTTTTAGTCATCAGAATTTATTGTTTTTAGTAATTATTTTTAGACATTAATTCAATTTCTTTAATTTAATAATTCAATAATATATTTTAATTATATATAATTAGAATGTGCTTTCTATCCCTTTTTCCTTTTTATTTTATGCTTCGGCTGTAATGTTTGTAGTTTCTTTATTTTCATTTTTTCTATCTTAATTTTGTTTTATATCAATTATTTTTTTTTGTATTTTGATTAATAGAATTATTTTTTAAAGATGTTTTAAATTTGTTATAATATTTTTATAAAAGTTGATTAATAGGTTTTTTTTCAAAATTTTTTCTTAAAATTTGTTTAATGAGATCGTATTTTAATTTTTCTCCTTTATCTGTTATATTCATTGATTATATTAATATTCTATTACAATACATTTTTTATTTATTTCACACATTATTTATTTTACCTTCTTTTACTTCTTTTATTGTTCTCTTTATTTTATTTTTAATTTTTTATTTTATTTTTACTCCTCATATATAAATTTATTATAATTCATCACATGCATGTTCTTTTTGAATTTAAGTAACTTTTTTAGGTTATATTTTACCATTGATGCTCTATATTGTTTAGCGTATTTATTTTTAATATTTTAGTTATGTGTAAATATATTTATAAAAATATTATTTTATTTTGTCCAATATTTACTACCGCGTTTAGTAGATAAATAACAAAATTTTTATTTATTGTTACATTGATTGAGTTTGAAGATTTTATTTTTACTTTTATACATTTGTTATATTGTATGATTTGTATTTGTGTTAGTAACATCATGATGGTTCATACATTTTAATATTTGTGTAACAAATCTTATAAATTATTTTTACAAGTTATAATTTATTTTTGTTTTATTTGAATATTCAATTTTTAATAATAATTTTTATTTATTTATAAATATATTATTTCTTATTTTTATTTAAAAAAATTATAAAATAGTAAATATAAATTTTTTAATTTTATCCTCAATATTTAATTTTAGTTTTATTCTTAATATTTTAATATATTTAAGCTATACTACTAAATAAATAACATTAAGTATAAATAATTAATTATACTAATTATTTGATTTGACCAAAATAAATATTAAATTATTTAATAAATAATGAATAAGAAAATGAAATAAATGAATTTAATTTAAATTTTTTACCAATTATTTTATATATATATAGAATGTATTTTATACTTTTTTTCTCTCTTTTTTTTTGTACTTCCGTTATAATCTTTGTAATTTTTTTTTATTTTGCCAAAATTTTCTATGATTTTGTTTTATATATTTTTATGTATTTTGATTAACAGGTTTTAAGGGTGTTACTATTTTATGAGAATGATATAGTTTGAACTTTGGTTATTTAGGAATTTACTAAGTGGCTAGAGTAGTTTCACGCCACGAACTAACAAATGCTAGCAATTGGAATGATAAAAGAGACTAGCCAATCGGGGACTAAACGGGGATCGATAAAATTTTTACAGGTGAAGACTTGTCCACGTGAAATAGACTGGGATGGGGACATAGGTATCCCTCTTCAAGGGACCCGCTAAATCCACGTGAATATAAATTACTAATTTATCCTTATATATATATATATATATATATATATTTTTTTTTTTTTAAATTTGGTAATCCTAATTTCTATCTTCAATTTAAACTCTTTTTTTTTTCTTTTTCTAGACTCATCCTTAGCCTTGATTTTGTATCTACTCTTCCTCTAACTCACTTTCTCTGCCTCTTAAGTTCGTCATTATGTCGCTCAGTCTCGCTCTAAAATATTATATTATATTATTATATTGAAAGATGTTTTTATATTTTTTTAAATGTTATTTTTTATAATGAATATATTATGAGTTGTGTTCAATTATATTGAATTGATTCTTTTATTATTATTATATTATAATTTTTTTTGTTATTTTTTTTAAATTTTCAAAGAATATCCATAAATAATCATGGGTATCTGCATTCGCTAAGGAGATAATTAAATAGGGGGACTTGCGACGAAAATAGAGAGCGAACGGGGGATATTTTTTTTTAAATGGGAGCGAAGGACGGAAAAATGGGTCCGCCGCTGTGCCAACACGAGTATCTATTACTATATCTAACTAACAACAAAATTCAATTTGAGCCGATTTGAGATAAAACACGTGAACTTTATCTGCATCGGGTTTTAAGACAATGAACCTAATTCGAATTTGAGATCCTAACAATAGACTAGGTTGATTTTACTCACTTGACTTAATATTTTGAGTCATTATTGTAATAAATACTATACTATTAAATATGATTATATTTAGTATATATAAAAGTTAAGTATACTTATAATAGATTTTATTATAATCAAACTAAAAAAATTTTAATTATCTTTTTTTTTAATTTTAAATATTATTTACTATCTTATTGAAAAAGTGAATAATAATAATCACTCACATAATTAAAATAGATCATCCTAATATACACATGACACTACATATATCAATGATTATTATATGTGATAAATTATTTTTTTTATTTTTTTAAAGATAATTTATATGTAAATTAACTAATCTTTATAACATACAATCTATTGCATAATTTTTCTCCTATTAATATGGATAAATTGATGAATTTAATATATAAAATATAATTTATATTATTTAACATACAAAATAAGTAACGCCAATTATCTAAGACAATAAATATAATAGTACAAATACTTATATATTTATTAGTATTAAAAAAATATACAAATAATATAAACACGATTTTGTTTGTAATAAAGGTTATTAATTAAGTTAATTACATAATAAAAAATTATAAATAATTTTTTAAATAATAATAAAAAATAAGATCACTATTTTCATATACTATAAAGTTTTTAAAAAAAATTTAGACAATAAATCAATCCTCAATAAATTATATATTAGCTCTATTAAAAAAATTAAATGATATATTAGATATTACTATTTGTGTACTAATATATATATATTATCGATTATTAAGTTATAATTAATTTCTAACTCAATTTTTGATAATTAAAATTTAAATAATTAAAATTATTAAATGCTAAATATATTGTAGTTAACTAATTTTGTTTTTGTTATTAAAATTTTAAAAAAGGTGAGTTGTTAATTAATTCTGAATTCAAATTTAAATTTAAATTTGTGTAAGAAAATATTTTGAATTTTTTTCACTAACCAGAATTAATTTTAAAATAAAAAATTATTTTATACATCATATTATAAAATAGTGTAGTCATTCATTTTTTTTAATGGCAATTATTGTCAAATAAAATGATATAAAAATAGAAAAAATATATTCCAATCTAAGAATAATAATTTATTTTTTAATAGAATAAATTATATATTAAATAACAAAAGTTATTATAGTTTCTTTTTACACAATTTAATATACTCAACTACGGTATTTTGGTAATATTACCAAAATATATTAATCAATCTAATAATTTTTTTAATGACATAAGTTTATAACTTTAGAAACTTAAAAATCATGTCATAAAATATAAAATTTTAACCAGTAATAACGTTGATCATGTTGGTTGACTTCCTGAATGAATATGATACCAATAAATAAAACTGTCACAGTTAAATTTCAACAAAGGTAAATCTCCATAAGTATTGCTATCATCAATGAGAATTGTTCTACTTTCAAGACAAATCCTATTTTCTTTCACTGTATTTTCCAACTCGGCAGGTCTAGAACTAATCCTCAACGGATTGAAGCTCCATTTATTAAGGGTTTGTCGCTAGCCAATGAGTTGTTACATACACAAGGCGGAATTCAAAACTCTAATACTTACTTAGGTAGACGAGTGAGATGACCACTTAATCAATCCAAATCAGTTAAGACAAATACTAATTATTTTTAATATTGTTAACATTAAAAATAATCAAATTTTAATTTTAGTTATAACTTTATAAAATATTTATAGTAATAATTATTATATATATCTTTTGTTTAATTTTTTTAATAAAAAAATTATATATTTTTATTAATTATCCTGTACAGTGTACAGGAACATACACTAGTTGTAAACAAAAAGAGAAATAAAAAATTCACGGTATTTAATCCAATAAAAACTTTCACTATCAAAATAATGAGTATATAATCAGTTTTTCTAGTAGTATTAAAAAATTTCAACAATCAACAAAATACAAATTTAAAATTGATAGAATCAACATAAACACTTTACAAAATGAGTATCTCAAATAAGATAAAAAAAAAAGGCAAACCAACCAGCAAGTTATATCCTAATGTTCATCTCTACACCAAGAACAACATACTAAAATTTCATAAGAAATGGAATAAGTTTACCAATTTAATGAAATCAAAATAGTTATGCCCTTTTTCCCTTCTTTCTTCTTCTCTTTCCGTTGCCAATCCTCTTCTTTCTCTTTCTTTTCTTTCTTTCTTTTAAAAATGAAAAACTCTCTATCTCTCTCTATCTCTCTCTTTTTCTTTTTCTTTTACATGGCTATAAGCCACTTCTCTTTCTTTCTATTTTTTTCTTTTATTTTTAACTATTGTGGGCTTCACTTGAGTTGGAGACTCACCAACAAATCTCTCCCTCACAAACTTAAGTGGAGTTAGGCCGCTATACTAAGACCGCTTTCACTTTGCAAAATCAAACTTCACTGTAGGTAAACTCTTAGTCATCATATCTGAACCATTATGATCAATATGAATCTTCTCAAGTGCACATGATTTCATCTCAAATGCTTGGAATATCCAACGATACATCACCTTTATGTGCTTCGATCTGGAATGAAACATCAGATTCGTACTGAGATGGATAACACTTTGTCTGTCAAAAAATAACACAAACTTCTTTTGATTGATGCCTAACTCTTATAGAAATTTTTTCATCTACAAAAGTTCCTTAGAAGTTTCAACAACAATAATATATTATGCCGCTATAATAGATAAAGCAACATATTTCTGAAGTCGAGATTGCCGCGATACAACTTTCCCTGTAAAAGTCATCATATAACCAGAATTAGACTTTCTCGAATCAAGATCCCTCGCCATATCCGTATCTGTGTAACCATTCAACACATGTTGACCATTCTTAGAGCATAAATAAACTCTGGAAGTACCATTAAGATATCTGAGAATTCACTTCATTGCTTGCCAGTGTTCTTTGCCAAGATTAAAGAGAAACCGACTAACAACTCCAACAACATGAGTAAAATCTGGCCTGGTATAAATCAATTAGCATATATCAAACTATCAACCGCAGATGCATATGGAATCTTCTTCATTTCTTCTTTTTCTTTTTCACTTGTAGGACATTGCTACGAACTCAGCTTAAAATGACTAGCAAATGGAGTAATAACAGGTTTGGAACTACTCATGTTAAACCTCTCTGAAACCTTCTCAATATGCTTCTATTGCGACAACTACAGTTTTTCATTCTTCATGTTATGAGTGATACTCATACCAATGATTTTCTTTACAAGACCCAAATCTTTCATAGCAAAGGATTTGTTCAATTCTTTCTTAAGATTTTCAATCTTCTTAGTGTCATGACCAATAATCAACATATCATCATCATAAAGCAAGAAAATTATAAAGTCATCATCAAAGAATTTCTTGACATTCACACAATGATCAAAAGAATTCTTACTATACCCATGACCTTCATGAAGGAATCAAGTTTCGTGTACCATTGTCTTGGCGCTTGCTTCAACCCATATAAGCTCTTCTTCAATTCGCACACAAGATGCTCCTTTCCTTTAACTTCGACCATTTGGTTGCTCCATATAAATTTCTTTGTCTATGTCATCATGAAGCTACGCAGTCTTCCTATCAAGTTGCTCAACCTTTAAATTCAAGCTAGCTGCTAATCTAAGTACAACTCAAATAGAGGACATCTTCATAACTGAAGAGTACATCTCTTCAAAATCAATACCTTTCTTTTACTCAAAACTTTTCACAACCAACCAAACTTTGTACCTTGGTCGTGAAGTATTTTCATCTGCTTTGAATTTTAACACCCATTTATTCTTGAATGCTCTCTTACCATTTGGCAACTTCACCAATTCAAACGTATGATTCTCATGCAAGTATTTCATTTCTTTTTGCATGGCCTTCAAACAATCTTCTTTATACTTATCAGACATAGCTTCCTTGTAGTTCTCTGACTTTCCAATCTCAGTGTTCATCACATACTCATGAGGAGAGTATCTCTGAGAAGGATGACGCTCTCTAGTAGATCTTCTCAATTCAGGCTCAACTGGTGGTTCAGGTAGAAATTCATCATTTGGTGGAGCTTTTGCATCTGGCACCTTAGGTTGAGGTGTAACTTCATCGTGCAAATTATCACCATTATTATAACTTGTACATCTCCCCCATTAATAGGAGGTCTAGTGGAAGGACCAGATTTATCATTAGCAGAATATTTTAACAGTTGTTATTGGCTTATCTATCTTCTCAAGGTTTTCAATTGTTTGATATTAAAAAAAATCACATCTCGACTTCTAATTATTTTCTTACTCATCGGATTCCATAATTTGTAACTAAAGTCTTCATGATCATAACCCATGAAGATACACTGATTTGACTTTCCGTCAATTTTGGATCTTTCATCTCTTGGAATGTGAACGAAACCCCTGCAGTCGAACACTCACAAGTGACTATAGGAGACATATTTTTCTCTCCAAACTTTCTCTGGAACATCACCATTTAGTGGAATTGAAGGAGAAAGGTTGATCAAATCTATTACAATCTTCACTGCTTCAGCCCAAAAGGATTTTGGCAACTTTGCATGGGAGAGCATACACTTGACTCTATTATTGATAGTGCGATTCATTCTCTTTGCAGTTTCATTATGTTGAGGAGTCTTAGGAACTGTCTTCTCAAGCTTGATCCCATGTCCTTTGCAATACTCTTCACATAGACTCCTGTATTCTCCACCATTATCTACTCGAACACATTTCAACTTCTATCTTGTTTCTCTTTCAATACTTGCATGAAAGTGCTTGAAGATACCGAGCACCTAATCTTTAGATTTCAAAACAAAAGCTCACACTTTTTGAGAATAATCATCAATAAAAGTAACAAATATGATGCACCTCATAGTGTTTTAGCAACCATAATGCAAACATCAGTGTGCACTAAATCTAGAACATGTGATCTCCTATGAGGTCCAGAACTATGAAATGATACTCTAGCATACTTTCTAACAAAATAATGAGTACAAATATTTAAATCTGTACCTTTCACTAGAAGTGACTGCTTCTTGACTAAAATGCTAAGTCTTTTTTTACTCAAGTGACCAAGACGCATATGCACAAATAAGAGGAGGAATCATCGGCTATATTTACCTCTTCTTTGCACAACTTTGCTTGTAATCGGTAGAGAGTAGTGAGACTATTGTCTTCTTTAACAACAATGAGAGCCCCTTTAGTAATTTTGCATTTTCTACTACTAAAAGGAAGTGCAATATCCTATTGATCTAATGCCTTCACTAAAATTAGATTGATATCTGGTGCTTGCATAACAACTTGCATCCCATGTTGGTTTCAAGCCACACATCCCCTATACTAATGATGTCACAACCCCCTTTATCTCCCAATTTGATTTTACTAAAATTTTCAGCATGAAAGTTCCCACGTGAATTGAGAAGGGAGTTGAATCAAGGAATAACTTTTTAGACTTGAATAAACAAGTTATGCAAAATTCTGATTTTAGGAGATTATTTTGAATTTTGTCTCATCATAATAGAACAGAATTAAAATGGCAGAGAAAGGGAACGAAGAAGAGTCAGACCACGATATATCTTAGTTCGGCCACTTAGTGCAATGTGACCTATGTCTAGTCTCTGCCACTACAAAGGTAGAATTTCTACTATCGAAAATGTTTGGTAACCAAAGAAAATCAGCCAAAAACAGCCATAACTTGCTTTACTTAGCATTCATTAGTTGTTGCGAGCATTAATTAATGCTAAATAAGGCAAGTTCTAACTGTTTTTTTTGTCTACCTAGCATTACCCTTCTACTATAATCAAGATTGATTACCAATACCAATTACAAGAGACTCATACTCTTCTAAACCACCTAAGCTATCTTAAGCTTAGTATATCACCTAGGTGCTAACCCAACCTAGTTAAGGAGAACTAAGTGTACTCTAACCCAGCATACTTTTAAAATCAAACACTCAAACGAAAATAACTTTTGTATGAACTACTCTCTTTACCATTTGTATCTCTCAAATTAAGCTTGAATCTAGATAAAAGAGAAGTATGAGCACACTCAAAAATAAAGAAAACAAGGACTGTTTGTATGATTTGAAATTATGCACGAAAATAGTTATCTCTTTCTTAGATGAAATCTTCTTTTATAAAGCTTGATATCTTCTCTTCAAGATGGAGAAGTTTTCTTTTTTATTGACTAACTGTTGCACTCTTCAAGGCTCTTAACTGATAGCTATGAATGTGAAAGCTTTCCTTCTTTGTTTTCTAAACATTGGTGCAACAGCTCTTCAATCATTTGAAATATGATTTCCAATACATTGATGATGAAGAGGAAAATTCTTTCCTTCTTTAATTCAATTTGAATGTGCAGCAATTGTCCAATTTTTTATCCTTGAAACATATTTATAGTTGTCTTGATTTACAACATCTTTCTTAACTTGGCTTGAGATCCTTTTAATGATTTCCTTATAAATGTATATGCTTTGCATACTTCAAGCTTACTTGATTTATTCATCCTTAATTGATTCCTACAATTCTCATCATAATGGTTAATTATAATAAGAAATAGTTAATTGTGTTTATCATCATAAGATACCAAATCAATTTTTGACTCAACAAAAGAGTATAAAAAGTGAAAAATTCATACTTCAGAGTGACATGACATGAGACATTAGAATTTATAATCCAAAGGAAATCATCATAGACAAGATTAATATAGTTTTCATCATATGTAATAAGAACATTTTTATAAACAATCACATTAGTTTCTTTATTACTATCTTTACCTTTATTTTTGTTTTTTTCTTTAATGGATCTCTTTTCAAGAACCTACAATACCTCTTGATATGCCTCGACTTGCCACAATAGTGACAAATAAGCTCCTTTCTTGACTTGTACTTTTTTCTTGATTTGTTTCAACTCTCTAACCTGTCAGAACTGTGAAATTTTTTACTTTGACTTCTTTTCCGTGACTCTAAAATAAGTGCTTCTAATTGGGAGAAAGTATTGATCAAACTTCATTCTCTTCTTTTGACTTCTTCATTCAACATGCTCTCTTTAACTATTGCTAATGTCAACTTCTCTTTTAAAGCTGAATTAGTCAGTGTTACAACCAAAATTTCCCAACTATTAGACAAAGAACTCAGTAATAACAAGGCTTGTACCTCATCAATTGAAGTGATGTCATTATTTGTCAGTTGACTCACATTCTCCTGAAATATGTTCAAGTACTCTGGCATTGATTTACCTTCAATATATTTCATATTGACCAGCTTCCTAATCAAGAATGCTTTATTTTGACTTCTTTAACTATTGCTAATGTCAACTTCTCTTTTAAAGCTGAATTAGTCAGTGTTACAACCAAAATTTCCCAACTATTAGACAAAGAACTCAGTAATAACAAGGCTTGTACCTCATCAATTGAAGTGATGTCATTATTTGTCAGTTGACTCACATTCTCCTGAAATATGTTCAAGTACTCTGGCATTGATTTACCTTCAATATATTTCATATTGACCAGCTTCCTAATCAAGAATGCTTTATTTTGCACATTTATCCTCCCATATAACTCCTTCAATTTCTTTCACATCTTCTCGGCATTAGTGTCAGTGTCAACATGTGGATACACACTAAGATCGAGCTATTACCTAATCAAAACAACTGCTTTTCGATCCATCTTCTTCCATTCAGTATCAAATTTGGTACCTTTGGATTTAACTCCCTTTATAGGATCATACAAGTTCTTGCTATATAACATATTTTTCATGAGGGTCTTTCAAATTAAGTAATTTTTAGAATTCAATTTGATCATATTTGGCCTTTGAATATTTTTTTTTTCATTTAATCAGCATAAAAATGAACAACCAAAATTCTGGACACCACTTTATTGGAAAAAACTGAGGTTCAGACAAGAACCTGTCTGATAGCAAAAGTACTAAAAATAATTTTTTCACAACCTATACAATTATATAGGCAACACCAAAGATACTCCAAATAACAAATTCAATGACAGAAATTAAAAATATCAGACACCAGAATTTTTTATCATGAAAAAATCCTAAAAGAGGGATGAAAAATTCACGGGATCTAGTCCAGTAAAAATTTTCGCTATCAAAATAATGGGTACACAATCAGTCTTCTTCTTAGTAGCACTAGGAGACCTCAACAATCAACAAAATACATCATCAAAATTGATAAAATCAACATAAATTGTCCACAAAGTTATATTCTAATATTTATCTCTACAACAGAAATAACATACTAAAATTTCATAAGAAATAGAGCAAACTTACCAGTTTAATGAGATCAAAATAGCAATGCCTTTTTTGCCTTTGTCTTTTTCTCTTCCCATCACTGATCCTCTCCTTTTTTCTCTATTTCTTTTCTTTTCTTTCTTTCTATTTAAAAATGAGAGACTCACTCTCTCTCTCTTTTTTTTTACGTGGGTTATAACCACTTTTTTTTTATTATTTTAAACTGTGGACTCCATTTGAATTGGAAAATCACCAGCAATTCAAGATTATTATTAATCATTTGTCTATAAATTGATAATCAGTCAAAAATGGGTAAGCCGAATGAAATCAACCTAAACTTTTAGCTATTAATTAATTTTAAATAATAAAACTGAAAAAAATTAATTTTTTTAAATATATTTTATACATTTGATTTAATATCAACTAAAATTTTTAAATTTTTGAACCTCTAATTTTATTGATTCAATGGCCAATTCACTTTTCGTAACCTTGAGATTAAGAAAGAATAAATGATGTTATTTAAATGGCTATTTTAGTGAAGTGTCACTATTTTAAAAATTATTTACTAAATTGCTATCTTTTTAAAATATATTATTCAATTGTCATTCTTTTTAATTTATAGGTGTTTAATAAAATTTAATATTTATTTTAATAATTTTATATAATAAAATAATAGTTAATTTAAGAAAGAGTTAATATAAAATAAAAATTAAATAAACATAAAAATAATATTTAATGAATGCTTTAAATTATATATATCAATTAGAAAATAATATATTTAAAAAAAATATAACAGAAAAGTTTTACATCAAGTCATTTATTTAACTAAGTCCAACTAAATTGTTATAATGTATTTTTTATTCACGCACTTCTTCTTCCCTCGTACATCGTTGCTGCTACTGCATCTTCTTATTCTTTTTCTTTTCCTTTTTCTTCATCTTTCTCTTTCGTTATCATCGATGTCATTGTCACCATTATCACCACCTCCTCCGCCTCCTTTTTCTCCTCCTTCTTTCTCATTTGAATTTATTTTTCTTTTTTCTTTTTCTCTTCTTACCCTTTCATCATCATCATTGTTATCGTCATCGCTACTGTCTCTTCTTATTCTCCTCCTTTTTTCTTATATTTCTCTTTCGTTATCGTCGTTGTTGTCACCACCACCACCACCTCCTCCTTTCTTTCTCATTTGAATTTATTCTTCTCCTTCCTTTTTCTCCTCCTCCATCATCATCATCATCGTTATCGTTGTCAATATTATTTTTTTCTTATACGTAAATTACAGTGTTTTTTTTCCTCCTTCATTCTCTTTCAAATTTTTGCATATATAATATTTCAATTCAATAAGCGAGCATTCAAGTCTAGTTGAAAAACAATGCTCTTAAAAAAAGTAAGAGCAACAGAAGAAAAAAAGAAGAAGCAAAAAATACAACATTAAAAAAGATATTTCTGTGTTTTTGTAGCAATATTTCGATATCAAAATTAAGAAATTTCGGTGTTTTTTTTTTATTTCTGGAAGAAATTCAATTCAATAAATGTGAACCTACACTCATTCAACTAAATAAGATTCTAATATAGTACAAACATATTTATTCAAATAATTTCGGTGTTACCTTGTGATCTGTTAGTATGCAATTTACTTTTTACATTCATTCAATTAAATAAGATTGTAATACATATTCATTCAAGTCTAATATGAGAAGCAATACTCCTATAAAAGAAAAAAGAATAACAATTCAAAACAACAACTCTTCCTCCTCCTCCTCTTATTCTTCGTTATCTTGATCATCATGATTACTTACCAAGATTAGAACATCAAATTAAAATATTCCTTCTCATTATCTTTAGTTAGTAAGTAGAGGAAAAAAAGGAGCTCTTATTGAAGCATAAAAAGACATTAAGAAGGCATTTCTATATTTGTAATAAAATTTTGGTGTCAAAATTAAGAAATTTTTTATTTTTGTAACAACATTTCAGTGTCAAAATTAAAAAATTTTGGTATTTTTTTGTTTCTGATAAGAATTCAATCTAATAAGTGTGAAGTTACATTCATTCAACTAAATAAAATTGTAATATAGTTTAAACATGTTCATTCAAATAATTTTGGTGCTATCTTGTGATCTTTTAGTATACAATTTACTTTTTACATTCATTCAATTAAATAAGATTATAATACATGTTTATTCAAGTCTAATATGAGAAACAATACTCATAAAAAAAGTAAGAGTAACAATTCAAAACTACTACTCCTCCTCCTCCTTATCATCATCATCAACATTATCATCATAAGAAACAAAAAAATGCAATATTAAAGAAGTTGTATTTTTGTAATTAAATTTCAGTGTCAAAATTAAGAAGTTTCGGTATTATTATTAAGATATTTCGGTGTTATTTTTTAATAAATTTTGTATAATTCAAAACTACTCATCCTCTTCTTCGTTATCATCTTCTTCTTTTCTTATCTCACATTCTCATGATTTTTCTTATTTCACCCTCTTAACAAGAATAAAAATAAGAAAAAGAGAAGAAAAAAATCAAATAAAGAAAAAGAAGACATACATAATGCTGCAAAAATCACCAGGAAGATAAAGAGAAAAAGAAAAAAAAAACACAGCAACTACATCCAGAGAAGAAGAAAAAAAACGCAAAGAAGAAGAAAGAACGTGAAGAAAAAGTGAAAGCGCATGATGTCGCTAGGAGTTAGAGCGTGTCTACTCACTCTTACTGATTTTTGTTAGGTTTGAACTAATTTGGTTGGACTTATTAGTTGCCAAAAAAATTTGAATGTATAAAGAGGCCGAAAACATAATATGTAACAAGCAGTCTGATCTTAGTGTTAACCAAGATGTCGTTCTTTATCTCTCAAAGTCTCTGTTCGAATTCCACTCCATTGAGAGAAAACAAAAAAGACAGTTTCTTATTATGTTTCGTTCAAAAGAATTACAATTTGGTAAATAATTTTTAAATAGTGATATTTTAGTAAAAAAATCATAAATCATCATCTAATTGAAAAGAATCAATTGTCATTGTGATTAAAAAAAGTGACAATTTGATAAATAGTTTTCAAACTAGTAATATTTTAAATAAAAAATCTATTTAAACACTTAAAAGTAATCATCAGTTAAACACCTAACATAATTCAAGAATGAAACATTTGTTTGAGTGTTGAAATGAAGGCTACCTTTAATTAGAGACCACATTAAAGTAGTAGAATGAATGTCAGGCATAAGTACAGTAATATAAAAGTCTAAGGAACATTTTCTGTATGCTAATCAATTAATAATGGACTTCCATTTAAAGTAAGGTAGTTAGATGCAACATTGCGTTTAAATCAATGGAAAAATTAAATTCATGATATGGTTAATCCATATTGCCATATTGGTCACTCAAAGTTTCAAATAGAAAACAGAAAAGAAAATAGAAAAAAAATGCAGCAACTACCGGTAGCTGGCTACTGTGCAGGAGCTCCATAATAGGACGACTACACAACCAAGATGGTTGTTAGAAAAAGAAGTTAGACATTCCATTTGAGAAAAAAACAAGAAGTTAGAGTTAGCAGTTTACTTGTTTGTGCCTTTCTTTTAGTTTGTTAATGACTATATTAGAGGACTTGAGAAGAAAGATTGAATCACAAGTTTTTCGTTATCATTAATTTATTTTATTATTTTATTATTTTTTCACACTGGAAAAAAAAAAATTCACATTTGTATTATATTTCTGCTCCTTTCTAACCTTTATTTTCAATTTTCCCTTGCTTTGCTCTATTGGATGTTTTTTTTTTTGTTCCCATTATTCCTTGAATTTTTATTACAAAACTATCAACTTCTTGTTCTTGACTTTTTTTTTTAATCCTTCCACCCTGCTAAGACGAGAAATTCTATTCTCTCTTATGGAACAACAGAATCATATTCTACAAAAGGTTGTAATCATAAATTCAATTTTTATTGTACTTTCTGTTTGATTTTAGATTATTGTGTGGTTGACATTTATTTAGAACATCAAAAGCATTTATTCCATTGAGGAGATCTCCTAGTAGGACTACCAATAGATTTATAATTATCCCAAAACAATATTTTTGTGCTCATGCTTAACTTCCAATGGATGCACTAAAATTTTGAGGTGAATTGACAAATCATTGCAATTTTTTCAATACAAAGCAACATTAAAAAAAAAAAAAAAAGAAAAAAGACTTGCCTTTTAGTTAACAATTTAAGCTTGATGAAAAACTAAGGGTGAGAGATGGGTTAGGTGGTAGTACTTTTTTTTTAACCTTTTCAATTAACTATATAAAGGGCCAATTCACCCTAGATCACCATAACGAATAGCTGCCACAAGTAGGAGTGGTTGATACTTGATAGTAATAACTAATACACGCACCATTGTTCTTTGGGACATTATCCACACTTTCACTAAACCATGTCATCTTCCCATTCCCAAAACATGAAAATAGGCATAGTGGGTTTCGGCACCTTCGGACAGTTTCTTGCAAAGACAATTATAAAACAAGGCCACACTATAACGGCAACTTCTCGATCAGATTACTCCCATCTCTGCCTCCAAATGGGTATCCATTTTTTCAGGTAATTAATAAAGCATTAAGCGTTATACATGCATGCACACATACACAATAAGTCATATAGTATAGTATGTAGGTACATAGATGCACATCAATTTCATATATATGTTTTGCAGGGATATGAGTGCATTCCTTGATGCTGGGAACGATGTAATACTGTTATGCACATCGATCTTATCGCTAGCGGAAGTTATGAGGTCAATGCCACTCACTTGTCTGAAGCGACCAACGCTCTTTGTTGATGTCCTTTCGGTCAAAGAACATCCTAGAAACCTTCTACTCCGAGTAAGCAGTTGTAAAATACCATTTAATTTATGGGCGTTGTCATTATAAACAAAAAAAAGGTGTTTCTGACTTACTATTATTTTCTAATTTAGGAGAAATTGCAGTAACCCTATATTCATTACATAACTTGAGTTCTTACTTGTTTCATTTGGAGGATGGTTACCTTAGTTTCATCAGTTTCTTCATTTGTTTTTGTTTGTGTTGGAAAGACGTTGCCAGGGGAGTTAGACATACTGTGCACGCACCCAATGTTTGGACCAATCAGTGGGAAGGATGGGTGGAAAGATCTCACTTTCATGTATGACAAAGTTCGAATTCAAGATGAAGCCAAATGCTCTCGTTTCCTCCAAATTTTTGAAACTGAGGTACGTTAATCCATAGTTAGTTACATTCTAAAGTGAACAAATCAATGTAATTCAAGAAAGAAAGACAAAGCTTAAGGATAAGGTAACATGTTCTTTACATACTCCTAGGATTAGTTATGAGATAAAGGTTAAAAAATCAAATGATGATGACCCAAACCTGGTGATGAATTCAAGCAAGATCAATTGCATATACATTGTATGTATTATACAGGGTTGCAGGATGGTAGAAATGTCCTGTGAGGAACATGATAAAGCAGCTGCTAGGAGCCAATTTATCACACACACAATAGGCAGGTACATGGTATTCAACATATATCTAATCACAATATATATATCGACTATGCTACGTTTACACCAAAATCAGCCACTAGTATAAAATAAATGTTAAAATACAAATACACATTGAAAATAAATTAAGTCACACATATATTTATACACAAATACATTGGTAGCTAATTTTAGTGGCTGATTTTAGTATACGAATAACATTTTTGTATATATATATATATGCTCACAAAATGTAAAATTCTGCTGATTCTTCAATCCTCACTAATCAGGACATTGGGAGAAATGGATATAAGGTCCACACCTATTGACACTAAGGGCTTTGAGACACTTGTTCAATTGGTAGTCATTCATAATTCATATATGTTGTTCATTTTATCAACTAGCTATGGTACAACAATCGCTAAATGTAACATATCAAATTTTACTTGCAGAAGGAGACCACCATGAAATGTAGTTTTGATCTGTACAGTGGATTGTTCACGCATAACAGATTTGCCATACAAGAGGTATGTAACTGCATATGAAATGCTTGTTTTTAGGTTATCACTGTTTAGAAGCATAAGTGCATAACCAAGCATCTTAAGATATACTCATCTATGCAGCTGGAAAACCTTGAGCATGCCTTGTTCAAGGTCAAAGAGATGCTGGTTCAAATGATGAAAGAGGAGCAGGGTCAAGAAAAAACTGAAAGTTGATGTATTACTTGTACTTGAGCAAAAGAAATTATATAAAAAAAAGAAGTGGAAAGAAAGAAACAAAAGAAATAGATACATTCAATCACTTGTAATAAATAGGTTCCATTCCCAATACATGCTCAGTAATTTCAATATTAGTAAAGCATACATTTATTCCCAATGCCTGGAAGAATCCAGCACCAGTTGGTTTTAGATAACTCAGGTTTTGTTGCTTCACTTCACCCAAAAATTAAGGGGAAAAAATGTAGACCTCAATGTCCCTTTGTGTGCCGAACATATAAAGAAATAAATTATATCTACATATTTTGTGTAGGAAATCATGATAACTTGCAGTCTATCTATCATTAGATGAGATATACTCAATCTAAATGGGTTCCAGATGTGTACATAACATATCCCATGATATCCACGCATTGAGCACGAGATCTAGTGTTAACTATAAATTCTTACCAATATAGTTGCTGCAAATCCAAAGGTTGGTTCATCACTTCATTATACTCCAGTATAGGTGCTCCTCAACTTTTCTTTAACCCCGCAACCCGTTTAAAAGGTCTTACAAAAGAGTGATTGCCTAACCATAAAGTAGTTACAGTCATGTATTGTTGGTCTCATCTTGAAACAGCCCTGCATTTATTACTTACATCAAAATTATATTTACCAAAATGGGATCCTATCAAAATGTGTACAACTGAGCCGTTAAAGGAACTGTCAACAGGTTTGAGAGAGAGAGAGATCATGAAAGCGAAAAACCCTATACTTTTGAGCCTATTATACAAGATTTTTAAGAATAATAATACAAAAATGAGAATTATAAATATATCACGAAAGGAGATTGAATCTCATTTATTCTTTTATCTCATCAATGCTGGCTTCTTCTGTTTCGCCGCAAACAATTGCTGCATTATTTGGAGGATCTGATGTAGGTAACTCTGTCTTTCTAACTTGCAGACCAGTAGCGCGGGCAATGTCAATCCATTGCTGCAGGAATATATAGGAAAACCAAAGTTGAAATATTCTACTCAGATAATCAAGTTAATAGGTAGATAATAATAATAATAATAATAATAATAATAATAATAATATATGTGCAATAGTAAGCAATGAGAAATGTGCAAGTGACGAAAAAATATGGAAAGCAAAACAAGAAAAGTTGATCTGACCTGGGTTCCCCAATAGGAATTGACTGTCCGTGCGACAAACGATACCATATTTACAAACAAGGTTTGGGATGCAAACTGTTCAGAAAGGCGATGCTCCACTAACCCAGCAATTACCTGCACAAAAAATATTTCAGTATTAATAAAGAAGGGTAGTTGCAGACCTTAGCTGGATGCAAATTCATAGTACAATAACACCAAATAAATAAATATATACTCATAATTTTCAGAAAGAAAAAGTCCTTAAATAATTATCCAGTAGTATCCTGAAGAATAGGTGAGAAAGAGAAAAATAGACAACAAGACAAAGTAGTTATTATTGAAATTGAACATATCTTTCACAATTTTAACATCAAAGTGTTACAATAATCCAAAAAAAGATTGTAATTAACAATGACACATTTGATGTCTCCCTGCTTTCAAATGACGATGTAAATCCAACTTCCAAGTATGTTTTGCCTTGCTCCAATAATTGTATATTGCGAAAAATTCAATTCATGACAGCAACTATAGAAAGACAAACCATCATGATAATATAGATCTATTTCCCACAGAAGTTAGGTCAAATCTTACTTTAACGCTCTGTTACACATTATTTACAAGCTACAACAAAGGAGTTGAATGCAAAAGGCAGGTGTACCTGGTATCGGAGATTTGACGAGATTCCAAGAAATAATGAATAAACAACTGCTGTTTTGAGTATTGGTGACCTCACAATCTGTTGTTGAGTAACGACAGCCGGATTAAGTAATTTACGAATTGCATATAGAGAGTTTGATGAAGCCACAGCACCTATGCTTGAAATAAATCCAACACCGGCAAGTTTTAAACCACCAAATACAACTGATGCAATTCTATGATTGAGATTCCAGTTTATCCCTGCTGGATTCTTTTGAAATGCATTGTCTGGGATGGAGCCCAGAAGACCTATTAGTGAATTAATGTTTTCAGGTGCATTTGCCTCATCAGCATATGAAAGGAATGACAGAGTTGGTGCAGGAAGCCACACTGTAAAAAAATCAACAATTGATCCTCTGACAGTGTCTGTGATAACATAGTCTAGTTCCTGGAAAAAATTTTCTTTCCGCTTTTCATACTGTGCTATTAGAGTAGTTGTTATCGATATAGCTTCTTCTATGGCTAATCTATGCAAGAATTTGGGGTCTGCCAACAATCTTTCCCTGAAACCCTGCACCAAGAAGAGCCTGATGAGGAGGTATGAATATGAAAGGAAGAAAAATATGAAACATTCAAATGGTTAAAGAGAAGAGTTTATTTTCATATATAAACTTACCTGGAAACGGTGAGTGAGTTCTGAAATTAAGGGATACTTCTCTATGTCAAAGAAGTTCTGCAATACCTCTGGTGATACCAAACCAAGATCAATTCCCTTTTGTAGATCCTGAAACCGGAAGGAAAATATACCTTTGTATGATGATGTTACAACTTACAACGAGCATTGTCATATACTACTGTCTAAAGGATGATAACATAGATAAAAAGAATCCGAAAAGACATTCACTACGAAATCATCAAATGCAAACAATTGCTAATTAGACCTCCTATACTCTCGGATGCATGAATGATAAATTACAAATTAAGAGAACTTGATTTTAAAAAATTATCAGAATCCCAGACTAAGGACTTCATGATCACAATTTACCCCATCCCAAAGTTTTCAACTCCATTATCATGTATTGTGTTTTGCATTAAACCTGAACTGATAAAGCCATAAAGGAATAAGAGTTTAAAGGAAAAGGAAGATCTGGGACATGAAATGATACTATGAAATGGTACATTTTTGAAGGACACAACCTGACACTGATAGGTTTTTGAGGTGCACAATTTGTGTCAGCTGGCAAGAATATATACTGTAAATGATTGTGGAATACCAAAGCTATACTGAATACAACTAAAAACTCCAAAAGGAACTGATATGAGAAACATAGCAATCTGTGGGATGTTGAACTTTAATGGTTTGCTAACCTGTGGAAGGGCATCTCGTCTGCGCCCAGCAGCATTCATAACCCGAGCAATCTCAGCACGGTCAAAGCAATTTCTATTACAGGGTCTGGCAGCAGAATACCACAAAAAATCAGCAACAGGAACTTCTCCCTCTCCACGAATGAACTGTCTTTCAGGGTCAAGCAATATTACAACTTGGTTTTTCTTCTGTATTTTTCCTGAAATTCTTGCTGGCACTCCAGTTCCTCTAGAACCATATGTTACATGGCTTGCACCAGTCACAACTACTAACATGCCCGATGCTCCTCCATCAAGCACATTTTGTAAGATGATCTGGGACATATTATACTCCTCTACAACTCTAGCTTGTGCAGAAAGATATGAGCTTGGACCAAAAGGAACTGATGGATTTAGAATACTATCAACTGATGATTTACGTGAGATAGAAGTGAAGCCTGATATGAAGCCTGAACCAGCTGGAGGTGCATATACTTTACGATCAGCTTTTGAAAGCCCACGAATTCCTTCTGCTTGTACAGTCCTTAAGATCTGTAGATGAGTGAATGGTCATCATAATTATCAACTTGATTTATCTAATTAAAGAGTGGATTCGGTTAAACATAACAATCGACACCTTAGGTCAGTTAAGCTTTCAATACAAGGTTCCTTTGGTGTTCCTAAAGTTCTTTTGGGTTTTCCTCTATTCTTTTAACAGGCCATCTTACCAATTAGGGAAAAAGCATGTTTTATTAAACATTCTGCTTATTTTTGAGACATTTGAGGATGATAAATTCAATTCTATTCAGTGTTTGCCCTTTTTTTAAAAAAAAATTATTTCGGATTGATATTCAGACTAGGCTATTCTTGTCACAATGCAATTAAGTCCCTGGGGGCTCCTCATTATTGTGCACACCATTAGCTTATATTGTGAGTTAGTTAAGCACAATACTCCGCCAGAAATTCCATAGGTTAATAAACAATCGACATATCTGCATAAGTTTGTGAATGAAAATTCAAGCATACCGATAGTGGGGTGCCACAAGCAACAAGGCGGATTCCATTTTCACGGCAGTAATTAAGAAGAGGTTCATACTCCTGCCATCTTTCAGGCGGCCAATGCATTGTATAAGACTTTAAGGTTTCTCCATCTATCCTGTTGCAAAAGTTTAATATGAAAGAATTACTCTTAAGAGACAGACAGAGATTAACAGTAAAATAGTAATTGAATTAGTAAACGGAGGGCAGATTAAAATTTAACATAAAGAATTGCACGCCATGTGTGTGTGTGAAATAACAAGATCTATTTTCCTAATTGATTATTAAATTCTAAATTTAGCAATCCACAGAACAAAAATTAAATAGGACAGAAACTAGCTTAGTCATTTTCATGGCTCAAGTGACACAGAAACTTGTTAATTCTTACTCACTTCAACTTGAAGATTCTTGTTCAAGCTCGCAGTGACTAATGTCTAATGATCAATTTCCTTCAATTTACAAGTTCATAATCGTTAACCAACATTCATCTACATTTCTACACTACATTCTCAATTCAACAGTTATCTGATATGAACCCAAAAGCTATATTCATTCAGCAAAATTTGAAATGCATACTTGTTATCCATGAACTGACTGAGCGGTTCCTGAAGATTCGAAGGGAAAGCTTCAAGAGCCAAAGACAAATGCTTCTCATTCTCTATGCACCGCTTTTGCAAATTCTTAACGATCTCGAGCTCCAATTCCTTGTCGTCGCGAACCGGAACCTGCTCCGCTTCCCCCAAATACACCACGCGCGCGTTCATCAGCTTCTCCCACACTTTCCCCTTGTCCTTCCCTATTGCCAACGGTTCCCCGATCGCCGTCGCGTCGTAAATCCTCGACGTTATCGCCTCCTCCTCCTTCTGCTTCTTCTTCGGTTCCTCAACCTTCGCCGCCTTCAATTCTGCAGGCGGAGGCGCCGAAACAGGAGATGGCGCCGTCACAGCCTTATCATCCGCTCTCGTTGCCGACGAGAACAGAAACGACGCGCCGGCGGCAAGAAATGGCGCCGCCAACACGACTCGCCGGGTCGGACCGACCGAGTTTTCAGCTACGCCGTCATTCTCGGGCTTCGCGGCTGCAGTTATGGTTATGGTCTTGGAGTGGCGAAGGGACAAGTTGATACGATGACATTTCACGGTCCACACGGCGTCGTTTAGTTGAACGGGAGCACGTGAGCGGCGAAAGAAGGTCACGTGCGGCGGTTTAGTAGTGGCGAAGGAAGAAGCCTGGGTGTTTGGCTTCATCTCCTTGGTGACCTCAGGTTTTCACTTCAACTAACTCCAACTATGATACTTCGATTAGCTTTTGTAACCATTAGCTCACTGATTGTTCTTGTTCAACGTTCTCACTTGTCATAGAAAATCTTGGGGGGGAAAATGAAAAATACTCGTAACCATAAAATTTTGTTGCTGAATAAAGATGAGGTGTTTTTGTGGTCACAATAAATTTAAATTGTTATGAACATATTGGTACGTAAGTTTGGAGGGGGCTCTAATTGTTCTACGTGAAGCATTTGTGTCCATACAGGATATTGGATTCAGGTGCCAAGTGGCAAACACTTTTTGTTATATTTTGTTTTGTGATAATGAATGTGGTGCGTTTTTATTTTCCTTGTTTTCGGAATTTTCTCTGTGCGATTGAGATGAGCTGACTCAGATGTGACTCAGGGCTGAATAAAATCAAATAATAGTTGGAATATCTGAAGCCCAGGTGCCAAATCAATTTGTGGGATATTGGGCAAGGTGAAGCAAAACAAACAAAAAGCCCAGTTTCTATTTGTTCTTTTCAGACCAAAAACTGTATTCATTTGATCCAGGGAAGTCTCCAACCAAAAACTTCCACCAAAAAAGAAAGAAACAGAGTGTTAGCGAATGGGTCCCACTTCATGCATTCATTATGAAATATGAATTGCAGTACAACAATATACATACATACATACATACAAATAGTATGCATGGGTGCATGCCAAGTACACTACTGCCCCGCTATACCAGGCAAATGAAGTGACACCTTCTCCCACTCTGCTTCTCTCTCTCTCTCTCGCAGCTTCAGGAATATAATTTCTATTTGAGTTCCAAGAGAAGACAAGAGACCAGACTTTCTTGTGCCTCTTTGATTACTCTCCTCTTCACGTGATCTATATTCCATTTCTTCTCCTTTCTTCACTTTTTCAACCTTCTTCGTTTGTTCATCTTATGCTACTCTTTGCCGATTAAACACATTCACCGCCTCAAAGGTTTCCTTTTTGTCCTTCCTTCATTTTTTCTGTTTTCATGAGGGCAAAAATGATCAAAATGCTCTTACTCACGAAATGCAGTTCCGTAGTGTTATTTAGGTTTTAAATACACACACAGTTAGTCCAGGAGACTTAACCCACTTCTATTTTATTTTATTACTAATTTACTTTTAATCGATTTACAGTTTCATCGTTTGGTATTTAATATTTGAAGTTCTTTAACTCTTGATATTTTTAATCATTGTTCTGGTATGATTTTTTATTTTTATTATTATTATTATTATTATTATTATTATTATTATTATTATTATTAAGACAATAAATAAATCAACTACATTTTATATTAGATGATGTTTAGATCATTAATTAAATATTAAATCTTAAATGCATGTAATCTATAGTAGTAATACTTGGTTAGTTTCGTAGTAGAGTGTGGCGATTTCTACTGCATAACTGAGACTTGTGATTTTGGTAATAGATGGGTGCGGGAAGGAGAACAGAGACTCATGTATTGAGCGAAAGGTCACGAGCACCTTCATCATCTTCTTCATCGGTAAATTGCAGCGTAACTGCAAGAAATCTGAGGAAGTCTGAATTAGGGGGAGTTATCTTCGGATGCAAGCATAATACAATGAACCAGTGCTTTCAAATGCAGTTATTTGGTTAGTTTCACCTTATTTCAAGGGTTTTGGTTTGGGTACTCGTCAAGCATATACTATAAACCAAAAATTTTGATAGAAAACGTTAATTAACTGTTAAATTTTTTAAGTTCTTTTTTAATTTATCGAATGCATTGAAAAAATCAAAACTTTTTTGCTTTCTTTTTCTGAAAAAGTTTTTTAACTAATTATTATTATTATTTGTGTACTCATTTTTGTTTTTGGACTTTTGGTACAACGAGTGACTGCATTAAGCACTTTAAACAAAGTATAAATAATATATTCCTTTTTCATTTTGATATACTTGCAGTTTTCAATCAACTTAGTTAGCAGGCACAAATGAAATGTATTTACTGTGAGAACTTAAAATTTTTAATTCTTGGAAACAGGCTTGCCATCTGGACATATATCATATGTGAAGAATATTGGTCCTGGTTTGCCTCTGTTTCTATTCAACTATAGTGATAGGATGCTACATGGTATATTTGAAGCTGCAAGTAGTGGAAGATTGAATATTAATCCTTATGGCTGGACTGAGGGTAGCTCGGATTGCACTCCATATGCAGCCCAGGTTAGAGCATGATGTTTTTATTGTTCTATCAGTTTGGCTACTCAGTTTAGGATTTACTTTTTTTTCACCCTCTTTTTGTTTGTATAATTTAAGGTAAAGTTCAAGACTAGAATGCAGTTCCAGCCCTTGTCGGAAGTTCAGTTTAGTCCGGTTATCGAGGACAACTATTACCTTCCAAAGTTGTTTTGGTTTGAACTGGATCAAGTTCAAACTAAGAAGCTAATATCCCTTTTTTCGGCGTCTACACCAATAGCTGCACAGAGTATAATCCCGAGAAGTATACCAAAGCTTCCTTCGTCTAATTCAGCATATGATGGCCGCTCTTACTCGTCTCTTTTAAGAAATGATGTTCATTCGACTGGTGATTTGAAGAATTCTCAGACCCGACAGATAGTTCCGTTGTCTAATTCAGTCACTAATTCGGAATATGATGGCCGCTCTTACTCATCTCTTTTAAGAAATGATGTCCATCCTACCAGTGATTTGAAGCATATTCAAACTGGACAGACCTCCTTGGAAACTACTCATGGTTTGAATGGTCACAATGAGTCTGTGGATGAAATAGACCACAAGGGAGCATTGGAGCAAACCATGTTGAATCTGCCTACTGAAGATCAGATGAATAATGCATGGGATTCGCCATGTATTGGATCTAGTTTGAATGGAGGGAGCAACACATCAGAGGAATTTATTGATGAGTCTACCCAATGTGATGAACAATTTGAATACTTGAAGCAGCATATGGAAGACCTCTACTTATCTGTTTCAGCTGATCGGTGTTTGCCTCGATCCATACCATGTGAGAGTATGTCCACTCCTTACTTGCAGAGCAGTGCTTCAGAGGGTAATACTTCTTGGTCATACAAGTCTGAGATAGAAAATTGTTGCTTTCCTGAAGCAGAGTTGCATTTGAATGCCAAATCACCTGATCTTCGTTTTATTTTTGACAAGGTAACTTTTTGTCATTGGGATTCCTTTTCTTCTTAAATTTTAAAATCATAGTGTCATAACCAAACTAATTTAATATCATTTTGTGTATTGTTGACTTTTAAGATACAACAAGAAGTCAATGAATTGCGGTTAAAGCAGTTCAAACAGGAGCTGCAAATCTGTTCCTTGGAGAAAGAGCTGGTATGGATCTTCTTGTTATTCAGATTGAAATCTCTTGCCTAATTCTGCATCAGTGAGTTCTTTCATTAATATCATGAAATAGATTTTAAAGTTCTTCATCGAAGAGGAGGGGTGGACGGGGACTGGGTGATGTCACATGTTGCTGTGTTTTTTCCTTTTTTTTATTTTGATATTTTTGTTCAGATTAGTAACACATCTAAAAGTTCAGGTTGAATCAAGAAGAGAGATAGTGAGCTTGAAGCAGCAATTGAAGACATCAGATTGTGTCACATTTCCTAAAGAGGATCTTGTAATGCGATCTAAATCTAGTTATAAGGAATCAATTTTAATAATGGGAGGTTTCGATGGGTTAACATGCGTGTCAACTTTGGATTGCTACTGTCCAACTAATGATTTGTTGGAGACCCTTTGTCCAATGAGTTCGATTCGATCATATAACTCTACTGTGAAGTTAAGTGGTGAAGTTTATGTAATTGGTGGCTTACAAGATAATTTGTGGTGTGACACAGGTATTAGCTCCATTCATTCTTTCTATTTACCTTCTTTTGCAAAAACTTCTCCATTCATTCTTCTTCTTTGAGAGGATTTGATACCTTGTTTATATTGACTAACATCTGAGTTTCATTTTTGAAAGTTGAATCATACAACCTAGTGGAAAATCAATGGTTCACTCGTCCTTCTGTACATCAAAAGAAAGGAAGTCTTGCTGGGATTTCATTGAATGACAAGATTTTCGCTATAGGCGGTGGAAATGGTGTACAATGTTTCTCTGAGGTTGAATCATTTGACCCAAACGTTGGAAAGTGGATACCTACAAGGTCAATGATGATGAAAGTAATTTCTTTTCCCTCTGTAGTACTTCGTTCTTTTTTTCCCATTGGTTAGCATTGTCGCAACATGAATGTAGTTGCCAAAAATAAAAAAATATTTAGAACTTTATACTACAAACATCAAATTATAAGATGCTTAGTAATTCAGTTTTATTAATCTTTAGTACTCGTGCTTGTTTAGATGTTTTTATATGTCAAGACTCAAGGTAATTGTGTCATTATGTCCAACTTATTGCATGCATGCTGAACTTCTGATTCTGTTTTGTAATTCCCATGCTCTTGGATGATGCACACTTTATGCTTCATTATGACAATCTGTACCAAAGGATGGATATCTCAACTAATATTCTTGTTGATTAACATTTAATTTCTTTCAGAGATTTACTCCAGCTGCAGCAGAAATTAATGGCGTCATATATGTTGTAGGTGGATTTGATGGAGATAATTATTTGAGGTTAAAATCTATTGAATTGCTTTCAATAATTGATTGTTATCTAATTGCCAGTGCCACCAGTTTGCTACGTTCCTTCCACTCTGATCTTAGAATTTTCTCCAGCACTAAAACCAAAACCAGTTGTGTTGTGTTGTGTTGTGTTGACAGTGCAACTATGAAAATGATACGATATTTAATATTGGTTCACACAGTTGTGATCACCAGCTTTATGATTGTTGAATTGAATTGATAATGAAATGAAACTTGGAACCCTCCCATAAATTTCAAAAGTATTCATCATTTTGATTTGTTGATGCCTAAAATATTCTTTGACTACTATTTTATTTTTATTGGAAAAGTGTATTTTGTTTTTATCCCAACTCTTTTTTGAACTCCTTCATATCTTGAATAATTTTAGAACAAAGAACCATTGAGCTTTGATTGTTCCATCCTGATCCAGTGGTTTCCGTTCATTATGGTAAAGTTCGTCTGTGTATAAATTCCGACAATAGTTTTGTCTTCGTATTTTGTAGCACATGGTTAAATTGTTATACTCGATTCGATTACTTAGCAGACTGATTAGTTTGTGTTTTTATCTGATAATACATCTTATATCCCCAGAAAGCAAAAAGATTAATTTTATTCTAACATTTGACTCTACTATGGCCTGGCTAGGGTGTTTAATTTAGATAGGATAGGATATAATATTCTAAAGCAAAAAAAAAATGAATCGTAAGATTAGAAATTGTCCTTAAAAGAGATTTGGCTTTATGATTCCTTTCTTTTTGGTTTTCCCCATTGTCCTAGCTAATGATTCTCTGAATTCTTCTTTTTTTCAGGTCAGTGGAGAGATATGATCCTCGCGGGAATTCATGGGCTAGACTTCAAAACATGTCAACAATGAGAGGCTGCCATTCTTTATCTGTCCTAAACGAACAGCTGTAAGTTAATATCCTATGTGTTTCTTGGCTGCTGTTAGTGGCTAACAGGATCGGACATTCAAACAGTAATAGCACTTAGGAGGAACAAAGGCCATTTAATAATATTAGAATGCTTAATTGAGCTAGTAGAAAAACCTACAGAAAAAGTAAGGAACTTTATGCCCGCCCCTTTTTGTGCTTAGTAGACTAAAATCATTCTGATAAAGGATGCTCTAGCCATCTTTGGGAGGGAAACCAAAGTAGTTGTTGAGACAAGTCAAAGGATCTATTGAATATTGATTTCTGACTTCTTTTTGTTTTTAATTTTGATAACAATATATTGTTTGAAAGAGCAAGCCATAGGAAGAGGGTTTGGGTCTAAGTAAGATTGATATAAAGTGAAAATGTAAGGATAGAGTCATGGTTAGATCAATGAAATGAGTTTAATTGTGATGCACCATCATCGGTATCAAATCCTTCTTTCAAATGACCACTCAAGTAGTAGGTGTGAAAAGTTACTTTTGCTAATGTAATACACAAATTGAATTCATAAAATATATCATTACTCTTTTAACTCATGGATTCTTACTATAGATTAGCATTTTTTCAGCCTAGAATAAGCTTTAGAAGAATACTTTTATTTTGCTAAATAATTAGATACAATGTTCTAAACAGATATGCAATTGGAGGATATAATGGAGAACAGATGATCTCAACAGTTGAGATATTTGATCCTCGCACTGGTTCATGGATAATGAGCGAACCCATGAACACTTCTAGGGGATATTTTGCAACTGTAGTAATTGGAAATTCAATTTTTGCCATCGGTGGTTTGAGTGAAAGTAATGAAGTTTTAGATACGGTATGCAATTTCTACATTACATTCATTCAATTCTTTTCTCTTCAATTTGCAATTATTTTCTAAGATTTAATCTTGATGGCAGATTGAATGTTACAAAGAAGGTCGTGGCTGGGAATCAACTAATCTAAAAGCTCTTGGAAGGAGATGCTACTTATCTGCCATACTCTTGTGAGGTACTCTATTGTCTACTTATAATAAGGATTATAAAGTCTTTTTATAGAGATCAAGGATACTATTATGTAAAATCATTCTATTAAACTTTATTTTCTCTGTTCTTTGTTAATTCCATTAGAGAAAATAAATAAAATTCTGTTTACATAAAATGACCTTTTTCACTGTTCAATCGTGTACTGCAGGACGAGTGTTGGGTTGAACACTAGAAGGCTGCAAAGGCTTTTGTGAATATATAGAAGGGCACCTATATAGAAGTGTCCCATACTTCCATTTGTAAAGGGATTGTTATGTTTTGTAAGTGACCGCGGTGACGTGGGTGAGAAAATGGAAGTATTTGAGAAGTTGAAAAGATCAATTTAGGATAGTAACAAATGAAAACTAGCTTATTATACAAGCCAACTTAAATTGTCTAAATCTAATATCTATTAAAAATAGTTTACACCTGTGCAACTTTTTTTTTTTCCAAAGATAACTATTATTCATTAATTATAAGAGAAATAACAAATGTTATTCAACTAAGGATTAGAATGAGAAATGGGAGTCTTCCAAAAGTCACTAAACAGACAAAGAATAAGAAAATTAAGATAGAAAAATAACATTCAGAGCTCAATTCTATTCATTTGATTGAAAAACCCTGTGAAGTTGTTGAGCTAGCTTCAGAGTCGGCCACCACAGTTGATGCTAGACCATTTCTTTCTCAAGGATAAAACGGTTTCTTGGTTTCTTGCTTTCCAACCATTCCAACAGAGGATAGCTATTAATGAAAGTTTTCTCCTTCCTTCTATATCTGCCAGTAAAGTGGAGAAAGCTCTCTCCCATCATTTGAAGAAGGATCTCGAATTAGGTCTCCAGATTTGGTCGTTGATGCAGCTATTGGTCTAAATCGCAGCTGAGAGTGGGCATCGAAGCAAGCTATGGAGGATTGATTCTTCATCAAAGGAGTATCTTAGCATCTTGGGCACATGCTCGACATCTTTCTATGGAGGATTGATTTTTCATCAAAGGAGCATCTTAGCATCTTGGGCACATGCTCGACGTCTTTGGGAAGTGGGAGTGGAACAGTTGCAAGCACTTCCAGAAAAAAATTGATTTTACGAAGTATTTTCATCTCCCATAATTTCCTCCAAATTCGGTGTTGATGCATGTATTGTGGGCACTTGAGAAACTGGGGCATGGTAGAAAGCATAAGCTATCTTGTAGCCTAAGGCTACTTCATAGCTACTAGATTTGTTACAAACCCATATAATACTTATCTTCTTCATCTGTTGGCTCAATTGACAAGATGCGAGAGCTAATGTCAGCTAGAAAAGCTTCTGCTATCAAGGCATGGTTCCAGCTTCGGTCAGCATTCAACATGTCCATAACATAAAACACGGGCTATGTTAGAAGATTTGGGACTACAAACACAAGAACATTGAAGGGTGCGGTGGCAAGAGCCATGGATCCTAAAAGATTTGTATATTTCTGCCCGAACTAACTCTCCATACCAGTTCTTTCTCAATCACTTTACGACCTTCCAGAATACTTCTCCAGTCCCAAGAAAGTACGTTGTCTATTTGAGTATTCATAATGTTACTATGGTGGAAATACTTGCCTCTGAGCATCTGGGTTAGAGTAGAATTAGGTTGTTTAACAATTCACCAACGTTGTTTACCTAGTAAAGCCAAATTTTGAGCTCGTATGTCCTTTATCCCTAATCTCCCTTTCTTCTTGGCTCTTGTCATGGTATCCCATTTGATCCATGCCATTTTACATTCCTCGCTGCCCCCACCAAATCTGGGAGAGTGCTGTGAATTTCATTTAGTAGAGTGTCCGGTAGCCGAAACATGATAGAATGTATATAGATATAGCTTGACACACACTGCTTTGATCAGAACCTACTTGCCACCCGAGGAAAGCAAACTTCATTTCTAGCTATGCACCTTCTTGTGAACTTTATCTTTAATTGCTCCAAATGTCTCTTTTTTGGAACACTGAACAACAGAAGGGAGCCCGAGATACTTATCTTAGGCTTCGATGCAGTTGATATTGAGGGTTTCTACAATTTTCAATCTCATATGTTGAGGCATGTTTTGACCGAAAAATGTAGCTGACTTTCCTAAATTAACCGTCTGATCACTGAAACTTTCATAGTTTGCCAAAAGATTCATAATGCTTTGACTAGTTTCAGCTAAACCCCTACAGAAAAGGATTGAGTCATCTGCGAATAGGAGGTGATTAATAGTCGGACATCGCCGATTAACTTGAACCTCTTCAATGAGTCTGTTTTGCTCTGCCTTGTGTAGCAAAAAGGAAAAACTTTTAGCACAAAATAGAAAAAGATAGGGAGATAAGGGATCACCTTGACGGATACCCCTATTTGGTCTAAAAAAATTAAATGGTTGACCTTCCACAACAATAGAGTAAGAAACAGTTGTCACCAATTTCTTAGTCCAGTTAATCCACTTTGAACTAAACCCAATTTCTCCATAATATACCATAGGAAGTGCTATTCAACTCTATCATATGCTTTACTCATGTCAACCTTTATAGCCATTTCAAACTCAGAGCTTCTCTTCTTGGTTTACAAATAGTACATACATTCATGTGCAATAAGAAGGTTATCAGAAATGAGGCACCCTTTAAGGAAGGTACTCTGATTAGCACTAATAATCTGATTCATTATTCCTTGTAATCTATGCACCATAACTTTTGAAATAATCTTGTAAATAACTGAAGACAAGCTAAATCGGTCTCACCTGAGTCATGTTATTAGCATCTAGGATCTTTGGTATGAGGCAAATCTGGGTATGATTGAAGTTCCTAAGCATTCAGCCACTATGAAAGAAACTTTGAATTACTCTAAATGCGTCCCCACCAACAATGTCCCAAAAGAAGTGAAGAAATTTAGCCGTGAAATCATCCTCCCCGCACTTTGAGCATGCACATTGAAGGTAGCTCTCTTAAGCTCTTCCGTAGACACTGGTCTTTGAAGACTTCGGTTCATATTAGCTGTAACTTTAGGCTCCAACTCCTCTAGAAATTGATTGGGATTAGCATGACAAATGGAGGAGAAAATATTGCAAAAATACTCCTCAGCCACTTTAGCAATCTTTTTTGGACAAGAAGCTACCTCATTATTGCTATCCACTAATCTCCAAATTCTATTCCTCACTCTAGACTGAAACTTTTGTTGAAAAAATGCTATATTTTTATCCCTTTCTCTCAACCATTTACTCCTTGATTTTTTCCTCCAGTACCGCTCCTCTTTAAGATAAGTACTTTCCAATTTTTTCTTTAAACTAGTAATTTCTTCTCCTCCATGAACACCGGAAGCTCTTCGCTCCTCAAGGGCTGCTTGGAGTTCATCAATCTCCTTCTTCGAGTTGGTTTTATAGTGCATCTGCCAATGAACCAGCCTATATCAACATTCTTTAAGTTTCTGAGCCAAAGAAAACATAGCTGATCCCACAACTTCCAAGCTCTAAACCTCAGTCACAATCCTGCTAACTTCCGCTTCTTCAGACCATCGTTCCTGAAATTTAAATTTCCTTTTAGTTCTCCATATTTGCGGATTAATATCCAAGAGTATTGGTGCATGGTCTTATCCAAATTCTCTATTGTTTCATAGAGTGTCTTCCAGTGTAACCCAATTAGAACTCGATCAAACCTCTCCTTAACAAAATCAACCTCTGTCTTGTATTTGACCAAGTGAAAGGCCAGCCAAGCATTCTAATATTCACCAATTTATTATCATCAATAAAATTGTTGAAATCTGAGACGTAATGATATTAAAATCTCTCATAACTACTACTTTACTTTAAAGTTATTGAACTGTGGCTGAAATAGCTGTGAACTGAGATGCTCTACTGCTGTCCGAACAACTTAAATGTCTAAAAATTAACTTTTAAATTCTAGTATTAAAGTGATATATTTGACCGAAGTTAAGTATATTTTTTTGCCTACAAAGAACCTATACAAAAAAAAATTGTTAGTATCCTATCCTCCATAAAGAAATAATTAATGTGGCTTTAGGAGTTCTTTTTTCTTTGTTATTATGTAATGACCTTTTAACCTATAAAATTGTGTTAACCAAAAACCTATAAGATGCCAAGATTTTAAACAAAGGTAAACTTTTTTAAAAGTTTATATTATTGACTAAAATCATTTTAAAAAATATGAATGATAAATAAAAAAATTTAAGAACATAATAAAATAATTAAATATTAAATATATATTCTAAAATAATTTTGATTATAAGATTTTTATGTAATTGACAAATATTGTAAGAAAAATTAAGTATTTTAATTTTTAAAATTTAATGATTTTTATATCAAGAGAATTTATTTGATTTTTTTTATCGTGAATGTTCAAATTTTTTAAAAAAAATAAAAAAGAAGAGTCCAAAGATTGAATTTTGCTTTTATGTTTTTGCACTTCTTAATAATTATTTAAATATTATTACAAAAATTTGAATAAAATGTACAAATTATTTGTTATTTATAAAAAATATAATATTTGATTATTTTTATTATATTTTTAAATTATTTAAAAATTTATTTGTCATTTATATCTTTAAAGATTAATTTTATTTTAAAAATTATTTTTATCAGGATATAAATTTTCGAGGAATAAACTACCATTTCTACCCACGAAAATTTTAAACATTGACAAATATACCCATGAAAAAAAATTAAAGTTGTACTCATAAAAAATGAGTTTCGTACGATAAAATTAACTAAACACTAAAATTCAATCCCAAATTGCCCTTCTATTAACCCTAATCTCAACCTTCCTCCTCCAAATCTCAACCCTCTCTTTATTCTGGATTTCACCACCTTCACCAACACCACGGCCGTCCGCCGCCAACCGTCAACCCCATCACGTGTATTGGTGACTGAGAAGCGGCAGTAAAACAGATACCATAGGCGGATAACAAGATATTCAAGAGATGACGTATCCAATTCAAAAAGCACGATTCCAAAATCTCCTGAGTCTATAAACTCTAAACGTTTCAAGGAAGGCATGTGGATCTTGAGGGCGCTTATGTTAGAGGCACAGTGCTGGAATCTCTGGATGGTGAGGTGCATGGTTTCCAAAAGAGGACATCCAGAGAGAATGGAATCCACGTTATTAGGAGAGTCAAGAAATAAATGGAGGGTCTTGAGCGATGGCAGGTGAATCGACAACGATGCTTTCAGAGTTAGCTCAAGAATCACACCAAGCAAGTTGAGGTTCACCGGCGTACGGTAGCTGAACACGCTGGGTGGCACCACAAACCTGAATCCAATTTTGCCGCTCCACACATTGAGCCGAAGTTCTTTTAGGTGGGGTCCGATGGCAGCTTTAACTCACCTTGTGACAGCGTCCTTATCGAAGTCAAGGTAGGATGGTTGATAAACCCATATTTTATGATATATATTGTACTCAATTTAAGTGATTTATTCAACCCTTCACCCACTTATTCATGTAAACTGCATGGATTCACTTTTCCTTCCTTATTATGTGATATATGTGAAATACATGTTTCCTATACTTTGAAATTATTTATTTTAATTACTCTTTATTACCATTCGATGCCGTGATCTGTGTGTTGAGAAGTTTCAGATCTTCTAAGGCAAGAATGACTTAAAGGATGGAAAGAAAACATACAAAAATGGAAGGAAAGCACAAAATGGAGTTTTTGAAGAAGCTGGCAGCGACACGAACGCATGGATGACGCGGTAGCATGTCCAGCGCGAAAAGGCAGCGACGCAAACGCGTGACTGACGCGGACGCGCGCCATGAGCAGAACACAGATGACGCGTATGCGTGACCGAAGCGAACGCGTGATAAGGAAAACTCCAGACGACGTGACCGCGTGACCCACGCGGACGCATGACAGACGCCACGCACCAGAAATTATAGAAAACGCTCCCAGCGATTTCTGAAACCCTTTTTGGCCCAGATCCAAGTCCAGAAGGCACAGATTAGAGGTTATAAAGTGGGGGAATGCATCCATTCATTATCATGCCTGGAATTATTCACTTTTCATAGTTTAGATGTAGTTTTTAGAGAGAGAGGTTCTCTCCTCTCTCTTAGGTTTTTAGGATTAGGATTCCTCTTAAAGGATTTAGAATTTCAACTCTTCATCAGGTTCAATATTCCTTTTACTTTATATTTCTCTTTTACTTTCAGATATTTTAATGCTATCTTTTAATTACTTATGTTGCCAAATTGGCTTATGAACTCTTTATGTTTAAATTGATTTTCTCTTATTAATGCAATTGAGGTATTTCAGATCATTGATTCTTATTTAGATTTTTATGTTATTGGCTTTAATTGGTTAACTGGAAGCTCTTGAGTTATCAACTATCCGTGATTGGTTGTTATGTTGGCTAAATTGACTGGTATTCCACTAACTCTAGTCTTTCCTTAGGAGTTGGCTAGGACTTGGGAATCTAACTAATTAGTTCACTTGACTTTCCCTTGCTTTCATAAGGGTTAACTAAGTGGGATTAACTTCCATTCTCATAGGAAGTAACTAGGATAGGACTTCCGAATTTTCATACCTTGCCAAGAGTTTATTTTACAGTTATTTATTTATTTTATTTGTCATTTAAATTACTTGTTCCTTACTTTCAAAACACCCAATTTACAAAACTCATAACCAATAATAAGAACATACCTCCCTGCAGTTCCTTGAGAAGACGACCCGAGGTTTAAATACTTCGGTTATCAATTTTAAAGGGGTTTGTTACTTGTGACAACCAAAACTTTTGTAAGAAAGGTTGATTGCTTGGTTTAGAAACTATACTTGCAACGAAAATTTATTCTGAATTCTAAACCGTCAATCTTCAGTTCTTCAAAATGGCGCCGTTGCCAGGGACTTGCAAACATGTGCCTTATTATTGGTTATTGTAAATATTTTTCTTTTATTTGTTTATTTATTTTTGTTTTTTCCATTTTATTTCTACTAGCTACCATGAATTCTCACTCCTCTCGCTTTGAGTTTGGTTCTAATATTGTTGAAGAGAATGAAAGTTATAGCAGGAACATGTATCAAGGTCAGAGCAATCAAAGATGGGTGTAGCCGTGAGGACTTGATCAATCCCTTAGGCAACAACACCTTCCAAGATATCATGGGCAAGGACCACTCAACAATGGATACCAAGCTGATAGATATGGTGGACCCCTTGTAATCACCAACAAGCCCCACCCTGTGCCTATAGACCATCCTCTCAACGTAGCTTTGAACCACCACACTCACAAGTTTCTTTTCACCACTCACCACCGTATGATCCTTATTTACCCCAATTCCAATCCAATTACTCCCTAACACCACCACTTCCCTATGTACCATGTCCATATCCATCACCTCGAGAATAACAGGCTCGCCTCAAGGAAACAGTAGATCAACTTCATACAACCCTTCATCAGCTAGAGCAAGCAATACATCAATTATTTTCCAGACGTTTAGACACTCAAGGAACTCCAATAGCTTTATGTGGAGAATCTAAGGACAAACGTAGCATGAAGGAGACACTAGAAATCCCAGTAGGCAGTAATGAGCATAACTTTGTTCTGGAACAATTGGAGGAAGCTCAAATTATCCAAGAAGAAGAAGTACTGATTGAAGATTTAGGAGATGCTGAACCTCCATGGGAATCCAGAGTTGTGAAAAATTCCGTCAAGGACGTTACAATTGATGCTAAGGAGGATAGTGCGCAACCCCCAAAGCAGGTATTTCATGAAGAACTAGACGGAATAACCCAAGACGCAAGTTTTCTTGATGATGATAGTCTCAAGTCAAGTTCTCCTAGTAATGAACTCGCATCCGCACGTGAATTCTCTGAGATTGAAGAACCTTATCCAAGTGAATACGAAGATGATGTCGAGGTAGATGATGGTGTTTTTGCGGAAAACGGAAAACGAATTCCAAACACACAAATCTCACCGGCAAGTATACCGGGTCGCATCAAGTAGTAAAACTCACGAGAGTGAGGTCGATCCCACAGGGATTGATGGATCAAGCAACTTTAGTGGGTGATTAGTTTAGTCAAGCTAACATTGATGTGAATTGTGTGAAATTGTAAACAACAGAAAGTAAAGGACAATGAATTTAAGGTTGCAGAATGTAAATTGGCAAGTAACTTAAGGGGCAAGAAATGTAAATTGCAAGAATCTTAAATTGCAAGAAATGTAAATTGCATGAAATTAAAGGGGAGTGGGTGCAGAAAATTAAAGAGAGCAGTAGATCAAGTAACTGGAAAGTTAAATTGCAGGAAGAATAAATCAAGATCACAACAACTCAAATGTAAAGTGCAGAGGAACAAAAGTGCTGGAAAGTAAATTGGGAACAAGGAGATCAGAGAGCAATCAATCCAAGAATCAGAATGTGAAATCAAATGCAGCAGATTTTAAACAGAAGTGCTTGAAGAATTAAAAACAGAAAGTGACTGTGCTTAATTTGCAGCAATTTAAAAGGATGTTGAAGATCTCAGGAGTGGATCCTTCCTTGATCCAACAAGAGAAAAGTTGCAGAGAATTAAAAGAAAGATTGCAGAAGAAGTAAAGAGAAGTTGCAAATAGAGAATGAAAACAGAATTCCTTCCAATCTCAATTCAAGATTCAAAACAGAAAATAAAAATTCAGAGAGAGAGCTCTCTAGTGGAGTCACCCTCCCTTCTCTCTATTCGGGCTTGCCTCTAAAATGAAAATGATGCCTTTTTATAGGCTTTTACAAACATGACAAATGAAAATGAAAATTGAAAAGTAAATTACAAAGAAATTGAAATTCCTAATCAAATTGTTTCTTGTGCCTTTGAGTGATGATAATGGGCTTTGCGTGTTTTGGATTTGGGTTGAAGATGGCCTATGTTGATTGCTCTTGGAGTTGGAGAGAAACCCATTGTGAACCGGGCCAAAAATCATAAAAGCTTGAGTAAAAGTTTGAGGTCAAACTTTTACTCAAACTTTTCATATCAGCTAGCCTTCCTTGCTGCCATCCACGTTTGAGCCAAAGTTTGAGGTCAAACTTTGAGCCAAACGTGGATCCCTCTTGTATGCCTCTTGGGGTGCTACTTTGTCTGCTTGTCAACGTTGCCAATTTCATGCCAACTATAGACTATTATATATGGTTGGAAAGCTCTGAATGTCAGCTTTCTAACCCAATTGGAATCACCTCAATTGAACATCTACAAATCAAGTTATGCTCCTTTTAAGAGGACATGGTCGCTGGCTTTGGTGTGCAACGTTTGAGGCGACGTTTGACCTCAAACGTGGACGAAAATGCCAGGTTTTGGAGGCTCAAATGCATTGTCCACCCCATACTATTATATATTGTTGGAAAGCCCTGAATGTCTGCTTTCCAATGCCGTTGGAAGCGCATCATTTGGAGTTCCACAGCTCGAGTTATGCTCCGTCGAAGGTGTAGAGGTCAATTGGCCTTACTGCATGTTGCCACCATGTTCGTTTATACACATTTCGGGGCAGTTTTCTCCCTCAATTTTAGTGTTCACTATGCAGTGCCATATATGCTTGGAAAGCTCTCGATTCCTACTTTCCATTGCTTTTTGAATCACCTCATTTGGAGCTCTGTAGCTCAAATTATTCTTGTTGGAAGTATACCCCTTCAACCTGCTGTGGCGCCAATGTTTGCCTAAAAGCTTGAGGTCAAACATTGGCGCAAAAGTTTGACCTCAAACGTTGGCGCAAGCTTTTTCCTCCAGGGTATTGATTTTGTGATGCCAACGTTTGCCAAAAAGTTTGAGGCAAACGTTGGCTCAAGCTTTTTGTTCTCTCTTGCTCCTAGCCATTCCTTCTTCCTTCAACCTTCTTCAAAACTCTTTTCACCTATCATCAATCAACCAAACACATCAAAGCTTTGCTCAAAATCATGAGTTTGTTATTCTTTCATAATATATGACAATTATAGCACAAAATCTCATGAAATTGCATTAATTCATCCATGGTTGATTGAATCAAAGGAAACATGGAAATCTACCCAATTGGCTTGCTTATGGCTCAAGAAAGTGCATAAAACCTATTGAAAACAAAGGAAAAAGCATAGAAAAACATGACATGGTGACATGTCATCACAACACCAAACTTAAACCTTGCTTGTCCCCAAGCAAGAAAAGAATCATGCAATAAAGATTGACAATCCAAGGCAAGAAGAATAGCAACTCAATGTTCATGGTAAGCTAGTTTTCTAAGCATGCTACAATCACAAAAGAAATATAAATGATTGATGCTTCCATCTAGCTCAATTTATGAAATCTTTCTCTTATATTTCTTCCTTAAAACAAGCTTTTGATTTTCTTATTTAGCTTCTCCTTTTGGGTGCTTTGCCCCATGAGTTGATAACAAAGCTACGACTTCTAAATGCTTTGTTTTCAAGTATTACCACTTGATACATAAGCACCACAAGCATTTGATTAGAGGACTTCATTAAGCTCATTTTTCTTTTCTTTTCTTGACTCTCTAATCATTGATGCTCAGAGCCTTGAGCTTTGAGGGAGTGCTTTTGCACTTTGAGCCTAGCCTTGACTTCTAAGTGTTTTGTTTTCAAGCATTTGGCTTGATACATAAACACCACAAGTACTTAACAAATAAATTGCCATTGGTACTCAGAGCCTTCAGCTTTCTCATTCTTTCCCTTTTTCTTTTCTTGCTTTAATTGTATTTGCCTCTTCAAGGTTTTCATGATTTTCAAAAGATTTCACAAAATGTCCTAGATGAAAACTTCAATTAAATAAAATCCAATGCAATTGAGCAACAATTAATCATACTAACTTTCCAATACTTGTATGCACATGCTAAGTTCTTCTTTAATGCCTTGTTTGTTTATGATCATGATGCTTTACTGCTTTTGAATTCACAAAACTCAAGTTGGTAATCATAATGGCACAGCACCATGTTGCAATTTAGAAATCAAACTATGCTTATTCATACCACACATGCACATAGAGAATCTAAAGACAATCATGCATTGTAAGTGCTGGAAATAAATGAGGAGAAAAGAAACTCTACAACCTTGTAGTTCATCTTCATTATTGTTGTCCTTTTTCCTCTATTCTTCCTCCTTCCCATACCAACTCAGAATGCTTGCTCATCTTCAAGCAACTATTAGAACCGTGGCTATGGGACTAAGATGGATCATGAATGTCATTCACAAGAAATGTTAGTAGTACATGTGTTTTAAACAAGCAAAATTAAAGATATCAAGGCATAAGAGACAGAGACATTTTGATTCCATAGATAAGAAGGTGTGTGGTGCACAAATTGTGAATCACACTTTTCACAACTCGTACAACTAACCAGCAAGTGCACTGGGTCGTCCAAGTAATACCTCACGTGAGTAAGGGTCGAATCCCACGGAGATTGTTGGTTTGAAGCAATCTATGGTTATCTTGTAAATCTTAGTCAGGAAGTCAATTATGTTTATCAGTTGAATTGCAAATAAACAATAGAGCATGGATTAAAGGTTACTTGTTATGCAGTAATGGAGAATATGTTGGAGTTTTGGAGATGCTTTGTCTTCTGAATCTCTGCTTTCCTCTGTCTTCGTGTTCACGCACGCACGTCCTCCTATGGCAAGCTGTGTGTTGGTGGATCACCGTTGTCAATGGCTACCTTCCATCCTTCCAGTGAAAACTACGCTCACGCGCTCTGTCACAGCACGGCTAATCACCGGTTGGTTCTCGATCCGGTTGGAATAGGATTTACTATCCTTTTGCGTCTGTCACTAACGCCCAGCCTTCAGGAGTTTGAAGCTCGTCACAGTCATTCAATCCTTGAATCCTACTCGGAATACCACAGACAAGGTTTAGACTTTCCGGATTCTCATGAATGCCGCCATCAGTTCTAGCTTATACCACGGAGATTCTGATTAAGGAATCTAAGAGATACTCATTCAATCGGATATAGAATGGAGGTGGTTGTCAGGCACACGTTCATAGTTTGAGGAAGGTGATGAATGTCACGGATCATCACCTTCATCATAGTTAAGCGCGAATGAACATCTTAGATAGGAACAAGCGTGTTTGAATGGAAAATAGGAATACTTGCATTAATTCATCGAGACACAGCAGAGCTCCTCACCCCCAACAATGGGGTTTAGAGACTCATGCCGTCAGATAATACAAAGTTCAGATCTAAAATGTCATGAGATACAAAATAAGTCTCTAAAAGTTGTTTAAATACTAAACTAGCAGCCTAGGTTTACAAAAAATGAGTAAACTATGATAGATGATGCAGAGATCCACTTCTGGGGCCCACTTGGTGTGTGCTGGGCTGAGACTTAAGTAATTCACGTGCAGAGGCCATTTGTGGAGTTGAACGCCAGTTTTTATGCCAGTTTGGGTGTTCAACTCTAGCTTTTGATCCTTTTCTGGCGCTGGACGCCAGAATTGGGCAGAGAACTGGCGTTGAACGCCAGTTTACGTCATCTATCCTTGTACAAAGTATGGACTATTATATATTTCTGGAAAGCCCTGGATGTCTAATTTCCAACGCAATTGGAAGCATGCCATTTCGAGTTCTGTAGCTCCAGAAAATCCACTTTGAGTGCAGGGAGATCAGAATCCAACAGCATCAGCAGTCCTTTTTCAGCCTGAATCAGATTTTTGCTCAGCTCCTTCAATTTCAGCCAGAAAAATACCTGAAATTACAGAAAAACACACAACTCATAGTGAAGTCCAGAAATATGAATTTTTCCTAAAAACAAATGAAAATAGACTAAAAACTAACTAGAACATAATCAAAACTATATGAAATTAATCCCAAAAAGCGTATAAAATATCCGCTCATCAGTGTGCACAATACATTGCATAAAAGATAAGTGGCACACCAAACTTAGTGTGACACTTTCACTTGGAATTAATGCAAGTATCTTGTAAGAATTGGAACCAAATTTTGTTGCATAGCAACACCAAACTTAGAACGCAATCATATGTCAATTTATTTGAATTAAAACTAAGTAAGTAAAACTGTTCTTTGTTAAGTGCAATCACCAAGCTAAGAATCTGTCATGAATAAAGCTCTCTTGGTAATGTATTAACAAACACAGTAAATAAGCAAACTAAAATGAAAGCATTTAAAAACAGAAAAATGTCTAAAGAAAGTAGAATGAAAAAGTGTCAGATTAAAAGAGAAAAATAAAACTGCAGAGGCATTATGATTATACAAACAAGTAGTGTTGCTTGAATGAATTGCATAGAAAACAAGTGGCACACCAAACTTAGAATCTTGGTGTGTCACTTTCATTTTTTGATTTGATGCAATCATCCAAAAAGATTGAAAATAATTCGTTGCAAGGCAACACCAAACTTAGAATGTAACCATATGCCAATTTATTGAATTTAAACAAAGCAAAGAAAGACGACGAAGCATAGAAGAGAAACGTTACCTACTGTTGGCATGTTGTTCTTTACTTTCTTCCTCTTCTTCCAGTTTGTTAAGAGGAATGACCTCAAGGGAGGAGAAGATTCAGCTATTACCCCTTGTCTTGGTCTCCCCTCAGCAAGCTTTCTTTTGTTAATGGCTTGATTGAGCTTGCTTGCTGGATCAGGGGGAGGATTGCTTGGAGTTGACCTTCTTTTCTTCATGAATATTGTCTTTTGTAGCTTGGTCACAATCCTCTTCTTGGTGCTTTTGTTAATTGCCTTCACTTCCTTGAATTTACGACTTGGTTGCTGTGTGATTATTGGAGTTTTGTCTTCATCAAGAGTCTCTTGCAATGGTGGTTCTGTGGATTCTTCCTTCATGTACTTCTCTGCTTCACTTGAGTTTGGAATTCTTTGGTTGTCTTTCTCACTTTCTTGCTCTTCCACTTCCTCCCTTGCACCCAACATTTGACTTAATAGCTTTTTCATTGAGGAGGTTTGTTGATCTTCCCAACATTTCTTCATCTCCTCTTCATATTTTTCAATCACAGATTCAATTGTCGAGAGTTTTTGGGTCAGGGAAATTTGTAAGAGTTGTGATTCTTCATGTTCCTTTGTCATCTCAAGTGTAGTTTTATTTTTAACCACCTCATTCTTCATTGAAAGTTCACTTGATGCAGTAGCCTCCTCATCTTGTTTTTCCACTTCCTCACTCACAAATTAGTCTTCATCTTCACTGTTTGATGGTTCTAAGTTCCCCCTTGATTGCTCTGAGGACTCATTCATCTTCTTGAATACGAATTCTTTCCAGGATTGGGGTTGTGTGTATCTTTCCATGAGTTTTCTATGTATTTCAATGGCTTGAAGGTAATCCTCATCTGTTGGTTCAAGAGATGAAGGTTGAGAGTAATCATAATCAAGTGATGAAGAACTTTCAAATGAGAAACTGGGACGTGAGGGTGGATGCTCTTCCATTCTTTGGTGATACTTCCATCCACCATGAGGATAATAATATGAATCATTTTGTGGTGGTGGTTGGTATCCCGTATGATTTTCTTGCTCATCTTGTGTCTCTGAAGCAAATCTCCATGAATTGGAGTGCTCAGAATGTGTATTCTCTTGGTGATATTCCCAGCCACCATTAGAGATTGGTGATGGTGGGTAATATCCCATAAAATTTGTTTGATCATAAGATGAGTTGAACTCCATTTGAATTTTGTAAAACACAACACCAAGGAAAATTGAAATTCATATCTCAGAGATGAATTTCTTAGTGAGGCAATAACTCAAACACCTTGGTTTCAATCTAAAACAGAAAATAAAAATAAAGAAAATGCTTGATCTAAACTTCTCACCCACTTAATCATTGTTGATCTAAATCAATCTCCGGCAACGGCGCCAAAAACTTGATGGTGTTTTTGCGGAAAACGGAAAACGAATTCCAAACACACAAATCTCACCGGCAAGTATACCAGGTCGCATCAAGTAGTAAAACTCACGAGAGTGAGGTCGATCCCACAGGGATTGATGGATCAAGCAACTTTAGTGGGTGATTAGTTTAGTCAAGCTAACATTGATGTGAATTGTGTGAAATTGTAACCAACAGAAAGTAAAGGACAATGAATTTAAAGTTGCAGAATGTAAATTGGCAAGTAACTTAAGGGGCAAGAAATGTAAATTGCAAGAATCTTAAATTGCAAGAAATGTAAATTGCATGAAATTAAAGGGGAGTGGGTGCTGAAAATTAAAGAGAGCAGTAGATCAAGTAACTGGAAAGTTAAATTATAGGAAGAATAAATCAAGATCACAACAACTCAAATGTAAAGTGTAGAGGAACAAAAGTGCTGGAAAGTAAATTGGGAACAAGGAGATCAGAGAGCAATCAATCCAAGAATCAGAATGTGAAATCAAATGCAGCAGATTTTAAACAGAAGTGCTTGAAGAATTAAAAACAGAAAGTGACTGTGCTTAATTTGCAGCAATTTAAAAGGATGTTGAAGATCTCAGGAGTGGATCCTTCCTTGATCCAACAAGAGAAAAGTTGCAGAGAATTAAAAGAAAGATTGCAGAAGAAGTAAAGAGAAGTTGCAAATAGAGAATGAAAACAGAATTCCTTCCAATCTCAATTCAAGATTCAAAACAGAAAATAAAAATTCAGAGAGAGAGCTCTCTAGTGGAGTCACCCTCCCTTCTCTCTATTCGGGCTTGCCTCTAAAATGAAAATGATGCCTTTTTATAGGCTTTTACAAACATGACAAATGAAAATGAAAATTGAAAAGTAAATTACAAAGAAATTGAAATTCCTAATCAAATTTTTTCTTGTGCCTTTGAGTGATGATAATGGGCTTTGCGTGCTTTGGATTTGGGTTGAAGATGGCCTATGTTGATTGCTCTTGGAGTTGGAGAGAAACCCATTGTGAACCGGGCCAAAAATCATAAAAGCTTGAGTAAAAGTTTGAGGTCAAACTTTTACTCAAACTTTTCATATCAGCTAGCCTTCCTTGCTGCCATCCACGTTTGAGCCAAAGTTTGAGGTCAAACTTTGAGCCAAACGTGGATCCCTCTTGTATGCCTCTTGGGGTGCTACTTTGTCTGCTTGTCAACGTTGCCAATTTCATGCCAACTATAGACTATTATATATGGTTGGAAAGCTCTGAATGTCAGCTTTCTAACCCAATTGGAATCACCTCAATTGGACATCTACAAATCAAGTTATGCTCCTTTTAAGAGGACATGGTCGCTGGCTTTGGTGTGCAACGTTTGAGGCGACGTTTGACCTCAAACGTGGACGAAAACGCCAGGTTTTGGAGGCTCAAATGCATTGTCCACCCCCATAATATTATATATTGTTGGAAAGCCCTGAATGTCTACTTTCCAATGCCGTTGGAAGCGCATCATTTGGAGTTCCACAGCTCGAGTTATGCTCCGTCGAAGGTGTAGAGGTCAATTGGCCTTACTGCATGTTGCCACCATGTTCGTTTATGCACATTTCGGGGCAGTTTTCTCCCTCAATTTTATTGTTCACTATGCAGTGCCATATATGCTTGGAAAGCTCTCGATTCCTACTTTCCATTGCTTTTTGAATCACCTCATTTGGAGCTCTGTAGCTCAAGTTATTCTTGTTGGAAGTATACCCCTTCAACCTGTTGTGGCGCCAACGTTTGCCTAAAAGCTTGAGGTCAAACGTTGGCGCAAGCTTTTGCTCCCTCCTGGGTATGTTGGTGTGGCGCCAACGTTTGAGCAAAAGTTTGACCTCAAACGTTGGCGCAAGCTTTTTCCTCCAGGGTATTGATTTTGTGATGCCAACGTTTGCCAAAAAGTTTGAGGCAAACGTTGGCTCAAGCTTTTCTCCCAAAAGTTTGAGCTAAAGTTTGAGGCAAACTTTTGCTCAAGCTTTTTGTTCTCTCTTGCTCCTAGCCATTCCTTCTTCCTTCAACCTTCTTCAAAACTCTTTTCACCTATCATCAATCAACCAAACACATCAAAGCTTTGCTCAAAATCATGAGTTTGTTATTCTTTCATAATATATGACAATTATAGCACAAAATCTCATGAAATTGCATTAATTTATCCATGGTTGATTGAATCAAAGGAAACATGGAAATCTATCCAATTGGCTTGCTTATGGCTCAAGAAAGTGCCTAAAACCTATTAAAAACAAAGGAAAAAGCATAGAAAAATATGACATGGTGACATGTCATCAGTAGATTTTTCTCAACCTCCAACTTATGACTTGAGTGATGTGGAAGATATCGAAGACTTTGATCAAGACATGGTTGCATTTGAAGAAGTTTACAAAGAAGTGGAGGAATTCACAGAAGATTACAAGGGAGTAGAACTTACAGAACCACTGAAAACACCTATCCCAAGGCCATTACCACCTAATACAAGCTTCAAGTGGGTACAATCCTTAACCTTTATCTTTACTTTTCCACTTGAATATGGTTTGCTTGAAATAGATGGCCAGCTTTGAGCTCTCTGCGGCTTTAAGAGTAAGAGGGAAATAGCTCGTACTCAGAGCTGGTGTACAAGATTCAATAAGGTTCCATGCTTCAATTCGAAATGCAAGGATTGGTATCAAGTTCAATTGAATGGGTCACGGAAGACGTTTGGTCATCTTGGTGAGAATACAATTTCTAAACCGCCCGGATGGAAGCATATAGATCAAGACAAAGGCGGATCTAAAAGCAAAGTTTGGGATCTTGGAATCTATTCTGACATTCGTAACCCCGGGAGCCTAAGAACCTGTTTGAAGCTGCTCAAAGGCTTCACATGCCTAGTTTGGGACCCCGGAGGCTGTTGGCATTCCAAACATTGGTGGAGATTTCTGGATGAATTTAAGCATAAGCCACCATAACAGGAAGCTCATCCAATGTCCAACTTAAGGACTTTAACTAAAAGTTCTAGGTGGGAGACAACCGACCATGGTATGGTCATTTCTTTTTCAATTTTTATTTCGTATTATTTGATTTTATGTTATAATATTTTTATTGAACCTGGATGTTATTCATAGCATTTGCATTAGCATTGCATAATTGCATACCTGCATATATATATAAAGGGGGTGAAACACGACCGCATTGCTAACGCGTTTGCGTCAGTTGCGAAAACCACCTCCCACGCGTCTGCGTCAATCACGCGAATGCGTGATCCGAAAATCGGCGTAAAAATCCAACGCCCAGAAATATGGGCTGGAATCGTGCGGCTGGTGTGCGTTTAGCACAACACGGCTCACGCGTTCGCGTCCATCACGCGAACGCGTCATTTGCAAAATACCCATCCCACGCAAAAGCGTGAGCGACGCGTCCGCGTCACGTGGATTGCACAACACCCTAAATGGAGACAGAAAGTTACGCTGAAACGACGCTGGACTTGTACGTTTAGCACAATTTCCAGCGACGCGGTCGCGTGCCTCACGCGACCGTGTCATTCATCCTTTTACCCATCCCATGCGATCGCGTCACGCGATCGCGTCAACCCCATTCCACCCTAGCCACGCGACCGCGTGCCCCACGCGTTCGCGTGGATTCAATTTCACTAACCCCAGTAATGCGAAACCCTACCCCCATCGCGCCCCCATTCTTCCCCCCCAACCCCCCTCTGCTCCCTACTCCAACACCACCACCCCAACCACCTCCGACCGCCGCACCACCACTACCAATCCAGGCCCACCGCGACGCTCACCCCCTTCTTTTTCCTTCTCCCCTCCTTCTTCTTCTCCCCCCTTCTCTCCCCTCCACCACCGCGGCCAACCACCGCCACCACGCTATCACTGCCGCGCCTCCCACCACCAACACCCTCACCCCCTCCCTTCCTTCCTCCTTAACCTCCTCTCCACCATTACCCCAACCCGAAACCCCTACCACCGAACAGCCACCCACCGCCGCGTCACCCTACGTCACCGCTGCATTGCCGCCAACACCACCCCACTCCCACCACCTCTCTTAGTTCCATACTTGTGCCTCTAACCACCAGGTTCCGCCGAACGCCACTTTTCTTTCATTCGTAGTTAGTTGCATATTTTTCAGTTTATGTTTAAAATTAGGCTAGTTAGAGATGCATGTTTGTAGTGGATTCTAGGTGGTTATGTAGCTAGGATGTGGTTAGTGGATTTAGGCCTGCTACTTGCACCGTACTTGTTGCTTGTTTTACCTATTCTGCAATTCTGTTCTGCCTGTGATGTTAGTATTTTTCATATGATGTTCTTACTGCTCATGCTGCTATTGAGACTGCTCTTTCATGTTCATATTATTTATGTCTATTTGCAGCTTTATTTTAATTTTTATGAACTGTTCTGCTTGCTGTTTATTACCCGGGAACATCCAATTTTAGCCGAAATACTGCCCAATTTTCTACAAATTGTTTCCTTTTCATTCATGTATTGGTTTTGGCAATTTTAAATTTTGCATTTCTTAGCTTTTACCAAATCAATTCCTGAATGCACGGGCCAGCATTCTTATTCCTTTTGTTTTCCTGGTTAATAAATCGCATTATTGATGATTAGATTTCAATTTTCGCTATTTCTATATCTATATGAATCATCAACAACCTGATTTCCTTGCTTGAATATGAGTTGACTGTTGCTTAAAATTGTGAAATTCTTGTTACTTAGAAACCGATCATCATGCCACTTACTCTGACTTTCTTTTTACTAACTCACTGATTTTCGCTTTCTAACCTCTTTTTCAATTTTAACCACTTTTAACTTTCTCACTTCCCCCTCTGCTTTTTGCCTAACTCTTTCAACTTTTTAACTCATGGCATGATTATTGTTGCTCCTAATTAACAAGTATTCTACTCATAATATATTTTGGATTGTGATTTCTTATCTCAGATTTTTACCTCCGAAACAATTCAAAAATATACATTTATTTAACTCATTTCATTATTCTACTGCCCTTTTGCCACTATGTGCTTATATTACTATTATTCTATTTGCCTACTTGTTTTCCTGTTTTTATTCTTCAATTATATCCTAGATTTCTGTTTTTCAGGATGTCTGACCCTCAAAGAAAAGGAAAAGGCAAGGCAACCACTGGTAAAAGGAAAAGAGGTGAATTCTCTATGTCTATCCTGGACATTATGCATGATGACTCCTGGCGAGAAAAGCACTTTACCCCGCAGGAGAAGGCTGACCAGCTCCTCCCAGCCAATGATCCCATAAAGTTTGCAAACCGATACTGTGAGCTGAAGTATCCAGTGTTTGCCACCTCCAGGAACCTGTACCTGGAGAGGACTCTGAAAATTCCAGAAGAGCTATAGCAGTACACTTCCGATCAGATCAAACAGAGAGGCTGGTTCTTCTTGGAGAGAAATTTGACTGAGGTCAATGCTTCCTGGGTAAGAGAGTTTTACTGCAATTATTTCAAGACTTCCCTGGATGCAGTGCACCTCAGAGGGAAACAGATACTGGTCACTGAGGAAGCCATTGAGGATATTCTGCGCCTTCTGCCTAAGTCAGATCAGCCTGACGGTTACCAACAGGCTGAAGAGGACATGCGCTTCATGAGATTTGACTGGGATGCTGTCAAGCAGAGGATAGCCCTTGATCCAACTGTCCCATGGGTCATGGGTAAGAACACCACAATGCCTAAAGGAATCAAGCTTATGTATCTGAATGATGAGGCTCGGCTCTGACACCAGATCCTGAGCAACTTTGTTATGCCGAGCACTCATGAGACGGAGCTGCCTGCCACTATGATCACCCTTCTCTGGTATGTGCTGGAGGGTAAGGACCTGTATCTGCCACGATTTATCCGGCACTTTATGGCTAGGGTCCATGTCATAGGCACTCTCCCTTTTCCATATCTGATTACCCAGCTCGGCCATCGAGCTGACGTGCCTCGGGAGCTTGCTGATGAAAAGCCACCTGCTACGGACTGCAAGAAGATTATCCCTCACAGCAGGAAGTTTCAGGCTTTAGGCTACAGACGTCCATTCCTGACCGCTTCTGATGAGACAGCCACGCCTTCAGCTGCCCCTTCTTCTTCCACTGCTGCACCAGCCCCACCCACTGCACCTCCACCTACCTCCTAGCCCGTTTACCACCTCATGCACCGCTTATTCCAACAGCTAGACTAGATGGAGCACCGCAACAAGCGGCGATATGAGAGATCTGAGCGTCGCAACAAGCGACGCTATGAGCACCTCAAGATGATGATCCGATCTGGCAGCGACTTCCCCTCCAAGTCTGACACACCATCTGAGCCATCTGAGGAGGAGGCAGACGAGCATGAGGAGGAGACCCATCCACAGAGAGAGGCCAAGCAGGCAGGCTCAGAGTAGGCTGCGTCACAGCAGGAGGAGCCACACCAGATACAGGCCGCAGATGCAGAGATTCCTATCCAGTCAGAGCCTCCACTGCAGCAGACAGATCCTCCTACCCTCATCCAGTCTGCAGATCCTCAGGCCACCACAGAGACGCCAGCAGCCCATCCCTCCGGTGATGACACTCCTTCACACCCAGCTTGAGTGAGCATCAAGGACGATGCTTTATTTTAAGTGTGGGGAGGTAGCCATCCCTGGCATATCTTTTTGGTGAACCACTATAAACTCTTTTTATCTTATTTTGTTTATTTTTCTGTATTTTTATCTTTGTTTTTATTTTTCAGTACTTGCACACTGGTCTTTTGCTGTATTTTTACTCTATTTCAGCATTTTGTACTTTAGTTTATACCTTAGCCAGTTAATTTAGTTGCAATTCTAAACTTATTAGTTATAGAATATGTGGATTAATTAGTATAGTTTACCCTTTTAGCATATGATAGTTTGGTTTAAATTGAAAATAAAAAGGAAGTAAACTAGAGACTTTAACATAATCAAAAACAATCCACACACCTTGTATATATAGCATTACATGTTAGTTAGTTAACAACATTTCATCAAGGAACAACACTAAAACTTTAAAGGCACCCTAAGATTTACATTGAGAATAATGGGAGCTCTTAATTTCTACTTGCATGACATGTATAACTGATATATGATTTTTGAGTTAGAGAACACATAGCCTGTGAGTTTTGAGCTTAATTGTATGGTTACATTCAAACCATAATTTTTATTCCTGTGTGTTTTGCCCTTCTTTTTCATTCTGGTGTTCTTTACTTTGTTTTAATCTATATGTCCAATTATAGAGTATAGATACGTACTAAGAGATGATTGAGGCCATCATTTGAATTTTTCTTCACTTATCCCAAATTAGCCTACCTTTTACATCACCCTTGTTAGCCCCCTTGAGCTTTTTAATCCCCTCTTGTTCTATAAACTACATTAATAGCCTTAAGCAGAAAAACAAAATAAAAACCCCAAGTTGAATCATTGGTTAGCTTAAGATAGAAATTGTGTATTGTTTAAGTGTGGGGAGCTTTATGGGAACATGGATGATAGAAACAAAGGTAGAAAGTTAAAAAGAATAAAGATGTTTCAAAATAAAAATTTGGGAAGCATGCTCATGTGAAATCAAAACAATTAAATTACCATGTGCATTAAAAAAAATATTTTCGGTATTTAATTAAGGGGATGCAAAAAATTTCCCAATTGCAAAAATAAAAAGAATCAATGCACATGGGATAAAATTAAAGTTAATGCATGAGCTTGCAATACAAAGTGAGAAAATTTGGGCAAATAGGTTAAGAAACTTTGATTTATAAAATATGTATGTTAGGTGAGATCTTAGACTAATCAAGGATTCACTTATTAGCTCACTTAGCCTTATACATATACCTTTACCTTTACCTTGGCCCCATTACAACCTTGAAAAAGACCTCATGACTTTTGTATGCCCATATCCTATAATTGTTGATTGGTTAGATGAAGAACAAAGTTATAGAAAGTAAGGATAAAAAGAAGAATAGAGTGATTAACCCAATAAATACTGAGTGACTAGAGAGTAAACACAAAATCCAGTGAGGGTTCAATAGCTCATCACCATATATCTCTGCTTGAATTGTTAATTGTCTTGCAAGTTTGTAAAATATTTTTACCCATCTCAATTGTAAAAGTGCTTTAACATTATCTATGGGTTTGGCTATGCATATATGATTCCTTGAGAATGTGAATTAATTTAACTACATGTAAGTTTTATATACAAGTGAATAACAATTAGAATTTCATGATTCATTTAGGTAGTTTGCATTTAGAATAGATTGCATCGCATGAGATTCCACCACTTTAACCTTACCTTACTCTTTATCTTGGATTTAGCATGAGGACATGCTATTGTTTAAGTGTGGGGAGGTTGATAAACCCATATTTTATGATATATATTGTGCTCAATTTAAGTGATTTATTCAACCCTTCACCCACTTATTCATGTAAATTGCATGGATTCACTTTTCCTTCCTTATTATGTGATATATGCGAAATGCATGTTTCCTATGCTTTGAAATTATTTATTTTAATTGCTCTTTATTACCATTTGATGCCGTGATCTGTGTGTTGAGAAGTTTCAGATCTTCTAAGAAAGGAATGACTTAAAGGATGGAAAGGAAACATAAAAAAATGGAAAGAAAGCACAAAATAGAGTTTTTGAAGAAGCTGGCAGCGACGCGAACGCGTGACTGACGCGGACGCGCTCCATGAGCGGAACACAGATGACGCGTATGCGTGACCGAAGCGAACGCGTGATAAGAAAAACTCCAGATGACGCGACCGCGTGACCCACGCACCAGAAATTATAGAACATACTCCCAGTGATTTCTGAAATCCTTTTTGGCCCAGATCCAAGTCCAGAAGGCACATATTAGAGGTTATAAAGTTGGGGAATGCATCCATTCATTATCATGCTTGGAATTATTCACTTTTCATAGTTTAGATGTAGTTTTTAGAGAGAGAGGTTCTCTCCTCTCTCTTATGTTTTTAGGATTAGGATTCCTCTTAAAGGATTTAGAATTTCAACTCTTCATCAGGTTCAATATTCCTTTTACTTTATATTTTTCTTTTACTTTCAGATATTTTAATGCTATCCTTTAATTACTTATGTTGCCAAATTTGCTTATGAACTCTTTATGTTTAAATTGATTTTCTCTTATTAATGCAGTTGAGGTATTTTAGATCATTGATTCTTATTTAGCTTTTTATGTTATTGGCTTTAATTGATTAACTGGAAGCTCTTGAGTTATCAACTATCCGTGATTGGTTGTTATGTCGGCTAAATTGACTGGTATTCCACTAACTCTAGTCTTTACTTAGGAGTCGGCTAAGACTTGGGAATCTAACTAATTAGTTCACTTGACTTTCCCTTGCTTTCATAAGGGTTAACTAAGTGGGATTAACTTCCATTCTCATAGGAAGTAACTAGGATAGGACTTCCTAATTTTCATATCTTGCCAAGAGTTTATTTTACAGTTATTTATTTATTTTATTTGTCATTTAAATTACTTGTTCCTTACTTTCAAAACCCCCAATTTACAAAACTCATAACCAATAATAAGAACATACCTCCCTGCAGTTCCTTGAGAAGACGACCCGAGGTTTAAATACTTCGGTTATCAATTTTAAAGGAGTTTGTTACTTGTGACAACCAAAACTTTTGTAAGGTTGATTGCTTGGTTTAGAAACTATACTTGCAACGAGAATTTATTCTGAATTCTAAATCGTCAATCTTCAGTTCTTCAATGGTCGATAAACCACGCTCAATTTTTGGATCTGGAGCAGGTTTCACTGGACCAGAACTACATTCGCTAGATCCAAGAGTCGGCTGTGCTATTTTTCTGGGCTTTCACCACCATGTTACCTTAGATCAGGGATGAAGGAGAAGTTGAAGATCTGGAGATCCTTCCAGAGGTGGCGCCACCTGTGGGACAGGATGCAGGTTTTGACAGAGGTACTTGTTGGGAGGAAGGAGAGGATGTGGCAGAGGATAGAGTTTGGTAGGCTGCTGATGATCCCATCGTCTGGCTTGCAAAGAGGACTTGTATCGGCCATGGGCGGGTAGGGGAGAAGTTCTTGCTTCAATGCTTTGAGGGGATGGCAATTTGGGTTTTTAATAAGGGTTAATACTCAAAATCGTCCCAGAAAGGTCACACGTAATTATTTTTTAATCAAATTAGTCCCTAAATGAATATTTTTAAATCACGTTCGTCCTTTCGTTAACCTCGTGACACTGCCGTTAAAAATCTGCTGACCTGGAATGTGAGCTGGCAATACGAGTAACACCTAGCATGATGTGTGTGTTGCTGAGGAGATATGTTTAGGGTTATATATCAATTTAGTCCCTAAGTCTCAAATAAATAAACCCTAATTCCCATCTTCCCACGAACATGAATGCCTTGCTTGAGTGTTGTCGCAGATCCAGCAGCTGTTGAGGGAGGAGGAAGTCGATTTCGGTGCCATGATGGGGAGCGAAAGTGGAGGTCCCGGTGGTGGGTTACCGTTGCACTCACATGGTAGCTATGCTTCGAGCTCGTCCATGCGAAGAAGAAGGAAAAACGATGAGGAAACCTGTTTCTGCTATTTAAAAACTTTGATTAAGAAATATGGGACATCACAGAATCCAAATAGGTTGTTTCATACTTGTCCAAGATATTGGGTGAGTTTAATTTTGTATGAATGATAGCATCATCTTGGCTTTCACTCTTTATGTGGGGTTAACAATTTTATTCAATGTTTTCAAAAAGGGAGCCATTGCAAATTTTTTAAATGGGTCGAGGAAAATGAACATGTAGCTGTTGCAGAAGGTCCAAAGGGAGTCCCAGAAACTGATGGAGAACTGGAGATTGAGTATAAAGATTGGAAGGTTAAATTAGCATGGAGAATAGGTAGTTTAGAAGCAAAAGTCAGAGTACTCAGAATGTTAATGTGTTTCCTATTCATTGGTTTGATAATGTTCATCTTAGTAGGAGCTTTACTTTGCATGTCATATATGTACAAGTAAGAGATAGTGAATGTGATATGGTGGTGTGATTTAGGGTTTTGGTTTTTTTGTTTCCAGTTATCATGGCTAAACTATTGTAAACTGAAAGCAAAGCTTATAAATGGCAACTTGGATTTTGAGTACACCTGTGAAGGAAATATATATATGCATCACTCACACTGTCATATGTAAAGAAGTAAATGACAAATCAGAGACATAAAAAGATAATAAAATTCCTAAACTTCCTTAATATAAAGTCTTAATATAAAGTTGCCAACATTGTGTTTGTCACCACAAAAGATAGTAAAGTTTCTAAAAGTGATTCCTCAGAAACACTGCATACCAAGGCAAAACATGCATCCAAAATAAAGGCCTTACAAAATAGTGAGACTTGATAGTGTTTAAAACCATGATATCTTTCCTAATCTATAGCCTTATAAAAAAAGCATATGTTCCAATAATGGTCTTCAGATAGCATTATCTTTCTTCCTTGGCCGTTTGAACCCTGGAGTCGGCACAAAGGTCATGAGACTTGCAAGCTTCTTGGTTGTCGTAGCACTAGATCCTTTGTTTGTTCCAGCAGAAATTGGAATTGTTGCAGTTGTTGCAGCAGGTTGGAGAGAGATAGCCCCTTTTTCCTTTTCCCTTGGAAACATGAAGCTTGGGTGGTCTTCTTCTCACCTTAGCCTGCATGACATATGAAGTAAATACATGAATAGACAACCACAAATTCAAGTATATGAAAATAAAAATAAAGTAATTAATCAAACCGCTACAGCTTCAGTGGGTGGTGACGGTTGTGTTTCTTGGGTTGTTGAGATTCCTTCCGGTTGGTTCAGGACTATCTGTGAGGCTGCAGTCGATCGTAATGGTGGTGGAGAAACAGACACTGGAACAGGGTTAACTGGGGTAACATGAGCAGCATCATTTGGGAGTCATTTGGAGCATCTGTGTTAGGATCAACAACTGCAAGTTGCAGTTGCATTAACCTTGCTTCTTCTTCAGCATCAGCTTGTTTCTTCAGTTTGCATGTTCTTTTGTTGTGTCCAATCTCACCACAAAACATACATCGAATGGGATTATATTTTCTCTTCATCCTTGTATTGGAACCAGAGCCTCCTTCATCTTTGTCTTTTCTTCTGTTCTTTATGGGTCTACCTGCTTTGGGCTTAATTAGAGGGGGGACTGGTGCAGGTGAACCTTTTTTTTTTTTTTTTTTCATAAGTCTTGGCCTTTGATTGGGTTAACATGGAAAGCGTATGTTTTTCAGTATGATTCCATGGTTAACCACTCATGGCAGTAATCCTCAGCCCTCTTATCATTCTTTTCTTGTATACATGATATGGCATACATACAAGGCATACCTGTGCATGTAGTTATATTTTCAGACCAATTTGTATTATTAATATTGTACATTTACATAAAGATTGAGAAAAAATACATGTCAGTTGCCAAAATCTACATGTACAAGTACGCTTTCCTAAGTCAACAACTATTGTACTTGGCCAGCCTTGAACCTCGCATAAGTCCTCATTCTGATCACCACTCCATTGTGGGGACCAATGCTGAGAAAGCTTTGTCATTGCCTCAAGCCTGATTTGTTGCATTGGAGGCAGAATTCCCTAGTAGTTTACCAGTTTCTGCCTATTGTCGATCATGGTCTTCATTATGATCCTCTTGACTTCCTTTGCCAATGTGAGGATAGGCTTTGCCCTATCATGCTTTGTCCTTGCATTAAACGACTCACAAGCATTGTTACAAATAGTGTCCATTTTTGGTCCCTCGCGAAAATGAGCTTTAGTCCATGCTTCCTTCGACCACTTATCCAGATAAGCCCATGCCCTTTCGTTTATACCTTTACTCTCTTCATGTTTTTATCAAAGTCACTCACAGTCCTTGATCTAGCACATTCCCACACCAACTCCTTCAGTTGTATACTCCCCCACTGCTTCGAGAAATTCCTCCAGAGATACCACACACAAAATTGATGGTGAACTCTTGGCATTACTTCCTGTATGGCTAGGATTAATCCCTGGAAAAATAGTTTACAGCGAAAAGATGTTGCATTAAAACAGTCCTCAAAATATATTTCATTAAATCAAATATGTCCTCAAAAGATATTTCAGTACATCAAATTGGTCCTTTAAAATCTTTTCGTGGATCAAATTGGTCCTTACCTTCTGCATATCTGAGATAAAGGCCCGTCCATTTTCCTTGTAGTCACCAAGGTCGTTGTGTAGCAGTTCAAGAAACCATTGACAGTTGTCTCTATTTTCGACATCTACAATTGCATAAGCAATCACAGACACGTGATTGCTGACATCTTGGCCACAAGCAGTCAACAGCTGTCCTCCATGCAAGGTCTTTAGAAAGGCTCCGTCTAGGCCAATCAACGGTTGACACCCGACCTTAAATCCTTTCTTACACGCATCGAGACATACATAAAACCTTTGAAACTGTGGAGGACTTTCAGGCATGGGAATAACACTAACTTGGACAATTGTTGGTGGTCCACAGTTGGTTAGCATAATCCCAGATAAGTGCATATTGTTCAATTTCATCTCCTTCCACTACTTTTCTTGCTGACTTTAAGGCTCTAGTAATGCAGGTACTGTTTAGCTTAATGTCGCACTTCCTCACAAACTAGTCATAAACATCTCTATGCTTCATAGTTCGGTGCTTCCTAAGCTTAGGAACCAGCTTACCTAATGTCCACTCCTGTGTTGCAACCATGTTCTTTCTCTTCCTAGCACATGTGTGTTCATCAACTAATGTCTTAATCTGCCAAATCCCATTTTGCTTGTTACATGCACAATACACAAACCAAGGGCATCCCTCTGTTTTGCATACAACCCTGACTCTGATGTTGTCATTTTCAGTAAAAATGATATTTCTACCCCATTGTATGGTGTAATCCCTAGTTGCATTCATAAAGTGGTGCTTTGACTTAAAAATCATGCTTACCTCAAGCTTAAGGTTTCCGAACTTTGCCTTTTCATTGTATGGTGGATACACAGTAGCTTCCTCTTCATCAGAGTCCAACACCTTATCCATATATTCCGAGTGCCAGGAGTCACAGTCAGTTTTCCTTGGCTCTCTATTGTTGAAATCATCACTACCACTGTCAGTGTCACTGAGATCTCCCAATACTTTAGTGGATTTATACAGACTGTCCTCAGTACTCTCATATGAGTCATGAGAGTCACTATCATCCTGAATTGGGGGTGGTTTAATAGCTCGACCAGACCTTGTGAATTGCAGAGGGTCTTTGTTCTTATTTTGAGCATTTGACTTCTTTGGAGGTTAATGGTCACTTCTTGGTTTAACTATTGGGAATAAGTAGTATGACCACAATCCAATCAATCATGTGTCAAATAATTTGTTATTATTATATTAAAATATTAATATAATAAGGTCCTTGATTAAATATAAAAATTTGTCATTGTGATAGTGATCATAATATTGAGAGATAAATCTTTTATAATTTAATCTAAATTGTTCTTGGTCATAGGATTATTAAAAAAGGACATTAATAATCCGAAAAGATCAATATATATATATATATATATATATATATATATATATATATATATATATATATATATATATATATATATATAATGGTCTTCATTGGATGAAGATTAATAGATCTAATTTATTAAATTATATATATAGATGGTGCATATAGAGATATGATCATTGAACTGACTCACTTTTGAGAATTCCTAATGGTTATAATTACCGCATATTTGTCAATAGGATATTCTCAAAATGAACACAGTAATAGAGTTTCCTTTGACCTGCGACTGTCATAGTAATTAACAATATATTTATTATACTTTGATTCCGGACACCTAATACCATAGGGTGCTAGTTGAATGGATATTTGGTATAATTTAAATACTTGTAGAATTAATGATTAGTCAATAAGGAATCTGTCAACTCTCGATAAAGATTTTGAGTTCTATGATTATAATGACTGAGATGAATAAAACCTTGGCCAAGGGGATTGAATGAATGAAGAAATGAGTTTCTTAAGTTATTCACAGTTCATTATAATAATGGTAACAAGTTAGAGTTTTACAATTAAACCATACTCTAAGGATTAACCATGAGCTGCAAAGATGGAAGGAATTATACTTTGATCTTCTAAGGTTCTTAGTAAAAATATATTACTTCATACTATCGGGTCGTTAAGGAGTGTTGCTAGACGCCAACCTTGATTAGTAAATTTAGTATGACTAATTTACTACCCGCTTAGTATTGAACCTATGGGGTCACACACTAACGACTATTCTAATCTTTACTTTAGAATTATTTAATTATTATTTTGATTTGATCAAATAAATAATTATATTAATTCAAATGGAATATTATTATATTCTTTGCTAGCACCAAGAATATAATAATAGTATGATAATTGAGAATATTATATAAGATTTGAGAATAATTGGTTATTCTATTTCTAAACTTGAATTCTAAATTTGGATGAGATCCTAACTAATTCTGTTTCAAATTGATCGAGTTATGATATGATTCATAAATTTGAAAAATTCAAGTTTAAAATAACAAGATATGATTTAAATTTGAATTGAGATTCAAATTTAAAATCAGTAACAAATCTCATACTATATATATATATATATATATATATATATATATATATATATATATATATATATATATATATATATATATATATATATATATATGTATGCCAAGAGTAGAGGAATACTAGAGAAGATGAGAATAAAACACAAGAATTTTATTTCTTTACCTTTACACACATAAACGTATGTGAGCCTAATTCTTGGAGAAGAATTTTTTGGCGTGCAAAGAGTTGTAAAAAGTTTCTCAATTTAGATCAAATGTCCATTGATCAAGGAGTTGACAGCAAAGGTTGGTCTCGGTGTGGATAAGCATAGCGCCTTCGTACTATCGAAGGAGAAAGTAATTTTTACTAGTGTACACAGGTATTTAGATCTGATCTATATATTATTTATTCGAATAAAATTTAAGCACAAAATAGATCTTTAGGATTACTTTCTTTTCTTCAGCTGCGTGTTATGAACACATGGTAACCCTTCATTAACAACAGGTTTCAAAGGATCAGTGCAAGGTTTTGCAGCTTGGGAGAAACTTTTTCGTTGGAACTTGGGCTGGGATTTGGGCTTTTGTGTGGGCTGAGAACTGCACTTTTTGGTGGCTGAGAATTGGGCTTGTCAATGGGCTTCTGTGTAGGCTAGGAGGACCTTGTATTGGGATGTACATAGTCCATTTTCTTGGGATGAGGATTGGGCCCATCAAAGGTGGGACTAGCTTTGGCTATATTTTTGGAAGGGGAGTGGAGAGGGTTATTCTTCGATGGCTGTGAGTGGCTCTTTGTAGGCTGGAATGTATTTTTGGTAGCTTGCGTTGCAGGCTGTGTGCTGGGCAGCTTCAACAAAAAGGCATTCTTTGGCAGAATCACTTCATCATCCTCACTCATGCATTCCACCACGTGTGGCTCTGAAACTCCATGTTCAAAGAATATGTTCATGACATTGTGATTCCTTCTACAAGTCTTACACATTTTAAGCAAATCTTTATCAGTCTCCAACTTTCTCAGCCCACCCTCAAGCAACAGCTGATGAGCGGATAATTTATACGCTTTTTGGCATTGTTTTTAGTATGTTTTTAGTAGGACCTAGTTACTTTTAGGGATGTTTTTATTAGTTTTTATGTTAAATTCACATTTCTGGACTTTACTATGAGTTTGTGTGTTTTTCTGTGATTTCAGGTATTTTCTGGCTGAAATTGAGGGACTTGAGCAAAAATCAGATTCAGAGGTTGAAGAAGGACTACTGATGCTGTTGGATTCTGACCTCCCTTCACTCAAAGTGGATTTTCTGGAGCTACAGAACTCAAAATGGCGCGCTTCCAATTGAATTGGAAAGTACACATCCAGGGCTTTCCAGCAATATATAATAGTTCATACTTCGGTCGAGTTTAAGTGATGCAAAAGGGCGTTGAACGCCAGTTCTACGCTGCAGTCTGGAGTTAAACGCCAGAAACACGTCACGAACCAGAGTTGAACGCCAAAAACACGTTACAAACTGGCGTTCAACTCCAAGAATGACCTCCACATGTGTAAACTTCAAGCTCAGCCCAAGCACACACCAAGTGGGCCCCGGAAGTAGATTTATGCATCAATTACTTACTTCTGTAAACCCTAGTAGCTAGTTTAGTATAAATAGGACTTTTTACTATTGTATTAGACATCCTGGATTGTATTTTTGATCCTGTGATCACGTTTTGGGGGCTGGCCTCTCGGCCATGCCTGGACCTTCATCACTTATGTATTTTCAACGGTAGAGTTTCTACACTCCATAGATTAAGGTGTGGAGTTCTGCTGTTCCTCATGAATTAATGCAAAGTACTACTGTTTTCTATTCAATTCAACTTATTCCGCTTCTAAGATATCCATTCGCACCCAAGAACATGATGAATGTGATGATTATGTGACGCTCATCATCATTCTCACTTATGAACGCGTTCCTGACAAACACTTCCGTTCTACATGCAAACAAGCTAGAATGAGTATCTCTTAGATATCTAATACAGAGGACCGAGTCCGAGTTATTAGTATCTTCGTGGTATAAGTTAAAACCCATGGATGGCCATTCCTGAGATCCGGAAAGTCTAAACCTTGTCTGTGGTATTCCGAGTAGGATCTGGGAAGGGATGGCTGTGACGAACTTCAAACTCGCGAGTGCTGGGCGTAGTGACAGACGCAAAAGGAGGGTGAATCCTATTCCAGTATGATCGAGAACCTCAGATGATTAGCCGTGCCGTGACAGAGCATTTGGACCTTTTTCACAAGAGGATGAGATGTAGCCATTGACAACGGTGATGCCCTTACAGAAAGCTTGCCATGGAAAGGAGTAGGACTGGTTGGATGAAGACAGCAGGAAAGCAGAGGTTCAGAGGAACGAAAGCATCTCTATACGCTTATCTGAAATTCTCACCAATGAATTACATAAGTATTTCTATCTTTATTTTCTGTTTATTTATTATTATTATTCGAAAACTCCATAACCATTTGATATCCGCCTGACTGAGATTTACAAGATGACCATAGCTTGCTTCATACCGACAATCTCTGTGGGATCGACCCTTACTCACGTAAGGTTTTATTACTTGGACGACCCAGTGCACTTGCTGGTTAGTTGTGCGAAGTTGTGAAGTTATGTTTGGACCATGGTATTGTGCACCAGTTATTGGAGCCATTGCCAGGGAGAGAACGAACAACAAATTTTACAACCTCAGAGTAACAATTTCGCATACCAAGTTTTTGGCGCCGTTGCCGGGGATTGTTCGAATTTGGACAACTGACGGTTCATCTTGTTACTCAGATTAGGTAATTTTCTTTTTGTTTTATTTTCAAAAAATTTTCAAAAAAAAAAATCTTTCAAAAATTTCTCATCTGTTTTCGAAAATTATTCTAAAATTTTTTAAGAATGAATTCTAGTGTTTCATGAAGCATGTTGAAGCCTGACTGGCTGTAAAGCCATGTCTAAATTCATTTGGACTGGGGCTTCCAACCCAACATTATCAAGAGCAAGCTAGTTGTTGTTAATCCACCTGCTGCTGTTCCTGATCCACCTGATTTACATGCTAAAGCTTGACTGGCTATTAAGCCATGTCTAACCCTCAGATTGGAGCTTTAGACTAAGAGTGCAAGATAACTGGAATTCATATTAAAAATTTTGGAATCCTTATTTTTCTTTTTCACAAATAATTTTCAAAAAATACAAAAAAATTATAAAATCATAAAAATAAAAAATATTTTGTGTTGCTTGTTTGAGTCTTGAGTCAATTTTTAAGTTTGGTGTCAATTGCATTTTTTCTAAAATTTTTATGCATTTTTTTCGAAAATTCATGCATTCATAGTGTTCTTCATGATCTTCAAGTTGTTCTTGGTAAGTCTTCTTGTTTGATCTTGATGTTTTCTTGTTTTGTGTCTTTTCTTGTTTTTCATATGCATTCTTGCATTCATAATGTCTAAGCATTATAGATTTCTAAGTTTGGTGTCTTGCATGTTTTCTTTACATAAAAAATTTTTCAAAAATATGTTCTTGATGTTCATCATGATCTTCAAAGTGTTCTTAGTGTTCATCTTGACATTCATAGTGTTCTTGCATTCATCACATGTTTTGATCTAAAATTTCCATGGATTGAGCATTTTCATTGTTTTTCTCTCTCATCATTAAAAATTCAAAAATAAAAAAAAATATCTTTCCCTTTTTCTCTCATAAATTTCGAAAATTTGGATTGACTTTTTCAAAAATTTTTAAAATCTAGTTATTTTTATGAGTCAAATCAAATTTTCAATTTAAAAATCTTATCTTTTCAAAATCTTTTTCAAAAAAAAAAAATTCAAATCTTTTTCATTTTTTTATTTATTTTCAAAAATTCTAAAAAATATTTTTTTAAAAAAATCTTTTTCTTAATTTTACATCATATTTTCGAAAATATCATCAACAATTAATATTTTGATTAAAAAAATTTCAAGTTTGTTACTTACTTGTTAACAAAGATTCAAACTTTAAGTTCTAGAATCATATCTTGTGATTTCTTGTGAATCAAGTCATTAATTGTGATTTTAAAAATCAAATCTTTTTTCAAAACTAATTTCAATCATATCTTTTCAAAAATATCTTTTTATCTTATCTTTTTCAAAATCATATCTTTTTAAAGCATATCTTTTTCAAAAATTTGATTTTAAAATATCTTTTCTAACTTCTTATCTTCTTATCTTTTCAAAATTGATTTTCAAATTTGTTTCAACTAACTAACTAACTTTTTGTTTGTTTCTTATCTTTTTCAAAACTACCTAACTAACTCTCTCCCTCTAATTTTCGAAAATATCTCCCTCTTTTTCAAAAATTCTTTCTAATTAACTAATTATTTTAATTTTAATTTGATTTCATTCCTAATTTTCGAAAATTACTAACCTTTTTTCAAAAACTATTTTCGAAAATCACTAACCCCTTTTCAAAAATAATTTTCGAAAATCCTTCTCTCTCATCTCCTTCTTAACACTTCATCTCACCCAAATTCGAACCCTTTCCTCCATCTGTGTTCGAATTTTCTCTACTTCCCTTCTTTACATTACATTCTTTTCTTCTTCTACTCACACAGGGGAACCTCTATACATGGGTAAAAAGGATCCCTATTATTATTATTTTTCTGTTCCCTCTTTTTCATATGAGCAGGAGCAAGGACAAGAACATTCTTGTTGAAGCAGACCCTGAACCTGAAAGGACTCTGAAGAGGAAACTAAGAGAAGCTAAAATACAACAATCCAGAGACAACCTTACAGAAATTTTCGAACAAGAAGAGGATATGGCAGCCGAAAATAATAATAATAATAATGCAAGGAGGATGCTTGGTGACTTTAATGCACCTCATTCTAATTTACATGGAAGAAGCATCTCCATCCCTACCATTGGAGCAAACAATTTTGAGCTGAAACCTCAATTAGTTTCTCTAATGCAACAAAATTGCAAGTTTCATGGACTTCCATCTGAAAATCCTTTTCAGTTCTTAACTGAATTCTTGCAGATCTGTGACACTGTTAAGACTAATGGAGTAGATCCTGAAGTCTACAGGCTCATGCTTTTCCCTTTTGCTGTAAGAGACAGAGCTAGAGTATGGTTGGACTCTCAACCCAAAGATAGCCTGAACTCTTGGGATAAGCTGGTCAAGGCTTTCTTAGCCAAGTTCTTTCCTCCTCAAAAGCTGAGCAAGCTTAGAGTGGATGTTCAAACCTTCAGACAGAAAGAAGGTGAATCCCTCTATGAAGCTTGGGAGAGATACAAGGAACTGACCAAAAAGTGTCCTTCTGACATGCTTTTAGAATGGACCATCCTGGATATATTCTATGATGGTCTGTCTGAATTAGCTAAGATGTCATTGGATACTTCTGCAGGTGGATCCATTCACCTAAAGAAAACGCCTGCAGAAGCTCAAGAACTCATTGACATGGTTGCTAATAACCAGTTCATGTACACTTCTGAGAGGAATCCTGTGAGTAATGGGACGCCTCAGAAGAAGAGAGTTCTTGAAATTGATACTCTGAATGCCATATTGGCTCAGAATAAAATATTGACTCAGCAAGTCAATATGATTTCTCAGAGTCTGAATGGAATGCAAGCTGCATCCAACAGTACTCAAGAGGCATCTTCTGAAGAGGAAGCTTATGATCCTGAGAACCCTGCAATAGCAGAGGTAAATTATATGGGTGAACCTTATGGAAACACCTATAACCCCTCATGGAGAAATCACCCAAATTTCTCATGGAAGGATCAACAAAAGCCTCAACAAGGCTTTAATAATAGTGGAAGAAACAGGTTTAACAGTAGTAAACCTTTTCCATCATCTTCTCAGCAACAGACAGAGAACTCTGAACAAAATACCTCTAATTTAGCAAACTTATTCTCTGATTTGTCCAAGGCCACTGTAAGTTTCATGAATGAAACAAGGTCCTCCATTAGAAATTTGGAGGTACAAGTGGGCCAGCTGAGTAAGAAGATCACTGAAACCCCTCCTAGTACTCTCCCAAGCAATACAGAAGAAAACCCAAAAGGAGAGTGCAAGGCCATTGAATTGATCACCATGGCCGAACCTGTAAGGGAGGGAGAGGACGTGAATCCCAGTGAGGAAGACCTCCTGGAACGTCCAGTGATCAATAAGGAGTTTTCCTCTGAGGAACCAAAGGAATCTGAGACTCATCTAGAGACCATAGAGATTCCATTGAATCTCCTTACGCCCTTCATGAGCTCTGATGAGTATTCTTCTTCTAAAGAGAATGAGGATGTTACTGAAGAGCAAGTTGCTAAGTTCCTTGGTGCAATCATGAAGCTGAATGCCAATTTATTTGGTAGTGAGACTTGGGGAGATGAACCTCCCCTGTTCACCATTGAACTAAATGCATTGGATCAACTGAGATTGCCTCAGAAGAAACAGGATCCTGGAAAGTTCCTAATACCTTGTACCATAGGCACCATGACCTTTGAGAAGGCTCTATGTGACCTTGGGTCAGGAATAAACCTCATGCCACTCTCTGTAATAGAGAAACTTGGAATCTTTGAGGTGCAAGCTGCTAGAATCTCATTAGAGATGGCAGACAATTCAAGAAAAGAGGCTTATGGACAAGTAGAGGACATGCTAGTAAAGGTTGAAGGCCTTTACATCCCTGCTGATTTCATAATCCTAGATACTGGGAAGGATGAGGATGAATCCATCATTCTTGGAAGACCCTTCCTAGCCACAGCAAGAGCTGTGATTGATGTTAACAGAGGTGAACTAGTCCTTCAATTGAATGAGGACTCCCTTGAGTTTAAAACTTAAGGACATCCTTCTGTAAACATGGAAAAGAGGCACAGTAAGCTTCTCTTAAAACAGAGTCAACCAGAGCCCCCACAGTCAAACTCTAAGTTTGGTGTTGGGAGTCTCAACAATGCTCTAAACATCTGTGAGGCTCCATGAGAGCCCACTGTCAAGCTATTAACATTAAAGAAGCGCTTGTTGGGAGGTAACCCAATTTTTATTTAATTATATTTTTATTAGTTATATGTCTTCATAGGTTCATGATCATGTGGAGTCACAAAAACAACTGAAAAAATTGAAGAAAAATAAAAAACAGCATTAAAAATAGCACACCCTGGAGGAGGAGTTCACTAGCGTTCAAACGCCAGTAAGGAGCATCTGGCTGGCGTTCAACGCCAGAACAGAGCATGGAGCTGGCGCTGAACGCCACAAACAAGCATGAAGCTGGCGTTCAACGCCAGAAATATGCTGCATCTGGGCGTTGAACGCCCAGAACAAGCATCAGTTCGGCGTTTAAACGCCAGAATTGCATGCAAAGGCATTCTACATGCCTAATTAGTGCAGGGATGTAAATCCTTGACACTTCAAGATCTGTGGACCTCACAGGATCATCTCAGGATCTGTGAACCCCACAGGATCCCCACCTTCTCTCCTCATAATCCTAGTTTTTTTTCCACATCTTCTTCTTCATCTATTCTTTCTTCTTTTGTTCGAGGGCGAGCAACATTCTAAGTTTGGTGTGGTAAAAGCATTGCTTATTTTGCTTTTCCATAACCATTGATGGCACCTAAGGCCAGAGAAACCTCAAAAAAAAAAAAAGGAGAGAAGACAAAAGCTTCCACCTCCAAGTCATGGGAGATGGAGAGATTCATGTAAAGGATCTATAGCTCAGTGGTAGAACATTTGACTGTAAATCAAGAGATCCCTAAGATACCTCAGGGCATACATTTTCCCCCACACAATTATTGGGAGCAACTAAGGATAGGAGCACCAAAAACACTAGGGATCAAGCAACAAAGACAAGGAAGAGACATAGAAGAGCTCAAAGACATCATTGGTTCCTCAAGAAGGAAACGCCATCATCACTAAGGTGGACTCATTCCTTGTTCTTAAACTTTCTGTTTTTCGTTTTCTATGTTAAATGTTTATCCATGTTTGTGTCTTCATTACATGATCATTAGTATTTAAGTATCTATGCCTTAAAGTAGTGAGTATGAATCCATCACCTCTCTTAAATGAAAAATATTTTAATTCAAAAGAACAAGAAGTACATGAGTTTCGAATTTATCCTTGAACTTAGTTTAATTATATTGATGTGGTGACAATACTTTTTGTTTTCTGAATGAATGCTTGAACAGTGCATATGTCTTTTGAAGTTGTTGTTTAAGAATGTTAAATATGTTGGCTCTTGAAAGAATGATGACAAGGAGACATGTTATTTGATAATATGAAAAATCATAAAAATGATTCTTGAAGCAAGAAAAAGCAGCAAAGAACAAACTTTGCAGAAAAAAATAGAAAAAAATGGCAAAAAAAAAAAAGAAAAAGCAAGCAGAAAAAAGCCAAAAGCTCTTAAAACCAAGAGGCAAGAGCAAAAAGCCAATAACCCTTAAAACCAAAAGGCAAGGGTAAATAAAAAGGATCCCAAGGCTTTGAGCATCAGTGGATAGGAGGGCCTAAAGGAATAAAATCCTGGCCTAAGCGGCTAAACCAAGCTATCCCTAACCATGTGCTTGTGGCGTGAAGGTGTCAAGTAAAAACTTGAGACTGAGCGGTTAAAGTCAAGGTCCAAAGCAAAAGAAGAGTGTGCTTAAGAACCCTGGACACCTCTAATTGGGGACTTTAGCAAAGCTGAGTCACAATCTGGAAAGGTTCACCCAATTATGTGTCTGTGGCATTTATGTATCCGGTGGTAATACTGGAAAACAAAGTGCTTAGGGCCACGACCAAGACTCATAAAGTAGCTGTGTTCAAGAATCAACATACTGAACTAGGAGAATCAATAACACTATCTGAACTCTGAGTTCCTATAGATGCCAATCATTCTGAACCTCAATGAATAAAGTGAGATGCCAAAACTATTCAAGAGGCAAAAAGCTACAAGTCCCGCTCATCTGATTGGAGCTATGTTTCATTGATAGTTTGGAATTTATAGTATATTCTCTTCTTTTTATCCTATTTGATTTTCAGTTGCTTGGAGACAAGCAACAATTTAAGTTTGGTGTTGTGATGAGCGGATAATTTATACGCTTTTTGGCATTATTTTTAGTATGTTTTTAGTAGGACCTAGTTACTTTTAGGGATGTTTTTATTAGTTTTTATGTTAAATTCACATTTCTGGACTTTACTACGAGTTTGTGTATTTTTCTGTGATTTCAGGTATTTTCTGGCTGAAATTGAGGGACTTGAGCAAAAATCAGATTCAGAGGTTGAAGAAGGACTGCTGATGCTGTTGGATTCTGACCTCCCTGCACTCAAAGTGGATTTTATGGAGCTAAAGAACTCAAAATGGCGCGCTTCCAATTGCGTTGGAACGTAGACATTCAGGGCTTTCCAGCAATATATAATAGTTCATACTTCGGCCGAGTTTAGATGATGCAAAAGGGCGTTGAACGCTAGTTCTACTCTGCAGTCTGGAGTTAAACGCCAAAAATACGTCACGAACCAGAGTTGAACGCCAAAAACACGTTGCAAACTGGCGTTCAACTCCAAGAATGACCTCTACACGTGTAAACTTTAAGCTCAGCCCAAGCACACACCAAGTGGGCCTCGAAAGTGAATTTATGCATCAATTACTTACTTCTGTAAACCCTAGTAGCTAGTTTAGTATAAATAGGACTTTTTACTATTGTATTAGACATCCTGGATTGTATTTTTGATCCTGTGATCACGTTTTGGGGGCTGGTTTCTCGGCCATGCCTGGACCTTCATCACTTATGTATTTTCAACGGTAGAGTTTCTACACTCCATAGATTAAGGTGTGGAGCTCTGCTGTTCCTCATGAATTAATGCAAAGTACTACTGTTTTCTATTCAATTCAACTTATTCCGCTTCTAAGATATCCATTCGCACCCAAGAACATGATGAATGTGATGATTATGTGACGCTCATCATCATTCTCACTTATGAACGCGTGCCTGACAAACACTTCCGTTCTACATGCAAACAAGCTAGAATGAGTATCTCTTAGATATCTAATACAGAGGACCGAGTCCGAGTTATTAGTATCTTCGTGGTATAAGTTAGAACCCATGGATGGCCATTCCTAAGATCCGGAAAGTCTAAACCTTTTCTGTGGTATTCCGAGTAGGATCTGGGAAGGGATGACTATGACGAACTTCAAACTCGCGAGTGCTGGGCGTAGTGACAGACACAAAAGGAGGGTGAATCCTATTCCAGTATGATCGAGAACCTCAGATGATTAGCCGTGCCGTGATAGAGCATTTGGACCTTTTTCACAAGAGGATGGGATGTAGCCATTGACAACGGTGATGCCCTTACAGAAAGCTTGCCATGGAAAGGAGTAAGACTGGTTGGATGAAGACAGCAGGAAAGCAGAGGTTCAGAGGAACAAAAGCATCTCTATACGCTTATCTGAAATTCTCACCAATGAATTACATAAGTGTTTCTATCTTTATTTTCTGTTTATTTATTATTATTATTCGAAAACTCCATAACCATTTGATATCCGCCTGACTGAGATTTACAAGATGACCATAGCTTGCTTCATACCGACAATCTCCGTGGGATCGACCCTTACTCACGTAAGGTTTTATTACTTGGATGACCCAGTGCACTTGCTGGTTAGTTGTGCGAAGTTGTGAAGTTATGTTTGGACCATGGTATTGTGCACCAGTTATTGGAGCCATTGCCAGGGAGAGAACGAACAACAAATTTTACAACCTCAGAGTAATAATTTCGCAGACCAACAGCCAAGGAACTTTCCACCAACATATGTCCCCCCCAGCATATCCCAGTTCTTTATAGTATCCTTTAACAAAAAACACATCAAGAGTATCCCTATTAACCCCATCAAGACTTCTGTATTATCTGGTTCATAAATTCTACTTCCTTTCTCATCATTTTTAAAATTTCTACCATAATGAAATATGAATGTCATTGGAGGACCGTCCATCTATATAATAGCAAACAACAATATTAAGAAAAAAAGTCAATGTAACAAGCCATCTACGACTATCAATGCCTTCAAACCCTACCAAAAATTAACACAGAACATGCATAACACTAACTCATCACCAACACAACAACTAAACCGGTAACCATTACTTCATTAACACAAACAACATGTATTATTTTTCGAAGCCACAAAAATAGAGTCTTGCCATTGTGGTGCACGAAATTGTGATATCCAGGCTCGAACAATCCCTGGCAATGTGAGCAACTTGGTACGCGTAATCGTGATTACACTTTAATGATGTAAGATTCATGGCTCTTTCTTTCCCTGGCAATGGCGCCAAGAACATGGTGCCAACACCATGGTTCACAACTTCGATACAACTAACCAGCAAGTGCACTGGGTCGTCCAAGTAATACCTTACGTGAGTAAGGGTCGAATCCCACGGAGATTGTTGGTATGAAGCAAGCTATGGTCACCTTGCAAATCTCAGTCAGGCAGATATAAGTTGATAATGATGTTTCCGAATAGTAAATAATAGAATAGGGATAGAGGTACTTATGTAAATCATTGGTAGGAATTTCAGATAAGCGAATGGAGATGCTTTTCGTTCCTCTGAATCTCTGCTTTCCTGCTATCTTCATCCAATCAGTCTTACTCCTTTCCATGGCTGGCTTTATGCAAGGGCATCACCGTTGTCAGTGGCTACATCCCCTCCTCTCAGTGAAAAATATGCTCACATGCTCTGTCACAGCACGGCTAATCATCTGTCGGTTCTCGATCATGCTGGAATAGGATTCACCCTCCTTTTGCGTCTGTCACTAACGCCCAACAATCGCGAGTTTGAAGCTCGTCACAGTCATTCAATCATTGAATCCTACTCGGAATACCACAGACAAGGTTTAGACTTTCTGGATTCTCTTGAATGCCGCCATCATTCTAGTTTACGCCACGAAGATTCCGATTAGGAGATCTAAGAGATATTCATTCTAGCTTATTTCATGTAGAACGGAAGTGGTTGTCAGGCACGTGTTCATAGGGGAGAATGGTGATGAGCGTCACACATAATCATCACCTTCATCACGTTCTTGGGTGCGAATGGATATCTTAGAAGCGAAATAAGATGAATTGAATAGAAAACAGTAGTACTTTGCATTAATCTTTGAGGAACAGCAGAGCTCCACACCTTAATCTATGGAGTGTAGAAACTCTACCGTATGAAAATACATAAGGGAAGGTCCAGGCATGGCCGAGATGGCCAGCCCCCAAAACGTGATCACAGGATCAAAATACAATCCAGGATGACTAATACAATAGTAAAAGGTCCTATTTATAATAAACTAGTCACTAGGGTTTACATGAGTAAGTAATTGATGCATAAATCCACTTCCGGGGCCCACTTGGTGTGTGCTTGGGCTGGGCTTGAGTGTTGCACGTGTAGAGGTCCTTCTTGGAGTTGAACGCCAGCTTTTGTGCCAGTTTGGGCGTTCAACTCTGGTTTTGGCTCCTTTTCTGGCGCTGGACGCCAGATTTGGGCAGAGAGCTAGCGTTGAACGCCAGTTTACGTCGTCTATTGCTGGAAAGCCCTGGATGTCTACTTTCCAACGCAATTGGAAGCGCGCCATTTCGAGTTCTGTAGCTCCAGAAAATCCACTTTGAGTGCAGGGAGGTCAGAATCCAACAGCATCAGCAGTCCTTCTTCAACCTCTGAATCTGATTTTTGCTCAAGTCCCTCAATTTCAGCCAAAAAATACCTGAAATCACAGAAAAACACACAAACTCATAGTAAAGTCCAGAAATGTGAATTTAACATAAAAACTAATGAAAACATCCCTAAAAGTAACTAGATCCTACTAAAAACATACTAAAAACAATGTCAAAAAGCGTATAAATTATCCGCTCATCACATTGTTACCCATATCATAAACCAAATCCTGGGATGAAACCCTAAACCCTATGCACTAACAGATTTTTCACCATGACTCAATCATATAATGGGTAAACTAAGAGTTTACATAGTGTTACCAATTTTTTTTTACAAGATACAAAAATTTTGCCTCTCACGTCAAACGCAGAAACAACGTTGTGTCATTGCCTTCAAGATTCCCACCAAGCTCCAAGACTGACGCACGAATAATGCTCCACAACTACTCTAATGGTTGCGGACGACGGCGCGGTCTTCTTCGTCTTCGTGATGGTAGCTTATGGGTTAGAGAAACAGAGAGTCACGGTGAGAGTGAAGAAGAACAATTGAGGACTTATTCAGGAGACAAAGTACAAAACGTTACACTCTCTACTCTCAAAACGGTGGCGTTTCACAACTTGCATACTCTTGAAGTGCAAAACGACGTCGTTTGGTAGGATGGGCTACCAGCTCATGTTCTAGGTCAGTAGATTTTTAACGGCAGCATCAAGAGATTAACAGAAGGACGAACGTGATTTAAAAATATTCATTCAGGGACTAATTTAATTAAAAAAATAATCCGGGGACAAAAATGGAGAACGCGTGATCTTTCAGGGACGATTTTGAATGTTAACCCGTTTTTAGATAGTTTTTTAGTATTTGGATAGTTTTGTCGTACGAAGTCGATCTTTCATATGTACAACTTTAATTTTGTTGTTTCATGGGTAGATTTGTCGGCGTTTAGAACTTTCGTGAGTGGAAATGATAGTTTACCCGATTTTCGAGTATGATTTTATTAAGAGTAAATAACAATTTCTGACCACGAAAGATTCGGAAGCTGACATTCCTACCCATGAAAGACGAAAATTAAAGTTATACCCATAAAAAATAGATTTTTGCAGACAAAATTATCCAAATCCTAAAAAATTAAATAAAATTTTCAAACTACACTCTAATATAATCTAACTCTAACTTCTAATTTTACTCCACACTACCACTCCTCCAATTTTAAATCCTACCACTACTTTCATCCTCAACTACCACCATCGCTGTTGCTATCACCATCACCACCACCACCACCGTCATCTCCCGTACCCAGTGCTAGATACCAACCATCGCGCACAAAGAATATGCAATTTCCTGTCTACAAAATAAGTGAAGTACACTCGACAAAAATTTTCATGACAAGCTCTCTATCATTATTGATGAGTTTCTTTGCCTCAATGATATTCGCCCGTTCTACGGAGGTCTCCTCCACATGCTCTACAACAAAGACCATTACAAGGTTGCACTTGGATAGATCAATGCTGCCAGGAATCTTATTGGTAAGATTGCAAAAGACTATGTGAAGCTGTTGAAGTATGGTGACTCGCTGTACCGGTGCAAGTGTTTGAAAGTGGTGAAGACAGTGGTAGAATTAGGCAGGGTTGTACATAGTTTGGTTAATCCAAAAACTAAACCTATTTTTTGGTTAACCAAAAATTTAATCTTAGTTAACTAACTAAATTGATTTTATATGATAAAACTGGTTATTAACCGGTTATAAAATTTAAAACCGATTATAAAAATAAAAACCAATTTTGAAAAATAACTAACTTTTGAATAAAAAAATTGGTTTTTGAAAAAATAAAATCGGTTTTTGGATAAAAACCTATTTTTGGATAAAAAAGCCATTTTTGGGAAAAAAAAAAACCAATTTTCTAAAAAAACTATCTTTTTAAAATTGAATTTTTAATCTAAAAAATTGAAATTAAAACTTTTAAAATTTTGTTTTGGTTTTAGTTAATCGGTTAAAAATCAATTTTTTAAAAATTTGATTTTGGTTAACCAATTTTAAAAAATATAAATATAATTTTTAAAAATTGTTAAATTAATTAACCAAAATGTAGTTATAATTTTTTAACTAGTTGACCACATTTTGATTTTTTAATGTACACTCCTAATAATGGTGATGGCATCAGTGACAGTAGTTGTTGAAGATAAAAGTGGTGGTGTAAAATAAAATTAAAGCTTAGAATTAGATTATATTAGAGGATAATTTGAGAATTTTATTTAATTTTAGAGTTGGAATAATTTTGTCTATAAAAACCCATCTTTCATGGATATAACTTTAATTTCCATCTTTCATGAATAAAAATGTCACCATCGAAATCTTTCATGGTCAAAAATAGCTATTTACCCTTTTGTTAATTTACCCTTTTAAACAATAAGTCGTGCTTGGTTGACCAAGTATGATATAAGGGATTTATGTAACGGTATTTGCTTAGCCATTGTTTTGATGTAGTAAGAAATTACAGACACTACCCTCGAATGAGTAGTCCAACATACTCCGCATGAAAATGAATCTAAATACATCCAAAAATATGCCATGTATCGTAGTAATCAAATTGGTGAAGGTGTTGGGTTAAAGTGGCAGATTGTGATACGAATCACAATGCAAGACTTGATCAGAGTAAAATTGTAAACATTCTTCAATGCTAACTTTCTCTTTATAAGATTTTCATTTAGATCATATCAGTGACGAATATGCAAACAATGAAACGAATCGTTCAGGTTCAGACATTAAAAGCAACACCTACACACATTTTTGGGACAAAAAGAAAGAAAGCAATCAAACTCCTTTGGCTTGCTCACCTTTACTTATGGTCTTGAAATAGCTAACCAATATAATATAAGCAATTGGTATACAAAGCATAATTTTCAACAAGAACGCCTTTTCCCAATAAAAAGGCACTAATAATTGTTTCTCAAATTAATTAAAACTTTCGCCGATATTTCCCAAAAAATAAATGCAGCATGACTAACCAGGAACAATAGCATTAGGCTTTGCTCACTTGATGTCATGGAAAGATGGCAAGACAGCAATAAGGGGGTCTCCGTAACCAACGGGCTCTGTAAATTAGAAACAATTGAAAAACGGTAAGAAACTTAAAGAGTTTATGCCTTTAAATGTCCATTTTGATCCTTAAAATTGAACCGATGAGTCAATTTGATTCATGACTTTTTAAAATGACCAACTAAATTTCCACTTTTAGAAATGTGATTCCCTGTAGTCCCTTGGCAAATTTCCGTTTCACAAACCCTAGTATAGTGTTGATGTGGACAGTTAAATGCTCACTTTGATACTTGATGTCAACACTTTTAATTGTGGTCAATATAGTGTCTGAAATTGGTTCATGTGACTTAATTGGTATCTACCATATTTTATTTAATTAAAACTTGTGAAACAACTTTGGATACTATATCGACCAAAATTAAAAAGTGTTGACATCAATTAGTCATCTTAGTGTGAAGATAGCATTTAACAGTCCACATAAGCACTAACTTACAACTGTGAGATGAAACTTTGCAGATCCCCTAACAGGAACTAAGTTTTTAAAAGTGGGGGGCTTTGTCAGTTTAAAATGTCACAGATTAAACTGACTTTTCTGACCAATTTTCGGGTGCCAAACTGAACATTATCTCTCAAAATATTTAAACTGACTTAGACATGCATTATACCTCCATCCTCAACAAGAAGCTTTAGCACTTCTCCAGCAACATCGGACTGCAAGATTTTAAAAATAAAACCATTCAGCATATTCAGATATTTAGCAAAGAGCCACCTGAAAGAAAGTGAGACACATTACCTTAACAGGAAGTCCAGTGCCAAACTGATCTAAATACCCTATGACTTGCCCTTCTTTGATGAAATCACCCTGCAGATGTTAATTAAAAACAGAAAACTGAATTTAAGCAGAAATGCTAGGTTTGAAATAGCAAATGAAGATATTGAAAATGAGTTCAGCAAGACTGAGTCAAATAGCTTGATGAAACCAAAGCATATAAATTTGAATCTTTCACATCTCGAGATGTAAAATATTCATTTTGTTAGAAACTTATTGACACTATGTACAAATTTTGTGCAAAAGTTTGAGAAACTAATATTACAATGATCTGTTTTAAATTACTACAGAAGACTCAGATATCAGGAAGAGACGGAAGATTAGCATAAAACTGAAAAATAATATGTAAAGTTCAAATAAAAAGAAATTTATCCATTGTTTTGGTGGTCATAACCTAGATCACATGGTATGTAAATGGAAGCAATTATAGATCTTGGTTAAAGCAAGCATGTGACTCAAAGAAACCATTGTCGATGAAGGATAATGACAAGCATGTCACATATACCTCTTTACATATGGGAGGCTGCTTCTTCCCTTTCACTGTTCTACCCCTTCGGAATAAGCCAACCTGAAAAAAGAGAGAAGAAAAGACAGAAGCTATCACAAATGTCACATAGCTATTTGTCGTAGATAATTAGTGAAAACAGAGCTTATTAAATATATTGAGGAGTGAAATACCGTGGGAGATGATACCAGCACATAGGTATTGTTACCAGAAGCCTCCAATGCTGCCAACTTTGATGACTTCTCTAAAGAAACATTTACAAATGGGTTGGTCTTTTCTGGAGATGACTTTGGTGGTGATGGTGGTGGTGTACCAGCTGCCAATTCAACCATGGGTTCACTTGGAATAGGTGGTGGTGTAGTTGGTGAAATGTTAGAGAGAGGAGCTTTTGTTGCTCCAATGTTTCTCTTAAGATGCATCTCAAACTCTCCAACCTGTACGAGTGTTTTTATGAAGGTCACAACAGAAATTAAATGTGGTCATATTAAAATTATTGGTACAGTCTACATTGTTGTATCACTAAAAACTAAATTGGTAGAAATCTTTATGATCGAATATAAAGATAAGCCTAAGACATATCTTGAATAATCAAATTCATTGCTTTGACTAAAGATTCACACAGCATATTATATCACAGGGCTATGGACACATACAGCTAAACTATTTGATGTGTGTTTGTGTGTGCAAACTGTGAACTGTGAACCTATTGTTTTAAAGCATATACTTGAAGTTTCTTTGCATCCTTGCTGTTATATTTCACCTTTCAAGTAACACAAATTTTGCAAAAGTAGCAAAGAAGAGACTAGAGAAATCACCTTTACTTTCAGTTCAGCAATTTCAGTCTCATCACAGACTTCTAATACCAAAGCCTGAGGACAAGGAAACCAGACACAAGTAGGAGTTAATCAATTCACATTCAAAAACATGGCCATAATTGTCTATCTCTTGTAATTAACTCATAGTTAACAAACCATAAATAGTTGCGTGAATCACTTGCCCAATTTTAGAATCGGGAAGTGAGTATCGTTTCCAATTGTACAATACAGAAACATGTTAAAAAAAGCTACAAAATGTCATACCTTAAACATAAAGAAAAAGCTACTAAAATTGAATAAGGTTTAACATTTAAGAAAAAGTCATAAGGGGCAAAAAACAAATACGCCACCAGGCCCTGAGAAAATTTAAGCTACTAAATATCCATTGATATAGACCCGTTATATATTTTTGACAAAGGAGGAAGCCCAACTAAGAAATGGGAGGAAAAACCTAGAACTCATTCAATTAGCCCAAAAATACATTTCACCGATAACCCATAAAGAAAATACAAACAGAAACTCCTAATGAACAAGACAACTAGTTGCAGTGCTGCACTTAACAAAAAAGAAGTGAAGACGCATCAACTAGTTGCACAGCCTCTGTTCATCTTCCTTTCTCCATCATTCCAACCACGACAAAGAAGAGAAGAGATCACAAAGGCTAACAGAAGCAGTTGTGTCCACCAACAGCAATGAGACGTGGCTGTTATCATGGTTCTTGGGGGTAGAACACGGGAAAAAATGCCTTGTTTTTTGTATCGCTCAAATCAGCTATTCATATCACTGATACAGAATCGGATTGATTCTAATGATTCGTTTGCGATTCATAGCCATGTTCAATTCAGTCTTGCTTTTGTATTGCTGGGATGATCAATCGCAAATCATACGATACTAACAACTATGATTATACTATAATAGCTAGGTGAATTTTCAGAATCACTGGATACTATTGCTAATTCCCAACAAGATACAGATGGAGTAGAGATTGCAAGTGACAAAAAGAAAAAGGATAGCTATAAACCTCGAACCCATTAGGAAAAGTGGCATTTTGCAAAGGCTTTTTCTCCAATGAATCCTGTGAAGTGGTATCTGAAGAAGCTGCATCATAAATAATAATTTAAATCAATAAGAACATTAGGTAATGCTTTTAACCTCCACATCGAGTTTCGAAAATACCATCATAATAACAGCAACAGAAGTAAATGATTCCTGGTTCTTACTATTACATATCCATGTAAACAACATAATAGTTGAAAATTAAGCACAGAAACAAGATGGCACAGATTTTGTTTGGGAGCATAGGTCTCTTGGACCTTCTTCTTTCTAATACATATAGAAGGTTTTGGAAATAAATTTGGGATTACATCTACAAAAATACTATAAACCTATTTATAAAATGTTTGCAAGTGAATAGTCTTTCAAAAGCTTAAGTAAAACAATAGCCAAAAGAAAAAAGAAAAAAGCATAATTACATAGTTCATTTTACAATCTTAATAACTCACCCTCAGACTTGGTTGTGTTGATGGTGTCAGCAGTTTTTGCACACAAAACTAAGGTTTTGTTCCCCTTGCTGTGGTAGTTGATGTATTTCACACCATTCACCAACCGCTGAACAAAAAGCCTACTTTTGGAGTTCCACCTTATATTATGGCTGGGAACTATAGCTGGCTTCTCAAGTGAGCATCGCATAGGGGCCATAGAGCCTATGGGATCTGAAATCCAGCAGTAAACGTTAGGCATCTGAATATCTGATTACACTAATTTTTTACATTTTACTTTGGCCATCCAATTAAAACAAACTTCAACCATGTGCTTGATTTGAAACATCAAAAAGGAATAAATTTAAATTCAATTTCCTTAATTAAGATATGTGTTAGCTTGGTTCTTTTCACCTTTCCAGAGTTACCTCTTCAAAAGTCTAATCTAAATATATAACAGGTTAATTTAACAGAAGTCACCAACTAGTCAAGCAAGATTCAACTACGAAATTTCAAAGGTTAATTAAAATCCAAAAGAGCGATGTATATACAGTATTATCCTTGTAAGTAAGCATGATTTAATTTCTCATAAAAGTTAAATCACAAGAACCAGAAGCTTCATCCTAAAGTTCAACAGTTAATTTGACTATAATTTACACTTTAAAGAGCTTCGGAAAATCCACAAAGTGCCTCTACTCTCTATTCATTGCTACAAAACTAAAAACCATTAGCTCCTTAGATTCATCTCCTAGTTCCTTGTTCGGAAAATCACGACCTAATCCAAATTCGATAACCCTGATTCCACGTAACCTGGCCTCAGTACAATCTCGAAAAATCGAACACAAACTCTTAAACATTTCCGATTTCGCTAACATATCACATTCACGCAAACAAAACAAATCAAACAAAGAAAAGCAACGCAACACACAGCAACAGCGAGATTAGAGATCGTAAACACAGTAACAGGTATCGCATTCAGCAAAGCACACAGCAGAATAAAAAATACAAAGACCAAGAGCAAGAGAGAGAGAGAGAATACAGTTCAAGGATCGAATAGCTGCGGAAGCCTCCATGGAAGAAAGCGAGAGAGATCGAAATAATCGCGCAGGGTGAAAGAGAGGAAATGAAATGGGAGGAAAAACCAATGGAAAAAGCGTGACGAGTGAGGAAAGGAGAAGAGAAAACGGTTAGAGTCTTAAAGAAGTGAGAAAGTCTGTGTAGTTGAGGTGTTGAGCAGAGAAGAGAAGAGGAGAGTGGATAAATCAGTCTTAGTAGCTGCTATGTCTTTGAGATTTCCGCCCCCCTCATTACTTTCTCCGTGCTAATTTCGGACCTACCCGAGGCTAACCTGCGCCGGGTTGTAATATTAACCTACGCGCATCTCTTGCACTCTGACGTTCGATTTCTCTGCTCCTTGTGGCGGGTGGTAGCCTGCTAGGTTCTCGCAATTTTCTGTGCTTGGTCAATTTTTTCTTCATAAATGTAAGCAAAAGGCTCAAAATTTCGAATATTGGGATCAAATGCGTGAAATGCATAAGAAATTAAGAATAAGCTACGTGGGGGAATATGCTGCCATTCGAATATTCATAAAATTATCTACAAAATCGAAATTCATGTTGTATTTATATTTTGTTTGAAAAAGTATTCAGATGTTAATTTATTTGGTTTTAGTTTCCTTAGCAAAATATTTTAACACTATCATTCGCCCCCCTTTTTTTTTCACTAACAATAATAACACCACTACTACTAGAATTTGTTAACTCCAAAATATTTTAAATTAAATTTGATAATTAATAAAATTAAATATAAGTTAATAATTTTAATCATGTGCTAATTAATGTTTATTCAAGTATGCTAACGTACTAAGAAACTCTCTTTACGTAATAAATAAACTAGATATTTTATAAATTTAAAAAAGTTAAAATATATATAAGAACAACTTTAGAAGTTAAATTGAATAACATGACGCCTTTAAAAGTTAAAAGTTACTGAGTTGGTTTAGAAATAAATTTAGATATCTCAAAACACACATGGTGTCTATTTAAGAACAAAAAATTAACAAAGGTACGAAAAAATTATTTATATTAGAAAGCCTTTAATTAATGACAAAATAATTTTCAACTAGCTTCCTATGATATTTGTAATAAAGTAAACTACAAAATTTCTAAAAATGACAAAAGACACTAACACAAGCAAAAGACACATCACCTTTTATGCATCTTTATAGAACGTTTCTTCAGTGGGAAAAGTATATTTAAGACCTTCGTGGACCAGGTAATGAAGTCAATTATTGAAAAAGATTGAGGTCAGTTCACAAATAAACAAAAGTAGCAGTTGGGGATGAAATTCAAAAAAATGAAAAAGAGGGGGAGGAGACGAGAATCCGGTATTAAATCAAAGCCCCAAACTCCATTAATAGGTAAGTAGGTGAAAGCTGTGTTGGGGTCAGTGTGAAGCTTCGTTTGGTCGACCTGCACGGAGACGGCGATCCACGGAGGAGGAGAACGCGGGATTGAATGGCGCGGAAGTATAGATCGAAATCTGGCTGACTTGAGGTTCACACTAAGGGAAGGCAATAGACCACACAGGGCAACCAGATTCACAGGTACGCTTTGTCAGTGTCACTGAGCTATTTACCGTCCGATAATGCCGGGGGAGGTATGCGCAGAAATGGATTTCAGTTGGGGGCCGTGCCTCCTCGTGTCCCCAACAGTTATAACCCTTTGATGTTTCAAGGTTACCGTTTAGAACGGCACATAGCCAAATTAGATTTGTTACTTTTTAAATTCTGTGCCGAAATTGGGGTTGGTCCTTACAGTTGAATGAGTTTTAGTTGGACTCCGCATGCTACGGGATTATTTTAGGATGTTTGGGATTATAGTTGTGTTCTCGTAGTTATGATTGATAACGCCGATGTTCTGTTCGGTCACTGCGATTTTTGAACTATGACAGCCGAATGGGTTTGTGGAGCGAAGCTACAAGTTTTCATCTAATTTTGACCGAGTCCAGGCGTCGCAGGTGTGTTTGTTGCTCATTTTATGAATTTTTGTTGACCGGTTTATGTTGATGTGGCCCACTGCCTGTTGTCACACATGCCGCATGTTTTTCGTTGCAGGATACAGATGATGGGATGAGCGGCGAAACCGTGTCGGTAGAGGAAGCAGAAGCGATGATTCGTCTGCTGCAAATGCGAACATAAATGCAGAAGCAGCAGCGAGGATTGTTGACGGGATAGGATCCTTTGGCGCAATAGAATTTTCTTCCCTGACAGCCAAGGACGTCCTTACGACGGAGTTCACAAGCTTACAGGCAACTTATGACTACTACAACGAATACGGTTGACGAACGGATTTTTGCTAGTAAAGAATTCACAATAAATTCTCGTTGCTAGTATAGTTTCTAAACCAACAAAGAATCCTTTCATACAAAAATTTGATTGTCACTAAAGCAACAAAACCCAATAAAAATAAACCGAAGTATTTAAACCTCGGGTCGTCTCTCAAGGAATTGCAGGGAAGTGTTCTTGTTATTGGTTATGAATTTTCTGAGAAATTTTTGAATGAGGAATGGAAAAATAAATTATTATAAATTAAAGCAATGAAAATTAACAAGAGATTTTATGTAATTAAAATAAAAAGCCTTGACTGGAAGAAGATTAATTGGAAGTTCTATCCTTGTTGGATTTTCCAAGATTAATAGTAATAGGTTGTTGTTTCTACTTAGTTAACCCTTACCGAATAAAGAAAAGTCAAGTAGGGATCCAACTTCTATTCACAAGTCCTAATCCTCTCCCTTGGGAAGGATTAGCGTTAGTGGCCAAAGAGCCAGCCAACAACTTCCAATCAAAATTAACTCTTGAGTCTTCCAACTCAAGGGTCTCCAAATATTAATCAACTCCAAAGCCAAGTTGGAAGCCTACTCTATTGACATGGATGCTAATTTCGCATACATGTAAAGGGAGTAGAAAGAAGACATGATAATTGGACTCAATTGAAAATAATCAAGAAATAATGAAATTAAATAGAAAAGTATCTTTGCATTAATTAATCCCAAAATCGAAGGTATCCATATAACTCTAAACAAAGTAAATGAGGAATAAAAAGAGTAAAGGAATAGGAAACAAACTAGAATGATAAAGACTTCAATGGAGGTAGTAACTCTTCTCAATATCCAACTCAAAAGCATAAAACTAGGAATCCTAAAACCTAGAGAGAGGAGAGAGCTTCTCTCCCTAGAAAACTACATCTAAAACCTAAATTTGTGAAAAATGAGAAGCGTCCCCTGATTCTGCTCCACTCTCAGCCTCTAATCTCTATTTTTCGGGCGTGAAACTGGGCCAAAAACAGCCCAGAAATCACCCCAGCGATTTCTGATACGCTAAAATTTTGCACAATCCATGTGTACGCGTGATGCACGCGTGCGCATCGCCTATCTTTTGGGAAACTATGGTAAATTATATATCATTTCGAAGCTCCAGATGTTAGCTTTCCAACGTAACTGAAACCGCCTCATTTGGATCTCTGTAGCTCAAGTTATGGTCAGTTAAGTATGAAGAGGCCAGGCTTGACAGCTTTGCAGTTCCTTCAATTTCTTGTATTCCTTCCACTTATGCATGCTTCCTTTCCATCCTCTAAGTCATTCCTGCCCTACAAATCCTGAAATCACTTAACACACATATCAAGGCATCGAATGGTAATAAGAGAGGATTAAACATAGCAAATTTAAGGCCAAAGAAGCATGTTTTCAATCATAGCACAAAATTAGGAAGGAAAATGTAAAACATGCGAATTCTATAAATAAGTGTGAGAATAGTGGATAAAATCCACTTAATTAAGCACAAAATGAACCACGAAATAGTGGTGCATCAATGGTCGCATCAAGGGATTCTCGGTCAGGAGGTCCAAGGTGGGTCGCAGAACAAAGCAGGGGGCGGAGGGCGAAATCATTTGGCAGATATTCGTGTGCTCGAGGGAAGGAGAGCGAGACGGGAAACACATGCAGCGGGAAGACAGGAAGATGGATCCTCGACCGATCACGCGGTGTGGGGGTGAAGCCCGGATTAAGGTCCACGTTGATGATGCCAGCGGGCAATGGTTTGTTGAACAATTCTGCGATAACCATAATCATGCCATGATGGATGCGAGGTTTAGGGGTCTGTCGCAGTCACACAGAGCAGTCAAGGAAGGTGATTTGCACCAAATCAATTCCATGAGGAAATCTGGATTGTGGGTGCTGACAATTTTCCGCGCCTTTGCCAATCAGTCTGGCGCGACGGATGCTGAGGCCGCGTTGAAGCCACAGGGTTGGTTGTGAACATCTGCTCCATTTGAAGCCACATCATCATCTACAGCTTGTCCTTGTAACTTTTTTTCAGCAGCCGCCCCCGAAAACAGAAAATGGTAAATACCTGTCGAAACCTGAAAACACACACACACACACACACACACACACACACACACACACACACACACATATATATATATATATACACACAAATATGGTGGACGTAATACAATAATTCGTACCCGTTGTTCTCATTGGTGACCTCCAGGACGAAGTCCGAATTCCACTCAAACAGGGCCAGGTTCCTTCCTAAGACGTTGATGTTTGGGAACATGGTAGTTAAGATCTTGTCCAGAGCCCTGGCTTGCAAAATGGCAGCACATGAGATGGGAGAAGAATTAAGGTTTCTTTCTATTGTTCCCCTTTTTTTTTTGAAAAAAAAACGCGGAATGGGTATTGGGCCATGTCAAAAAAAAATTACCTGGTTCCTAATCCGACCAAAGGGAAGGCCCTATTTTTTTTTCGTATTTCGATTATACGTGATACAGGCTAAACCCAACAGGCCCACCAGTGCAAAACTATTCTGAGAATAAAATAAAAAAAAACCCACTCTCCGAATACAGATGCAAACATAACGATTGTACGAAATTCGTCGGGTATTATGGGACCAAGAATACCACGCAGAAAAATATCATGCTAGCTTACGTACCACCGACTTAACCGCAAACTTTCTTGCCGTAATAGTACCATGTGTTGGAAAGTTGTCGAATATCCACATCTGGCGACTGGCGACTGGCGACCTCCACGGCCATCAAGTAATAGTGAGTCTCCTTCATGTCCTCGATGATGTCCTTCATCTGGACATAGATCTGGCACGGAGTCAAGAGTTAGCGTTTCTGCTCAGGGATGAGCGGCAACAAGATTGATAAAGAGCGTGTTGGCTTTTTGGTTTTGCAATTTTTTTTTCTTTTTGGTTTTTTGTTCGGTATGCACGGGTAACAATGCTTACATATCTCAGGCCGTTAGGCCTTGGTAGCCATGTCCCACGGAAGTAGTTGATGCGTGAGCATCTTTACTATCTTTTCCTAGTGAATTTGCATCTAATTTATTGAGTTTAATAAAGAATTAATTATTTTCTAGCCAATATGGATGCTACTTTGAGTCTTTTTCAATTTTGTTTATTTTAGGTAGCATTCAGCGGAATTTAATGGAGTTTCTGCAGCACAAGAATCAAAGGAGATGGCATCGAGGAGCGACGCGTACGCGTGACTGACGCGTACGCGTGAATTTGGAGCTTTCCATGGCGATGCGTGCGCGTGACTGATGCATACACGTGATTTGAAGATTTGCTCAGTGACGCGTGCGCATGATCGACGCGTCCGCGTGACTCGCAGAAAAGACCATCGACGCGTACGCGTGACTAACGCGTACGCGTGACATGCGCCATGTGCAGGAAAGGCAGAAAAACGCTGGGGTGATTTCTGGGCTATTTTAACTCAGTTTCCAGCCCAGAAAACACAGATTAGAAGCTGCAGAATGAACAAAACAAGTGGTCCCCACCCATCAATTGAAGACTTGATTATTTAGTTAATTTTGATTTAAATTCAAATTTGAATTCTAGGAAAAGATATTATTTTAATTTTAAAAATTAGATTTTAAATTTATTAGGATTAGTTATAAAAGGGAGAAGAAACCTCTCTTTTGAAGGAGGTCCGGGGGAGGATCCCATCCTATTCCAAATTTACATTCCGTATTCTATAACATTCTACCATGAGCAACTAATCCTCCACTGTTAAGGTTAGGAGCTCTGTCTATTGTATGGATTGGTAATATTATTTTTCTATTTTAATTCATGTTTTGATTTATATTTCAATAATTGCTTTTGTTCTTTATTTTATGAATTTAGGTGGAACGGAAGTATGACCCATGTTCTAATTGAGTTCTTGTATAACTTGGAAAAGCTCTTTACCTAAACAATAGCTTGAAAATATATTATCCTGAATTTCTAATTGTTTGTATTTAACGGGATACGTGACATATAATCCCTTTATTTTTGGACAATTAGGATTCTTGTGGCATATAAACTAGAATTTGCTCATCACCTTCTAATTGGAATTAATCAACCAAGGAATTGACAGTTGATGAATTTTAGAGGAGACTAGGAAGGTCTAAGGAATTAGGGTCTAGTCACAAATAGTTTGCCATGAATTAAATCTTGCATGATTAAAATAGTTAATAAGAAAAGTCAATCCAGAAAATAAATAACTCTGAAGCCTTAACTGTTTTCCCATATATATTTCACAACTCATTTGCTGCTTGCTTTCTGAAATTCTTAATTTGCTGTTTAATGCTTTTGAACTTCCAAATACTATTTTCTGTTTGTCTAACTAATCCTATCAAATACTATTGTTGCTTAATCCATCAATCCTCGTGGGATCGACCCTTACTCACGTAAGGTATTACTTGATACGACCCGGTGCACTTGCCGGTTAATCTGTGAACTTTAAATTCCGCACCAGTAGTCCATCAGCATGTCGTCGTCGACGTCCTCGGCCAGAACAAATTCCTGTCACGTGTGAGAGGGTCCGGTCATAGAGCGATCGTAACTGTAGCAAAAACAAGAGGAAACGGGATGCACATAGTATGAAGACGTTACCGAAAATATCAGCGAACGGGACCAGACTGAACACCGTTGCAGCTACGACTGTGTCCATGTGGTTCTGAGCGCAAGCAGCTCCAGGATGTAGGCTGATGGTTCATTCCCAAGCAGGAGCGAGGAAAACGACTCTCGATCCAGTTGGCGATCCCCATGACGAAACAGTTTCTCGTCAGGGTTCATACACTCGCCGAAGATGTAGGCTATCTTCTGGGCCGCCTCCAATGAAAAACCCATGTTGCGGGTTATCTTGACGCCGGCACGTATGAACTGCGGATAGAAAACGGTTATGTCGTGTTGCTAAGTCAGTTATACTTTGAGTACAATCTAAATGATACATTGATCCTGAAGAGTCTAAGCCTTACCGGCGGAAAGGTCACTGCTCCAGATGATGGACTGTGTTGGCTATTCTGCTGTCTTGGGTTTCTCCACATTCTCGGAGGTATTCTCATGTCGTCGGGAAGTTCTCCTCTTTTGAGAAACTTGGGCGGAAATGCCGAGCCGCTTCCTATGATGTTCGCACCGCTTCGGACATTGGAGCCTATCATGTCCTGTCATGTCGGAGCACACAGAAAAGGGGTGAAAGAAATAATTTATGTGAGTGCACAAGTGATTGTTCATGTAATACGGCACTGCGCCTGTAGGGTAGTCCAGTTTCACTTACAAGCGCTGCATTACCGAACGTATTGTGGGTAAAATGTGACATGTTATACGGCGGGACATGTGCAGTCACTGCGAGATTCGTTTGGCGCGACACTTCGGACGCCATGCAAAGATCATAATGGAGCATCGCCTCGAACATTATGGTGTTGTTCGTCCAGTGTCCCGTCATGCTAGCATTGATGTTAGATCCCCCCCCCCCCGCGCTACCTGGTCTTGCTGCGCGTTCCTCGCGGGGTCCCGCAGTTAGGTCGACGATGTCGATATCCGCCGCTAGGCTCCTGATAAACTCATATTTTATGATATATTTTGTGCTTAGTTTCAGTGATTTATTCAATCCTTCACCCACTTATTCATGTTAATTGCATGGTTTTACTTTCCATTCTTTATTATGTGATGTATGTGAAAAACATGTTTCCTATGCTTTTAAATTAATTATTTTAATCACCTTTAATTCCATTCGATGCCGTAATTAGTGTGTTGAGTAGTTTTCAGATCTTCTAAGGTAGGAATGACTTAAAGGATGGAAAGGAAATATACAAAAATGGAAGGAAAGCACAAAACGGAGATTCTGAAGAAACTGGCATCCACGCGATCGCATGGGCGACGCGGACGCATGCCAAGCGCAAAGAAGCAGCGACGCGACTGCATGACAAGGAAAGCTCCGAATGACGCGACCGCGTGACCCACGCGGACGCGTGACAGAGGCCACGCACCAGAAATTGCAGAAAACGCTTCCAGCGATTTCTGAAGCCCTTTTTGGCCCAATCCAAGTCCAGAAGGCATAGACCAGAGGTTATAAAGTGTGGGAACACATCCATTCGGAGAGAGCTCGCCAATTTAGTTATTTCCCATGTTTTAGATATAGTTTTGAGAGAGGTTCTCTCCTCTCTCTCTCGTAGGATTTAGGACTTCTCTTAGTTTTAGGAGTAACTCTCAATCCCAGGTTCTTTATTTTTATTTATTCTTCCAATCTACTTTATGAACTCTTCATGTTAGATTATAATTTCCCTTATTAATGTTATTTGAGGTATTTCAATTCATGATTGCTTTCTTTAATTTATGTTATTGTTGCTTTACATCTGAAGGCATTTTTATTCCAGCAAATTTACTTTTTCCTCTTTTGGTCTTGGTTAAGAAAGCAGTAACTCAGGAGTTATCTTATCTCAACATAATTGATAACTGTTATCTTTGTTAATTGAACTGAGCTTCAATAATCCCAACCTTTTCTCAAGAAATAAATAGGATTCGAAGATCAAACTAATTAGTCCCTTGACTTTCCTTTACTTTAGTAAAGGTTGACTAAGTGGAATTAAGATTCAACTTTCATTGTTATTGATAAGAATAACTAAGTCTGGACTTCCAATTTCTCATACCTTGACCAAAAGTTTGCTTTACAGTATTTATTTATTTTTTTATTGCCATTTAAATTATTTGTCATATTTGTTCCTCATTCTTGAAACCCCGAATTTACAATCTCCATAACCAATAATAAGAACATACTTCCCTGCAGTTCCTTGAGAAGACGACCCGAGGTTTGAATACTTCGGTTAACAATTTATTTAGGGGTTTGTTACTTGTGACAACCAAAATGTTTGTATGAAAGGACTTTTGAAGGTTTAGAACTATACTTGCAACGAGGATTTATCAGCAAATTTCTAGACCACGTAAAAGTTCCTCTCATGAAAATGGCGCCGTTTCCGAGAAATTGCTAACGTGTGCCTTATTATTGGTTATTGTACATATTTTTCTTTTACTTGTTTATTTATTTCTGTTTTTCCTTTTTAATTTTTATTTGCTACCATGAATTCTCACCCCTCTCGCTTTGAGTTTGAGTCTAACTTTGTTGAAGGAAATAGAAGTTACAGCAGGAATATGCATCAAGGTCAGACCAATCAAGGATGGATGGAGCCAAGAGAATCTAATCAATCCTTCAGGCAACAACACCCTCCAAGATATCATGGACAACGACCATTCTACAATGCATACCCAGCTGAAAGATATGGTGGACAACCTTGTAACTACCAACAAGCCCCACCCCGTGCCCATAGACCAACCTCTCAACATAACCTCGAACCACCATACTCTCAAACTTCTCTTCACCATTCGCCACTGTATGATCCTTTCCTACCCCAGTACCAATCCAATCACTCCCAAGCACCACCACTTCCCTATGTTTCATGTCCAAATCCATCACCCAGAGAATCAGAGGTTCGCCTCAAGGCAACAGTAAATAAACTTTAAACAACCATTCGACAACTGGAGCAAGCAGTAATTCAATTAGCTTCTAGATGCGCGAACATTCAAGGACCAACCACAGCCCCATGTGGACAATCTAATGAAAAGCGTAGCATGAAGAAGACACTAGAAACTCCAGTGGAAAAGACAGAGCATGAATTCATACTAGAACAAGTAGAAGAAGCTGTCATTGTACAAGAAGAAGAGTTGGTTGAAGATCTAGGAGACGCTGAACCTCCATGGGAATCCAGAGTTGAGGAGAACTCCGTCAAGGACGTTACAGTTGATGCTAAGGAGGATATTGCACAATCCCCAAGGCAAGTCGTTTATGAAGAACTAGACGGAATAACCCAGGACATAAATTCCCTTGATGATGATAGTCACAAGTCTAGCTCTCTTAGTAATGAACTTGCATCCGCATGTGAATTCTCTGAGATCGAAGAATCTTCCCCAAGTGAATACGAAGATGACGCGGAAGTAGATTTCTCTCAACCTCCAATCTATGACTCAAGTGATGAGGAAGACATAGAAGACTTTGACCAGGACTCAGATGCATTTGAAGAACCTTACAAGGAAGTGGAGGAATTCACAGAAGAGCACAAGGGAGTAGAACTTACAGAACCACTAGAAACACCTTCCCCAAGGCCATTACCACCTAATACAAGCTTCAAGTGGGTACAATCCTTAACTTTTAACTTTACTTTTTCACTTGAATACGGTTTGCTTGAAACAGATGGCCAGCTTAGAGCTCTCTGCGGCTTTAAGAGTAAAAGGGAAATGGCTCGTGCTCAGAGCTGGCGTACAAGGTTCAATAAGATTCCACGCTTCAACTCGAAGTGCACGGATTGGTATCATGCTCAATTGAATGGATCTCAGAAAACGTTTGGTCACTATGGTAAGAATCTACTTTTTAAACCGCCCGGATGGAAAAATATAGATCAAGACAGAGGCGGATTTAAAAACAAGGCTTGGGATCATGGATTCTATTCTGACATTCATCACCCCGGGAGCCTGAGACTCTGTTTGAAGCTGCTCAGAAGCTTTACATGCCTAGTTTGGGACCCCGGAGGCTATTGGCATTCCAAGCATTGGTAGAGATTTTTGGATGAATTTAAGCATAAGCCGCCATAGCAGGAAGCTCTTCCAATGTCCAACTTAAGGACTTTAACTAAAAGTGCTAGGTGGGAGACAACCCACCATGGTATGATCGTTCCTTTTGCAATTTTAATTTTATTTAGTTTTGTTTGTTTTTGAATTTTATTTTATTTTATTGAACCTGGAATCATGCATAGCATTCACATTAAGCACTGCATTCTGCATATTGCATTCCGCATTCTGCGTATAAAAAAAAGCGTGCGCGATGCGACCGCATAATCCATGCGATCGCGTCAAATGGCGAACTACACTTCCCACGCGACCGCGTCATCCACGCGGCCGCGTGACCTGGAGATCGGTGTAAAGATCCAACGTCCAAAAAGTTAGGCTGGAATCGTGCGGCCATTGTGCGTCTAGCACAAAATGGCCCATGTGATCGCATGCCCCATGCGATCGCGTCACTTGCACACAATCAATCCCACGCGACCGCGTGAGCGACGCGATCGCGTCGCATGGATTGTACAAATCACAAAAGGAGACAGAAAGTTGCGCTGAAACGACGCTGGATTCGTGCGTTTAGCACAAATTCCAGCGACGCGATCGCATGCCCCATGCGATCGCGTCATTTACTCTTTTTGCCCTCTGCGCGATCGCGTCAACCACCTTTTTCGCTCCAGCCACGCGACCGCGTGCCCCACGCGGCCACGTGGATTCAAATTATAACCCCCAGGTCACGCGAAACCCTATTCTCACGCCCCCCTGAACCCCACCCCCTCCTTCTCTCCTCCTCCAAACCACAACCACCACCCACCCCTCCCTCCTTCCCCCTTCTTTCTTCCTCTTTCTTCTTTCTCCCATAAACCCATATTTTATGATATATTTTTGCTTAGTTTGAGTGATTTATTCAATCCTTCACCCACTTATTCATGTTAATTTCATGGTTTTACTTTCCCTTCCTTATTATGTGATGTATGTGAAAAACATGTTTCCTATGCTTTTAAATTAATTATTTTAATCACCTTTAATTCCATTCGATACCGTGATTAGTGTGTTGAGTAGTTTTCAGATCTTCTAAGGTAGGAATGACTTAAAGGATGGAAAGGAAACATACAAAAATGGAAGGAAAGCACAAAACGGAGCTTCTGAAGAAACTGGCATCCACGCGATCGCATGGGCGACACGGACGCATGCCAAGAGCAAAGAAGCAGCGACGCGGCCGCATGACTAACGCGACCGCGTGACAAGGAAAGCTCTGAATGACGCGACCGCGTGACCCACGCGGACGCGTGACAGAGGCCACGCACCAGAAATTGCAGAAAACGCTTCCAGCGATTTCTGAAGCCCTTTTTGGCCCAATCCAAGTCCAGAAGGCATAGACCAGAGGTTATAAAGTGTGGGAACACATCCATTCGGAGAGAGCTCGCCAATTTAGTTATTTCCCATGTTTTAGATATAGTTTTGAGAGAGGTTCTCTCTTCTCTCTCTCGTAGGATTTAGGACTTCTCTTAGTTTCAGGAGTAACTCTCAATCTCATGTTCTTTATTTTTATTTATTCTTCCAATCTAGTTTATGAACTCTTTATGTTAGATTATAATTTCCCTTATTAATGTTATTTGAGGTATTTCAATTCATGATTGAATTCTTTAATTTATGTTATTGTTGCTTTACATCTGAAGGCATTTTTATTCCAGCAAATTTACTTTTTCCTCTTTTGGTCTTGGTTAAGAAAGCAGTAACTCAGGAGTTATCTTATCTCAACATAATTGATAACTGTTATCTTTGCTAATTAAACTGAGCTTCAATAATCCCAACCTTTTCTCAAGAAATAAATAGGATTCGAAGATCAAACTAATTAGTCCCTTGACTTTCCTTTACTTTAGTAAAGGTTGACTAAGTGGAATTAAGATTCAACTTTCATTGTTATTGATAAGAATAACTAAGTCTGGACTTCCAATTTCTCATACCTTGCCCAAAAGTTTGCTTTACAGTATTTATTTATTTTTTTATTGCCATTTAAATTATTTATCATATTTGTTCCTCATTCTTGAAACCCCGAATTTAGAATCTCCATAACCAATAATAAGAACATACTTCCCTGCAGTTCCTTGAGAAGACGACCCGAGGTTTGAATACTTCAGTTAACAATTTATTTAGGGGTTTGTTACTTGTGACAACCAAAATGTTTGTATGAAAGGACTTTTGAAGGTTTAGAACTATACTTGCAACGAGGATTTATCAGCAAATTTCTAGACCACGCAAAAGTTCCTCTCATCAGCTCCGTTCTCCCCTCCTTTGAGTGCTGCTTTCTGGCATGGCTGCGGTGACCTAGGATCCGGCAACGACGGTCCTCGTCCCAGGCTCCCCTCCCGTCCTAACGTACTTGTTAAGGCATTCGTCAACCTGGCTGAGTGCTTTCCTAAGGTCAGTAGTGAATACATCGACCTAACTATGCTCTTTCTCGAGAAACTGGGAAAGCAAATACAAATCTGGGTTAGACGGAATGGGGGATGGTGAATCTAAGGGCAAATTGAGTATGCATGCAGATAGATGAAGATCATATACCTCGAGCAGTCTCACAATGTTCCTGTTCAGCGCATCCATTGTGGCGTTCACCGTCAACAGAGCCGTCGCCACCAATCCCTCCTACAAACAAGGGCGACATTTGTCAACACAGGTAAGTGACGAGACATAAATGTTTACGTTACATGAGTTATTCAAGTCCGCATACGTCTTAAGCTGGTTTCTTGTCTGCCTCCTCTTCCATTGAGCGCGTCTTTCGGTTGACTACCGCATCGGAAGTGTGTTGGTAGAGTGTTGCTTACCTTACCAGGCACGTTGAGAGGTCGTATTTTATTCCACATATATACTGAGAATGCGCATGAAGAGTTGAAAAAAAGTTTGCTTTCAGGTCGATCTAAGTGGGCATCTAATGTGGCAAGGTGATGTGACCATTCGAAGATAGCACGAGGGATCTTTCTTGGGAAAATTGAGTTGTGTCGTTTGAGTGTGCTAGTCCTCTGACAGCATTAGGTGAGAAGATGAATGATAGGCATACTCTAATCCCTACAATAAAAAGATCCTTCCACAGATGCCAACCACAAAGATCCTTCGTAGATACCTGAAGATCCTTTGTCGGCATCTCGCTTCTAAGCAAAGCGATGCACACGTCCGAATGCCGTGACCCGAGGGCGACAACCACTAGAGACACCTGCACGGGAGGGTGCCACAATGTTCCGCATCGGTTGAGCCAGAACGTTGGTTGCCCATGAATGAGAACTTGTTCACACTCGGTGTCGGTGGGATGGCACATCTTGGAAGGACGGAAGATTGTAGACAAAACTATGGATGGAAAAGTCCAGTTTATTTTGTTTTGGTCAGATAAGAAAAAACGAGTGGGGATCAGAAAGGTAGTCAACGGGTCCACTTGTAGTTGTCTTCCCAAAAGCGCAAATCAAGGGTAGAAAAGATGACACTCCGAGTTCTAAATTACGAAAATGCCCTTTCAATAACAAAAAACATCCGGATGGATAAAAACTTCTAAAGTGACATGTTTGAGGGCATTGAGGTAATTTTCCTGCAAAGTGAAAACGTACCATCTCGTGGCGCAATTCTAAATTTGCCGTGCATTCTCTTTCAACCTCACCGAGACGGGTCTCATTGGTCCCAAAAAGCCCCCACATATCGACTCTTGGCAGCCGTGTGGATTGGCGACCACGAACAAGAGCGAAGTAGAATACCTCCAACGTACTAAATAGATAAAAAAAATTATTTTTTAAAACGACCTAAATAAAATCTGAAAATTCTTTTGAAAAAAATTGTTACATTGATCATCAAAATAAATTCACGTTGAAAATAAACACAGAAGCAATAATTTTTTGCTGCAAACGTGCTTTTAGGTGGTAAAATGGCGTCTGCTTTTAGAGAGAAAAAGATTGCCCATCATAAAGAAGAAACAGTGTTCAAAGAACTTAATCGTACGTTTATCCTCTCCAACGCGTTTGCAAAACACACCCTACGTACCCACATAAGGCTAACATGAAGTCCCTGGTGACGTGGGCTCCCTCCGCCACTTATGCCAGACTCGTATTTTACACTTCTACAAATGACGCGATGCAGCGCCTCGGTACACCCATACGTATCCTTTTCTTGTCTCTCCGATTTTTCATACATAACACCATTTTTTCATAGATGAATTAATATATACAAACAGTTTTTAACAATACAAGATAACGAGTGGAATAATAACGTACAACCAAAATAAGATTCCAGCCACCAGCACAGTATTAACCGGCACACAGACAACGTATCCATGGTGGTCTCCATCGGCACGTCCCTCCCAACCCCGGGACGACACGACGCCATTGATGGCATAATTATTTCGGAGTTTTTCCCTACGACAAAACGCCTGCTGGCTGACGCAGCATTTCTATCGTCTGCGCCAAGTGCTTGCCAGCATTTCCATATTGTCTCCCATTGGCATGGCCACGATTTAGGACCGTTATCCTGCAGCAGTGGCTTTCTTCAATCGTTGCAGGGAGAGCAGTAACCCGGAGTTTCTGTTTCGGGAAGGGCTAAGCGAGTGCTTCTTTCGATGCTATCCTGATGCGGGGTTGGATCTGCTGCGCTCTACCGCAGTAAAGGGCCATGATGCTGCCAAGTACACCGCGTCGTTGGTGATCTTTCTTCGGCAGACCGAGACGAGCGCCATGGAACAAGCTCTGGAGTGGTTTCGTTCGGTTGACGCCTCTGGTCTGCTTCGGGAGTGCATGAGATTATGCTCCAAGATTCTCAGGAGTACGTCGCGGCCTGCAGTTTAGATGCCCCAAATAGGAGACACTCTAGTGTGTAATTCGCCTTGTTGCCCGACCCGGAACAAGACCAAAGTCATCTACAACTACCACCGTCAGGTAAGCCAGTACCAACATTGGCGCTGCTACGAAGGTTCCAGGACTGTCCCATGCGTCAAGTGTCGCGTCGACTATGAGTTGATATTATTTGTCAACGGACGGTGACATCGGCTCGCACGGATATCAGTGGGTCTTTTCGAGGATGGTCTTTTGGTCTTTTAATTTGGAGCACAATATTAATGACTTTTTTAGGCATGCGTCAAGAATTTTGTGTTCTACTTTGTATGTATGAGACCTTGTTGGACATTCATCGACCCTGAAATGTGGGAAAGATTAAGCGTTAGTCTGTTAAGCTAGAGTACATTATCAAAATATACGATAAAATAAAATATCCATATATTTCGTTTACTTTTCGTGGTTTTTTGCTCGTATTGGCAATGTTTCCTGGGTGCTTCCCTTTGTAGATCGATTGCATAGTCCAGCAATGGGTAATTCATGGGGTTTTAGTAACCCGACCGTCCCACTGGGTCACACGTTAATCGTTTTCCTTGTTCGTGGCAGTGCGTTAGCTAGTAACACGACCATTGCCAAGGTGGTCCATAAGCACAGACCATAAGTTATCAGGTTTATCCCACCGACGAGGACTTCCAGTTCATGTCCTGACAACACCCATATTTTGCCATATAAAATACCTCATTCTCAGTCCAATTCCATCTGAATCCAATTTACTGACCCCGTTATCCTCACTAAACGTGTCCCTTTCAGGACCGAGGATCCCTCTGACCGTTGGTAGATGTGTTTCCCCTTTCACTCGGTGTTGCACGGAAGTTCTTGTCAACTAAAGACGACTTACTTTATTGCACCGTCAACTCCGTGATGATAACACCTCTGTTAAGATCACATCGAGCAGCCCATTCGAGTATGGCATAGGCGCATAGCGTTAAGGCATAATGAATACAGAAAATGGTGAATTTTGCATTAAGCACCTCAAACGCACATATAATACCAAGGGTCCATTTCCTCTTTTCTGCCACAATGCAGTCCTAACGCACTGGAGATAATGGAAAGGAATTTGTTAACTTTGGTGTAGGCTTAGGCCATAGGGTCAAGAAGGAAAGTGTCATCTTTGGTATACTTACAATATTATCCCTTATTCTATTATTTTTTAATAATTATAAATCTTAACTTAGTTTTTGTAGATTTAATACATTATTAAAATAAACATCGTTGCATCGGGATCTAATGTTGAGACCCAAAAAATTAAAAGGCGCAACCTTTATGTCAAATAAATACAGGAGGTTACACGATTCATTTAATCGTCCTCGACAGATCAAATGCCAAACATCTCTAATCAAAGGGTGGAAACATAATCCAACCCAGGGGCGGATGCTCATGCACATTGAAAAGGTGAAATTTATAAAAAAAAATGCAAACTCAAGGTTGGGAAGCATCACCAAAATTGCCCTGCATTGATCATCGGGGTTTAGAAAACTACTTAAACGTAAACAACCGCCAAGAACTTCTACACATCGTATTTGGCCAGGCATTGCACACACGACACACTGGACAAATTGCTTGCAACATCCATGGTTCCATGGGTAAGGCAATTGCCAGAATGGCATGCTACGGGCTCTATTGGGTCCGCCAGGTTCATCTCCGTCCACGGGACCGTGAACACCTGCGTGAAGACCTCTCTGCACCTTTCAACTGTCCCGGACGCACGGACCACACAAAAAAATTCAAATCCACGGCGGATGTCATCCTCGTCCTTGTCATCAAGCGACAGTAGCAGCATCGCAGAGACATAGCAGGCCTCCAGATTGCCCACCTCTGCTGCCTCGATAAGGGTCTCTATACCACGTCTGTGGTGGCCAAGCCAGAATAAAGCAGTCATCCCGACCCAGAGCAGAGCAGCCAGATTCTGCGCTGTGGCGCATTGATGCAGAAATCTCATTGTAGGCCGCCCAAAGTAGTACAGGAAGCAAGCAATGGGCAAATCCGATACCAAGGCATGCCTGTACACAGCGTCAGAACTGCATATAGCTGCAAATAACCTGCAACTCACCTGCATGTTAAACAGATCCTGAATTGAAGTGGACGCAATTCTCGATGCAATACTGACCCATATGTCAAACGGAAGAAGGATAGCAGACACTCGGTTCGAACGAGTGCGTGCCCCTTCTTTCCGGAGGTTCCGCCTATTCTGCCTCTTTCGTCTTCGCGACTCCGATTTTTTTTCCAGGGGGGATCGGTAATAGGGGAAGGGGAGATTATCACACACGATGCTCTCGCTGCCAAAATGGAATGAACTGCTCATAGTCTCTATTTAGAGCAACTCCAACACTTCAGTTCCAATAATACTTTTTCTGACAAATAGAGTCCCCAACCGTTGGAGAGAAGTGGAGAAGGGTTCCCACACGGTTTTCAAGAGAAGTGAGTCCCTCTGAATGGGGACTTATGATAACCAATGGCAAGTTATTATTTAAATAAATAATTATATTAAATAATTAAATTATAATTAATTTAGTAATAATTATAATAATTAAAATACATTTCAAAATCCAAATCCACAAAATCTTTCTAATTTCAAATTTCAAGTTCCTTATAATAATCAATTTCCTATATTCCAACCACAAAATCAAAATTCACAAACACACATTTTCCATTTTCATCCATAATCTAAATGATCGTGCTCTGGAGGTAAATTATACTATTAATGGTAATAATTATACTATGGGATACTATTTAGCAGTTGGTATTTTAGCCTGAATGGGCCACATTTGTCAAGAGCAACAATGGCAACCATTATCATCGTCTCCAGAAATGGTGTTTATGGAGATATAAAATTTTTTTATTTTATTTCTGAAAAAAATCCTAAGAATATCTCCACAAAACAAAATGCCATTTATAAAAATAATTTCTACAAAAAATGAAAGGGGTGATCTTGGAAAAGTCAACTGTTCTGTCCGACTGTCCACATGGACACGGCCCCCGATGAGATCCCGAGGTGTGTGAGCTTAACTTCATGGAGGCACAAAAAGGATTAAGTCACACGCGCATTTGCAATCATTATATTCTCCCTTGGGAAAAAAACCAAAGTTTGGCGAGTTACAAATAAGGGGCTGGTTTTTCTGGTTGGCTAGGGGAAGACGATCCTCAGTAACTGTGCAAAACGTATTAAGGAAGATACATTTAGGTCACATGCGCTTTATAATTTACAACACCCGTTTTGCACCCCTCCAACACTACGAGGATAGGTGTCTTGCGTTGTCTATCACAAACCCGGCGTTTACAACTAACTAGCTGCGCATGTCGCTTCCATCCGTGCCAGAACGATCCCAGCTCATGAACACCGATGATCTCGCGGAACTGTCCATCAGGATCTGATTGACATTATCCGCAGGGATGAAATTTGTTCAGAGTGTGATATGGTTGAGGCTGCACTTGTGAAAAGGGAGGATGATCTGAATGGTACAATCCAGACGCTTCGCGCAGAACTGAGCATGGCAAAGATGGCGCAGTTAACCGCAGACGTCAAGTTGAGGTCAAGGGCACAATACATGGAGGAAGTGGGGAGGGCATTGCAGGGGATGGAAATGTTGCTTGGTCTCGTGAGGCACAAGAATGAGGTGATAATCCAGCGAATGGTGGAAAAGGAAAGGAAGATGCATTGAAGGCAGAGATTGATAGGCTCCATCAGTGGGGACTAGTTGAGGTCGCCAAGTAGGAGGAATTAGGTCTGAGGCTAGCTGCGTTGGAGGAGAGGTATAAATGTACGGATGTTCGCCGTGGTGTTCAGTTGGCGCAATCACCATTCGAAGAAGGTGATCCCGAAGAGTCAACCTAGAATCAAGGGTCTGCAGGATGTACTTGAGTTCGCGGATGTACACATTTGTTGTCAAATCCTAGGATCCCTGTAATTTGTAGCAGAGGGATTGTCAGCAAATTTTTGCCCCCTTTTATTTATTAGGGTGGAATTATTTTTTTCCTATCATTTATCAAGACGATTTAGTTTTTATAGTATTATTTTAATATTAAATTATTACACATACGTCAAAAAAAAAGAAACAGACGGATTTAATTTAGCCATTTTGGGCCGAGACGTGCGATCGAAGTCTCGCCCATAACGTGCGACTAGTGTACTATATACGCCTCCCGCATTGGATACGAGATGGTTTTCAGTAACAAACAACACCCCTGGAGAAAAAAACACGAACAAAAAACGAGAATGTCTCAAGATTCGGGAGCGGAACCAACCAAGACCCTCGTTGCAAACGATCTTGCCGAACTCTCGATCAACGAGATGTTCAGCCTCTTGCATGGGGACGAGAAAAATACGAACTGGACACTGTCTGAGGCTGCCATGGTCAAGAGGGAAGAAATTCTCAATGACAAAGTTGATACGCTCCGTGAACTACTGAGTGTGTCGAAGATGGCGCATCTGACCGTCGAAGTCAAGTTGAAGGCAAAGGAGTTACAGGTCCAGGAGGCCGAGCAGGCCATGCGTGGGATGCACGCGTTGTTGCGTGAAAGGGTGCACAACTTTGACATGCCCATTCAGCAGTAGGAAAAACAGGGAAGTGACCTGATGACAAAGGTCGAAGACCTTCGTCACCAGGAGCAACTTGAGTTTGCAAAGTTGGATGCACTGCGGGTGAGGGTCGCAGAGATGGAGGAGGGGAATAAATTCCCGGCGTGGCGAAGGAGCCTTGATCCTGCATAATCGGCAGAGGGAGACAACCAGGACGAGATGTTCACCAGTGTCGAGAAGGGTATGGGAGCTATTTGACTTGGTGTGGATGCTCGTGAACTATCTTTCGTTGTCCGTTATCCTTCATCGCCTTAAGGAACTTCGCTATTTGTATTTATGTTTATATATTTGGTGTTTGATCTTTTACTTGGTGTGTTGATGTTCTCAGTTTAGGGTGCATATGTGCCGTGAATGTACTGTTTTGATGTGTGTTTATGGAAGAAATGAAACATTGACAACGTCCTGGTTAGCTTAAAATTATGAAACAATTCGGAACACACAACTCGATGAGAATGCATCATGACACGAATAAATTGATGCAAACGACAATTAAATTACGACATCGGGTATTAAACTACGTAGCTCCTCCTAATTTATATCACCCTTTTTTTTCGGGAACATTCATGATAGCAAAAGAGGAAAAAAAGTAATCGTCGACCTCAAGCGTTGAATGCATCTGGAATTTCCTGGGTACATATCTGTGGCCACGAAAAATTCTTCTTCATCTACAATACCCGACACACAATCAAAAGAGTAACTATCGCAGTTCAAGGTTGTCGAAACATAGCCAGGAATTCGCTAACCTTGTGATCGGCTAGGCACTGGACACACGATACACCCGAGACGTCGTGAGCTTTACGCATGATGCCTCGCGTAGGGCACATGCATGGGGGATCGATAGGTCACGGGTTGTCTAGGGTCCGAAGGTGTCACGCTGACCCAACGCTCTGCGAAGACGTCCGTGAACATCTCCCTGCACCTGTGGACCTTCCCAGATGTAAGGATAACTTCAAACAGATCGACGCCGCGTCTCACGTCGATGTCGTCTTGGTGGTTTCACATTAGCAGCATGAAACATATGTAACCGGCCTCCACGTTGCCCTCCGATGCAGCCCTGGTAAGTAGATCCATTCCGACGTGACGTCGGGCAATAAAGAAATACTCATGCAATCTGTCCCTGAGAATTGAGTCCGGATTCCCCGCATCGATGCACTGATCTATAAACCTTCTGTCCGCCCGGCCCGGGTACCTTAGAGAGGAAACCAATGGTATGTTCCACACCATGGCATGCTTGTATATGACGTCCGACCGCCCAGTATCCAGAAACACCTTGCATGTCGCCTCGAAGTTTAAAAGGCTTTGTATTGAGTTATATGCGACCTCCGTGGCAACCCTCACCCAGATGTCACATGGGAGTAGATTAAGCGGACATACGGCCTGTCCCGACCGTCGCCCACTAGGGGTGTAGAGCTTGGAGGTTCCGGCCATCCAGAATCATCACCTCCATTACACTTTATTTTTACCTTTTTCGATGCCTGGATGGGGGAAGGGGTGGGGACCTGAAGAATACCAACAACGCACTGTTATTCGCTTCGACGCGTGTCTTGACCACGGATAAACACTTTTGCCTACTTCTTTTGTTGGGTTCACGTGTTTTCCTAGAAATACTCGATGGTTAAGTAAAGGAATGGCCGTGCCAACTCGAGTCTTCGTTCGCAGAATGGAAGTGACAGTGTCCGGGTTTCCAAGGCAGAGCTCACAGTTGGATTGGAAACTGAAACAAGATTTTAATGTATTTATATTAATTACAATTTAAACTCTGTTGATATGCGTTGGGACTAGTGATGCTAATTATTACCTGATTCCAATTCCTACCCCTAGCGGCCCACATATTTTTTTCCTCTTTGGGCCCGCACCGTTTTAAAGTTTTGGTTACTGATTTTTCGGTCAACTTCACAACCAATTCTAATGTGCCTTATCTTTAGTGTCTAACTTTCTTCTAAAATACCTACTTTAAATTATTAAAATCAGTTGACATTGATGGCTTTAAATTTAAAATTAATTTCTTGACCTATTTCGATGTGATTCAGAAAATAGGTTGAAGTAACGTACTGTTGAGTAGGGGGCGCAGGGGCAGACCTCGAAGCCCTTGGAAAACGGTGGCTTCCGTCGCCACCCCCAACTGAATAATGCGTCGTCGCTAGCCGGACACCAATGGAACCCACGTGGCACACAAATATTTTGGAAGAGAACAAAGTAAAAATATGCGAATGATTGAACATTAGTGCCTTCTTGTGGAATATTGTTTGTTTCAGAATGGAGACAAAACAATTACCACGTGCATCGCTTTCACTTAGTGAAGGTACATGCACACGACCAGATAAGGAAAGCAAGTAAACAACTATGTAATTCGCAAACAGAATGGCCACAACCCACACGACCATGTGAATAAGGCAAAAAAGGTAACCCACTATCCATAACCTAACTGTTATGAGGGCTGTTTGTGTAGTGGTGATGCGTGAGCATCTTCTCTATCTTTTCCTAGTGATTTTGCACTTGAATTACTAAGTTTAATCAAGATTTAATTACTTTTAGCCACTATGAATGCTACTTTGAATTGTTTGCAATTTCTGTTTATTTCAGGTAGCATTTGGATGGATTTGACAGAGTTTTGTAGCATAAAAGGAAGAAAGTGAATGATGCTGTGAACCCCGACCTCCTTGCACTCAAACAGAAATAACTTGAGCTACAGAGGTCCAATTGACGTGGTTTTAGAGGCATTGGAAATCTAACTTTCAGAGCTTTCCAATGATATATAATATTATACCCTTTTTTCTATTTCGTTCGGCCATCTCCATGCCAAACTTGACAATGGTCAAGTTCAGTGCCAACGTGAAAAATGCCAAGGGAATTTGCTCTGCCTCCTCTACGCTGAACTTGGCTCCTTCCAAGTTCAGCGCCAGCTTGAAGACACCAAAGGAAGTTACACGTACCACTCCACTTTGAACTTGGGAATATCCATGTTCAGCATGGACTCAAGAAAAGCAAAGGAGTAGCCACTGCCTCCTCCACTTTTAACTTGAGAATTTCCAAGTTCAGCGTGGACCTTAATGAGCCCAATGGTCCCCACTCATCCCAGGATGCATTACAACTGAAGGCGTTGCAAATTTTGATTTAACTTTTATTATTAAAATTAGAAAAAGATATTATTTTAGTTTTAGATATATTTTACATTAATTAGGATTATATATAAAAGGGAAAAGAATCAGCCCTTCGGGCTCTTCTCTTCTCTTCAACCTCATTCCGCAGCTTACAATTTTTCAGAATCCTAGTTTTCTCTCCGAACCATGAGCAGCTAAACCTCCACTGTTAAGGTTAGGAGCTCTGTCTATTGTATGGATTGATAAGATTATTTTTCTATTTTAATTCATGTACTGATTTATAATTCAAGAATTGTTTTCGTTCTTTATCTTATGAATTTGAGGGGAACGAAAATATGACCCTTGTTCTAATTGAGTTCTTGTATAACTTGGAAAAGCTCTTTACTTGAACAACAGCTTGAAAATAATTTCTCCTAAATTTCTAATTATCTGGAATTAACGGGATACTTGACATATAATCCTCTTATATTTGGGTAATTAGGATTTCTGTGGCATATAAACTAGAATTGAACTTCACTTTCTAATTGGAATTAAGTGACCAAGGAATTGGCAGTTGATGAATTTTAGAGGAGACTAAAAAGGTCTAAGGAATTAGGGTTTAGTCACATAGTTTGCCATGAATTAAATCTTGCATGATTAAAATAGTTAGTAAGAAAAGTCAATCCGAAAAATAGATATCTCTGAATCCTTAACTATTTCTCCATATATTATTCACAACTTGTTTACTGCTTGCTTTCTGATATCTTGAATTCACTGTTAATACTTTTGAACCTTCGAATACCATTTTCTGTTTGCCTAACTAAGTAAATCACTTAACCATTGTTTCTTAGTCCATCAATCCTCATGGGATCGACCCTCATTCACCTGAGGTACTACTTGGTACGACCTGGTGCACTTGCGGTTAGCTTGTGGTTTAAATTCCACGCCAAGTTTTTGGCGCCGTTGTCGAGAATTGACTGTGATTGACAACTGTTAGTTGTTTGATTGCTTAGATTAGGCATTTTAGTTTTAATTTTATTTAATTTTGGCTTTATTATTTTCGAATTTTGTTATTATTATTTGTCCTTAATTTCTAAAATTAAGTTTAGTGTTGCCTATTTAATTTTATTTTAATTTTTCTGTTTAATTTCACTGAAAAATCAAAATTTTCTAGCATCCTTTTAATCATTATTTTCGAATTTTCTTGTATTAAGTGGTAAGTATTTTTATTTTATTATTTTATACAAGTTACCCCACTGGGAATTCTCTACACTCTGACGTAGAGAGTCCCATCTTTTCTTGTCTTCTGTCTATTTCTGAGCAGGAACAGGGACAATGAACCTCTTTTAGACTTTGATCCTGAACCCGAAAGGACTTTTAGATGGCGTTTACAACAAGCAAGACTTTACAAAGCTGCAGAGTCCCACATGGATCATAATAATCATGCTGCTAATGCCAATGTGGCAAATCCAATTGGGAATGAAGAACTGATAAACCCATATTTCATGATATATTTTGTGCTCAATTTAAGTGATTTATTCAATCCTTCACTCACTTATTCATGTAAATTGCATGGTTTTACTTTTCCTTCCTTATTATGTGATATATGTGAAAAACATGTTTCCTATGCTTAAAAATTATCAATTTTAATTACCCTTTATTACCATTCGATGCCGTGATTTGTGTGTTAAGTAGTTTCAGATCTCCTAAGGTAGGAATGACTTAAAGGATGGAAAGAAAACATACAGAACTGGAAGGAAAATACAAAATGGAGTTTTTGAAGAAATTGGCAGCGACGCGAATGCATGGATGACGCGGCCGCATGCCCAGCGCGAAAAGGCAGCAACGCGAACGCGTGACTGACGCGAACGCGTGCCCTGAGCAGAACACAAATGACGCGTATGCGTGACCGAAGCGAACGCGTGATAAAGAAAACTCCCAGATGACGCGACCGCGTGACCCACGCGGACGCGTGACAGACGCCATGCACCAGAAACTGCAGAAAATGCTCCCAGCGATTTCTGAAGCCCTTTTTGGCCCAGATCTAAGTTCAGAAAGCACAGATTAGAGGTTATAAAGTGGGGGAATGAATCCATTCAGAGCAGGGCGATTATTATTCACTTTTCATAGTTTAGATGTAGTTTTTAGAGAGAGAGGTTCTCTCCACTCTCTTAGGTTTTAGGATTAGGATTCCTCTTAAAGGATTTAGGATTTCAACTCTTCATTAGGTTCAATATTTCCTTTACTTTATATTTCTCTTTTACTTTCAGATACTTTAATGCTCTCATTTAATTACTTATGTTGCCAAATTGGCTTATGAACTCTTTATGTTTAGATTGATTTTCCCTTATTAATGCAATTGAGGTATTTCAGATTTATGATTCTTATTTAGCTTTTTATATTCTTGGCTTTAATTGATTAACTGGAAGCTCTTGAGTTATCAACTTATCATGATTGATTGTTATGTCGGCTAATTGACTGGAATTCCACTAACTCTAGTCTTTCCTTAGGAGTTGGCTAGGACTTGGGAATCTAACTAATTAGTTCACTTGACTTTCCCTTGCTTTCGTAAAGGTTAACTAAGTGGGATTAACTTCAATTCTCATAGGAAGTAACTAGGATAGGACTTCCGAATTTTCATACCTTGCCAAGAGTTTATTTTATATTTATTTATTTATTTTATTTTTCATTTAAATTACTTGTTCCTTACTTTCAAAACCCCAATTTACAAAACTCATAACCAATAATAAGAACATACCTCCCTGCAGTTCCTTGAGAAGACGACCCGATGTTTAAATACTTTGGTTATCAATTTTAAAAGGGGTTTATTACTTGTGACAACCAAAATATTTGTACGAAAGGATTTTCTGTTGGTTTAGAAGCTATACTTGCAACGAGAATTTATTCTGAATTCTAAACCGTCAAGCATCCACTTCGTTAAAATGGCGCCGTTGCCGGAGAATTGCAAACGTGTGCCTTATTATTGGTTATTGTAAATATTTTTCTTTTATTTGTTTATTTGTTTTTGTTTTTCCCTTTTATTTCTATTAGCTACTATGAATTCTCACCCCTCTCGCTTTGAGTTTGGTTCTAAATCTGTTGAAAGGAGTGGAAGCTATAATAGGAATATGCATCAAGGTCTAAGCAATCAAAGATGGACGGAGCCAAGAGGCCCTGATCAACCCTTTAGGCAACAACACCCTCCAAGATATCATGGGCAAGGACCACTCTACAATGCATACCAAGCTGATAGACATGGTGGACCCCCTTGTAATTACCAACAAGCCCCACCCTGTGCTTATAGACCATCCTCTCAACGTAGCTTTGAACCACCACACTCACAAGCTCCTTTTCACCATTCACCACCGTATGACCCTTATCTACCACAATTCCATTCCAATTACTCCCAAGAACCACCACATTCTTATTTTGAACCCTCTTCCCCAACCAATGAACCCTCATACCCACCCCAACCTCCAATGAATGACAAACTTCGTGTTCTTCTTCAAGGGAAAGCGAGGATTCAAAGGGGTGTATTGGAACTCACTACTGCCTTAACTGAGGTAGTAAATATAATAGCTTCCCGACATCTGAGCACTCAAAATACTCCCATGGCTGCATGTGGAAAATTAAAAGAAGAGCGTAGCATGAAGGAAACACTAGAAACTTCGGTGGACAATGAGGAGCATGGCTTTGTATTGGAACAAGTGGATGAAGCCATGATAGTTGTAGAGGAAGAAGTGGTTGAAGATTTAGGAGATGCTGAACCTCCATGGGAATCGAGAGCTGTAAAGGATTATGCTGAGAAATTCGAAATTGATGCCAAAGAGGACAGTGCACAACTGATGAGCGGATAATTTATACGCTTTTTGGCATTGTTTTTAGTATGTTTTTAGTATATTTTAATTAGTTTTTATTATATTTTTATTAGTTTTTATTTAAAAATCACTCTTCTAGACTTTACTATGAGTTTGTGTGTTTTTCTGTGATTTCAGGTATTTTCTGGCTGAAATTGAGGGACCTGAGGAAAAATCTGATTCAGAGGCTGAAAAAGGACTGCAGATGCTGTTGGATTCTGACCATCCTTCACTCAAAGTAGATTTTCTGGAGCTACAGAAGCCCAATTGGCGCACTCTTAATTGCGTTGGAAAGTACACATCCTGGGCTTTCCAGAAATATATAATAGTCTATACTTTGCCCAAGATTTGATGGCCCAAATAGGCGTTCCAAGTCAGCTCAAGAATTCTGGCGTTTAACTCCAAAACTGGCACAAAAGCTGGAGTTAAACGCCCAAACTGGCACAAAAGCTGGCGTTTAACTCCAAGAAAAGTCTCTACACATGAAAGCTTCAATGCTCAGCCCAAGCACACACCAAGTGGGCCCGGAAGAAGATTTCTGCATTAATTACTGATTTCTGTAAACCCTAGGCTATTAGTTCTCTATAAATAGGACCTTTTGCTATTGTATTTTCATCTTGGGACGTTTAGTCCTTAGACCTTTGAGGCTGGCCATTCGGCCATGCTTACACTATTTGTTCTTATGTATTTTCAATGGTGGAGTTTCTACACATCATAGATTAAGGTGTGGAGCTCTGCTGTTCTTCATGAATTAATACAAAGTACTATTGTTTTTCTATTCAACTCAAGTCTATTTCTTCTCCAAGATATTCATTCGTTCTTCAACTTGATGAATGTGATGATCCGTGACACTCATCATCATTCTCACCTATGAGCATGTGCCTGACAACCACCTCTGTTCTACTAGCAATGGCTTGAATGCGTATCTCTTGGGTTTCTAATCTCAAATTGGAACCTTCGTGGTATAGGCTAGAATTAATGGCAGCCATTCCTGAGATCTGAAACGTCTAAACCTTGTCTGTGGTATTCTGAGTAGGATCTGGGAAGGGATGACTGTGACAAGCTTAAAACTGGCGATTGTGGGGCGTGTGACAGACGCAAAAGGATCAATGGATCCTATTCCGACATGATCGAGAACCGACAGCTGATTAGCCGATGTTGTGACAGAGCATCAGGACCATTTTCACTGAGAGGACGGGATGTAGCCATTGACAACGGTGATGCCCAACATAAAGCTTGCCATGGAAAGGAGTATGAATGATTGGAAGAAGGCAATAGGAAAGCAGAGGTTCAAGGGGAACAAAGCATCTTCATACGCTTATCTGAAATCCACCAATGAATTACATAAGTATCTCTATCTTTATTTTATGTTTATTTTCATCACCTTAAACTCCATAACCATTTGAATCCGCCTGACTGAGATTTATAAGATGACCATAGCTTGCTTCAAGCCGACAGTCTCCGTGGGATCGACCTTTACTCACGTAAGGTTTATTACTTGGACGACCCAGTGCACTTGCTGGTTAGTTGTGCGAAATTGTGACAAAGTGTGATTCACGTTTGATAGCTCCAAGTCCTTTGGCACCATTGTTGATGATCATAATTTTGTGCACCAAGTTTTTGGCGCCGTTGCCGGGGATTGTTCAAGTTTGGACAACTGACGGTTCATCTTGTTGCTTAGATTAGGTACTTTTCAGAATTTTTGAGAATGAATTCTAGAGTTTCAAGGTGATATTCTTATCATCACAAAAGCTGATTGATTCTCATCAATTTAGCTATTGAATGTAATGTCCTGCTGAAGCTTGGCCAAACATGTCTAATCCTTTTTAGACTGAAGCTTTAGACTAACATTGCATGATTCCTGGAATTCTTATTAAAAGTTTTGATTCTCTTTATTTTTTTTTCCATATAAGTTTCGAAAATACAAAAAAATTTTAAAATCATAAAACCAAAAAAATATTTTATGTTTCTTGTTTGAGTCTATTGTCTAATTTTAAGTTTGGTGTCAATTGCATGTCTTTATCCTTCTAATTTTCGAAAAATTATACATATTGTTCTTCATTGATCTTCAAGTTGTTCTTGATGATTTCATTGTTTTGATCTTTAAATTCTCTTGTTTTGTATGTTTTATTGTTTCTTACATGCGTTTTTACACTGTTATAGTCCTTAGTATACAAACTTTTAAGTTTGGTGTCTTGCATGCATTGTTTACTTGATCTTAGTTGCATTTTTATCATTTCTCATCATCAAAAATTCAAAAAATATTTTTAAACTATGTCTTTTCAAGTCAATAATACAGAGAATTGAAGATTCAGAACATTCAGCAGAGGAATCAAACAGAAAAAGCTGGGCGTTCAAAACGCCCAGTGAAGAAGGAAAACTGGCGTTTAAACGCCAGTCAGGGTACCTGGCTGGGCATTTAACGCCCAAAAAGGTAGAGATTTGGGCGTTAAACGCCAGAATGGGCACCATTCTGGGCGTTTAACGCCAGGATGACACTAGAGGAAAGATTTTGTTTTTAATTCACATTTTTTTTCAAGTTTTCATAATTTTTCAAAATCAAATCTTTTTCAAATCATATCTTTTCAATCATATCTCTTTCAAAATCAATTTCTTTCCATTTTATATTTATTTTTACTATTTTCAAAAATCCTTGCTTCAATTAAAGATTTACTTCAAAAAATTTTTCAAGTTGTTACTTGCCTATTAAGAAAGGATCAAACTTTAGATTTTAAGAATCATATCTTTTAATTTCTTGATAGTCAAGTAATCAACTTTAATTTTAAAAATTTTCTTTTTCTAAATTGATTTTCAATCATATCTTTTCAAACATATCTTTTCAATCACATCTTTTTCAAAATTAATTTTTTTCAATCATATCTTTTTCTAATTTCAAAATCTTTTTCAAAAATCACTTTATTTCTTTCCCAATCTTAGTTTTCGAAAATCTCAATCAAATTTTCAAATTTCTTTTTAAAATATTTTAATTAATTTTCGAAAATTCTTCCCCTCTTTTCACATCCTTCTATTTAAAGGACTAAGACTCCTCCTCAAGGTACAATTCGAACTTTCTCCTTCTTTATATGTTCGAATTCTCCTCCATCTACCTCCTCCTTCTATTCTTCTTTTCCTCTGACACCTCAAAGAATCTCTATACTGTGACATAGAGGATTCCCTACTTTCTTGTTTTCTTCTCTTTCATATGAGCAGGAACAAAGATAAAGGCATACTTGTTCAAGCTGATCCTGAACCTGAAAGGACCTTGAAGAGAAAGCTAAGAGAAGCTAAAGAACAATTCTCTTTAGAAGGCCTAACAGAGCTCTTCAAAGAAGAAGACACTATGGCAGCCGAAAACAACAATGCCAACAATGCAAGGAAGGTGCTTGGTGACTTTACTGCACCTACTCTTGATTTCTATGGGAGAAGCATCTCTATCCCTACCATTGGAGCAAATAACTTTGAGCTTAAGCCTCAATTAGTTTCTCTAATGCAACAGAATTGCAAGTTTCATGGACTTCCATTGGAAGATCCTCATAAGTTCTTAGCTGAGTACTTGTAAATCTGTGACACTGTCAAGACCAATGGGGTTGACCCTGAAGTCTACAGACTTATGCCTTTTCCTTTTGCTGTAAGAGACAGAGCTAGGACAGGGTTGGATTTACAACCTAAAGAAAGCCTGAACTCTTGGGAAAAGCTAGTCAATGCTTTCTTGGAAAAGTTCTTTCCACCTCAAAAATTGAGCAAGCTTAGAGTGGAAGTCCAAACCTTCAGACAAAAGGAAGGAGAATCCCTCTATGAAGCTTGGGGGAGATACAAGCAATTGATCAGAAGGTGCCCTTCTGACATGCTTTCAGAATGGAGCATCATAGGAATCTTCTATGATGGTCTGTCCGAACTATCCAAGATGTCATTGGATAGCTCTGCTGGAGGATCTCTTCATCTGAAGAAGATGCCTGCAAAAGCTCAAAAACTCATTGAAATGGTTGCAAATAACCAATTCATGTACACTTCTGAAAGGAATCCTGTGAATAATGGGACAACTCAGAAGAAAGGAGTCCTTGAGATTGATACTTTGAATGCCATATTGGCTCAGAATAAAATATTGACCCAACAAGTCAATATAATTTCTCAGAGTCTGTCTGAAATGCAAGCAGCAACAGGCAGTACTAAGGAAGCTTCCTCTGAAGAAGAAGCTTATGACCCTGAGAACCAAGCAATGGAAGAGGTGAATTACATGGGAGAATCCTATGGAAACACCTATAATCCTTCATGGAGAAATCATCCAAATCTCTCATGGAAGGATCAACAGAGACCTCAACAAGGTTTCAACAACAATAATGGTGGAAGAAACAGGTTTAGCAATAGCAAGCCTTTTCCATCATCTTCTCAGCAACCGACAGAGAATTCTAAGCAGAGCCCCTCTGACTTAACAACCATTGTCTCTGATCTAATCAAAACCACTCAAAGTTTCATGACTGAAACAAGGTCCTCCATTAGAAATTTGGAGGCACAATTGGGTCAGCTGAGTAAGAAAATTACTGAACTCCCTCCTAGCACTCTCCCTAGCAATACAGAAGAGAATCCAAAAAGAGAGTGTAAGGCCATAACCACAACCCACACGGCCAAACTTGGAGAGGAGGAAGAGGCAGTGATTCCCACTGAGGAAGACCTCAATGGACGCCCACTGACCTCAATGGAGTTCCCTACTGAGGAACCATGGGAATCTGAGGCTCATTTTGAGACCATAGAGATTCCATTGAATTTACTTCTGCCTTTCATAAACTTTGATGAGTATTCTTCCTCTGAAGAGGATGAAGATGTCACTGAAAAGCAAGTTGCTAAGTACATTGGAGCAATCATGAAGCTAAATGCCAAGTTGTTTGGTAATGAGACTTGGGAGAATGAACCTCCATTGCTCATCAAAGAACTGGATGACTTGACTAGGCAGAGATTACCTCAAAAGAGACAGGACCCTGGAAAGTTCTCAATCCCTTGTACCATAGGCATCATGACCTTTGAGAAGGCTCTGTGTAACCTAGGGTCAAGCATAAACCTTATGCCTCTCTCTGTAGTGGAGAAGCTAGGGATCATTGAGGTACAAGCTGCAAGAATCTCACTGGAGATGGCAGACAATTCAAAGAAACAGGCTTATGGACTTGTAGAGGATGTCTTGGTAAAGGTTGAAGACCATTACATCCCTGCTGATTTCATAATCCTAGAGATTGGGAAGTGTATGGATGAATCCATCATCCTTGGCAGACCCTTCCTAGCCACAGCAAAAGCTGTGATGGATGTTGACAGAGGAGAATTGATCATTCAAGTGAATGGAGACTCCCTTGTGTTTAAAGCTCAAGGATATCCCTCTGTCACCATGGAGAGGAAGCACGAAGAGCTTCTCTCAATACAGAGTCAAATAGAGCCCCCACAGTCAAACTCTAAGTTTGGTGTTGGGAGGCCACAATCAAATTCTAAGTTTGGTGTTGGAAGGTTCCAACATTGCTCTGAACATCTGTGAGGCTCCATGAGAGCCACTGTCAAGCTATTGACATTAAAGAAGTGCTTGTTGGGAGGCAACCCAATTTTTACTTATCTATGTTAAATTTCTATTTTCTATTATTATTTTATGTTTTCTGTAGGTTGATGATCATGTGAAGTCACAAAAACAATTGAAAAAGCAAAAACAGAAGGAAAAACAGAATGAAAAACAGAACACCCTTGAGGAGAAACCTACTGGCGTTTAAACGCCAGTAAGGGTAGCAGAATGGGCGTTAAACGCCCAGTCTGGCACCATTCTGGGCGTTTAACGCCAGAAAAGGGCACCAAACTGGCGTTTAGCGCCAGGAATGGGCAAGAAGCTGGCGTTAAACGCCAGAAATGGGCAGCAGCCTGGCGTTTAACGCCAGGATTGGCAGAAAGGGGCGTTTTACACGCCACTTGGTGCAGGGATGAGATATCCTTGACACCTCAAGATCTGTGGACCCCACAGGATCCCCACCTACCCCACCACTCTCTCTCTCTTCTTCACCCATTCACCAATCACCTCAATACCTCTTCCCCATATCCTTGACACCTCAAGATCTGTGGACCCCACAGGATCCCCACCTACCCCACCACTCTCTCTCTCTTCTTCACCCATTCACCAATCACCTCAATACCTCTTCCCCAAAAACCCCTCACCTATCAAATCCCACCATTCTCTTCACCACTCACATCCATCCTTCATAAAACCCCACCTACCTCACCATTCAAATTCAAACCACTTTCCCTCCCAAACCCACCCTCTATAGCCGAACCATACACACCCCTCTCACCCCTATATAAACCCATCTTCACTCCTTCATTTTCACACAACCTAAACACCGCTTCTCCCCCTTGGCCAAAACACAAAGCCCACTCCATCTCCTCTATTTCTTCTTCTTCTACTCTCTTCTTTCTTCTTTTGCTCGAGGACGAGCAACCTTCTAAGTTTGGTGTGGTAAAAGCTAAAGCTTTTTGTTTTTTTATAACTATTTATGGCACCAAAGGCCGGAGAAACCTCTAGAAAGAGGAAAGGGAAGGCAAAAGCTTTCACCTCCGAGTCATGGGAGATGGAGAGATTCCTCTCAAGGGTGCATCAAGATCACTTCTATGAAGTTGTGGCCAAGAAGAAAGTGATCCCCGAGGTCCCTTTCAAACTCAAAAAGAATGAGTATCCGGAGATCCGACATGAGATCCAAAGAAGAGGTTGGGAAGTTCTCACCAACCCCATTCAACAAGTCGGAATCTTAATGGTTCAAGAGTTCTATGCCAATGCATGGATCACCAAGAACCATGATCAAAGTGTGAACCCGGACCCTAAGAATTGGCTTACAATGGTCCGAGGGAAATACTTGGATTTTAGTCCGGAAAATGTAAGGTTGGTATTCAACTTGCCCATGATGCAAGGAGATGCACACCCCTACACTAGAAGGGTCAACTTTGATCAAAGGTTGGACCAAGTCCTCATGGACATATGTGAAGAGGGCGCTCAATGGAAGAGAGATTCAAGAGGGAAGCCAGTTCAACTAAGAAGGCATGACCTCAAGCCCGTGGCTAGGGGATGGTTGGAGTTTATCCAACGCTCAATCATTTCCACTAGCAACCGGTCCGAAGCTACTATAGACCGGGCTATCATGATACATAGCATCATGATTGGAGAGGAAGTGGAAGTTCATGAGGTTATATCCCAAGAACTCTACAAGGTGGCGGACAAGTCCTCTCCTTTGGCAAGGTTAGCCTTCCCTCATCTCATTTGTCACCTTTGCAATTCGGTTGGAATTGACATAGAGGGAGACATTCTCATTGATGAGGACAAACCCATCACTAAGAAAAGGATGGAGAAAAAAAGAGAACCTCATCAAGAGCATGAGGAAATTCCTCATCATGAAATCCCTGAGATGCCTCAAGGGATGCATCTTCCTCCACAAAACTATTGGGAGTAAATCAACACCTCCCTAGGAGAATTAAGTTCCAACATGGGACAACTAAGGGTGGAGCACCAAGAGCATTCCATCCTCCTCCATGAAATTAGAGAAGATCAAAGAACCATGAGAGAGGAGTAACAAAGGCAAGGAAGAGACATTGAGGAGCTCAAGCACTCCATAAGATCTTCAAGAGGAAGAACAAGCCGCCATCACTAAGGTGGACCCGTTCTTTAATTTCCTAGTTCTTTATTTTCCTGTTTTTCGAATTTTTATGCTTATGTTATTTATGTTTGTGTCTTTATTACATGATCATTAGTGTATTGGTATCTATGCCTTAAAGCTATGAAAATGAATCCATCACCTTTCTTAAATGAAAAATGTTTTCAATTGAAAAAGAAAAAGAAGTGCATGAATTTCAAATTTTAAAACAGTTTAATTATTTTGATGTGGTGGCAATACTATTGTTTTTCTGAATGAATGGTTGAACAGTGCATATTTTTGAAGTTGATTGTTTATGAATGTTAAAATTGTTGGCTCTTGAAAGAATGAAAGGAAAAGGAGAAATGTTATTTGATAATTTGAAAAATCATAAAATTGATTCTTGAAGCAAGAAAAAGCAGTGAAAAGCTTGCCAAAAAAAAAAGCAAGCAGAAAAAGCCAATACCCCTTTAAACCAAAAGGCAAGGGTGATAAAAAGGATCCAAGGCTTTGAGCATCAGTGGATAGGAGGGCCCACATGAATAAAATCCTGGCCTAAGCGGCTAAACCAAGCTGTCCCTAACCATATGCTTGTAGCATGAAGGTGTCAAGTGAAAACTTGAGACTGAGCGGTTAAAGTCGAGGTCCAAAGCAAAAAGAAGAGTGTGCTTAAGAACCCTGGACACCTCTAATTGGGGACTCTAGCAAAGCTGAGCCACAATCTGAAAAGGTTCACCCAGTTATGTGTCAGTGGCATTTATGTATCCGGTGGTAATACTAGAAAACAAAGTGCTTAGGGCCACAGCCAAGACTCATAAAGTAGCTGTGTTAAAAAATCAACATACTTAACTAGGAGAATCAATAACACTATCTGGATTCTGAGTTCCTATAGATGGCAATCATTCTGAACTTCAAGGGATAAAGTGAGATGCCAAAACTGTTCAGAAGCAAAAAGCTAAAAGTCCCGCTCATCTAATTAATACTAATCTTCATAGATGTTTTTGGAATTCATTGTATATTCTCTTCTTTTTATCCTATTTGATTTTCAGTTGCTTGGGGACAAGCAACAATTTAAGTTTGGTGTTGTGATGAGCGGATAATTTATACGCTTTTTGGCATTGTTTTTAGTATATTTTAATTAGTTTTTATTATATTTTTATTAGTTTTTATTTAAAAATAACTCTTCTGGACTTTACTATGAGTTTGTGTGTTTTTCTGTGATTTCAGGTATTTTCTGGCTGAAATTGAGGGACCTGAGGAAAAATCTGATTCAGAGGCTGAAAAAGGACTGCAGATGCTGTTGGATTCTGACCTCCCTGCACTCAAAGTGAATTTTCTGGAGCTACAAAAGTCCAATTGGCGTGCTCTCAATTGCGTTGGAAATTAGACATTATGGGCTTTCCAGAAATATATAATAGTCTATACTTTGCACAATATTTGATGGCCCAAACAGGCGTTCCAAGTCAGCTCAAGAATTCTGGCGTTTAACTCCAAAACTGGCACAAAAGTTGGAGTTAAACGCCCAAACTGACACAAAAGCTGGCGTTTAACTCCAAGAAAAGTCTCTACACATGAAAGTTTCAATGCTCAGCCCAAGCACACACCAAGTGGGCCGGGAAGAAGATTTCTGCATTAATTACTGATTTCTGTAAACCCTAGGCTACTAGTTCTCTATAAATAGGACCTTTTGCTATTGTATTTTCATCTTGGGACGTTTAGTCCTTAGACCTTTGAGGCTGGCCATTCGGCCATGCTTACACTATTTGTTCTTATGTATTTTCAATGGTGGAGTTTCTACACACCATAGATTAAGGTGTGGAGCTCTGCTGTTCTTCATGAATTAATACAAAGTACTATTGTTTTTCTATTCAACTCAAGTCTATTTCTTCTCCAAGATATTCATTCGTTCTTCAACTTGATGAATGTGATGATTCGTGACACTCATCATCATTCTCACCTATGAGCATGTGCCTGACAACCACCTCTGTTCTACTAGCAATGGCTTGAATGCGTATCTCTTGGGTTTCTAATCTCAGATTAGAACCTTCGTGGTATAGGCTAGAATTAATGGCAGCCATTCCTGAGATCCGGAATGTCTAAACCTTGTCTGTAGTATTCTGAGTAGGATCTGGAAAGGGATGATTGTGACGAGCTTCAAACTCGCGATTGTGGGGCGTGTGACAGACGCAAAAGGATCAATGGATCCTATTCCGACATGATCGAGAACCGACAACTGATTAGCCGATGTTGTGACAGAGCATCAGGACTATTTTCACTGAGAGGACGGGATGTAGCCATTGACAATGGTGATGCCCAACATAAAGCTTGCCATGGAAAGGAGTATGAATGATTGGAAGAAGGCAATAGGAAAGCAGAGGTTCAAGGGGAACAAAGCATCTTCATACGCTTATCTGAAATCCACCAATGAATTACATAAGTATCTCTATCTTTATTTTATGTTTATTTTCATCACCTTAAACTCCATAACCATTTGAATCTGCCTGACTGAGATTTATAAGATGACCATAGCTTGCTTCAAGCCGACAGTCTCCGTGGGATCGACCCTTACTCACGTAAGGTTTATTACGTGGACGACCCAGTGCACTTGCTGGTTAGTTGTGCGGAATTGTGACAAAGTGTGATTCACGTTTGATAGCTCCAAGTCCTTTGACGCCATTGTTGATGATCACAATTTCGTGCACCAACAACCTCTAAAGCATATACCTTGTGAGAAATTGGGCGGAACAGACCAAGAAGTTGATTCCATAGGCAGTAATGATCATGAATCAAGCTCTCCTAGTCACGAACTCACATCCGCAACTGAACTCCTACAACCTGAAGAACCTTATCCAAGTGAATACGAAGATGATGTCGAGGTAGATTTCTCTCAACCTCCAACGTATGACTTGAGTGACAAGGAAGACATAGAAGACTTTGATCAGGACGCAGTTGCAGTTGAAAAATTTTGCAAAGAAGTGGAGGAATTCACAGAAGAATACAAGCGAGTAGAGCTTACAGAACCACTGGAAACACCTATCCCAAGGCCATTACCACCTAATACAAGCTTCAAGTGGGTACAATCCTTAACCTTTATCTTTACTTTTACACTTGAATATGGTTTGCTTGAAATAGATGGCCAGCTTAGAGTTCTCTGCAGCTTTAAGAGCAAGAAGGAAATGGCTCGTACTCAGAGCTGGTGTGCAAGATTCAATAAGGTTCCACGCTTCAATTCGAAGTGCCCAGATTGGTACCAAGTTCAATTGAACGGGTCTCAGGAGGCGTTTGGTCATCTTGGTGAGAACACAATTTCTAAACCGTCCAGATGGAAGAATATAGATCAAGTCAAAGGCGGATTTAAAAGCAAAGTTTGGGATCTTGGAAAATATTTTGGCATTCGTCACCCCGGGAGCCTGAGAACCTGTTTGAAGCTGCTCAAAAGCTTTACATGCCTAGTTTGGGACCCCGGAGGCTGTTGGCATTCCAAACATTGGTGGAGATTTCTGGATGAATTTAAGCACAAGCCACCATAACAGGAAGCTCATCAAATGTCCAACTTAAGGACTTTAACTAAAAGTGCTAGGTGGGAGACAACCCACCATGGTATGATCGTTCCTGTTTCAATTTTATTTCGTTTTGTTTGTTTTTATATTATATTATTTTCATTGAACCTGAATATTATTCATTAGCATTGCATACTACATAATTGCATAATTGCATAAAAAAAAATCGCACGCGACGCGACAGCGTCGGCGACGCATCCGCGTCACCAGTGCATTAGAAAGAAAAGGAAAGTGAACAGAAAGTCATGCGAAAGCGTGGCTAGAGGCGTGCCTTTGGCACAAATTGTTCCACGCGACCGCATCGCTAACGCGTTCACGTCAGTCGCGAAAAAAAACACCTCCCACGCATACGCGTCATTCACGCGAACGCGTGATCTAGAAATCGGCGTAAAAATCCAACGCCCAAAAATCTGGGCTAGAATCGTGCGGCTGGTGTGCGTTTCGCACAAAAAGGCCCACGTGTTCGCATTCTTGATGCGAACGCGTCACTTGCAAAACACCCATCCCACGCGAAAGCGTGAGCGACGCGTCCGCATCGCGTGGATAGCATGGCACCCTATTGGAGACAGAGAGTTGCGCTGAAACGATGCTGGAATTGTGCGTTTAGCACAATTTACAGCGACGGTCGCGTGCCTCACGCGTCCGCATCATCCATCTTGTACCCAACCCGCGTGATCGCGTCAATCACGCGACCGTGTCAACTCCATTTCATCCTAGTCACGCGATTGCGTGCTCCACGCGTTCGCGTGGATTCAAAATCACTAATCCCTATCACGCGAAACCCTACCCGTCGTGCCCCTCATAACCCCCTTCTTCTTCCTCTCTTCTCTGCAACCCTCCCTCCTCCACCACCTAACCACCAACACTTCCAGCCACCACCGCCGCCCACCGCACCAACCCCACCACCACACCCCATTGCCGAAAACCACCCCCTCTATCCTTCTCTTCTTTCTTTTCTCCCTCCACCACTCCTAACCTTCCCTCTCACCCACCGCCGCCTTCCTCCACCACTGCCCCCCACCGCGGCCAGCCCTGACCACCCCGCCGCCAGCACCGCCCCTTCCACCATCACCCTCCAACCCAACCTGCTCCACCACCGCGCCGCCCTGTTCTGCCACCGCACCGCCGTGCCCCCTCCCAGCACCACCACTTCGCCACCGCCATCTCTCTGATCCCTACCTTAGTTCATACGCCTACCAGGTTCCGCCAAACGCCATTTTCTTTCATTCGTAGTTAGTTGCATATTTTTCAGTTTATGTTCAAACTTAGGATAGTTAGATATGCATGTTGTAGTGGATTCTAGGTGGTTAGGTAGCTAGGATGTGGTTAGTGGATTCAGGCCTGATAATTGCGCTGTTCTTGCTACTTGTTTTTTTTAATTTCACAATTCTGATGTTGCTGTGATGATCATATTGTTCATATGCTGTTCTTTCGTATTTCATGCTACTGTTGAGACTGTTCTTTACTGTTCCTACTGTTTGTGTCTATTTGCAGCTTTATTTGAATTCATATGAACTGTTTTTCTTGTTGTTTATTACTCGGGAACATCCAATTTTAGCCGGAATGCTGCCCAATTTTCTACAAATTGTTTCATTTTTTACATTCAGGAATTGGTTTTGGCAATTTTCAATTTTGCACTACTTAGCTACAACTAAACCAATTCTTGAATGCACGGGCCAGCATTCTTTTTCCTTTCAATTTCCTGGTTCATAAATTGTACTTTTGATGATTCGATTTCAATTTTTGCTATTTCTATATCTATATGAATCATCATCAACCTGATATCCTTGCTTGAATGTGAGTTAATTATTCTTTAAATTTGTGAATTTCTTGTTACCTAGGAAACATTTATCATGCCACTTACTTTAACTTTCTTTCTCCTAACTCACTGCTTTCCACTTTCTAACCGCTTTTTCACTTTTAACCACTTTTAACTTTCTACCTTCTCCCTTTGCTTTTTAACTAACTCCTTCAACCTTTTTTTAACTCTTGGCATGATTATTGTTTCTCCTAATTAACAGGTATTCTACTTATAATACATTTTGGATTGTGATTTTTCATCTCAGATTTCTACCTCAAATACAATCCATAATGCACATAAACTTAACTCATTTCATAATTCTGCTGCTCTTTTGCCACTATGTGCTTATATTGCTATTATTCTATTTGCCTACTTGTTTTCCTGCTTTGTTCTTCATTTATGTCCTGAAATTTTCGCTTTTCAGGATGTATGACCCTCAACGAAAAGGAAAAGGCAAGGCAACCACTAGTAAAAGGAAAAGAGGTGAATCCTCTATGTCTATCTTGCACATTATGCATGATGACTCCTGGTGGGAAAAGTACTTTACCCCGCAGGAGAAGGCTGACCAGCTCCTCCCTGCCGATGATCCAGTTAAATTTACAAACAGATACTGTGAGCTGAAGTATCCAGTGTTTGCCACCTCCAGGAACCTGTACCTGGAAAGGACTCTGAAAATTCTAAAAGAACTACAGCAGTACACCTCCGATTAGATCAAACAGAGAGGCTGGTTTTCCTTAGAGAGAAACTTGACAGAGGTCAATGCTTCCTGGGTAAGAGAGTTTTACTACAACTATTTCAAGACTACCCTGGATGCAGTGCACTTCAGAGGGAAACAGAAATTGGTCACTGAGGAAGCCATTGAGGACATCCTCCACCTTCAGCCTAAATCAGATCAGCCTGACGGTTACCAAAAAGCTGAAGAGGACATGCGCTTTCTGAGATTTGACTGGGATGCTGTCAAGCAGAGGATAGCCCTTGATCCTAATGTCCCCTGGATCATGGGAAAGAATACAGCAATGCCTAAGGGTATCAAGCTGATATATCTGAATGATGAGGCTCGGCTCTGGCACCAGATCCTGAGCAACTTTGTTATGCCGAGCACTCATGAGACGGAGCTGCCTGCTGCTATGATCACCCTCCTCTGGTGTGTGATGGAGGGTAAGGACCTGTATCTTCCGCGATTCATCCGGTATTACATGGCCAGGGTCCATGTCAGAGGCACTCTCCCTTTCCCTTATCTGATTACCCAGCTCAGCCGTCGAGCTGACGTGCCTTGGGAGCTGGCTGATGCGAAGCCGACTGCTGCAGATTACAAGAAGATCATTCCTCACAGCAGGAAGTTTCAGGCTTTAGGCTACAGACCTCCATTCCTTACCGCTTCTGGTGAGGCAGCCACATCTTCAGCTGCCCCTTCTTCTTCTACTGCTGTACCAGCCCCACCCACTGCACCTCCACCTGCCTCAGAGCTCGTTTACCACCTTGTGCACTGCTTATTTCAGCAGCTGGACCAGATGGAGCGCCGCAACCGGCGGCGATATGAGAGATTTGAGCGTCGCAACAAGCAACGCTATGAGCTCCTCAAGTTGATGATCCGATCTGGCGGCGACATCCCCTCCGAGCCTGACACACCATTAGAGCCATCCGAGGAGGAGGCGGACTAGCATGAGGAAGAGACACATGCATAGAGAGAAGCTGAGCCGGTAGGACCAGAGCAGGCTGCGCCACAGCAGGAGGAGCCACACCAGATTTAGCCTGCAGACCCAGAGATTCCTATACAGTCAGAGCCTCCACTGCAACAGACATATCCTCCTACACTTATCCAGTCTGCAGACCTTCAGGCCACCATCGAGACTCCAGCAGGCCATCCTTCCGGTGATGACACTCCTTCACACCCAGCTTGAGTGAGCATCAAGGACGATGCTTTATTTTAAGTGTGGGGAGATCGCCATCCCGGGCGTATCTTTTTGGTGAACCACTACAGATTCTTTTTATCTTATTTTGTTTATTTTTCTGTATTTTTATCTTTATTTTTATTTTTCAGTACTTGCACATTATTCTTTTGCTGTATTTTTACTTTATTTCTGCATTTTGCACTTTAGTTTATATCTTAGCCATTTAGTTTAGTTGCAATTCTAAACTTATTAGTTATAGAATATGTGGATTCATTAGTATAGTTTACCCTTTTAGCATATGATAGTTTGGTTTAAATTGAAAATAAAAAAATAAAAAAGGAAGTAAACTAGAGACTTTAGTAAATTAAAATAATCCACACACCTTGTATATATAGCATTACATGTTAGTTAGTTAACAACATTTCATCAAGGAACAACTGATGGGAAGCAGAAGCTGGTGAATTAAAAATTTATTAAAATGGTTACGTTGCAGGTATAGTTCTTAACTCACCGAGAATCTGCTTATCAATTTAGAAATATGTCACAGAGAGTTTAAATTAAAATTACTGGGAGTTTTAAGTCCCAGGTTGTCTCCCAACGAGTTGCAGAAAAGTGTGCTGTTTTATTAATCAGATGTTCCAAGAAGTTGAGCTAAGTAAATTGGAATTTAAATTGAGGATTTTTAAATAATATAAATAAAAGCCTTGACTGGGAATTGATTGGTTAGAATCTCTATCATTGATGGTGTGATTGTAAGACTAATTTATAATTAATGGTTGTTCTGTTTGGTTATAAAGTCAAACAAGTGGGAATGCCAGATCTGTTCACAAGTTGCAACCCACTTAGTTCAAAGGGATTGGCGTCGGTGACAGGATAGCAATCCAACATTTAACCCGATTACAAATTTTCTTTCAATCCTTCCAACTCAAGAGTTCCTTTTAATCAACTCCCCATCAAGTAAGGAAACTACTCACGCATTGTAAATAAAGAATCCATAGCGCATGAAAGGGAATTAAAAGAAGACATGATTATTGGAATTGAAATTGAATTAAAAAGAAATAATCCTTGCATTAAATAATCATAAAAGTATCTGAACGACAAAATTGAACATAACAAAGAACATGGAAGAATAGAACCAAGTTAAGAGAACAAACTAGAATGATGAAGTCTTGATGAGGAAATAACTCTTCTCACTGTTCCAATGCTAAGACCAATTGAAAATTAAAATTCTAAAAACTAGAGAGAAAAACCTAAGAGAGTGAAAAACTAGATCTAAAAACTACTGAATGAATGTGTCCCTTGTTTCTGCATATTCTCTGACTCTAGTCTGCTGTTCCGGGCCGAAAACTGGGCCGAAATAAGGTCTAAAATCGCCCCCATCGAATTCTGTAGATTATGCAGATCGCACATGTCACGCGATCGCGTCGTCCATGCAGACGCGTCGCTTGCGCTTTTTCCTCTCCACGCGTTCGCGTCGTCCACGCTACCGCGTCGCTTGCGCTTTCCAATCCGCGCAGTCGCGCAAGCCATGCGGCTGCGTCACTGCGAATTGCGCTCCTTTGCGCGGTCGCGTGAGCCATGCGACCGCGTCACTTCTCGCTGGTTATCTCCTCAAATTCTTGTGTTCCTTCCATTTTTTGCTAGCTTCCTTTCCAATCTCCAACTCATTCGTGCCCTATAAAGTCTGAAACACTTAACACACAGATCACGGCATCGAATGGAATAAAGGAGAATTAAAAATAAATAATTAAAGTCTCTAGGAAGCAATTTTCAAACATGTACTGAATTTAGGAAGGAAATCTAAATGCATGCTAAATTGATGAATAAGTGGGTAAGGATCATGACAAAACCACACAATTAAACACAATATAAACTATAAAATAGTGGTTTATCAACCACACTAAGATTTTAAGGGCCACCCTAAGATTTACATTGAGAATAATGGGAACTCTTAATTTTTACTTGCATGACATACATAACTGATATATGATTCTTGAGCTGGAGAACACACAGCCTGTGAGTTTTGAGCTTAATTGTATGGTTACATTCAAACCATAAATTTTATTCCTGTGTGTTTTACCCTTCTTTTTCATTCTGATGTTCTTTACTTTGTTTTAATCTATATGTCTAATATAGAATATAGATACATACCAAAGAAATGATTGAGGCCATCATTTGAATTTTTCCTCACTTATCCCAAATTAGCCTACCTTTTACATCACCCTTGTTAGCCCCCTTGAGACTTTTAATCCCCTCTTGTTCTATAACCACATTACTAGCCTTAAGTAGAAAAACAAAATATGAATCCCAAGTTGAATCCTTGGTTAGCTTAAGAAAGAAATTGTGCATTATTTAAGTGTGGAAAATTTTTATGGGAACATGGGATGACAGAAACAAAATAGGAATTTAAAAAGAATGAGTTGTGGTTAAGAAACTTTGATTTATAAAGTATGTATGTTAGGTGAAATCTTAGACTAATCAAGTATTCGCTTATTAGCTCACTTAGCCTTATACATATACCCTTACCTTTACCTTGGCCCCATTACAACCTTGAATAAGACCTCATGATTTTTGTATGTCTGTATTCCATATTTGTTGATTGGTTAGATGAAGAACAAAGTTATAGAAAGTAAGGATAGAAAAAGAATAGAGTGATTAACCCAATAAACACTGAGTGACTAGAGAGTAAACACAAAATCCAGTGAGGGTTCAATAGCTCATCACCATATATCCCTGCTTAAATTGTTAATTGTCTTGCAAGTTTGTGAAATATTTTTACCCATCTCAATTGTAAAAGTGCTTTAACATTATCTAAGGTTTGGCTATGCATATATGATTCCTTGAGGATATGAATTAATTTAACCACATATAAGCTTTATATACAAGTGAATAACAACCAGAATTGCATGATTTAGGTAGTTGCATTTAGAATAGAATGCATTACATGAGATTCCACCACTTTAACCTTACCTTACTCTTTATCTTGGATTTAGCATGAGGACATGCTATTGTTTAAGTGTGGGAGGTTGATAAACCCATATTTCATGATATATTTTGTGCTCAATTTAAGTGATTTATTCAATCCTTCACTCACTTATTCATGTAAATTGCATGGTTTTACTTTCCCATCCTTATTATGTGATATATGTGAAAAACATGTTTCCTATGCTTAAAAATTATCAATTTTAATTACCCTTTATTACCATTCGATACCGTGATTTGTGTGTTAAGTAGTTTCAGATCTCCTAAGGCAGGAATGACTTAAAGAATGGAAAGGAAACATACAGAACTGGAAGGAAAGCACAAAATGGAATTTTTGAAGAAATTGGCAGCGACGCGAACGCATGGACGACGCGGCCGCATGCCCAGCGCGAAAAGGCAGCGACGCGAACGCGTGACTGACGCGGACGCGTGCCCTGAGCAGAACACAAATGACGTGTACGCATGACCGAAGCGAACGCGTGATAAGAAAAACTCCCAGATGACGCGACCGCGTGACCCACGCAGACGCGTGACAGATGCCACGCACCAGAAACTGCAAAAAATGCTCCCAGCAATTTTTGAAGCCCTTTTTGGCCCAGATCCAAGTTCAGAAAGCACAGATTAGAGGTTATAAAGTGGAGGAATGCATCCATTCAGAGCAGGGCGATTATTATTCACTTTTCATAGTTTAGATGTAGTTTTTAGAGAGAGAGGTTCTCTCCTCTCTCTTAGGTTTTAGGATTAGGATTCCTCTTAAATGATTTAGGATTTCAACTCTTTATCAGGTTCAATATTTCCTTTACTTTATATTTCTTTTTTACTTTCAGATACTTTAATGCTCTCATTTAATTACTTATGTTGCCAAATTGGCTTATGAACTCTTTATGTTTAGATTGATTTTCCCTTATTAATGCAATTGAGGTATTTCAGATTTATGATTCTTATTTAGCTTTTTATATTCTTGGCTTAATTGATTAACTAGAAGCTCTTGAGTTATCAACTTATCGTGATTGATTGTTATGTCGGCTAATTGACTGGAATTCCACTAACTCTAGTCTTTCCTTAGGAGTTGGCTAGGACTTGGGAATCTAACTAATTAGTTCACTTGACTTTCCCTTGCTTTCGTAAAGATTAACTAAGTGGGATTAACTTCAATTCTCATAGGAAGTAACTAGGATAGGACTTCTGAATTTTCATACCTTGCCAAGAGTTTATTTTATATTTATTTATTTATTTTATTTGTCATTTAAATTACTTGTTCCTTACTTTCAAAACCCCCAATTTACAAAACTCATAACCAATAATAAGAACATACCTCCCTGCAGTTCCTTGAGAAGACGACCCGAGGTTTAAATACTTCGGTTATCAATTTTAAAAGGGGTTTGTTACTTGTGACAACCAAACGTTTGTACGAAAGGATTTTCTGTTGGTTTAGAAGCTATACTTACAACGCGATCATATTTTTATATTTCTTTACCGATAGAAAAACCGATCGTCAAGAACCCAGAAGAGTGCTTGGCTCATACACTGCTCCCAATCCAGATATTTATGGAAAAAGCATTGTGGTGCCTTTTATAGCTGCAAACAATTTTGAATTGAAGCCTCATCTTGTCACTCTTGTGCAACAAAATTGCCAGTATCATGGACTTCCTCATGAAGATCCAAATCAATTTATCTCCAATTTTCTACAGATTTGTGATACTGTGAAGACCAATGGAGTGAATCCTGAGGTGTATAAACTCATGCTCTTCCCATTTGTTGTGAGGGATAGAGCAAAGCTATGGTTAGATTCTCAACCCAAGGAGAGTTTGGATACTTGGGACAACGTAGTCACTGGATTTCTGACTAGATTTTTTCCACCCCAAAAGCTGACTAAGCTGAGGGTGGAAGTTCAGACTTTCAGACAGAAAGAGGGTGAGAACCTTTATGAAGCTTGGGAAAGATTCAAGCTACTGACTAGACAATGCCCTCCGGACATGTTCTCTAAGTGGACTAAGCTGGATATCTTTTATGAAGGCTTAGGCGAAATGTCCAAGATGAGTTTAGATCATTTTGCAGGTGGTTTATTACACATGAAGAAGATGCCAGAGGAGACTACTGAGCTCATTGAGTTGGTTGCTAACAACCAATTTTTATACGCTTCTAATAGGAATCCTGTGAACTCTGAGACCCCTCAGAAGAGAGGCATTTTGGAAGTGGAATCTGTTGATGCTCTTCTTGCTCAGAACAAACTTTTGTCTCAGCAAATAAATTTAATTACTCAACGGTTGAGTGGAATGCAAGTTTCAGCTGTCAACACCCAGAATACATCTCAAGAGGTCTCTTATGACATGACAGGTAATTTTATGCAAAATGAGAATTATGATTATGCTCAATCTTCTTCTGAACAGGTCAATTACATAGAGAGTGCTCCTAGACACCCCAACAATGATCCATACTCAAAGACCTAAAATCAGTGGTAGAGAAATCACCCAAATTTTGGTTGGAGAGACCAACCTCAGAGACCACAGAATTTTAATAATAATTCTCAGGGCAATTTTCAACAGAATTTTAATAACCACCAGCTTCAGTCATCTCAGCAAGCAACTCCTCAGTCTCAGAATACTACTAATTTGGAAGCACTAATGGTGAGTTTTATACATGAAACCAAAATATCAATCAAGAACTTGGAGATTCAGATGGGTCAATTAGCCACAAAAGTTAATGAAATTGATCAGAGGACTGCAAATAGCCTTCCGGGTAACACAATTCCAAATCCAAGGGAGGAGTGTAAGGCTATCACCTTGATAAGTGGACAAGTGGCAGGTATGAAAGTACAAGTTAATGAGGAGTAAGTTGAAAAAGAAGCTCCAGAGGAGAAGAAAGAGGAGGTGAAACACGTCCCTCCAAAGCGTGCAGATAACCCATTCCCATACTCTCTTGACACTTATCCTACATTGCCTAAGGTGCCTGAGTACAAGCCTAAAATGCCATATCCTCAGAGACTTCAAAAGGAGACCAAGGACAAGCAGTTTTCAAAGTTCTTGAAAGTCTTCAGAAAGTTGCAAATTAATATTCCTTTTGCTGAGGTTTTGGAGCAAATGCCTCTCTATGTCAAGTTCATGAAGGAGCTGTTGTCAAAGAAGAAACCTTTAAAGGGAGATGAGACAGTGGTCCTGACTAAGAAATGTAGTGACATCATTCAGAATAACTTGCCAAAGAAGATGCCAGATCCAGGGAGCTTTCAAATTCCATGTACCATTGGGAGCATCACTTTTGAGAAAGTGTTATGTGATTTGGGAGCAAGCATCAATTTAATGCCCTTATCTGTGATGAAGAAGTTGCAAATCCAAAAGGCACAACCCACAAGGATATCATTACAGATGGCAGACAAATCTATAAAGTCTGCATATGGATTAGTAGAGAATATCTTGGTCAAAGTGGGTAAGTTCTTCCTTCTAGCAGATTTTGTGATTCTTGACACGCGGGAGGATGAGAATGCCTCTATTATTCTAGGAAGGCCATTCCTAGCCAATGGGAGAGCTCTAATTGATGTAGAAGTGGGTGAATTAGTGCTTAGAGTGCATAATGAGCAACTGGTCTTTCATGTCTTCAAAGATATACATTCAGCAGGTGAAGAAGAGAAGTGCATGCAGACTGAGCTTATTAATCCAAACCTTCAAGAACCCCCTAATAATGCACAGTAGAATCTGCAGCTCAAACCCCATTTGGTAACAATCAATAAAATTTCTCCTGATATCAAACCTAAGTTTGGTGTCGAGAATGTCTCATCCACCAAGGCGGAGGTTCCCAAAAAGAAGAAAGTACCCAAGGGATGGAGAAACAAAAAAATTCCCACTGAAGACTTCTCCCCAGGAATGAAGGTGGTGTTGACTAGCAATCCAGTGTTGACTTATACAGTAAACAGAATCCTCTCTCTGGAGCATATTGAGCTACTTTATGGGGACACAGGGAGAAGATTCACAGTGAGGGGTGAAGAGCTGAGCCCCTATAATCCTCCTCCTTAGAGGAGCTGACCGTCAAGCTAGTGACGGTAAAGAAGCGCTTGTCGGGAGGCAACCCGATATTTTCGTATCCTTAGTTTATTTTCTGTTGCGTTGGTTTTATTATTTATTTGATTTTTTTATTGAGTTTTACTATTTTTCCTTTGTTTTATGTGTGTTTTGATCAGGCAAAAATTTTAAAACAGGAATCGGACACTTAGAAAAATTTTTGCCCACTCTAGAGAAGGTTGATTCGGTCAGGTTGACGCCGAACTTAGAATTTCCAAGTTCAGCACCGAATATTGCGTGTAAAAGAGGAATTGGTCTCTGCCAGGTCCATGCTAAACTTGGAAAATCCCAAATTCAACGTGGTGAACGACGTAAATGGCGTGCAGAATAGAGCTTTTATTCTGGAAGGCCCACGTAGAACTTGGAAATTTCCAAGTTCAACATGAGGAACGAGGCACAAGGACGCAAATTGAGAAGAATTCCACGCCGATCTTCCATCCATCTACGTTTGGCACCAGCTTCTACGTACGGAGCCATATCAATCACAATCAGAAAATTTCACAACCAAATCCCTTTTCACTTGGTCCCTGGTGCACGAAATCACAATCACACTTTTGTAATCCCGCACAACTAACCAGCAAGTGCACTGGGTCGTCCAAGTAATACCTTACGTGAGTAAGGGTCGATCCCACGGAGATTGTCGGCTTGAAGCAAGCTATGGTTATCTTGTAACTCTTAGTCAGGATATCAATAACTCTGAGATTTAATTGTAAAAAGTAAAAGAACATGAAATAAATACTTATTTTGCAGTAATGGAGAACAGGTTGAGGTTTTGGAGATGCTCCATCTTCTGAATCTCTGCTTTCCTACTGTCTTCTTCTTTAAGCACGCAAGGCTCCTTCCATGGCAAGCTGTATGTTGGGTTTCACCGTTGTCAATGGCTACCTCCCATCCTCTCAGTGAAAATGTTCAACGCGCTCTGTCACAGCACAGCTAATCATCTGTCGGTTCTCGATCATGTCAGAATAGAATCCAGTGATTCTTTTGCGTCTGTCACTAACGCCCAACACTCGCGAGTTTGAAGCTCGTCACAGTCATTCAATCCTTGAATCCTACTCAGAATACCACAGACAAGGTTTAGACCTTCCGGATTCTCAAGAATGGCCGCCAATGGATTCTAGCTTATACCACGAAGATTCTGATTAAGGAATCCAAGAGATACACACTCAATCAAAGGTAGAACGGAGGTGGTTGTCAGGCACACGTTCATAGGTGAGAATGGTGATGATTGTCACGGATCATCACATTCATCAGGTTGAAGAACAAGTGGTATCTTGGAATAGAACAAGCATGATTGAATGGGAAAAACAGTAGTAATTGCATTAATCCATCAAGACACAGCAGAGCTCCTCACCCCCAACCATGGGGTTTAGAGACTCATGCCGTAGAAGATACAAAATGAAATGTGTAATGTGTCATGAGGTAAAGATACAATAGCAAAAAGGTCTTATTTATAGAGAACTAGTAGCCTAGGGTTTACAGAAATGAGTAAATGACGTAAATATCCACTTCCGGGCCCACTTGATGTGTGCTTGGGCTGAGCATTGAAGCATTTTCGTGTAGAGACTTCTCTTGGAGTTAAACGCCAGCTTTTGTGCCAGTTTGGGCGTTTAACTCCCACTTTTGTGCCAGTTCCGGCGTTTAACGCCGGGAATTCTGATGCTGACTTTGAACGCCGGTTTGGGCCATCAAATCTTGGGCAAAGTATGGACTATTATATATTGCTGGAAAGGCCAGGATGTCTACTTTCCAACGCAATTGAGAGCGTGCCAATTGGGCTTCTGTAGCTCCAGAAAATTCACTTTGAGTGAAGGGAGATCAGAATCCAACAGCATCTGCAGTCCTTTTTCAGCCTCTGAATCAGATTTTTGCTCAGGTCCCTCAATTTCAGCCAGAAAATACCTGAAATCACAGAAAAACACACAAACTCATAGTAAAGCCCAGAAGAGTGATTTTATTTAAAAACTAATAAAAACATAATAAAAACTAACAAAAATATACTAGAAACATACCAAAAACAATGCCAAAAAGCGTATAAATTATCCGCTCATCACAACACCAAACTTAAATTGTTGCTTGTCCCCAAGCAACTGAAAATTAAATAGGATAAAAAGAAGAGAATATACAATGAATTCCAAAAAACATCTATGAAGATCAGTATTAATTAGATGAGCGGGGCTTTTAGCTTTTTGCTTCTGAACAGTTTTGGCATCTCACTTTATTCCTTGAAGTTCAGAATGATTGGCATCTATAGGAACTCAGAATCCAGATAGTGTTATTGATTCTCCTAGTTAAGTATGTTGATTCTTGAACACAGCTACTTTATGAGTCTTGGCCATGGCCCTAAGCACTTTGTTTTCCAGTATTACCACCGGATACATAAATGCCACAGACACATAACTGGGTGAACCTTTTCAGATTGTGACTCAGCTTTGCTAGAGTCCCCAATTAGAGGTGTCCAGGGTTCTTAAGCACACTCTTCTTTTTGCTTTGGACCTCGACTTTAACCGCTCAGTCTCAAGTTTTCACTTGACACCTTCACGCCACAAGCACATGGTTAGAGACAGCTTGGTTTAGCCGCTTAGGCCAGGATTTTATTCCTGTGGGCCCTCCTATCCACTGATGCTCAAAGCCTTGGATCCTTTTTATCACCCTTGCCTTTTGGTTTAAAGGGTATTGGCTTTTTCTGCTTGCTTTTCTCTCTCTTTTTTTTTGCAAGCTTTTCACTGCTCTTTCTTGCTTCAAGAATCAATTTTATGATTTTTCAGATCATCAGATAACATTTCTCTTTTTCCTTTCATTCTTTCAAGAGCCAACAATTTTAACATTCATAAACAATCAAATTAAAAAATATGCACTGTTCAAGCATTCATTCAAAAAGACAATAGTATTGCCGCCACATCAAAATAATTAAACTGTTTTAAAATTTGAAATTCATGCACTTCTTTTTCTTTTTCAATTGAAAACATTTTTCATTTAAGAAAGGTGATGGATTCATTTTCATAGCTTTAAGGCATAGACACTAATGATCATGTAATAAAGACACAAACATAGATAAACATAAAGCATAATTTTCGAAAAATAGGAAAATAAAGAACAAGGAAGTTAAAGAACGGGTCCACCTTAGTGATGGCGGCTTATTCTTCCTCTTGAAGATCTTATGGAGTGCTTGAGCTCCTCAATGTCTCTTCCTTGCCTTTGTTGCTCCTCTCTCATGACTCTTTGATCTTCTCTAATTTCATGGAGGAGGATGGAATGCTCTTGGTGCTCCACCTTTAGTTGTCCCATGTTGGAACTTAATTCTCCTAGGGAGGTGTTGATTTGCTCCCAATAGTTTTGTGGAGGGAGATGCATCCCTTGAGGGGAATCTCTCCATCTCCCATGACTCAGAGGTGGAAGCTTTTGTCTTCCCTTTCCTCTTTCTAGAGGTTTCTCCGGCTTTTGGTGCCATAAATGGTTATGGAAAAACAAAAAGCTTTAGCTTTTACCACACCAAACTTAGAAGGTCGCTCGTCCTCGAGCAAAAGAAGAAAGAAAAGAGTAGAAGAAGAAGAAATAGAGGAGATGGAGTGGGCTTTGTGTTTCGACCAAGGAGGAGAAGTGGTGTTTAGGTTGTGTGAAAATGAAAGAGAGAGGGGTGTGTATGGTTCGGCCATTATGGGTGAGTTTTGGAGGGAAAGTGGTTTGAATTTGGATGTGAGTGGTGAAGAGAATGGTGGGATTTGATATGTGAGGGGTTTTTGAGGAAGAGGTATTGAGGTGATTGGTAAATGGGTGAAGAAGAGAGAGAGTGGTGGGGTAGGTGGGGATCCTGTGGGGTCCACAGATCCTGAGGTGTCAAGGATATCTCATCCCTGCACCAAGTGGCGTGCAAAACGCCCTCTGCTGCCAATCCTGGCGTTAAACGCCAGGTTGCTGCCCATTTCTGGCGTTTAACGCCAGCTTTTTGCCCTTTTCTGGCGTTAAACACCAGTCTGGTGCCCATTTCTGGCGTTAAACGCCCAGAATGGTGCCAGACTGGGCGTTTAACGCCCATTCTGCTGTCTTTACTGGCGTTTAAACGCCAGTAGGCTTCTCCTCCAGGGTGTGCTATTTTTCATTCTGTTTTTCAGTTTGTTTTTGCTTTTTCAATTATTTTTGTGACTTCACATGATCATCAACTTACAGAAAACATAAAATAACAATGGAAAATAGAAATTAACATAGATAAGTAAAATTGGGTTGCCTCCCAACAAGCGCTTCTTTAATGTCAGTAGCTTGACAGTGGGCTCTCATGGAGCCTCACAGATACTCAGAGCATGATGATGGCCTCTTAACACCAAACTTAGAGTTTGGTTGTGGCCTTCCAACACCAAACTTAGAGTTTGAATGTGGGGGTTTTATTTGACTCTGTATTGAGAGAAGCCTTTCTTGCTTCTTCCTTTTCCTGTCTGCAAACCATGGTGCTTCCTGAATGGCGAAGAGTTGCTCATCCGGAAAGGTTTCAGAGATCTAAGTAGGAGGGTAGGACACCCCTGCTACTGGTTCTATCCGGGACAGGTGATCAACTACCTGGTTCTCTGTCCCTTTTCTGTCTCTTATTTCTATATCAAACTCTTGCAGAAGCAACACCCATCTTATGAGCCTGGGTTTTGAATCCTGCTTTGTGAGTAGGTATTTAAGAGCAGCATGGTCAGTATACACAATCACTTTTGAACCTACTAAATAGGATCTAAACTTGTCAATGGCATAAACCACTGCAAGTAACTCTTTTTCTATGGTTGTGTAATTCTTCTGTGCATCATTTAAAACACGGCTAGCATAGTAAATGACGTGCAAAAGCTTGTTATGCCTCTGTCCCAATACTGCACCAATGGCATGGTCACTGGCATCACACATTAGTTCGAATGGTAATGTCCAGTCAGGTGCAGAGATGACTGGTACTGTGACCAGCTTGGCTTTCAGGGTCTCAAACGCCTGCAGACACTCTGTGTCAAATACAAATGGCGTGTCAGCAGCTAGCAGGTTGCTTAGAGGTCTTGCAATTTTTGAAAAATCCTTTATGAACCTTCTATAGAATCCTGCATGCCCCAGAAAGCTTCTGATTGCCTTAACATTGGCAGGTGGTGGTAATTTCTCAATTACCTCTACCTTGGCTTGATCCACCTCTATTCCCTTGCTTGAAATTTTGTGCCCAAGAACAATTCCTTCAGTCACCATAAAGTGACATTTTTCCCAGTTTAAGACCAGGTTAGTCTCTTGGCACCTTTTCAAGACAAGTGCTAGATGATCAAGACAGGAGCTGAATGAGTCTCCAAATACTGAAAAGTCATCCATGAAGACTTCCAGGAACTTCTCTACCATAGCAGAGAAAATAGAGAGCATGCACCTCTGAAAGGTTGCAGGTGCATTGCAGAGACCAAAAGGCATTCTTCTGTAAGCAAATACTCCAGATGGACATGTGAATGCTGTTTTCTCTTGGTCTTGAGGATCCACTACAATTTGGTTGTAGCCTGAATAGCCATCCAAAAAGCAGTAATATTCATGGCCTGCTAGTCTCTCTAGCATCTGGTCTATGAATGGTAAAGGGAAATGATCCTTTCTGGTGGCTGTATTGAGCCTTCTGTAGTCAATACACATACGCCACCCTGTAACTGTTCTTGTGGGAACCAGTTCATTCTTTTCATTATGAACCACTGTCATGCCTCCCTTCTTGGGGACAACATGGACATGGCTCACCCAGGGGCTATCAGAAATAGGATAAATAATCCCAGCCTCTAGTAACTTAGTGACCTCTTTTTGCACCACTTCCTTCATGGCTGGATTTAGCCGCCTCTGTGGTTGAACCACTGGCTTAGCATTATCCTCCAGTAGAATCTTGTGCATGCATCTTGCTGGGCTAATGCCCTTAAGGTCACTTATGGACCACCCAAGAGCTGTCTTGTGTGTCCTTAGCACTTGAATTAGTGCTTTCTCTTCCTATGGATTTAAAGCAGAGCTTATGATCACTGGAAAAGTGTCACCCTCTCCCAGAAATGCATATTTTAGGGATAGTGGTAGTGGTTTGAGCTCTGGTTTAGGAGGTTTCTCCTCTTCCTGAGGGATTTTCAGAGGTTCTTTTATTTCCTCTGATTCCTCCAGATCAGGCTGAACATCTTTAAAGATGTCCTCTAGCTCTGATTCAAGACTTTCAGTCATATTGACCTCTTCCACTAGGGAGTCAATAATATCAACGCTCATGCAGTCATTTGACGTGTCTAGATGCTGCATAGCTTTGACAACGTTTAACTTGAACTCATCCTCATTGACTCTCAGGGTCACTTCCCCTTTTTGGACATCAATGAGAGTTCGTCCAGTTGCTAGGAAAGGTCTTCCTAGAATCAGAGTCGCACTCTTGTGCTCCTCTATTTCCAGCACTACAAAGTCAGTGGGAAAGGCAAATGGCCCAACCTTGAGAATCATGTCCTCAATTATGCCTGATGGGTATTTAATGGAGCCATCAGCAAGTTGAAGACATATCCAGGTTGGTTTGACCTCTTCAGTCAAGCCAAGCTTTCTGATGGTGGATGCAGGTATTAGATTGATACTTGCTCCAAGGTCACATAGAGCTGTCTTAGTACAAGCACCCTCTATTGTGCATGGTATCATAAAGCTCCCTGGATCTTGAAGCTTCTCTGGTAAGCTTTTCAGAATGACTGCACTGCATTCTTCAGTGAGAAACACTTTTTCAGTTTCTCTCCAATCCTTCTTATGACTTAAGATCTCTTTCATGAACTTAGCATAAGAGGGTATTTGCTCAAGTGCCTCTGCAAATGGGATCTTTATCTCAAGAGTCCTGAGATAGTCTGCAAAGCGGGCAAATTGTTTATCCTGTTCCGCTTGGCAGAATTTTTGAGGATAAGGCATCTTGGCTCTATATTCTTCAACCTTATTTGCTGCAGGTTTATTCCCTACAGAAGTGGTTGGAGAAACCTTCTTAGAGGGGTTACTATTAGCACTTGCAGGTGTCTGATCCCTCATTGGCATTTGAACGCCAGGATTGGTTGCTGGATGGGCGTTTAACGCCAACTTTTCCCCCTTTTCTGGCGTTTGAATGCCAGAGTTATTCCTCTCTGGGCTCTTGATGTCCTCAGAGGGATTTTGGGCAGTGGTTTGGCCATCCTCTATCATTTGTTCCTTTCTTGACTTTTTTCTATTTTGAGCTGAGTCATTCAATGTCTTCCCGCTCCTTAGTTGGATAGCTTGGCATTCTTCTGTTATCTGTTTAGATAGCTGCTGTCTTGTCTGATTCAATTGTGATTCTATATTTTTGTTAGCAATTTTAGTTTCTTGGAGCATCTCTTTGAATTCGGCTAACTGTTTTGTCATCAGGAGTAATTGTTGATTAAGTTCAACAATCTGTTCTTGAGGATTAGGATCAGTAGTTACTGCCATGGCTTCTTCTTTTATAGAGGACTCACTGCTTGAGTATAGATGTTGATTTCTAGCAACCGTATCTATGAGCTCTTGAGCCTCTTCAATCGTTTTCCTCATGTGTATAGATCCACCTGCTGAGTGGTCTAGAGATATCTGAGCTTTTTCTGTAAGTCCATAGTAGAAGATGTCTAACTGTACCCACTCTGAAAATATTTCAGAGGGGCACTTCCTTAGCATACATCTGTACCTCTCCCAGGCATTATAAAGGGATTCATGATCCTCTTGTTTAAAGCCTTGGATGTCCAGCCTTAGCTGTGTCATCCTTTTTGGAGGGTAAAATTGATTCAGAAATTTGTCTGATAACTGTATCCATGTTTTTATGCTTGCTATGGGTTGGTTATTCAACCACCTCTTAGCTTGATCTTTTACAGCAAATGGAAACAGTAATAATTTGTAGACATCCTGATCCACCTCTTTATCACGTACTGTGTCAGCAATTTGTAAGAACTGTGCCAGAAACTCAGTAGGTTCTTCCTGTGGAAGACCAGAATACTGGCATTTTGCTGCACCATGATAATGAGTTGAGGATTTAGCTCAAAGCTGCTTGCTTTAATGGGGGGTATACAGATGCTACTCCCATATGCAGCTGTAATGGGGTTGGCATATGACCCCAGAGTCCTTCTGGACTTCTCATTCCCACTTAGGTCCATGATGGAGAAAGGGAGATGATGTTGATATTATTTTTTTGTTTTTATTTTATTTTAATTAAAAGTAACCGAAATTAATAAAATAAAATAAATGGAAAATAAAATTTTGAAAACTAAAAGAAAATAAAATCAAAGCAAATTGAAAACTAAATTAATTAATTGATTAAAAAGATTTTGAAAAGAGCAATCAAAAAGATATGATTGAAAATTATTTTGAAAAAGATTTGATTGAAAAGAGATGATTGAAGAAATTAAAAAGATTTGATTTTTTTTTTGAAAAAGATTTGAAAAAAATCAATTTTTTTTTTGAACTTAGAATTTTGACTTGACTAAAAAAATATGATTTTGAAAATCTTTGACTAAATTAATGCAAAATTTCGAAAATTATGAGTAAAAAAGGAAAGGATATTTTTTTTTATTTTTGAATTTTAATGAGGAAAGAGAAAAACAACAAAATGACACCAAACTTAGAAATTTTGAATCAATATAGAGAAAACAACCAAGAAAACTTTGAATGTCAAGATGAACACCAAGAACACTTTGAAGTTCAAGATGAACACCAAGAACAAATTTTCAAAAAAAAATTTTAAGTAAATAAAAGCACAAAAGACACCAAACTTGAAATTTTTAGAAAATCAAACACAAATTTTCGAAAAATTAAAGAAAAAACAAAGAAGACACCAAACTTAGAATTTTTAAAGATCAAGAAACACTAAGAACATGCAAATTCGAAAAAAAATTAAAAGAGGGTAAAAGCATGCAATTGACACCAAACTTAAAATATAAAACTAAACTCAAATAAAAGACTCTAAACCAACAAAAATAAAATATTCCTAATCTAAGCAACAAGATAAACTGTCAGTTGTCCAAACTCGAACAATCCCCGGCAACGGCGCCAAAAACTTGGTGCACGAAATCACAATCACACTTTTGTAATCCCGCACAACTAACCAGCAAGTGCACTGGGTCGTCCAAGTAATACCTTACGTGAGTAAGGGTCGATCCCACGGAGATTGTCGGCTTGAAGCAAGCTATGGTTATCTCGTAACTCTTAGTCAGGATATCAATAACTCTGAGATTTAATTGTAAAAAGTAAAAGAACATGAAATAAATACTTGTTTTGCAGTAATGGAGAACAGGTTGAGGTTTTGGAGATGCTTCATCTTCTGAATCTCTGCTTTCCTACTGTCTTCTTCTTCAAGCACGCAAGGCTCCTTCCATGGCAAGCTGTATGTTGGGTTTCACCGTTGTCAATGGCTACCTCCCGTCCTCTCAGTGAAAATGTTCAACGCGCTCTGTCACAGCACGGCTAATCATCTGTCGGTTCTCGATCATGTCGGAATAGAATCCAGTGATTCTTTTACGTCTGTCACTAACGCCCAACACTTGCGAGTTTGAAGCTCGTCACAGTCATTCAATCCTTGAATCCTACTCAGAATACTACAGACAAGGTTTAGACCTTCCGGATTCTCAAGAATGGCCGCCAATGGATTCTAGCTTATACCACGAAGATTCTGATTAAGGAATCCAATAGATACACACTCAATCGAAGGTAGAACGGAGGTGGTTGTCAGGCACACGTTCATAGGTGAGAATGGTAATGATTGTCACGGATCATCACATTCATCAGGTTGAAGAACAAGTGGTATCTTGGAATAGAACAAGCATGATTGAATGGGAAAAACAGTAGTAATTGCATTAATCCATCAAGACACAGCAGAGCTCCTCACCCCCAACCATGGGGTTTAGAGACTCATGCCGTAGAAGATACAAAATGAAACGTGTAATGTGTCATGAGGTAAAGATACAATAGCAAAAAGGTCTTATTTATAGAGAACTAGTAGCCTAGGGTTTACAGAAATGAGTAAATGACGTAAATATCCACTTCCGGGCCCACTTGATGTATGCTTGGGCTGAGCATTGAAGCATTTTCGTGTAAAGACTTTTCTTGGAGTTAAACTCCAGCTTTTGTGCCAGTTTGGGCGTTTAACTCCCACTTTTGTGCCAGTTCCGGCGTTTAACGCCGGGAATTCTAATGCTGACTTTGAACGCCGGTTTGGGCCATCAAATCTTAGGCAAAGTATGGACTATTATATATTGCTGGAAAGCCCAGGATGTCGACGTTTCAACGCAATTGAGAGCACGCCAATTGGGCTTCTGTAGCTCCAGAAAATTCACTTTGAGTGTAGGGAGATCAGAATCTAACAGCATCTGCAGTCCTTTTTCAGCCTCTGAATCAGATTTTTGCTCAGGTCCCTCAATTTCAGCCAGAAAATACCTGAAATCACAGAAAAACACACAAACTCGTAGTAAAGCCCAGAAGAGTGATTTTTATTTAAAAACTAATAAAAACATAATAAAAACTAACTAAAATATACTAGAAACATACTAAAAACAATGTCAAAAAGCATATAAATTATCCGCTCATCAGTCCCCACATCAATCCAAATACCCCTGATTCCCTTTCTTTTTTTTTCTTTCCTCATTTATTCCCATTACCCTCTTTGACCAACCCCTTCCCTCCTGATCCCCTTATATATATATATATATATATATCCATTCCCCCCTCTTATCTCTCTCTCTCTCTATATATATATATATATATATATATCAATAAATATATAAATAAAAAAATAAAATAAATCAATAAATAATTAAATAATTATATATATGTATATAAAAAAAATAAATAAGTTCTAAATTTTTATCTCTCTTGCCCTTTTATTATTTTCGACTTCTTTTGCATTAATATTTGTTTTTATTCCTCCATACATTCTTTTTGTGTCTCTCTATTTTCAGTTCTTCTTTGCTTGAGAACAAGCAAACTTTTAAGTTTGGTGTTGTCACTCGCTTTTGGATTTTTTGTTTATTTTAATGGCACCAAAGGAAGGCGAATCATCTTCACGGAGGAGCACGGCCTGAAGAATGAGACGACCACTAGGATAATTGAGGTGGCTCAGTTCCTTTTCATTTTCTGTCCTATTCTGCTATTTTTATGATTAAGTTCCTGTTTTCTGCTATTTTTGTTATTGCATGATCAGTTTTTATTTCAATTCCTAGGTTCTAGTTTAATTTACTATTTATTTGGTTATTTGATTTTTAGTCTAAAAAGGTGCCTCATGTATTGCTCACTGAGCTTGAAATCAAATGAAAAGAATGAAGAAAAAGATGTAATGCATGAGTAAGAAAGTTTATATTGAAGAGTAGTCTTATTTACTTGAATATAGTGGTGTTTTCTGTGATTCTGAAGGCATGACATGAACCATGAATATTTGAATTTGAATCAAAGAATGTTGATGTATAAGGTAAAGGAATTTAGAGAACTATTATGACTTCTCTGAAATTAGTGAAAACTTAATCCTTGAAGCAAAAGAAACAGCAAAAGAAGAATAAGAACAAGGTCCAAGGCTCTGAGCATCAATGACTAGGGAGGTCAGACATGATTAAAAGCCCAAAGAGTTGTTTCCCTAGTCATCTGCTTGTGGTGTTCTTGTGTCAAGTAAACCTTGAGATAGAACATTTAGAGTCGAGACCAATTGCATTTAGCAGAGTATGCCAAAGACTTTGAGCACCACTGTCTGGGAGTAGCTGTTAGAAAAATCAGAACTTAAAGAGAGTTCCCCAATTAAGTGCTTGTGGTGTTCTTCTGTCAATTAACCCCTGAGACAGAACATTTAAAGTCACGGCTAGACTCAAGATGCAAAGCACCAATTCATTGAGAAGTAAAGGATATCTGCTGTGTTCAAGGATTAAACGGAAGTGTAAAGATCAGAGAACTCATAATATGATCCGAATTCTGATTCTGAATGACAGTGACATTCCTCTGATTCAAAGGAGAGTGAGATACCAAGACTGTTCAGAATTACAATAGATAAACCCCACTTTAAGAAGAGACATGAGCATAACTGAATTCTAGATTCTCATGCAAATTCACATCTTGATCATGTACTAATTTTGGTTGCTTGAGGACAAGCAATAATTCAAGTTTGGTATTGTGATGAGTGAGCATCTTTTCTATCTTTTCCTAGGAAATTTGCACTTGAATTACTAAGTTTAATCAATATTTAATTACTTTTAGCCACTATGAATGCTACTTTGAGTTGTTTGCAATTTCTGTTTATTTCAGGTAGCATTCAGATGGATTTGGCAGAGTTTTGTAGCAAAAAAGGAAGAAAGCGAATGATGCTGTCAACCCCGACCTTCTTGCACTCAAACAAGAATAACTTGAGCTACAGAGATCCAATTGATGTGATTCTAGCGGCATTGGAAAGATAACTTTCAGATCTTTCCAACGATATATAACAGTATACCCTTTTCTTCCATTTCGTTTGGACATTTCCATGCCGAACTTGACAATGGTCAAGTTCAGCGCCAACATGAAAAATGCCAAGGGAATTTGCTCTGCCTCCTCCACGCTGAACTTGGCTCCTTCCAAGTTCAGTGCCAGCTTGAAGAAACCAAAGGAAGTTACACGCACCACTCCACGTTGAACTTGGAAATATCCAAGTTCAGCGTGGACTCAAGAAAAGCAAAGGAGTAGCCACTGCCTCCTCCACGTTGAACTTGGAAATTTCCAAGTTCAGCGTGGACCTTAATGAGCCCAATGGTCCCCACTCGTCCCAGGATGCATTACAAGTGAAGGCGTTGCAAATTTTGATTTAACTTTTATTATTAAAATTAGGAAAAGATATTATTTTAGTTTCAGGAAATATATTTTACATTAATTAGGATTAGATATAAAAGGGAAAAGAATCAGCCCTTCGGGCTCTTCTCTTCTCTTCGACCTCATTCCGCAATTTACAGTTTTTCAGAATCCTAGTTTTTTCTCTGAACCATGAGCAGCTAAAGCTCCACTATTAAGGTTAGGAGCTCTGTCTATTGTATGGATTGATAATATTACTTTTCTATTTTAATTCATGTACTGATTTATAATTCAAGAATTGTTTTTGTTCTTTTTCTTATGAATTTGGGTGGAACAGAAGTATGACCCTTGTTCTAATTGAGTTCTTGTATAACTTGGAAAAGCTCTTTACTTGAATAATAGCTTGAAAATAATTTCTCCTAAATTTCTAATTATCTGGACTTAACTGGATACGTGACATATAATCCTCTTATATTTGGGTAATTAGGATTTCTGTGGCATATAAACTAGAATTGAACTTCACCCTCTAATTGGAATTAAGTGACCAAGGAATTGGCGGTTGATGAATTTTAGAGGAGACTAAAAAGGTCTAAGGAATTAGGGTTTAGTCACATATAGTTTGCCATGAATTAAATCTTGCATGATTAAAATAGTTTGTAAGAAAAGTCAATCCAGAAAATAGATATCTCTGAAGCCTTAACTGTTTCTCCATATATTATTCACAACTTGTTTACTGCTTGCTTTCTAATATCCTGAATTTACTGGTAATGCTTTTGAACCTTCAAATACCATATTCTGTTTGCCTAACTAAGTAAATCACTTAACCATTTTTGCTTAGTCAATCAATCCTCATGAGATCGACACTCATTCACCTGAGGTACTACTTGGTACGATCCGGTGCACTTGCCGGTTAGTTTGTGGTTTAAATTTCGCACCAAGCGGGCCAACCGCTCTTTCAGGTGTGCGAGCTCCTCCTCTAGGTTAGATAGGCGGTCCACCGTAAGCACCGCAACTCCTCCGCATGGTCCCTGAAACGACCCGCAACCATGTAATTAAAGGCCCAAAGCTTCTTCCCACTCTCTTCAAGCAACCGCTCCAACATGATGAACGTGGCATCTTGCCAAGCCAACCACTGGACCGTCGAGTAGCGACCAGAGACCAAGAAATTCACCCCCGACGGTGTACTGTGCAAGTGGACTCCATAGGCGAAATAATCCTTGTCACGGACACGAACGACTGCGAGAGGAAAAAAGTCGGGAGGACCCACACCGAGTTTTAGGCAGGCCACGTAGAGCTTCTCCTCTAAGTCATCCATAACCATGAACTCCGATGTGTCCCATTCGAGGATGACATCTGCAAATCGACAAACAAGGCAACGAGTCACCAATTTACTAGACCGAACCGGAACAGAGGAAGTAAAAACCCAACCCAACAAGGACCAGGTACTTAGCCTACCTATGCTGCCGCGCTCGATATTCGCTGAGGTGACAACGAAGTCAAAAACCCCCGGCGCGTTTCCCTACATCTCGTTGGCCCACAGAGTCTGACGTTGATGCACCAGTGGGCGATTCTGTTTCCGGACCCATAGTGTGACACTTATTATAACGCTGTGTTAGCAAGAACATTCCCTCTTTTATAGATAAATCATGTCTCCTCGCCTCATAACCCCAATGGAATGCCACAACCGCGTTGGTGGACCCACATCTTATCCAAATGGACATGAAATTTATGTGATGGTAAGTCAGACCGTTCTTGTAACCATTTGCGACTACTTATTTAAAATTTGAAATAATTAAGTAATTATACTACACTAACGGCTCAACAGGCACAATTCAGTCGCTTTTCTATTACTTTTAAGAAATAAATTTTATATTTTTGTTAATATGTTATTCATTTTTTAAAATTTATTAGATAGGTATTTTTTATTTTAATACTGACGTTATCTTATTTATATCATATTTTATTGAAATTAAAATTACTACAAAAAAATCTTTAAAATACTAAATTATAAAAGCACACAATAAAGAGGTAATATAAAATAGTTATAGTTTAAAGTTGTAGGTAATATATAAGGTAAAATATTCGAAGGAATGGATTTTTATTCTCAACTATGCTGAAATATACAAAGAGTATTTTTATAATGACAATGCTTGTATTGTATTTCTTTAAAGCTCTGAATGCCGTCTATTAATTTCTAATATTTTTTATTTTATTTTTTAAATTAGTTATGACAAATTAACGATATAATGAAGATTTTGTCTATTAAAATTATGAAAATATTTTTAAAAATTAGTTTATTCAATGTACTTTATTTTGTTACTTATTTTTTGGTGTTTATGTTATAGTTCATACATTATTAAATTTTAATTTGATAAGTTTTTTTTTATCATCAAGGGTTTATTATCTAGTTACTGTAATTTAATTAAAATTTGTTTCTCATCACTAAATGATGTTATGTGTATCACGGTTATTGCCATTGGATAATATTTGTGTTTTGTAGCAGTATTTTTTTAGTTCGTACTTAAATTAGTTATTCAATAAAAATTTGTCCAATAACTCATAAAAATATATACACTGTTATTTATGTTTTTCATTAGAGGATTTTTAATTTAGTTGCCTATTGTCTTGTAATATTTAATATAGTATTTAAATATTTTTTAAGAAATTAAAACACATCTTGCCCTATTTAGTTATGTATATCTTAAATTTATTTATTTTTCAGCCCTATTTAATTTAAAATAAATTTTTTTTTGGTCGGTAATTTAAAATAAATTTAAACATTTATATTTGTAAACAAAATAAAAATATTTTTCATACATAATTCTAACGGATGAAAAATTATATCTTTAGTTTTATATTGAACATTCTTAATTATCTTTACTTTTATTATTTTTTCAAAATTATTAAGTTTATTTTGATTATGTCATTTCATCATATTATACACTATTTTTTTCTTTTATTATTTTTTTACATGTGTAACTATTATTGTCTCGCTTTCATTACTATGTTGTCTTGTTTTATTATTCTTCTTTTTGGGTTTCTTCTTCTGTTAACCCCCACCGCAAGTCCACAATCAATTACCACCATATCATATAAGCACTATCGTCTCTCTCAACGTTGTTTATCACTTTGATCTATATATTTCTGTTGAGTTAAATTTTGAGTTATCAAAGATTTGTTAAAAAAATTACTTTTTTGTTTGATTTAGACATTTATCTACATAACTATTATAAAAATATTTATTTTGTCATACTTACTCGTTAGAGTAATGAAATAAAAAATAATAAAATTTATTAATTTTTTACCTTCTTTAATATCAGAATAATTGAATTTAAATTATTTTAGCCATAATTCTAAAATCAATATGTTGCTACTATACGTAGCAATGAAGATAAAACTTTATAAATTATATTTAGCCTCCGCTATTCTTTTAGTATTTTTAATCTGATGCTTTTATTATTTCTTTTTCTTATCATTATTTATTTTTATATACATATGTTTGAGGCTAGTTTCTAACGCATATTAGTTCATAACTATTAGAGTCACAAGTGGATACTATTTTAAAAATGAATGTTAAAAAAAAAATATCGTAACACTTATGTAAATCATCTAAATTCTTATAGATATAATGAATGAATAAAATTAACTTTTTTTATTATGATTTTTTTTCACCACATTAAAGGTTATATGTTTTCTTTTATGATAAAAATTAAAAATTAAAGTTAAATGACAGTAATATTTTTTGGTTTAATTAAATCAAAACAACGTACCAAAAAAAAAGCATAAAAGAATTATGTCTTCCTCTCTCTGTATAGGTCCCTTTTCCTCTCCCTCTCCCCCTCTCTCTCTCTCCCTCTCTATTTCCTTCTCTCTCTCTCACTCCCTCTCCCTCCCCCTCTCCCTCTCCCCTTCTCTCACTCCCTGATCTCCATTTCCTTCTCTCTCTCTTTCTCTCTCTCTCACTCCCTCTCCCTCCCCCTCTCCCTCTCCCTCTTATCTCTCCCTTTTCTTCTCCCTCTCTATCTCGCTCTATCTCTCCCCCTCCCTCTCTATCTCTATCTCTCTCCCTCTATCTCTCTCTCCTTCTCCCTCTCTCTATCTATGTATCCATCTATCTATCGATGTATCACGTAGGTTCGTTACGACACTAATGTGACACTCGATACGGTAATTTCATAACTAATGTATGAGACAGAGCAAATTACTAAAGTGATCAGGGAAAAGTTCTTTCAAAGTGCACATAAAATTTATATGTATGGCCCAACTAGAAGATTGGTAGGATATTATTATTTACTAATATATCCATGGGCAAAACATATATTAACTATAATTGCAACTTAAGTAATTTTGCATAAAATGACTTTTGATTAAATTAGTCGTTATTACTTTTGATTTAAATAAATATTAGATATTAAATAACTATTTTATTTGAGATTCGGGGTTTAACTAGTGTCACACTCAAATAATTTTAAAATTGGATAAATTTAAAATATGATTGCTGTTTTGCTAGGTCACTTTTTATTCGACACATTCAATTTATGATAAATTTTTTCTGTGTAATCTAAAATTGTCAGACTCTAAAGTGAAAATTTAGTATCATTCTCATACTCTATTCAATGTCCACCGTAATTCTAATTAAAAAATTTTTTATCACACAGAATTTATTGGGTTGCACATAATACCTCTGGAGAAGGACAGAATAGAGAAATCTAACAGATGTTTTGCTGGATTATTTAATAAAAAAAGGGCAAAGTACGAACACAGCCAATTCTACTACATTTTGCAGACAATATGTGAGATCACACTATATTAATTGTGCAAAACTAAACTCCGGTGGATGTTGCCCACCCGAGCTTCCTAGCCTTTTAATACCGGGCTTTGTCACGGGGCAACCGGTGTTTCAGGACTGCAATCTCCTCTTCCATCTGGAACATACGCTCCGGTAAGCACAACCTCGACTCCCGCTGCAACTCAGCTACATGTTCCTTGTATCGGAGGGCAACCTGATAATTAAAGTCCCAAACCTTGGTTTCTGTCTCAATCAATAGTACCTCTATGGCAATGAATGCCGCATGTTGCCTTGCAACATATTCATCGGTAGAATACCCGCCGAATGCGCCAAAGTTTACCCCGGTCGGGGTGTTAAACACGTGGACTCCATAACCGTGGTAATCCTTGCCCCCCACACGAACCGGGGATAGAGAGAAAAAATCAGGCGGTCCCACTCCGACCTTGGCGCAGGCCGCCTTCAACTTCTCCTCCAAGTCCTCCACAATGACGAACTCGCTGGGGTCCCACTCGGGTGCAAAACCTACATCGCGAGAAAACGATGATATTGAAATGCAAAATTCAATGATGGGGAAGGTCGTTTACGAAAACCCTAATTCGAAAACCACGGCTGATAAACGGAGAGCGTACTCATATCGACCTCTTCGAGATCATCGTCGACGAGGCCATCTCCAACGCTCCATTCGCCTGCCCCCACCTCGGTTTCGGGGACCCGTTGCAGGATTCAGAGACAGGATCCATCTTGTGTAACGTTGAAGGCTCTTAGCGTTCCAATGGCTGCTGCTGGACCGATTGTGTGATTATTGTTTGTCAAAATGTTCCAATGTGGGTGTGATTGGTGGGACTCGTGCGGGTTATATATAAGTTGAGTAAAGTATCATTTTTGTCCCCAACGTTTGGGGTAAGTCTCAAAGTTGTCCCTAACGTTTCAATCGTCCTATTTAAGTCCCTAACATTTCAAAACTGACTCAATGTTGTCCTGCCGTTAAGGATCCGTTAACAGAAATGACAGCGGGACAAAATTGAGACAATTTTAAAACATTAGGGACTTAAATAGGACGAAAACGTTGGGGACAAAAATGATACATAAAAATAAATTTTAATTTTATCATTCAATAATGTCAATTTTTTACTATACATAGTATTCAATTATTTTTTAATCACATCTAAGTAAATTACACTTAATCATATTACTTTCATTTTAAATAAATTAATTTTTTTTATAATTTTACTCTTAAGGATTTTCAGTTATCATGAAATGTTTGTAGAATGACTAGTATATAAACTTGTAGAAAAGGAAAAAAATAATATATATACAATAAAATATAAATTATACCTTTTGTCTCTAATGTATCAAAATTCTTTAAAATTATAAAAAAATAAATTTATTTAAAATGAAAGTAATGTGATTAAGTGTAATTTATTTAAATGTAATTAAAAAATAATTGAATACTATGTACAGTAAAAAATTAATATTATTGAAAGATAAAATTAAATTAAAATTTATTTTTATGTATCATTTTTGTCCCTAACATTTTCGTTCTATTTAAGTCCCTAACGTTTCAAAATCGTCTCAATTTTATCCCGCCGTCAATTATGTTAACGGATCCCTAACTGCAGGATAACATTGAGTTAATTTTGAAATGTTAGGGACTTAAATAGGACGATTGAAACATTAGGGACAACTTTGGGACTTACCCCAAACGTTGGGGACAAAAACGATACTTTACTCTATATAAGTTCTATCTCCATCTCACCAAGTGGAACATCACACCCGTACAAGTGGGCTCCACGACGTTTGACTGATTGACAAAGCGATGGGAATCGGTGTCGCTCTCTCTGTCTATCGGTTGTCGAGCTCCAACTCAAGTTACGAGATGTGGCACCCAACTCATTCTGACGATTCATTGGAGGCATTGGAAGGAAAAGGAATTGAGTTCCTTCACATGGACCAAGGAGAGGAGCTCCTTCTCAGAGGACCTCTTGCATTCCAACAGAGCCTTGACACATGGCAAATAAATAAAAAAGATAAATTGATATATATATAACATATATATTAAAATAATATTTAAATTATATTAATTGGTTATATCTTTGTTTAATTAATGGTTAATAGTAATAAATTAAATGTTAAATAATTATTTATTATAATTATTTAAATAAATAATGAAATAAATTAAATCATACTTAATTTACTAATAATTATAATAATGAATTCTACCAAATAATTATATCATGATTTACTCAATAATTCACATTAATTACATAAATCAAAATTTATATATATAATTTTGCTAAATTAATATCAAATATTATTTAATATTGCTATATTAAATTCTAATTAATTAAATTTGTTTACATAAAAAAAACTTGGTTGAACACATATGTCAACCTCATAATATTTGTCGTCAACTATAGATTTTTTATTATATTATTCTTTACAGCAAGTAATTTTACAAATAAGTCTAAGTTCAAGTTATATACTGCGTATTATTGTTATATATGAAGTTATTAAATTTTTCTAATATCAATATTTTTACTAATAGTAAATTATTTTAAAATTTATAAATTTAAATAATGTTGTGGTAACAAAACAGTGGCTACATTAATTTTACTTAGGGTTGAACCGCTAGTTTACGTAGCTCACATGATGTGGAAGGCACTCTGATAAACCACAATTTTGTGATTTATATTGTGAAGAATTTGGGGGGTTTTTGTCAATATTTCTCACACTTATTCACAAGAAATGTATGGTTTTGTGTTCTCTTCCTAATACTGCTTCATGATGAAAAACATGCTTATTTTGCCTTAGAATTGCTGTATTTTTATCCTCTTTTATTGCCATTCGATGCCGTGATGTATTTGTTGAGTGATTTCAAAATTAATAGGGAAAGAATGGCCTAGAAGAGAGAAAGAAAGCATGCATAAGAGGAACGAACATGAAGATTTGGATTTTGGAAAACTCAGCATTGGCGCGCACGTGCACTCCACGCGCACGCGTGGATGAGGATAGCTGGAAATGGCGTGCAAGAATGGACGCATCCGCGCAGGCCAGAGAATTCCCACCGATGCGCACGCGCACGCACGCATGGCGCGCACGTGCGGAAAGCTGCACGTGACCTCATTAAAGGAAATCGTGCCTGGCGATATCTGAGGCTCATCAGGCCCAAATTCAAGCTGTTTCTGCATGGAAAAGACCCAAGGATGCTAGGGGAAAAGGGGGGATCAATCATTTTATACTTAGACATAATTTTTAGCTAGTTTTGGTTCTTGTTCTTCTAGAGAGAGAAACCCTTGTTCCTCTCTAGATCTAGTTTTAATTTGATCTTCCCTTGTTGAATTCTGAATTGGATCTTGTTAATTACTAGTTTTGATTGTTTAATTTGAATTCCTTAATATAATTTTGCTTAGATCTTGTGTTAGTTTTATGAATTCTTGTCAATTGTCATTTTATACCCATTTCATGAATGTTGTGAATCTTGACTTGTTGATGTTACATTGATGATTTCTATGATTAATTGTGTTGTTTGAGTGATTGTATGTTGATAATTATTAGTGGGTACTTGTTGATTTCAATTTAATTGCAATTTGAATATGTCTTTTGTTAATGCTTACATGTGTTTGATGAATTTTTTACCTTGATTATGGAGTAGTTCTCTTTACTCTTGGCCTAAGCTAAGGGAATTGGATAAACTTGAGTCATTGGGTCTAAAAGATTTGATGATTTGGGAACTCTTAGTGGTCAATTTGATAGCCATTGACACTAACTTACTACTAAGTCAATTAGTAGGTAGGTTAGACCTTATAGGTTGATGTTGACCAAACCATTTAATGTACTTCAAGTGTAGAAGTAGACTTAATGAGTTTGGTTCCTCATAATTGTCAAGATATGGTTATTAGACAAGGATAGTGACCTCAATTCCCATGCCTAGCCAAGAGTTGCTTTTATCATTCCTATTTGAAAATCCAAAATTCTTGATTGCTTTGTCTTAGTTATAGTTAGTTGTTTAGTTTGGTGTAGAATTACATTGGATGTTATCTCATTAGTTTAGAATTGCTCACATCTTGCTTAGTTAATTGAATTAGTTTCTTACATTCTAAGATTACTTATTTGTTAAGATTCCTAGTTTAAATTCTTGCTCATGACTTATAACCCCGGATTTCTAACCAATGTTGAAGCACATGTTTGCCCATTCCTTGTGAGACGACTCGAGGTTTAAATAGTTCGGTTATTTCTATTGGGGTTGAACTTGTGACAACCAAATCCCTTTCTAAATTTGATCCTCGGGGATTGTTGTTGGGTAGAGCTATACTACCAACGCGATTTCATTGAGAAAATCTATTCCGACGTAACCCCCGAGGCACCATCAAATTTTTGGCGCCGTTGCCGGGGAATGGTTGCAACATATGCCTTGATATTGGTTATGTGAATATGTGAATATTGTAGATAATTTACTTTCTTTTGATACTTAGCTTTAGTTTAAATTTCTTTTGTTTGTGTGCTATGACTCCCAAGTTTGATGACTCGGTCTCAACCGAATTCTAGCTTAGCCGAGTTTGACCTTGAGATTGAAAGAACTTTGTTACACACTCGGCAAGCCAGACGGCGGTTGGATTATACGGCTAGTACTTCGGCCTCTCTTGAGGAACATACCGAATCACTAGGCAGTACCGAGAGTGACTTAGAGTCCGCTACTTCCTATTCTTCTATTGGCACTAATAATATACCTTTGCATTCTACAGGTGAGCCATACATGGCGGAGCCACGACGGATCACTTTGCATGAGCAAGGAGCTCCGGATATCATACTCCAACCTTTGCAAGCAAGGTATCCTAACCTTGATCCAAACTTTGAGTTGAAGAGTAGCTTGATACATCTACTTCCTAAATATCATGGGTTGCCGGGTCAAGACCCTATCTGACATCTAAAGGATTTTCAAGTTGCTTATTCTACGGCTCGAAGGCATGGAGCCGATGAGGTGGCTATCATGGTTTTTGCCTTTCCTTTCTCTCTTGAAGGGCAAGCAAAAACATGGTTTTATTCGCTACCGAATGAGATTGTGACTAATTGGAATTTCTTGAGAAGAGAGTTTCTAGATAAGTTCTTCCCACTGGAGAAGACCGACTACATCCGGAAGGAAATTTCGGGTATAATGCAAAAAGACCAAGAGAGTTTGTACAAGTATTGGTCTCGGTTCAAGAGGCTATTGAAATCTTGTCCACACCATGGAATAAACACTCACTTGCTCATTAGCTACTTCACCGGAGGTCTTTGTGTGGAAGATAGAAGATTGCTCACCGCTTCTAGTGGTGGTTCCCTTTCAAAAAACAAGACGGAGGGAGAAGCTTGGAAGTTGATAAATGATGTTGCCGAGGCTACACAACATACGAGGGTGAGAAGTAATCCTCTCAAGGGTGTGGTAGAACCATCCCCTTCCGAATCAAGCCTAACCAAAGCACTTGGGGATATGATCACCATCCTCACGCAAATACAAAAGGAATACTACTCTATCCAAGCCATCCAAGCCCCACCTCCAGTTGCTCAACTTGAAGGCCCTCCTAAGATTTGTGGTTTGTATTCTAGCACCACACATTACACCGATCAATGCCATCAAATTCAAGAGGAACATGCTCTTGTAGTGGCCAATGTGAATTACAACAACCGTCCACCCTATCCTCCTCAAGGCCAAAACAATTACCCTCATGGTGGTAATCAACATCAAGGGTGGAGGGATAATACACAAGGGAGCAATCAAAACCAAAAATAGAACAACTCTTCTTCTCATCATAACCACAACTAATCTTCATTTCAATACCACCATAATAACACCAACTACCAAGCCAACCAAGGTCACCCCAACCAAAACTAAAATAACTACACCAAATACCAAGCACCACACCATAGACAACAATCCAACCAAACCTCTCCATCTTCCAACAATCAAGTTGATGAGCTTAGAGCCGCCATGGTGAAATGGGACGAGAGCAACAAGGCTCAATTTGATGCCTTGGGCACTCAATTGGCTAACCTCACCAACATTCTCTCAAAGATGGCCATGTCAAACCAATCCTCAACCCCCAACAATAACACCAACCAACCCTCAAGCTCTTCTAACCTTCCATCCCAACCCCAACCAAACCCAAAGGGTGGTCTCAATGCCATCACTCTACGGTCGGAGACTACATTAAAGGAGATATCTCCAAGGGTCATGGAAGACATTCATGAGGAAGAAGTGGTTGTTGAAGCTCCACATAAAGAAGAGGGTAGACAAAAGGCATGAGGAAGAAGGAGTAAGTCTCAAGGAACCCAAGAGGGAAGCTATAGTGGATGATTCCATTCCTATTCCATTCCCTTCCATGGTGAAGAAAGCAAAGAAAACACCGGAATTTGATTTGAACATGCTTCAAGTATTCAAGAAGGTTGAGGTAACTATACCACTTCTTGATGCTATTCAACAAATTCTAAAGTATGCAAAATTTTTGAAAGACTTGTGTACACACAAGGATAGGATAGGAGAATTGGAGACATTATCCTTGGGTAGTTCAATTTCTTCCTTGATAGAACCTATTCCAAAGAAATGTGGTGACCCTGGACCTTGTTTGGTGTCTTGTTATATTGGTGGGTGCACTTTTCATGATTGTATGTGTGACCTGAGAGCTTGTGTAAGCATCATGCCACTTTCTATCTATGTGCGGTTGAATTTAGCTCCATTAAAGAAGTCGGCGGCGAGGTTTGCCTTAGTCGATAAAAGTGTGATCACGGTAATGGGAATAGCAGAAGATGTACTTGTGGCGATCAAGGATTTGGTTTTTTCAGTTGACTTTTACATTCTTGAAATGCCTCCAACAGAAAATAAAAGCTCATCCTCCGTTCTACTTGGTAGACCCTTCCTCAAAACTTCTAAATTCAAGTTAGATGCCTTCACCGGCACATATTCTTTTGAGGTTGGAGACAAGACTATCAAGTTCAATAGGGAAGAAGCCATGAAGCATCCTCCCGAAGAGCATTCCGTTCTCTGATGTGATGTAATTGATGAAGTGGTAGCGGAAGTGCAAGAAGAAGACCACAACAAGCTATGCTACCCTAATGTTGAAGAGATGGATGACCAAGAGGATGAACATGAGAAAGTTGTTGAGAATGAACTCTGCGAGCTTGATGAAAAGGAACCTCAACTTGAGGCAAAGAGTGAACTGAAACCTCTTCCATTTCATTTGAAGTATGCTTTCTTAGAGGACAACCAAAGGTTTCCGGTCATTATTGCTAGTGAGCTTTCCAGTGAAGAAGAAGGGAAGCTCCTAGATGTTCTAAGAAGGTACAAGAAAGCAATTGGATGGAGCCTAGCCGATATTATGGGGATTGACTCTCGCAAGTGCATGCATCATATATTTTCCCAAGAGGGAGCTAGACCGGTTAGGCAACCGCAAAGAAGGCTCAACTCGACCATCTTTGATGTGGTAAAGAAGGAGGTCACTAGGCTACTTGATGCGGGTATCATATACCCAATTTCTGACAGTGAATGGGTGAGCCCAGTCCAGGTTGTTCCCAAGAAATCGGGCATCACTGCAGTTAGAAAGGATGATGGTGAAGTGGTCACCAAGAGAGTACAAAATGCGTGGTGAGTGTGCATTGATTATAGAAGATTGAACGCCGCTACAAGAAAGGACCACTACCCTTTGCCCTTTATCGATCAGATGTTGGACCGTTTGGCGGGTAAATCCCATTATTGTTTTCTTGATGGATTCACTGGTTACTTCCAGATTCATATTGCTCCTGAAGATCAGGAAAAGACCACATTCACTTGCCCTTTTGGCACCTTTGCCTATAAAAGGATGCCATTTGGACTACGTAATGCACCTGCTACTTTTCAGCGGTGTATGACGAGTGTCTTTTCCGATCTAATAGAGAATTGTCTGGAAGTCTTTATGGATGACTTCAATGTTTATGGAACTTCATTTGATTGTTGCTTAGAGAACTTGGCCAAGGTCTTAGCTAGATGTGTTGACACTAACCTTGTCTTGAATTTTGAAAAATGTCACTTTATGGTAAGACAAGGTATAGTGTTGGGACATGTAGTATCTCATGAAGGCATTTCTGTAGGCCCGGCCAAGGTCGATGTTATCACCACTTTACCTCACCCCTCATCTGTGAGGGAGGTCCGCTCGTTTTTAGGCTATGCAGGATTCTATAGGCGCTTTATCAAAGATTTCAGCAAGATTGCTTTGCCATTGTCGCGCTTACTCTAAAAAGATGTAGATTTTGAGTTTGACAGTGAATGTGTGAAAGCTTTTGAAGAGCTAAGGAGAGTTCTTACCATAGCACTGATTGTGCGAGGCCCCAACTGGATGTTGCCATTCGAGATAATGTGCGATGCGTCAAACCATGCTGTAGGTGCTGCGCTTGCACAACGCGATGGTAAACTCCCTTATGTCATTGCTTACTCTTCTAAAACACTGGATGCAGCACAATCCAACTATACCACTACTGAAAAAGAACTCCTAGCTATTGTTCATGCTTTAGATAAATTCAGATCTTATTTGCTAGGATCAAAGATAGTGGTATACACGGATCATGCAGCTTTAAAGTACTTATTGACAAAGAATGAGTCAAAGTCTAGACTCATACGTTGGATCTTACTTTTGCAAGAATTCAACATTGAGATTAGGGACCGGAGTGGGTCTCAAAACCTGGTGGCAGATCATTTAAGCCAAATTGAGAATTTAAAATTTGACCCATTTCCGATCAACAACTCATTCCCATTGGATAGTTTGCATGCTGTGACGGATAGTTTTCCTTGGTTTGCCCCAATGGCGAACTACTTGGTTGCAAAACTCTTCCCTCCCAACTTTTTTAAACACCAAAGGGATAAGTTGAGGAGTGATTCCAAGTACTATATTTGGGATGACCCTCACTTATGGAAGAGGGGAGTGGACCAAGTAATTCGAAGATGTGTCCCGAAATCTGAAATCCAATCCATTCTTGAAGCTGGCCATTCGTCCAAATGTGGTGGCCACTTTGGCCCACAAAGGACCGCTAAAAAGGTGTTGGATTGTGGATTCTGGTGGCCAACCTTATTCAAGGATGCTAACCAGTTCTATGTGTCTTGCCATCAGTGTCAGAAGTCGGGAAACACATCCCAAAGGGATGAGATGCCTCAGCAACCTATGTTGTTCTGTGAGATATTTGATGTATGGGGCATTGACTTTATGGGACCATTTCCCAACTCAAGTGGATATCTGTATATTCTGTTAGTGGTTGACTACGTGTCAAAGTGGGTAGAAGCAATACCTACCCGCCTTGACGACGCCAATACCGTCATTTCTTTTATTAGGAATAATATTGTATGCTGTTATGGGTCGCCACGAGCAATCGTGAGCGACCAAGGATCCCACTTTTGTAACAGGAAAGTAGAGGCATTGCTTAAGCGCTATGGAGTGTCGCATAAGGTTGCTACTGCTTATCATCCGCAAACCAACGGACAAGCGGAAGTATCCAACCGGGAGATTAAGAGAATCTTGGAAAGAGTGGTCAATCCACAAAGGAAGGATTGGAGCCTCCGGTTAGGAGATGCACTATGGGCGTATAGAACGGCCTACAAGACTCCGTTAGGGATGAGCCCCTTCCGGATCATCTATGGTAAGGCACGCCACCTTCCGGTGGAAATTGAGCATAGAGCCTATTGGGCGGTAAAGTAGTGCAACATGGATTTGACCAAGGCGGGTGAAGCCAGAAAGTTACAGCTAGAGGAGCTTGAGTATTTGAGGAACGAATCATATGAGAATGCCCGGATCTACAAAGAAAAGGCTAAAGGTTTTCATGACCATCACATCCGGAAGAAGGACTTTCAAGAAGGTGATGAGGTTCTCCTCTACAACTCGAGGCTTCGATTCATGCCTGGCAAGCTCCGTTCTAGATGGGAAGGACATTTCAAGGTAAAGGAGATAAAGCCCTATGGAATGGTGGAGTTGTTTGATCCTAAAAGTGAAGCAACTTTCAAAGTGAATGGACATAGAGTGAAGAAGTACCATGGCTACAAGCTCCCAAAAGAGCTAGAGGTGTTCCTATTGGAGGATGCACCAAAGAGAGAGGAAGCTTAAGCAAAGGACCGTGCAACTTAAGGATGTTAAAGAAAAGTGCTTAGTGGGAGGCACCCCACCGTGGTAAGATCTTCCTTGTGTACATTCTTACTTTTAGCTCTAGATTCTTGTAAATTTTGTGATTTCTTGATGTTGTTGATTGCATAGGATTGCTAGCTTTATTGTTCTTGTTGAATAGATAGGATGTTCATATAGTTCTCACCATTTTGGTATGGATGAATTGTTGAAATAGAGAGAATGCCATGTTTTGAATAATGCATGGAATTGTGGAGTGTTCTCTTTGACTACTAGCTTAAATACCTACCAAGAATGTGTTAGAATAGCTTTTGCTATGTAAAAAAAAAAGAGGGGAAAAGGAAAAAGGGCACCGACGCGCCAGCGCACCGTGCGCGCGCGTGCCGGTGGTGGATTTTATACTCTTGGGCCAAACACCCGAGAGTCATTCCCATTTTGTGCCTAGCTCACGCCAGGCACCCACGCGTCCGCGTGCTTGCCGCCTGCGTGCCCCTTGTAATTTAGCCATCGACGCGCAAGCGCACTGTGCGTGCGAGCGCCGATGGTGCTACCTAAACTCCCTGGTACAAAAACCAGAGACTTGTGCCCAGCCTATGCCCACACCGACGCGTCCGCGAACTACGCGCGTCCGCGCCGATCGTCAATCTACTCAGGCACGCGTCCGCGCACTGTGCGCATCCGCGCGCCTGTGCTACATGACCACCCTGGTACAACTCACCCGAGAGTTGGGCCTACTCTGTGCCAACTCCATGCTAGGGGCACAACCAACCTCGCGCGTGCGCGCCAATGACGCGCTCCAGTCCCTCGCACCACCCTCACCGACGCGCCAGCGCACCGTGCGCGCGCGCGCCGGTCGTGCAAACCAGTTTTAAAGCTGCGTGCCCTGTCTTTCTCACCCCCTTTCTTTCTTATTTCTCTTATTCCTTCTCCATCACCTCTCTTCTCTTCTCCCTCTTCCCCAATCCACCACCACCGTCTCCAGCTACCCACCGGCGACCACCACCACTTCCGGTGGCACTACATCTTTTCTATTTCTTTCTCATCTTCACAAAAAAAGAATCCTACCTTGTTCTTTTCCACTTCTCAAGGTTCCACTTCTTCCATATCTCCTCTATTACTTTCTTTCAATTATTTCTTCTTCTAGTTAGACTCTTCTTGTTGCTTTGCTTAATTTCTCTTTTAGTTGCTTGATTATACTACTTAAGTTCTTGTTTGATTACTTTTCCTTTTTCTTGCTTTTCCATGGATGTTGAATTTGAGTTTAATTTGCTTTAATGGATCTTCTTGATTGCTTTTCCGTATCTTTGTCATATAAGTAATGTTGTGTGATGATTGATATTCCATTTTGGGCTTCAAATTGGTTAAGTATCTCATAATTACTCATTGCTTGATAATTGTACGCCAAGTTTTCGAGGAAATACATGCATGCCATTTTGGTTTATTTTTATCATGTACTTTCAATTTGGTGCTTCTCCTCATTCACTTGTTGTCTTCTAAATGCATTGAGTGCAGTTTGCTTATTACTTGCCAATTAGATACTCATTGAACATGACTTGCTCTTTGTTATGGATGCTTAAGATTATACTTCTCATGCCATTTTGCATGCTTTACTACCTCTTGCATCCCATGCCAAGTGTTGTGACCCATGCCTTTATAATCACCTTGTTACACTACCTCTTTTGGGCACCACCCTTCACTTGCATGTTTTTATTAAAATGATTCTTTGAGTTTAATGTTTTCCTGTTTTCCTTCCTTTCTCAGGATGGCCACCAAGAGAGGCAAGGAGAAAGCTCCAAGGAAACCAGCCGCAAGGAAGGCACCCCAAAGATCAAACTATAAGGCGCACTCCTCATTAGGAGCCAAACCCCTCTCTAAGAAGGCAAAGACACCCACTCCTATTGATGAGAACGAGAAGAACAAACCGGCAAAAGATTCTTCAAGATTCCCCAACCGCTTTTGTGAACTTGTGTTCCCCACCATGGTTGAGAGGAACTATCATGCCGAGCATCTACTCGCTCCACTGAACAAGATTGCTCCTTGTATTTTACCCCGTATTGAACGGCGAGGATGAGAGTTCCTTCAGAGAAAACCACAAGAGGTCAACCTCTCATGGGTGGTAGAATTCTACACTAACTACCATCTTCCCTCTCTTTAATCGGTATACGTGCGCCGGAAGCAAGTATCAGTTTCAGAAGAGGCTATTCAGCAAGTGCTTAATATTCTACCGGTACCAAGTGATATGGATGGCTACCAAGAGGTCTTACGTCAGTGAGAAAAGTTTGGGTTTGATTGGGACTCGATCCTCCGAGTCATTGCTGAGCCAGAGACATTTTGGACCCATGGTCGACTCCGGATGAGGCCCAAATGCATTGACGCTCGCTTCCTCACTGTAGAAGCTAGAGATTGGGCCCAGATCCTATCTCACTTTGTGCTACCTAGCACCCACAAGTCGTCCTTCACGGCGGATCTCGCCTTGCTTGTTTGGTGTGTTCTCACGGAGAGACCGGTGAACATTCCGCTTCTTGTCAAGCAAGCGATGGGACAAGTCCACGCCCGAGGAAATTTTCCATTCCCAGCATTGGTATCCGATTTAGTTGCGGCTGCGGGTGTTCCTTGGGAAAACATGGACACGAAGGCTATAATTCCGGCTAAGGGCGATGTAGTCCCAAGCGGAAAATACCTACATCTTCCCATGAACAACCCAAGCCTTGACATAGCTCTCCCATCTACTATTCCTTCAACCTCATCATCACCACCACGGCAAAGATCTACACACCAAAGGATAGAAGATCTACACCGAAAGCTTGATAGATATGAGCGGCGCAACCAATGCCGATACACTTACATCAAGAAGCTTCTGCGTTGTGTTACCCCTAGTATGGAGGAACCCAAAATATTCACATCTACCTTAAACCCAAGTGATGGGAGCTCTGATGGAGGAGATAGTGAAGGTTCTGGTCCTAACCGTCCCTTGTGCATTATTAGTAGCACGGAGGACCATGCTAAATTCTAAGTGTGGGGAGGTCGTTCGACTGATCTCCATGGGTAACAATCTCTTCCTTTCAACACCCATGGATTTATCTTTTGCTTAGTAGTTAGTGCATTGCATGTGTAGTTAGTCTTGCTTGTAAATACTCCTTGCATGATAGTTAGTTTCTATAGAGTTGCTTGGTCAAAATAATAACTTCTTCCCCAAGAAACTGTGTTTTGGGGTACCCTACCAAATTTTGAACAAATTTTTTGTGGCATACTTGCTTTAAGAATGTATTTTAGAATATAGTGATTGATCTAAGAACACAAGCATGTAAGTTTTGAGCCTATTGCATAGTTACATCTTCTAACCATTATTTCCCATTCTTGTGTGCATTATTCTCTCTCTATGATTGTAATCCTTACTTTGTCTGATTCTATATGTCTATTACTTTGAGTATGAATGCATTTACATGATTGAGGCCATCATTTCAATAGTCACTTTTCCAAAACGGCCTTAACCCTTTTATCTACCATTGCTAACCAATTTTGAGCCTATGATAAACCCTCTTCGTTCTTAAAAGGAGCACATCAACAACCCTAAGCAAAAAATAATGTATGTCCCTAAATTTGGATCCTTGATTAGCTTAGGTAAGTAGAGATGTGTATCAATTAATTGGAAGGATATACTTGGGAAATTTGGGTAGATGTAAAGAGGTGTATTGTAGTTGTAATTGAAAATTCTAGGATTTGGGAACATACTCATGTATTAAATGATTGAACCATATGCATTGAAACCTTTTGTACATGAAACCCCAAGAAAAAGGGGACTACAAAAAAATATATATAAATAAATAAATAGAGCAATGAAAGGGGACAAAGATGCCCCAAGACAAGGTAATAAAAACAATGCATATAGGATGTGAATTGAAAAAAATGCATGAGTATGCAAAAAGTGAAACTTAAGGGTAGCTAGGTAATGTAATATAGTTGTATAGGTTGTTCTATGTGTCTAGTGGGATTCTAGGTTAATCAAGGACTCAAATTTTAAGCTCACTTGACCATATACATCCTTACCTTCACCCTGGCCCCATTACAACCCATGAATAAGACCTCATGATACTTGTAAGCACGCATTAAGTAATTGTTGATTGTTAGATGAAAGACAAATCTTGGAAAGCATGATTAGGAGAGGATTGAGTGACAAACCCTATACACTCGAGCGAATAGAGCAGATACACTTCCGGTGAGGGTTCGATGCTCAACTCCTTGTTCTGGCTTTCACAAGCGTTCTTTTAGCAAGTTATATGCACTTCATAGTGATGTTCAATTTGGTAGGATTCATGAACTACATATCATTTGCACCCTATATGCTCACATGTGTTCTTGGAGGATAGATTTACCATTGACCAAGTAGATAGATGATTTTACATTAGTTGCATGCATTCACTTAGGTGATTTGCATTTCATAAACCCTTTCTCACCATGATCTTTGGTCTTTTTATTTTAAGCATGAGGACATGCTTGGTTTAAGTGTGGGGAGATTTGATAAACCCTAATTTTGTGATTTTTATTGTGAAGAATTTGGGGGTTTTTGTCAATATTTCTCACACTTATTCACAAGAAATGCATGATTTTGTGTTCTCTTCCGAATATTGCTTCATGATGAAAAACATGCTTATTTTGCCTTAGAATTGCTATATTTTTATCCTCTTGTATTGCCATTCGATACCGTGATGTATTTGTTGAGTGATTTCAGAATTAATAGGGCAAGAATGGCCTGGAAGAGAGAAAAAAAGCATGCACAAGAGGAAGGAACATGAAGATTTGGATTTTGGAAAACTCAGCATTGGCGCGCACGCGCACTCCACACGCACACGTGGATGAGGATAGCTGGAAGTGGCACGCAAGGATGGACGCATCCGTGCGGGCCAAAGAATTCCCACCGAAGTGCACGTGCACCTGGCGCGCACGCGTGGATCACAAAAGCAATTGACGCGCACGCACGCATGGCGCGCACGCGCGGAAAGCTGCACGTGACCTCATTAAAGGAAATCATGCCTGGCGATTTCTGAGACTCATCAGGCCCAAATTCAAGCTGTTTCTGCATGGAAAAGACCCAAGGATGCTAGGAGAAAGGGGGGATCAATCATTTTACACTTAGACACAATTTTTAGCTAGTTTTGGTTCTTGTTCTTCTAGAGAGAGAAACCCTTGTTCCTCTCTAGATCTAGTTTTAATTTGATCTTCCCTGTTGAATTCTGAATTGGATCTTGTTAATTACTAGTTTTGATTGTTTAATTCGAATTCCTTAGTATAATTTTGCTTAGATCTTGTGTTAGTTTTATGAATTCTTGTCAATTGTCATTTTATACCCATTTCATGAATGTTGTGAATCTTGAATTGTTGATGTTACATTGATGCTTTCTATGATTAATTGTATTGTTTGAGTGATTGTATGTTGATAATTGTTAGTGGGTACTTGTTGATTTCAATTTAATTGCAATTTGAACATGTCTTTTGTTAATGCTTACCATGTGTTTGATGAATTGTTTACCTTGATTATGGAGTAGTTCTTTTTACTCTTGGCCTAGGCTAAGAGAATTGGGTAAACTTGAGTCATTGGGTCTAATGGATTTGATGATTTGGGAACCCTTAGTGGTCAATTTGATAGCCATTGACACTAACTTACTACTAAGTCAATTAGTAGGTAGGTTAGACCTTATGGGTTGATGTTGACCAAACCATTTAACGTACTTCAAGTGTAGAAGTAGACTTAATGAGTTTGGTTCCTCATAATTGTCAAGATATGGTTATTAGACAAGGATAGTGACCCCAATTCCTATGCCTAGCCAAGAGTTGCTTTTATCATTCCTATTTGAAAATCCAAAATTCTTGATTGCTTTGTCTTAGTTATAGTTAGTTGTTTAGTTTGGTGTAGAATTACATTGGATGTTATCTCATTAGTTTAGAATTGCTCACATCTTGCTTAGTTAATTGAATTAGTTTCTTGCATTCTAAGATTACTTGTTTAAGATTCCTATTTTAAATTCTTGCTCATGACTTACAACCCCGGATTTCTAACCAATGTTGAAGCACATATTTTCCCATTCCTTGTGAGACGACCCGAGGTTTGAATACTTCAGTTATTTCTATTGGGGTTGAACTTGTGATAACCAAATCCCTTTCTAAATTTGATCCTCAGGGATTATTTTTGGGTAGAGCTATACTACCAACGCGATTTCATTGAGAAAATCTATTCCGACGTAACCCCCGAGGCACCATCACACTCTGAGGATGGGTGTTGCTTGCTAAAAACACGTCCTTGAAGTAGGGAATCGCACAAATTTTAACCGGTCGCAGGCGTGCATCGACTCTTCCAATGGGCTTGTCAAACATATGCTAAGTCACTCGGACTCGGGATTTAGCTTTCCGATTTAAATACCGATGGTTTATATTTGTTTTAAATTTTTTTTGTTTCTGCGGGTAGGGTCGGGTAGGGTAGGGCTTATAACTCTAGGGTGCGGATAGGGTTAGGGTTGAGAGATTCTCAACCTGCGGGTAGGGTAGTGTAGGGTAGAGTTTTAAGAAAGTTTTCAACTCGCGGGTAGGGTTAGAATAGAGACACTAAACCCTACCCTACCCTACCCTACCCATTACCAGCCCTGGTTACAGTTCAGGTTCCATGACTAATGGCCCAAAGAGTATGACCTTAACAGTAATTCATTTAGGGTTTAGGCTTTAGGACTTATGGTTTATGGATTACAGTTTAGGGTTTACGGTTTAGGATTTAGTGTTTAATGTTTAAAGTTTACGGTCTAGAGTTTAGGGTTTAGGGACTGAGTGATTAAGGTTTAGCGTTTAGAATTTAGGGATTAGGGTTTTCGGCTAAATGGGATAGATGCAAGTGATTAGGGTCAATGTCTACAAACAAAAAAATCCTGGGGTTTAGGGCTAACGGTTTAGGTATCAGTCGTAGTGTTGTTTTCTTCCCGTTTCTAATGTTTACTCCTCATGGATTACGCCTAAGGGTGTGGTTACTAATGTTCGGGTTTCATGGTTAAGGCGTCCGATGGTTCGGGTTCAAGGTGTTATTCAGTGGGTTTTTTTTTCTAAAATAAAATAAAAAATTGTATTATTTCCTCAAACATGATTTTTGGACTTTAATTCCCCAAATACGATTTTTGTTTGGGCATTTGGGCAAGTTCGCCGGACCCCGGCGAACTCTATAATTTTTATAGAGTTCGCCATACCCTCCCCCGAATTCCCCTTAAAGTTATCAAAATGCACGTTTTTTAATCCATATCATCGTCTCTAGAAAAGTATATAGATCTACAAACAGTATATAGGGTAGTGTTTGGTTGATGTCCATGTCTCAATGAGACATGAATACAGTGACACATGTCTACTGTTTGGTTTGGTTAGACACAGATTTTCGGAGGACACGGGAGGATACGGATGGACACAAAGACACTAAATTTGTGTATCTCCAATTTGGTGAGACACTGAGACACAACTTGTGAGATGCTGATTTTTTACTCTTTTACCTTTATTGAATTTTTAAAATTTATCCTCTTATCTCCCCAAACCTTTCTTTTTTCTCTTCCTCTTTTAAATTCTACAACCAAATTTATCCTTCTATTTTCTTCAAGAAAAAAATTATACATTTAATTTTTTTATTTATTTAAGTTTTGATTAATCTTTGATAAATTCTGACTCTTAGTTTTCTATTTTTTCAAGAAAAATGATATATTTAATATTTGAATGATAATTTAAGATGATATTAGAAGAAATAAAAAATATTAAAAGAGATAAAAATTCAATGGTGATGATACTCGGTGTTTGGGGTAATGAGTATACAGTGATAGTGGTAAAATTTGTTGTCGAATGAAGGGTAATTCAGTATTTTTTAAATCTGTGTCTTGTTCCTTATTTTTGCCAAACACAATACATAGACACAAATATTTTATATCCATGTCTTTAATGTCTGTGTCTTTATGTCTATGTTTCATCATATACATCAACCAAACGGAGCCTAGGAGTACACAAAAATACACAGACAACAAGTATGGCTTCTTCAAGGATTTTTTTAATTATAAATTAAGAAAAACAAGCCATATTTAACAAGGTCAACCATTATTATCGTCTCCAAAAATACACGGGTACACCGGAATAAGCCATATCTAACTAGGATTTTTTAATCAAAAATTAAAAAAAATAAAACTATTTCCCAAAAATAAAATACGACTTATTCCCGTGTACTCTTGTATATTTTACTTATTTTGGGAAATAGTTTTTTTTTTGGGAAATAAGTCGTATAGACCATCCAAAAAATAAGTCGTATTTTATTTTTGGGAAATATTTTTTAAAAAATTTTAATTAAAAAATCTTTGTTAAATATGGCTTATTCCGGTGTACTCGTGTTTTTTTTTTTTTGGAGACAATAATAATGGTAGCCATTGTTAAATATGGCTTATTTTTCTTAATTTGTATTCGATCCAATCCGATCCGATCCGTGTGCAGCCCTGCTCGTTAGTGATGACATTGAAACTTATATTTAGATACATAGAAGCTCTTCGTATTGACAATATATCTAACACTAAATGGAATAAAATATGAAAGTATTAGATAATGTAATATAATATATTTCATTTATATATATATATATATATATATATATATATATATATATATATATATATATATATATATATATATATATTATGGTATCCTAAATAATATTATATACATGTGTCTTTACATCTAGGCCAGCTTTCATGCCATGGGAATTGAGAAAAAAAACAACCAGAAACGATCCTGGTGGTTCTGATCTTTTTGGACTTCTCCTGGCCTATGACCTAATAAAGATTAGATGAAGGACACGCTGGATGTTTTCTTTGCATACACCGGCTGAAAAATACTTGCGGCCTTTATTCGAAACCATAACACCCTTATCCTTTCGTCGTTTTGCATCCAACCACCAACAACTCTTCCGGGAGACTCTCGCACGAAGTTTCCTCAGTCCAGACACAACCACCAACATAATCCAGGTAAGCCATCCCGAATCCCTTATTCCGCTTCGATTTAGACCGTCTGTTGGTTGCTTCACGGAATCCCGCTATCTAACTGTGTGAAATTGATGTCATCAACAACCGAGTCCGTCGGTACATGTTGCATGTTTTTTCTTGCAAAAAAAAATTATTATTATGTTTCCTTGCATCGTCATTCTTGTTATATGGAGCCTTTGCTTCGACGGTTGGGAAAACCCTAACCAATCTCATTGGTGGTGTTCCTTCCTGGGGTGTACTGTTTGCTGAACCCTTGCCTTGCCTCCACTATCTTGCGCCAGCTACCTTCTCTGCATGTTTCATCTAACATGCAATCTTGACGGTTTTTATCATTTCTTAGTCCCATGGCCAGCCTACCTATTTGCTTTACTTCGCGATTCTTGTGTAGAACCACTGAGTTGCACTAACAGAAAAATGACTCACTCCGGAACCCCTTGATTTACTTTTCAAAGCTTTTGCACATCTTTCTGTTGTTCACTTCCATTTTTTCCCCTTCTCAGATGAAACCCTAAACCCTAACGATATTTTTGGTTCCTTCAATTTTTTGTCGCGTGCTGTGACAGTGTTTAACTATTTGAAAGTTCAATAACGGAGCTCCACTATTGTGTGTTGTTGTTTGATATACTATTTCACCCCATCTACATTACGACTCTCAAGGCTGTTATTTGTTCTGTAATAGGTGAACATGTCTTCATCCAAGAACAAGGGCAAGCGACCTGCAACAAATGTTCAACAAAACTAGCAACACCGGCCACTACATTTTCTGAAGCCAATAATAAGGCATGCATGCTTCAAATTGGTAAGCCACCTCCCCTGACACGTACATCACAAGATACCCAATGTTATTACTTCTTGAATGATCAATGTGTTGGCCAACACTTGCCTGTTCTTTCGCAGGCCCTCCCGATCGGTCCAAACAAACTCTCGAGCCAGACCCCTACATAACTCTGGTTGTCCCTGACGGCAGGGGTATCAGCCGTCGGTGCTTCTGGAAACAACAGCAAAATGGCAGCATAGCATTGACCCGTGGTTGGCCAGAGTTCTACCAGATGCACCAAATTAATCTAAACTCCATGCTTCTTTTCAAGCACAAGGGCAACTCTGAATTCCAAGTACGTATCTTTGACTTCGGTGGCCGCGAATACACATACCATCCCCGACCGTCCAAGGAATTGCCGTACGAAGTGAAAGGTACTTACCGGCATGCCCGCTGTATCAACAATCCTTCCTCACACAAGGCAAAAGCGATAGCCGAAACACACAAGACCAAATGGCCATTCTTTGTCATGGACCTCACTAGCCACGTCTTGTCCTCCCACCTGTTGGTAAGGCACCAATTTATTTTCTTATACCCATCTTTATCAATAAGTTTTTTCTCTGTTAATGATCTGTTGCTATGCTACAATCACCCAAATGTCTCTCATCTGAGCTATTTCACTGGTCAGTGACACACCCTCATCCTATCACACGAACACATTGAGGTCGAGGCCACATAAACCAGATTTAGTGGCAAGCGAGATGGTAGCTTCGTGGTCATCTCCGGATAATGGGCACACTTTGCTAGCCTATGCAAATTCGAGCCCGAAGGTGTGGGGATATTCGAGGTCATGTCAACTGAGCCAGTCACAGTACTACAGGTCCGATGGAGCAACGACGCTGCAAGCTCCTGAATCTTGTTATCCTTATATTGTTAACCAGACTTGTATTTTGTGGATTATCTTTGTGTATCACTTTTTGAGAATTCCGTTACCTTATGTACTCATTCCTGGGAAAACAATGTACTACATTTCTTGATACAATTACTATTAACCACCTATCGCAGGGGTGTTATTTATGTACTACGACCTGTTATTGCATCGCAACTTGGTCACCCAAACTAAATTCCATTAGCAATGCTTACATTACACTTGCTAGTACTGTTTTACTTCAGTTGGTTGCTCCATTATTAATTCAGTGCATTATATGTCTTTTAACTTTTTATGTAATTACAACGACTTAATAAGGACAGATAAATATTTCTCATACACCAACTCCCAAATTAAGGTTAATCTTGAAATCAGTTGCGATTGAATATCACAACATTCGCATCTACATCAAGAATTTCCAAGTACATGTCCAATTGTCCATATAGAAGTCCTACTTGACCAGTTGTACAGGAGGGTTGGGATAACATTATTAACGTATGGAATAGTATTCGGCCCTTTTTTTCGACGGGAGTCCAAGCCCATTACGACGATCAAACCTGAATTCAACAACTCCCCCATCCCCAAACAAGTTCCCCTCCTCCATGCGGGTCTTATATCTTCGTCTCCACCTCCATTTCCGCTGTCCATTACCGTTGTCTTATGAACTTCTTCTTCGAAACACCGTTTCGCATGATTGCATCCTCATAGTTTCGCTGTGTCTTCAAAGCGGCTGTGTCCTGTCTCCCAAGATCTGTAATGCTCACTAGGTGTCGTCGTTGCTCTGTATTAGACCGTCAGACACCTCCGTCATTCAATCTCCCATCCTTGAACCCTCTTAGTGGAATCGAGTTTCGTCGCTGGGCTTACGGAGCTCTCCGTAAGTGGCCGGCATCGCGCCGATGCCTCACCTCACCAAATCTCCTCTCCATTTCATCACCACCATGCGAATGATGACTATTAGAACGTCAGTGATAATTATGTGTGCTTTTTTGGGGTCTGGATCTTGTTTCACATGTTTTTTGGGGGGATCCGGTAGCCCACGATCCAGATATCATAATGAATAAAAAAAGTTAACCCATTTCATCCAAAAAACTAATAAACTAGGTCTTAAGAGTTAAATCGAACCGGACCAAGCTGAACTAGTTTGTAATTTTATCAAACTTTGGGTCAAATACATAATTTCCAATAAATCCCGTACGGATGCAATTCCGGCTATTGAAAACTATATAATCAAAGTTTTGGAACTTCTACGAGCGATAAAGATTTCTAAGATGATCATATACTGAAAATTCTACTTGCAAAACAGCTTCTCAGCTTAGAAGTTTTAGACTTATAAAATTAAAAAACTCTCCCAATGCTCCTACATTACTGTAAATATATGTGTTCATTGGTATGAGAGTACATCTTAGATATATTTATCCTTCCTAGACGTAATTCTAGAGATATTTTAAAGAACCTAAAAATGATTCATCAATTTAGTTGTAAAAATTGAGAACATCTTTCTATTAGTTCACCAAGTAATTTACTAGACTTCACATGTTTTTTTTATCATTATGTATGTGATCACTAATCCTGAAAAAAGTTTATGAAAGAATATCTAAAGTTCTTAGATGAAGTTGTGGTTACATTTAAATTTTATCTGAGAATGTAAAAAAAGATTTAGTATATGAAAGTTTGAAGAAAGAATACATAAGATTTTTAAGTTATAGTTAGAGTATAATCTAAATCTTGCCTGAGAATGTCAATTGAATATCTAAAGTTCTTAGTTGGTGAGATATCTAATTAAATCACTTCTTAACCTAAAAAGACTTGAGGTAATAATATCTAACGATCTTAAGTTGGTGGGATATTCAATCTAAGATCTTGGTTAGTGGGATATCCAATCGAGTCACTTCGTAGTCCTAAGAAGACTTGAGGAAATAATATCAAAAGTTCTTAGACTATGCTGCGACACAATCTAAGTCAAAGTAGTAGCCTTAGAAGACTCAATGCAAATAATATTTTTTGTACACTTATTCTAATATTAAAACTCTCAAATATTCATGAGGATTGAATGTAAGCATTTTAGAACATGAAAACATCTTTATATTTTTCTTCTACTCTTTTAACTCTTTATATTTTATGCTTTTCATTATTCTAGTTAAGAGACTGACTGTTATTTTTTTATCTAAATTTGATGATATCTTAAATTTTTCATTGATTAGATTTGAAGTCTTCCAAGTTCCAACGATCTCAAAAACCATCTTATAATCTAAAGTATCTCTTACAAGGTTCTGAGAACCGGATCGGTCATCAAATCGCTTTAGTCACTGGTTTACTGGTCTAACCAGTAGTTTAATCAAAAAAATTATTTTAGAATAAAATAATAAATAAATATTCTAAAATATAATTATAGTCTAATATAAATCTTAAAATATCTTCCAAATTTAAAACAACACATAAAATGTCATCAACCAAATCCATATGATCTTATCAAAATACAAACTCAAAAGTTAAATAGTAAAAAGAAATATCTAAATATTAAATGCCAACATGAAGATTTATCAATCATCAAAATTCGCAAGAATTGAACTTGTTGCAAATTTGCTTCAGGGGATCATTTTCACCTTAATTTCCACCCTCTTGAATAGAAGAATCAAGAGATGCAGCATAAAGACCACTACTACCACTGCCACTTTGATATAAATCAGCATCAATATCACCTAATAAAATAAACATGTTATCATTATATTAAAAACTAACAACATTTTAATAAGTCATTAAAAAATAAACTATAATATTCACACAATAAGTCATCCACATTGCTAGGAAGATCAGGTTCTTTCTCTACAACCTCTTTCATCACCCAAAAGTCAACTAAATTGATTCTTTCATAATCAATTGGATCATATTGTATCTTTTGCTTTCTTTTTCTTTTTCCTTCCTAAAAAATTAAATACAACATATGAAGAATTAATAATTTACAAATTTGTTATCATAAGAATTAATAATTTACAAATTGTATCCTCTATCTCATCACCACCTTCTTCACTAAAATTTACTTTTCTTTTCTGTTTAGTGTGATTATTAGTTGCTGAGCTACAAGAGAGGGCCTGGGTTCAGGACATAGGGAAGGAGGAAGAAGCGGAGGCGCCAACAACATAGACGACGGCGGCACTACGGTAGAACCATTGATGAGGAACCTAGGATTTTGGTTTGGTACTAATTTGAACTTTGCTTCAGAGGGGTGGTGAGAGTATTCACGAATGAGGGGGGTGTTGGGGAAGGGGTGCACTGACGAGTTGGATTTTCTTTTTTTTTAAAAAGTTCAAAACGGCATCGTTTATCCAGAACCAGTCAGTTACTAGTCCGATCCAACCGATCAGTTCAATAATTTTTGAGCGGTTCGCAAATGGACGGTTATAAACAACAAACCAGACCTTTTTATTGTCGATTCTCGATTGGACCGGCTAGTCTGGTCTGATTTTCAAAACCATAATCTCATATGAGTTCTAAAAATTAAATATATATTGTTTTTGAAAACAACTATTACGTCATAATTTCTTTTACAATCTTAGAAGCTATTTTAAATTAATTTATTAAAGAATTTCAAGAACATGATGTTAACATCTTTGCTACATACATGTCCAAAGACTTGAAAAGCATTTATAGTTCACTTGTTTAAGGTAAAACTGGTCTAACACGATTTAAAAGAGAAGAGTGAATGACACATTAAAGGCCCAAGAATTACGGTTATAGATTTTTGTATATAAATCAGAAATACTTTTGAGGTATTTAGCTAGTCTCCATGGACCATGTACCTATACCTCTGCTTCTATCTCCATTTATTTGCAGGGTTGGATCTTCATCCCCATGGAGATTTTGCAGGTCCGCATTTACTTCCCATCGCGAGTACCCACTTTCGTAATTTTTTTTGTCATCCCTAATATGGTTATGCTTTTGGTTGTGCTGCACTTGGCTCGGGTATGTCTTTTTGTGGTGACAATTGTTCACTGTCCTGCCTTTAGAGATCACTAGCGAAGTGCCCGTGCAATGCACGGGTATGCTAAGTTTAATAAAAATCAGTTAATATTGAGCTATTGTTAGAATAACTAATTAAATATAGATTTTTTATTTTAAATTAGATCGTAAGAATAAAATGATCTAATTTTACTTTTAAAAAAATTGTAAAAACATATAAATTAAGATTAAGATTATTGTTTAATTACAATAAATACATGATAGGAAAATTATAAACTAACGTGAATAAGTATCCAAAAATAATTTCTACAAAAAAGTAACAAATTTATAGAAGAGTATAAATATCTAAAATTACATATTAAATAGATTTTAAAATTATACATAATCAACTAAATTTGTCTACCAACAACATTTGTGATTGTACCTTTTGCCTTGAATGATTATTCTAAACTAATACCCTTAATCTTGATTTTGATTTTTACTCTTGGAAGAGCAACATAAAATTGTATGTGGGTAAAAACATGCTTCGGCAAGTATAGACCCATATGTTTGACCCTAAAGCTTGTTAATAGTCATCGTCTCATAGATAATAACACACATCAGAGAGAAGAGCCGTTTCCTACTATTAAGATCAACTAACATTGCAATGGCACTGTCACCAACCTCATATACTACATAATACCACAAAAGTCATGTAAAATTATAAATATACATTAATAGAGCAGCAGTCAAAATAATAATGATAATAAAAGAAATACAATTATGAACATTCAAAAGAGCACAGAATATTATATATCACATAAGTAAGTTTTTTAAAAACTTCGTAACTCAATCCTTTAAGAAATATGAATAGCTATTTTTTTAGAAAAATGGATGCACATTGCACACAATGAAAAATGGTTGATCTCTAAACTCTCATTATGTAGAATAATAGGTTCACATAAATGGAAGAGTTTAAGAAAGAACTATCTTAATTCTATAGGAACAGAGGCTTTTCAAAGAAAAATTGAAAAAATGGTTTAAATACATATATTTGCCAAACATAAATTTTTTAAGATAAGAGACAATTCACTATCTCAACAAAAATTAGCTGAAAAAGATATAGCTTGTGTAGTTAGAGCGTGAATATACAATAATGAAAGCTAAAGCAGCAAAAAATAAAAAGCTTCATGATTTTTAAAAAAAAAAAATAAATATGCACTCCAAACCATAAATATTCAAACTTTGCACCAACTAGATCCACCTCATCCAACTAAAACATAACAACCGAAAGAAGAATATCAAATACTAATGTTGCGAAGCAATTGATACATACCATCAATATAAAAGGAAACCAATTTGAGAATAAAGTGTACAAAATCCACTATCAAATGTCAGAAATTCACAATTATGATTTCAACCATAGAATAAATTGATAAATGACTAAGTGGATAAAAAAACGTATGGGAGAGAGAGCCTGATTTTTTTGAATCTAAAATCATTAGGAATTATGGTGCAGAATTCTCTGTAATAAACAAAGAACTCAATTAAACAATGACAACCCAATATTTTAAAGCAAAATTATATCCCTCAAATAGAAAAAATTAAGTCATAATATATAGGCAAATCAGTACCTAACTCTTTGAAAAGCAAATAAGCAGGAGAAGGCACATCAACGAAAATGAAAAAGAAAAAAAGCATTGAACACTAAGTACAAAGGAAAAAAAAGAGCATAGAACATTAAGTACAACGAAGTACTGAATCTTCTTACACACGTAATTGCTCAAGGGATTTCCTATCAAATTTATTAGTCACATAAGCAAGTTTTTTGAGAACTTCATAGCCCTAAATCATTTAAGAAATATAAATAGTTATTTTTCTAGAAAACAGGATGTACAATGCACCCAATGCAAAATAGTTGATCTCTAAACTCTCATTATGTAGAATAATAGATTCTCATAAATGAAAGAGTCTAAGAAGAAACTATCTTAATTCTATAGGAACAGAGGCTTTCGAAAGAAAAATTGTAAAAATGGTTAAAATGCATATATTTACTAAACATATAAATTTCTCAAGATAAAGAGACAGATTCACCATCTCAACAAACCATAAATATTCACTCCAAACCATAAATATTCAAACTTTGCGCTAGTCAAATCCACCTCATCGAACTAAAACATAATCACTGAAAGAAGAATATCAAATACTAATGTTGCGAAGCAATTGATACATACCATTAATCTAAAAAGGAAACAAACCAGAACGAACTCACCCACAAATAAAATAGTGGTCCCATTTGTGATTCTTCAAATCTTATTAATAAACTGAATGGTAATGGAGGATCTGTTAATTTTATTAATAAGTTCAACTATGTCCTGTTTCATGCATCTACTCTCAAGTGAGGAAAAAGAAACTAAAGACTGTCAAATTCTGTGTTTTATTTGTTCTTCGTTCTGTTTTCTTTTTCTCTTTAAAATGTATAATCTTGCTTATGTATGAATGAGATATCAAAAGATTTTCTACATGCACACTAAAGAAAGCAATTTTTCTTCTTTTTTTTCCCTTGATAATCTAGAATGATCTACGGTTCCTTCATGAGGACATTTAAAGTCTTGGTACCATGTTTACTAACTAAATCAGATATAAAATATTTAGACAGTGATAATTAAAATGAATAATTAATGATAACATAATAGAACATACACAAAGTGACACCACTAAGGAATCTTATGAAAACTTACTTTTTTATTCAAATTAATGTAGATATAGGTTTAATGTTCATTCTCATCAATCCTTGTGAATGCAGAAAGGAACTTATCAACATCATCAAATTTACTATCAAGCAATGTGCTCGAAATACTTCACATCAAAATAGAACCCAATCTCATACTAAAGCCTAAGAAAAAGATAAAAAAAATGGAGTTTCAAAAGGAGGAGTATTAAGAATCTTAGTCTATAATGTATTGGAAAAATAAGATTCTAGAGAAGTTATATGAAATGAAAATTAAGATTTTAAAATATGTTTAAAAATATATTGAAAAATACAATAGTAATGTCACTCTCAAATTAAAACAATATAAAACCACTATTAAAAAAATAAAAATAAAAAATAAACTCAATAACCCATCAGTCAAATGCCAACTCTAAAAAAAAAGGAAGAAGACCGAAACAAAAGAAATTGCAACAAAAAATGCAACAGAGTAAGGGATGCACAAAAGTGTATATATTCACCTGCTATTAATAAAGAAAGCAATAGAATCGGGGATTGTAAGAAGTTAGAGTACCACAAATCTAAATTGGAGCTTGAAGATCGCATAAATTTGGCTGTTGCAAGAAAATGTGCCAGATCCTGGACTCCAAGAGTTCCACCTTCTTTTTTGCCTGGAAAAAAATTACAGAAAGAAGCTAAAAGTCTTAGCATGAAAAGCATGAAGATACATATTTATCACCTTGACCAACTTCTTTTAGAGAAGAACCAATAATGAGTGTTATTTATATAAGAATATCAATGAAATAAGATTGTTTATTATTTATTATAATTTTTTTGTAATTAATAGTAAATTCTTAATATTTATGTATATGATAGCATAGCAAAACAGAACAACAGAACAACCATAAGCAATATTAGAAACAATAAACAATATAAAATGAATAGTAAGGTATTTAAAGAACATATCTTTAAAAAATAAATAGATAAATGTCTGAATTATATATATATTATAACAGTAGTCATTCACAAAATGGAAAGATGAAGGTTCCATTGCTCTTTAGCAATTTGAAGGAAGAAACTGGTGGTTTATTCTTGGTAACATAAGGTAAATCTTCTTGATCATAGCTTGAATCCTGCTGAAATAACTAAATGAAAAAATAACAAAAAAAAATACCGAACAAACGAGCAAAAATCCCATAAGTAAATGACAGCTATCAGTAGATTAATTGGGAAAACGAATTACCACTTATTGGTGATTCATTCTAATAGTTTTCTTAGTAAAATTCTTCACACCTTGTCTTCATATTGCACTATCGAGAAGCCTTTGCAGCTTTGCTGTTTGGTAACGTACCCATTTCTATTGTTAGTAAGTTCTGGTTGTTAGAAATCAGATTTCAAATAATTTTAGTAAAATCAACATATCAAAAAGGAACTATAAAAGAAACATTAAGCAAAAATATCTATCAAAATTCATAGAGAACCATGACCTCCACTATATGTATGCTTGTACATCATGGGGTGAACTTGAAAAAAGAAAATAATGCACAATAAGAACATTTAAAAGAGAGAAACTACATAATCCAAATCCACCAATAATTGCTATTGCTAACACCATGACTCACACGACACTAAATGAGAAACCTCTTGTCTAGTAGATCCAATCAGTTCAAAGGATTATAAATCCCAAAATTTTAGTGTACTGTCTGCTGACCCTGCAATACAATTTGTGATATTCAAAAGCTTAAGAATAAACATTGAGACTTTCAATCTTTTAGGCATCAAGTCACAATTAAGTTAACCAAAATTAGAGGGAAAAAATATATGTATAAATGCCAAGTCCACACAAATACATATTATGCTTAGTATGAAAAAGTTAATTTGCGAGTGGTCCATACATTTGCACTTTCTACGTTGGTGATATATGTTTGGTGATATATGTTTGGGGACTGCATTGAAATAAAAAAAATAAATTAGCTTTTTATTTAATTAGATCCTTATATAGAGAAGAGAAATTTGCTATATCTAATAAGATATTTAGATAGTACATGTACTAAAATTGACATTAGTAAAATAATTAAGAAGTGAATTGAAATTTACACCTTGAATTATGTACTTTTGCTAGTAGTAGATTTAGATACTGAAGGCACCCACCAACTGTTAGTATAGAGAAAGTTTTCCTAAAAGAAAAAGAATGAACTAAAATAAGAAAACATACTCAGCTGAATTTAAGTCTTCAACTCTATTATCATTAATACTATATAAATTGATGTTCAATGCTTGATTAACATATAAGTTGAATACATGTATAGGATGCATCCCATGTCTATCCTTAAACTCTAAGAAAACATAAAATTTGAATAAAAAATCTATGTAAATATAGACTGCCATCTTTTAAAATAAATGAAATTTAATTAGATGGTAAATGAAGAATACCATCATGTTTATACTTTGAAATCAACAGATCCAAGTTGCTCCCCCACTTTGCACCCCAAACCAATTTATTTAAAAAAAAACCACGATGGCTAAGATCACAAAATTTATTTCAATTGCAAGGAGTATAACAATGTAATCAAGAGATCAAAACGAAGAGATCCTTCTTACATATTGCCATTGCTCACTCCCAAATATCGAACCAATCTCCGCATTTCTGCTGCATGCTCTACTGCTTCAATACCGGTTTTTATATAAGGCTCGAAAACTATCTCAAGCAACGGTGTCCTGCTCTATTTAGATTAACCATTCAACCTATCATGAAAACACCAGAAACTTCAACACTATTTTATCATAGATACAGGTAGTTAAGCATATTATGTGTGATTTAACAATGAAATAACTAAAGGTAGTTGAGGGATTGTCCAAATATAGATGTGTTTAAAAAATATGTAACTCAGTACAATAGATGCACAACAAATAAAAACAACATATTAATTATTAAGCACTAACATTAGAAATAACTAAAGTTCCAAAAAAGAAGAAAAAAGGATTGCCTATAAGTAATTTTAACAGTGAGTAAAATCAAGACATTTACCAAATTCCATGATCAAAACTCAAAAGGGAGATACCAAACCATGTTTCACAAACAGTAGCCGATTTGATTTTGTTGTCGAATACTGCAACTCCCAGTATTAGAGAGCGAGAGCAAGAATGACGAGAAGAAAAAATTGGAAAACATGATTTGTGCGGATAATGAAAATGAACATATACAAATGATATTTTTCCAGATTAATTTTCAATTCAAAATTTAAATTTTCAAACAATAAAATTTGTAGATTAAGCAAATAATAATCATTTACATAATTTATCTAATTAATTAATTAAAACAAAAAAATAACAACCATGCAAATCTGTTTTGAACGTCGATTAGATCTCACAGCTCTGTTCTAGTCGTCACTGCTGTGCTCTCACTACATGTTCTCCCTATGGCCGCGACTCAATACTTTCCAGCTATACGCTTTCTTCCGCCGCTTCTTCCTCCGTATCCATCACCACACATCGATGATTACCACGAACTCCACCGCACCCACTGCGACCACCACACCATACCATCGTCCACCACCATAGCAATTAGCACCTCATCCACCGCCATAACCCTATCACCACCGCTGGCGTTGCTCCACCGCGACGACTCCTCTGAAGGTTAGAGCCATCAGGTACAATGACATCCTCTGCCTTGGTGAGTACATAAACTTTATAACCTCCATCTCCAACTTAGATTAGGAATAGGAAAAAAACAAACAAAAAAAGGGAAGAAAAAAAGAGGAGGAAGGGATGATGAAGGAGAAGAATCGAAGAAGAAGATGAGGAAGAGAGAAGAAAGGAAACGGAGGATGGAGAACAAAGATGATGGGAAATTGGGAATGAATCCCCTTTTTAATTGATTTTGAATTCGAAATTTAAAATTTCAGGGAGTGTGTACATGTAAAGAAAGATGTAAAGGATGATAAGAAAAGTAGGCACGATGTTCAGAAGAGTAGTAAAATGAGGATGATTTGATCATGGGTGTTATTGTAATAATGACCATACATAAAAAATTTAAACAATTTAAAAGATGCCACATAGGAATTCCACTACTTAATTAACCTTCTTTTAAAGGATTGTTATAGGATTTTTCGGGGTAGCGAAATTCTAGTGTCTTTATTTTATGCACCTTCTCATAACAGTTTTTTCGCCTATAGGTATATTCGAGTAGATTGAGATATTAAAGAAGTCCTACTAGAACATCAAAGAGGTTTACTTTCTCTTTGAAGAGTAGAAAATCTAGTATAGTTGGCTAGATCCTGACATTTATAACATTCCTTCCATTAACAATTTTGATTTTTATTTGCTTTTCCAATAAATTCAATTTGATTTATATAGAAAAATCTTGATTATGTTGTCTGCTAGTAGCAAGAGGATATATGGTTTTACTTCGATTAATTTGATTGTAAATATGAAATACATAAATAAAATTAAACTTTGTTAACTATGAGAAATTTGGTTGCCTATGTTTTAATTGTTAATTTGAGAAATATAGTTGTTAATTATTGTTATATATTTATAATCTAGATTTAACATTTTTTATTTGGAGTTGTAGATAAATTGTTAAATTAATTGTTGTTGCACAATTTGTACAAACTTTTAGAAGTGTGTTTTCGGTAGATCATGGATCGGACTATGGAGGACCACTATAAGAATGCTGAGAACTGTCGAATTTCCTATTGGATTTAGTAGTGACGATCACAGTCAGATTTAGCGACGGGTTTGATAAGAAATTCATCATGTCAAATAGTTACCGGTGGATAGTCGCTTCCGACGGTAAATCCGCTAAAAATGTTTGGCAGGAAACCACAACAAATTGGTGCCCAACTTTAGCATCAGATTTAAATCCAATTGTAGAGACGTTTATTGGGACGCTGCATTTTGGTGATCCGCACCACGTTTCTGTCGTAAATATCCGCCGGTAAATTCGATGGTAAGTGTGCCCTGAATTGGAACCGCGAACCCCTCCCCCTTCATTTTGAATTCACTCTCACACACTCTCTCTCTCTCTCTCTAACTTATCACTTCCGTCTCTCTCTCTCTCTCACCTCTCCTCTCACCCTCCCACTCTCTCTCTAACCTTCTCATCTCTCCTCTTCATCAACCTCCTCTACCGTCGCCACCGCTGCCGCTGCTGGACATCCCTGCCGCCGCTGCTGCAATGCCCCTGCTGCTTATGCTTCTGTCGCCACTGCACCTCCACCCCTCTTCAAGGTTTTTTGTTTGAACCCTGGTTATTTCAAATTCTGTTATAACAAGTTAATTAATTAGTTAGTAGAGATTAGTTAGTTTAATTTTCTATTTTAGTAGATTTAGGTGGTTAGGATAGGTTGGATTAGACTCTGAGATTGCTGAAAAATATTGGATTATTGAATTATTTGCTGATTTCTGTTGCTAAAATTGTTAAAAAAAATTCTTAATTGTAATAATAATGATTGACTTGTTTGGATATTACCTTAATAATGATTGAAAAAAATTAACCAATTGAGAAGGGTTGATAGATATTTGGTTTGGATGGAACTCTTAAAGGGTGGAGAAATTCGAATGTTAGGGGAGACTCTCTCAAAATTTTTATAAGATTTTCAGTAAAATAAAAAAAAGCTGATATTATCTTCTCGAAATAATATAAGAAATTAATTATTGGGTTGTTGTATTTTTGTGCAATATTTTTATGCAGTTGTTAATTTGAATAATTATTTTGATCTTAGTCTATGATTTTTATTATTCATTCTAATTTAATTATTTTGAAACTAAAACACTATGTAATTTTCCTTTTTTTTATTTACTAAACTAAAACACTTTTAGAATTATTTGTTATTTCTTGAGTTTCTTCTTATGTTATTATTTATTGGTGTTTGTCATGTTATTAATATGTTACTAATATATTCGCTGTACAGACATGACGACAGGTAGCAAAGGTAGGTCGAGTGGGTCACATGGTCGTGGTAGAGGGCAGGCTTCCACCGAATCCCCTAGGGCTGTCCAGTCATCACTTGATGACATCACAGGCATGTCCATCGGACCAGCAATTTATCATGGTCCCAAACCCGTACTAGGTGCGTCCTTCTGCTACCCCCTGCAGATGCAGCGACGACATCGATAGAGCCCACAGTGGGTGATTCCTCCAATGCCCCTGAGCAAGATGCCCCTCCACTACCGCCCATCATCCGGCTAAGGATTTGGCCTAATGGCATGTAGTCGTGAGTTCAATTTTTTAATACTAAGTTTGTTTATCTTAAGTTTGTTTATGTTAAGTATATATGTCTTAAGTTTGTTTATCTTATGTGTTTGTTAATGTGAGGTTTGCACCAAACCCCAATGCTTGAACATAGGAGATATTCGAGGTCATTAAGTCCATGTATGACCACCCGTGGCTGACCTACACGCAGATTCCAGCTGATGTAAGAGAACATTGGTTTCAGAAGTGGGTGGTAAGAACCCAATTTTGTTTGAAATACTTAACTGTATAAGAAATGTATTTTATTTCGACTAACTAATCTTGGTGAATCACTTTGTGCAGTTAAAATTCATATGGGATACAGAACACAATGTCATGATCAAGAAGATCTATGACCACCAGGCAGCCAAACGTTTCAGCAGATGATGAGTGACGTTTGTCAGGAGAAATACCACCTGACATCATGGATCCGTCCAAACATCAAGCATGAATTGGAGGCCTATTTTAGAGATAACGAGGGGTTCAAACATCGCTGTTTTATGAACGTCGCTAACAGGACTTCACCCAGGTCATCAAGGTATACGAGTGGGGGGTCAGTGACCTTCATAAAGACGAAGACCAGATTGGTAAGAATTTTGGCATTGTTTAATGTTTTAGTAGTTACTTGAATTAGTTTTTTACTTTTCTTTATGATTATCAAGTTAATTAATTAGTTAGTAGAGTAAATGTTAGTTTAATTTTCTATTTTTGTGGATTTAGGTGGTTAGGATAGGTTAGAATAGGTTAGATTTTTCTCTGAGATTTCTTGAAAATGTTGGATGGAACCCTTCAAGGGTGGCTAAATCAGAATTTTAGGGGAGACTCTATCAAAATTTTCATAAGATTTTTAGTAAAAGTGGAAAAATTAAAATTATGTTTTCGAAATTAGAATTAAGATATCCTGTATTTTGGTTCATAATTATATTTGTCTGTCATTGTTTAATTTGTTCATTTATTTTATTGCTTGGTTGATATATTAATTTGTAGTCTAAGTCGTTAAATCATGAGTCGACACTGGCGGAGACCTTCAACTATATCCAAAATTTGAAGACAAACAAGGAGAGATTTGCTGATGAGCGGTCTGCGGCCCAATATGTGAGTTTAAATTAATCCTAACTTTCAACTTTATTTGGTTTAAAGTCAATTATTTAACTATTATCTTAATCACAACTAACGTGTGTGATGCAGGAGGAGTACACGCAGAGGTTGGAGGTCGTGACCCAGCAATCTCAATTATCTAATGGGGTCGACGAAGTGAGGTCCGGACCTCAGTGGTGGATCCCGATAGGATTTGGCATGAGACTGCCTCTGAATCTACAAGAATCGCCACTTCGGGTTGGGTTCGTTCTTCGCTAGTAGCCTTCGCTCCTCCGCGTTAGCGGCTTATTCTGCTTCTGCCTCTGCCACCAGTCCTACTGATCCCCAGGAAGTTATCAACTTGAGGGAGGAGGTGCAGAAGCTAACACAGGAGCTTCACCAGCAAGCGGAGCAGTCTGAGCAGAGGCATCGAGAGATTCTTGCACACATTGTTGTCAGCTCGGACTTGACGGAGAAACTAGAGTAGCTCGATCGTTGCGCCAGCAGATGGAGGAGTACAACTAGTAGATGTGCACTGGAGGTAGTGGCGCTGCTGGTTCTAGCGGCGACACTGCTGGTAGGACATCGACGACAGCACCTCCTCCGCCGCCTCAACAGGAGGACCACGAGGCCGCCGATAAAGACGACGGAGATTATCGGGATCTTTAGAGTTTAGGATTTTATGCATTTTTGTTTGTCTACTTCATTGTATTCTACATTTATGACATTTTATTTCATTCAAACCATTTATTTTTTTAATAAAATAATTTCTTGATTTTTGACAACGTTAAATTTCTGCTAATAATTTTGTTAATAAAAAGGTCTACTAATTGTGGCTTAATTGTGCCAAAAATTTTAAAAAATAAAATTAAAATTACCGTAGGATTTACCGTCAGATAAATCTGACGGTAACATGGTGCCTAAAAATGTGAAACGGCGCCAAAGTTACCGTCGGATGTATCTGACGGTAACCATCAGCACAATCTCGCCAAATCTATTGAAAAGACCGATGAAAAATCCGCCAGTGATTAACGTCGGAAAAAAACAAATCCACCGGTAAGCAGTTTTCGGGTGACATTTATACTGTCAACCCAAGGACGATGGTAAATCCGACGGTAAATCTAACGATACTTAGCATTTTTATTGTATTGGACTTAAAGCTGTCATTTATTTTTGTTTGGAATTGAGGTTGATTTTCTATAACTACAATTCAGTTTTATTAATTTATCACTTTTTGTTGGAATTAATTTCCTTAGGATAGATTTAATTTGTAGGACAGAAGTGGGAGAAAGATGTCTAATGGCACTTTCTCTAATTTTTGTTTGTTTAAAATTGCAAAATAATAAGAGATTACACAATAAAACGGTTATAATTGCATGTGTAATTGAATAATTATTTTAAGTTATTTACTTTGTGAAAAATGAAAAAAATTGGTAAAGGCCTCTAATTTAAGAGAAAACTCTACCAAAATTTTCAAAGTTGTGATGTCATTAATGTCTTAGTTGTTATTGAGATTGTTTAATTTGAAAAAAATAAAAATTTCGTTTGGTGACAGTCTCTAATTTAAGAGGAGAACTGCTATACCAAAATGTCGTTAAAAATTCTTGAAGTTTTGATGTATTATTAATGCTTAAGTTGTTTGCATTTTCTATTTAATGTTTAGTGCACTTTAGTTTTAGTTGGCACGTTTTCCATTTGTACACTTCAATTTGAATGATTGGCTATTGAGTTTAGTAACTAAACTGTGATAAAGATGATGACTAAATATTATTGGGTTAATTATCAATAGTTTGTGTGATTTGTTTGATTTACTGTGCAGAAAATAAAATAGGCCCAAGAAGCAAATAATCAAAGCCCACATACAGACACACACTATGGCCCTATACCAATTTCAGTCGTACCACTCCATTCACTCCAAACTTAATCCAAGAAGGCTGGACGGCTGAGCCAAGTGAAAGAAACAAAAATAAGTTGGCCCAATCCAAGCCCAATTCGGTGACCACATTTAAACCTATCTCTCTTCAACCTAATCACTAAGTGAGCAAGCAAATTTAATTCTATTTGAGTCTTCCTTCACTTCCACTGAATACAAACTCTTTCTTCTCTCTCTTCCATTCTCATCACGTCAAATCCCTGAACTAAGAAAGAAGAAAAAAAGGAAAGATTAGAAGCTAGAGCAAAAAGAAGAATGAAAAGCTAGCTTCTATTTAGAAGCAAGAAGGAAAAGTTAAAGGGCTACAACAAAGGGGTAAAATCTCATCCGAATAAAGTATCTCAAAAGCTTATTTCCCCATTTGTGAATCATCAAGAGACCATGAAGAAATTAACTCTGTACAAGCACCACTTGGGAAACTATGTAAAAGGTGAAGTCAATGGTCCTCTGCTTGGAATCCACAGTCAAGAAACAAACTTGGGGCCAAAGAAAAGATACATGGCCCAGATTCAAGAAGCTTAAAGAAAAAGGTTGAGAGAGAAATGTAAGGTTGCATGTCGCTGCTTCTGCTCTCTCTCACCTCTAACCACGCCACTGCTAGTTCTGATGTTGGAGAAGAAGACAACCCAAGTGTTGAACTTGGTTCAAACTTTGGAAGCTTCACTCCTCTATAATAGGGGTGAACGGCCAAGGATTGAACAAGAGAGAAAAAACACTTGTTTCAATTTTCATAGCTCCCTGAATTGTTCTTGTTCTTCTCCTTCATGGTTTCTGTTCATACCCTGGGTCGAACTGTCTGACCCGGGATGATTGGTGGCAAAACGACTAACCTCTTCAGGTCCGACTATCCGACCTCTTCTTAAAGAGATCAGCCAAATCGACAGGAGAGCCCAGTAAAGGGCCCAAATGGAGGAACACGACCCAAATCCAAAGGCAGTTCAAGCCTACAGAGATAAAGGCGGTTCCCTTAAGGATAAGCTGACTTCACTCAAGATAAAGATAAGATAAGATAAGATAACTAACTTATCTTATCAGAAAGGTCAGCCCACACTACTATAAATACACTGGAGCACCCAGGTATAACTCATACTCTGATTCAACATAAAACTTGCTTAATACCCGTGCTAACTTAAGCATCGGAGTCTCTTGCAGGTACCCCCCACCTTCCGGTGGCCAAGGATCAGCAGTACAGCAAGTCCAATAAGTCGGACACAACAGCTCCGGCCGCCACCAGCCAGCCGGACACGTCATCTCCGACCAGTACGGAAGATCTCATCCGAGATCGACCTCCAGTTTCAGGTAACCCTCGGAACATTGGCGCCGTTGCCGGGGAACCTGAAAGTCATCCCAAAACTATGGCGGACGGCCATGACAACGACCACGACTCGGATCTGGAGAACAGAACACCGCACAAGGACGCGGACACTACGCTAAAGGATACTCCGAAATCCAATGGGGACAAAAACTCACCAAATCCGGGAGCCATGGAAGCACTTCAAGATCGCTTAAAGCAACTTGAGAAAGAAACCCAGCAACAACGGGAGATTGGAAAGGATCTACAAAGAGACGTACGGCGACGTCGAGAACTAGAAGAAAAACTACAGCAATTAGAAGCCGACCTCAAATCAAAAGCTCCTCGGACCACTCCTGAGGAAAATTCACACAAAGAACAGGATCCATTCACCAGGGAAATCATGAAGACCAAAATCCTAAAGGATTTCAAGCTCCCGGATATGGTTTTGTATGATGGCACTACAGATCCCAACCATCATCTCAGCAATTTCAGAAGCAGAATGTACCTTACCGATGCCTCAGATGTCGTTCGCTGCAAAGCTTTTCCAACAACTCTCACGAAAATGGCGATCAGATGGTTCGAAAACTTACCTCCGAAGTCCATCTCAAACTTCGACGACCTGGCCAAAAAGTTCCTGGCCAGATTCTCCATCCAAAAAGATAAGGCCAAGCACGCACCCAGCTTACTAGGGATCAAGCAAGGAGATCGGGAGAGCCTCCGCAACTACATGGAAAGATTCAACAAAACATGCATGGACATACAAAGTTTACCAACAGAGGCCGCCATCATGGGGCTTATCAATGGCTTACGAGAGGGACCTTTCAGCCAATCTATATCAAAAAAGTATCCTACCTCCTTAGACGAAGTCCAGGAGTGAGCAGAAAAATACATCAACATGGAAGAGAACGCTCGGCTGGGAGAAATCTCAAAATATGGGGCCTCCTACCGAGACAAAGACAAGGACTCCAAAAGGAAAGAAGATCGACAGGGTGAGAAAATCAAAAAATACCACAACTACACTCCTCTCAAAGCATCCCTGGTCGACGTGTACAAAGAAGTCTGCCATACAGAAAAAATCCCCCAGCGCGGCCACTCAAAGGCAAAAGGGGAGGAGGAAACCGGAAGGAATATTGTGAATACCATCGAATTCGAGGGCACTCTACCAACGAGTGCTTCGACTTGAAAAATATCATAGAAAAATTGGTAAGAGAAGGAAAATTAGATCGATTTCTGGCCACCCGGGATGATGACCAAAGAAAAAGACGGAGAGACGAAGATGATGGACGAGCTGAACAGTCACCTCGGACACCAGAAAGACACGTCCACATGATACACGGCGGATTCACAGGAGGTGGGATCTCCAAATCATCCCGAAAGAGATATCTCAAAGAAGTATATCATGTTGAGGGAAAGGAGGAAGCACCCGACATCCCGGCGATAACATTTACTAAAGAGGACGCATCCGGCATCATCTCAGGACACGACGATCCCATGGTCATCACTATTATACTGGCAAATGCCAATCTACACCGCACACTAGTAGACCAAGGGAGTTCTGCCGACATCTTATTCAAAACAGTCTTCGACAAGCTCGGTTTAGACGAAAAGGAACTTAGAGCATACCCGAACAATCTATTTGGACTAGGAGACACTCCGATACAACCACTGGGATACGTATCGCTACACACTACTTTTGGAAAAGGGAACCAATCTAGGACCCTCAAAATAGACTACATTGTGGTCGACGTAAGTTCGGCCTACAATGCTCTCATAGGTCGGACAACACTCAATCAACTCGGTGCAATAGTCTCGACTCCGCATCTATGCATGAAATTCCCAACTGCAGAGGGGATAGCCACGATAAAAGCAGATCAAAAGATGGCATGTCGCTGTTATAACGAGAACTTCAACCTTAAAGGCAGAGGAGAAGAGTTTCATACAATTGAGCTTGGCGGAGCTCAGCGTCGAGAAGAACTCCGTCCGCACCCAGAACGTAAGGTAGAGAAGGTTCAGATTGGAGACACCTCAGACAAAACGACTAATATCGGCACGGTCCTAAGAAGAGATTCAAAGGAATTACTGATACAATTCTTACGAGATAATGTCGACCTCTTCGCATGGAAAGCCGCATACATGCCAGGTATAGACCCTAAGCTAATGTGCCACAAGTTGGCGGTCTATCCAGGATCTCGGCCGGTGCAGCAGAAGCGAAGAAAACTCGGACCAGAATGATCCCAAGCTGTGGAAGAACAAGTACAAACGTTACTGGAGGCAGGATTCATAAGAGAAGTCAAGTACCCACTATGGCTAGCCAACGTCGTCTTGGTGAAAAAATCAAACGGGAAGTGGCGCATGTGTACCAATTACACCGATCTCAACAAAGCCTGCCCAAAAGATCCATACCCACTCCCAAGTATTGACGCTCTGGTAGATGCTTCCTCCGGATATAGATACCTCTCATTTATGGACGCCTATTCGGGATACAACCAAATCCCCATGTATCCACCAGATCAAGAAAAGACCTCGTTCTTAACACCAAAGGCGAACTACTGCTACATCGTGATGCCTTTCGATCTCAAGAACGCGGGAGCTACTTATCAAAGGCTAATGAATAAAGTCTTCTCAGATCACATCGAAAAAATCATGGAAGTCTATGTGGACGACGTGTTGATAAAAACACAAAGCGAAGATACATTATTGTCCGACCTGGCTCAAGTGTTTGACACTATAAGGAAGCATAACATGCGACTCAACCCCGCAAAATGCACCTTCGCAGTCGAAGCAGGAAAATTATTGGGTTTCATGCTCACACAAAGGGGAATTGAAGCAAATCCAGACAAATGTCAAGTTATACTCAACATGAAGAGCCCAACCTGTGTCAAAGAAGTACAACAACTCAACGGGAGATTGGCCGCCCTATCCCGATTCTTAGCAGGAGCTGCGATAAGATCTCTCCCTTTCTATGCTACTTTAAGAAAGGGAAAATAGTTCGAATGGACGACAGAATGTGAGCAAGCTTTCCGAGACTTCAAGGAGTTCTTAGGACGGCCACCTATCCTATCTCGACCACGAGAAGGAGAACCACTCATATTATATCTCGCAGTAGGAAGCCGGGCGATAGCCTCAGCACTAGTCAGAGAAGACGAAAATGGGCAACAACCCGTCTACTTCATTAGCAAAGCACTACAGGGATCCGAGCTGAACTATCAGAAAATAGAAAAATTTGCCTACACTCTCATCCTAACATCTCGACGACTCCGCCCGTACTTCCAGGCTCACACCATTAAGGTTAGAACTAACCAGCCCATAAAAGGAATATTGTAGAAAACAGATTTAGCAGGAAGAATTCTACAATGGGCAGTCGAGTTGTCAGAATTCGACCTCCAATATGAAGCTCGGACGGCCATCAAATCACAGTATCTGGTCGACTTCATCGCAGAATTCACAGATACACTGGAAACTCCCACAGAATGGAATCTCTACGTGGACGGTTCCTCAAATAAAACTGGAAGCGGCGCAGGCGTGATAATAGAAAGCAACCAAGGAACCCAAGTTGAGCTCTCCCTCAAGTTCGGGTTCCCGGCCTCCAATAACCAAGCGGAGTATGAAGCATTATTAGCTGGTTTGAAGCTGGCTAAAGAGGTCGGAGCTCAAAAACTCAACATTTACAGCGATTCACAAATGGTCACATCACAAATAACAGGGAGCTACCAAGCCAAAGACCCCACCATGAAAAAATATTTGGATAAAACCAAGGAACTACTCGGACAAATCGGGGAATATAAGATCTGCCACATACCCCGCGAACAAAATGCCCGAGCTGATGCACTCTCAAAACTAGCCAGCACCAAACCAGGGGGCAACAATAGAAGCCTCATCCAGGAAATGTTGCAAAACCCGTCAATCTTGGAAGAGGAAAAAGTCCTGGCCATAACAAGTCAGGACCAAGGATGGATGACCCCCATAATCAACTACCTCAAAGAAGGAACACTCCCCGCAGAAGAAAAGGAGGCAAAGAAGTTAAAAAGGGAGGCATAGTACTACACCATCATAAACAACATCCTGTATAAAAGAGGAATCTCAATACCTTTACTAAAATGCGTGCTGACCTCCAACACAAGGGAAGTGCTAGAAGAAATACACGGCGGCATTTGTGGCAATCATCTCGGAGCACGAGCTCTCGCCAAAAAAGTACTCCGAGCGGGATTTTATTGGCCAACTCTACAGAAAGAAGCCACAGAATTTGTAAAGACATGTCCACCATGTCAAAAACATGCCAACTTTCACATCGCCCCGCCAGAAGAGCTCATCAGCATGACTTCGCCTTGGCCGTTTGCAAAATGGGGACTCGATCTTCTCGGCCCCTTCCCACAGGGATCAGGACAAGTTAAATTTCTCATAGTGGGAGTAGATTACTTTACAAAGTGGATCGAGGCAGAGCCCCTAGCCAATGCCACCGCTCAAAGAAGCCGAAAATTCTTATATCGAAACATTGTCACAAGATTCGGGGTTCCATATTCAATAACCACAGACAATGGCACCCAATTCACAGATGCTGGCTTCAGAAAACTAGTAGCCGACTTGAATATAAAGCACCAGTACACCTCCGTCGAACATCCACAAGCCAATGGGCAGGCCGAAGCTGCTAACAAAGTCATATTGGCCGGATTAAAACGGAGATTACAAGATGCAAAGGGAGCCTGGGCAGAAGAGCTCCTACAGGTCCTGTGGGCATATCGAACAACGCCACATTCCACCACGAAGGAATCCCCCTTCCGATTAGCATACGGAATAGAGACGATGATTCCAATAGAGATTGAGGAAGGGTCGCCCAGAATAGTTCACTACAATGAGGAAGCAAACTTCCAACTTCAGAGAGAAGAGCTCGACTTGTTACCCGAAATCCAAGAAAGAGCTCGGATCAGGGAAGAAGCTCTAAAACGCTGAATGGCTTCCAGATATAATCAAAAGGTAGTGCCGAGAAGTTTCATAGAAAATGATCTCATCCTAATCCGAAATGATATCGGAACAACTCGACCAGGAGAGGGAAAGCTGGCAGCAAACTGGAAAGGACCCTACCGAGTTGTAGAAGTACTTGGAAAGGGCTACTACAGACTGTCTGAACTCGATGGATGAGAGCTTCCCAGGTCATGGCACGACTGCAACCTCAGAAGGTACTACAGTTAGAAAAGATAAAAGACCTCATCATTGGATGCACTCTTTTTCTTGAAAAGGTTTTTTAACGAGGCACCAAGTTGAGACTCAGACAATCCCATATGTATATATTTGCACTTTTCCTTTAAATAAAATATATTTTAGATACACTACAAAGATTTCAAGACACATTAATCTGAAGCATTCATCGTCTGATTATAAAGCAACAGATCGGCAGAAAGTGAAAAACAATTTCACTGCACGATCACGACAAAGACAACCGTCCGATAAAGGTGAAAACGCGATTCACCCAAAGGACGGTCTAGAGATGACAACCACTTTCTACAAATCGGCAAAGATGAACACAGAATAATGTAAGAAGTTATCGAAAGTGATCTAAAAAAGAACCTGACGAGGTCTTACGGATTGCTAAAATAATAACTTAAAGACTGGCCGACGTTGAGAAGTCGGACCAAGTCAACCCAAGTTATAAGTAAACCCTGGAAAGAGGTCTGGCCAACCCTATTAAAGAGGATTACTTTAACTTATAAGGGCTCGACATGACAAAGTCAGCCCAAAATGGAAAGTTATCAAAGTAGTCCCTGAAAGAGATCTGACAAAGATCCAAGAAAGAGGACTACAAATAACTTAAAGGAGACCGATATAATGAAGTCGGACTCCTACTACTAGAAAGTTATAAAAAGTAATCCCTGAAAGAGATCTGACAAAGATCCAAGAAAGAGGATTACAAAAATAACTTAAAGGAGACCGATATAATGAAGTCGGACTCCTACTACTAAAAAGTTATAAAAGTAATCCCTGAAAGAGATCTGACAAAGATCCAAGAAAGAGGATTACAAAAATAACTTAAAGGAGACCGATATAATGAAGTCGGACTCCTACTACTAAAAAGTTATAAAAGTAATCCCTGAAAGAGATCTGACAAAGATCCAAGAAAGAGGATTACAAAAATAACTTAAAGGAGACCGATATAACCAAGTCGGACTCCTACTACTGAAAGTAATCCCTGAAAGAGACCTAACAAAGGTCCAAAGAAGAGGATTACGAAAATAACCTGGAAAAAGGTCGACCTAACAAAGTTGATCTCCTACAAACAAGTTATAAAAGTAATACCTGAAAGAGACCTGACAAAGGTCCAAGAAAGAGGATTACAAAAAATAACTTAAAGGAGACCGATACAACCAAGTCAGACTCCTACTACTGAAAGTAATCCCTGAAAGAGACCTAACAAAGGTCCAAGAAAGAGGATTACGAAAATAACCTGGAAAAGGTCGACCTAACGAAGTCGATCTCCTACAAACGAGAAGATCGTAAAAAGTAATCCCCGAAAGAGACCTGACAAAGGTCCAAGAGTTTAGCAGGGGACCAACGCAAAGAAATCGGTTATAGAGCGCTAAAGAACACACACAAAGCGAGAAAACCAAACAAGTCGGACCCCTACAACTACGGAGATTCAAGCTACACAACAAAAACCCAAGGAGGTCGGGCTGCAAGATGTCAGCATTGGCAGAAGGAAGCCTAGCCAAAAAACCTGTTCTTTACAGAGTCATAAGGCCTCGAAAGGCCACCAACACTTACTATCCAAAAGACGGCAAGCTAATTGTTTATTTTTCAAAAATAAAAAGTTGCTAGAAAAGCAACTAAGAAATGTCAGCAATCAAATAAAAAGTTTCCAAACGCCCACAAGCCGAGCCAACTACTTTAAAGAAAAAGATCAATAAGCATCAGAAGCCTTCTCGGCAGCATCAGGAGCCTTCTTGACTGCGTCAGAACAAGGAGAGGGGGGGCGAGTCTGAATCGGCACCGCATCTACAGTACCATCCTCCTGGTTCAGGATCTGGCAATCCAACTCGGGCCCAACTGGAGGAGCGGAAGAAGTCGGCACCTTGGTAGAAAACACAGGGGGAGGAACCACCTCATCATCATCACCCTCATCATCAGGGACAATCTTGCCATCCCTGACAATATTATCCAAGCTAAAGAGGGTAAGATCGGCCTCGGGAGCAATGATTCGAACTTGTTCTCTCAAGTTCTCATAAGCAGCAGTCACGCTGCCAACGAGATGACCTTGGAGCTCAGCATAGTCTTTCCGGGCATTGTCAAGCTCCTCTCTCAGGCGCCTCCCCTCCCTATAGGATGTAACATAACTATCCTTATGCATCAAGGCTGCGTCTTCAGCCAACCTCAAAGAAGCAGCCAGCGCTTCAGAACTCGCCTTCTCGTTCTCCAAGTCTTTTTCCAGCTTAGCCACCTTCACCTCAAGCTCCTCCTTCAATCCCTTCATCCGGTCGAATTCTTGTTTCGCCTCTTCCATAAATGCCTTGGTAGCATGGAGAGGGAGATTCTGAGCAGTCCGATATATGGCAGCCGACATGTACGCCATCTTAACATGATTTCGAGCCATAAAATCCAAGTGATGAAGGATGGACACATCATCCATGGAAAGAGCACCGTAGGGGCCGATTTGTTAATCCACGAATTCAATAGCATTAAAATCAGGAGCATCAAGGTCAAAAGGCTCAGCAGTCTTTTGGTTTTTATTGGGAGGAGCAACAGAAGGGGCAGCAGAGGTGACGTGAGGATCTGCCAAACGAACTCGGGGAGTAGGGATCACCTTCTTCACCCCGGCAGAACTCTGCACCGATGGCTTGGGAAGATCCTTCCCCAGCCGCCTGGGCAGCAGCATTTCTGGCAGTAGTCGCCCTCTGCACCCTCTTATAAGCTTTCATGGATTCATTATTCTTCATTGCCTCTGCAAAACAAAATAGAAAACTCAGCTACAAGTCAGACAAGTCAGAAAAGACAGCTACAAGCCATATAAACAAAATCATAAAAGAAACACAAGATACCCAGTTCAGATTGAAGAAGAGAAGGATTGGTTAGGAATTTCTTTGTGTCAAGATGGGGAGGTTGACCCCAGCATTCTTCCAAGATAGTCACAAAAGCCCGCTCAGCCTCATCCAATATCTCCCACGAATACCGGGAGACCCTCACGTCTTTTTGCCATTCTAAGGGAAAGGCAGGTTCGTCGTTTTCATCCAGAAAAAAGGGTCGAGCTCCTTCAACAGCTCGGATCTTGAAAAAGTAGTTCTTAAAGTCACGGAATGACTCGTCAAACATGGAAAAAACTTTCTTTCCTTAGGTAGAACGAAAGGAGACCCAAGCTGGCTTCTTTTTTACCACACCAGGCTTAGTCAAAACAAACAAATAGAAAAAGAGAGATTGGGAAGCAGGAATACCAAAACCGTCACACAGCAACTGGAAAATTTTTATAAAACCCCAGGAGTTGGGGTGAAGTTGAGAAAGGGCAACATTACAAGACCATAACAAGTCGGTTTCAAATGGAGTAAAAGGAAAAGTAATACCCAGTTGACCAAAGAAAAAATCGTAAGCATAAAAGAAGGGGCGATTGTCAACAACTCGAGTCGAAAAACAGACTCTCTCGTCAGAAGAGGGAGGGACAAGTTCATAATTCTTCTCATCACCAGAATTACTACAGACACTGTGAAACTGCCTAAGCTGAGTACAAAATTCGGAATCAACCAGCAAGACACACATAAGAACCATGGAGTCCACCCAATCAGCCATACCCGCGGGAACCTGGGAAGGCATTTCTGTTACGTTATTTCGGGAAGACATGAGGTTAACTAAATCCTACAAAAAGAAAGGAAGAATAGATTACACAAAAACATCTCGGACAGAGGGCAAAACATCTCGACGGGTGGATAAACAAAAAGGAAAAACCCCAAGACTCAAGACAAAGGTCTTGGGGCATCCCTTGGAGGCAGTAAACAAGCAAGGTTTTCAAGTTATTTCTACGGCTTACATCCCAGCACTCGTCAAAACAAAATCCAGAAAGAAAACAAAGGAAGCAAAAACGCAAAGGACCACACTCCTATAGTTTACCAGCAAAAAACACTACTTCTACAGTATATCAGAAATGTCAAAAAAGACCAAGCAGCAAAGGCGCAAACTTTCTTTTGAAATCAAGCAAAAAATCATCAGCCAAGGCACAAACAGAAACGGCGGCAACATGCAAAAGAAAAAGATTCAAGCAACAAGAAAAAGATTTGCACCAAAAAACAAAGAAATTCCAGAGCATGCAACAAGTCAAGCATGATAAAAAACGGAAAGATCCAAACTTTCTTCAAAAAGAAGATCAAAAGGAAAACCCCATCGCAAAGACAAAAACAAACGAGGAAAATACGAAATGGGACTAACCTGGAGACGGAAGAAGCTGCGAGGAAGGGTGGAAGTACAGAGACAAAGGCTGCCCAGAAAAAATGCCAAGCGACGAAAGCAGAAGCGCAAGCGAAAGACAGAAAGCGAGAGAGTGAAAGAAGAAATGTGAAGAAGTTACGAAAAGGGCGAAGGAGAGAAACCGTTTTCCTGAGTGCAAAATTCAAAAAAATAGAGAAGTTAGGGGAAACGGGGCAATTAAATGCCAATTAAATGCGGATATTAAAACCGCTTGCATTCCCAAAACAGTGCCGATATAAAAGCGCGCGCTTTTAGAGGAAAAACGTTCTACATTCAAAAGCTTCTACAAAGGAAATCGACAAAATGCTTGAGTTCGGCTTCATTAGAGAAGGACCGAAGTCAAGAACTCGACCTCAAAAAGAAGACCAAGCTCAAGCAGGGGCACTGTTCATACCCTGGGTCGAACTGTCCGACCCAGGATGATTGGTGGCAAAACGACTAACCTCTTCAGGTTCGACTATCCGACCTCTTCTTAAAGAGATCGGCCAAATCGACAGGAGAGCCCAGTAAAGGGCCCAAATGGAGGAACACAACCCAAATCCAAAGGCAGTTCAAGCCTACAGAGATAAAGGCGGTTCCCTTAAAGATAAGCTGACTTCACTCAAGATAAAGATAAGATAAGATAACTAACTTATCTTATCAGAAAGGTCAGCCCACACTACTATAAATACACTAGAGCACCCAGGTATAACTCATACTCTGATTCAACATAAAACCTGCTTAATACCCGTGCTAACTTAAGCATCGGAGTCTCTTGCAGGTACCCCCCACCTTCCGGTGGCCAACGATCAGCAGTGCAGCAAGTCCAATAAGTCGGACACAACAGCTCCGGCCGCCACCAGCCAGCCGGACACGTCATCTCCGACCAGTACGGAAGATCTCATCCGAGATCGACCTCCAGTTTCAGGTAACCCTCGGAATAGTTTCTATTTTGTAATTCTTTTTCTCAGTTTAGTCTATCTGAGTTTTATTGGAAAAAAGGCAAATAGGGTGAGGTTTGTAAGAAAAAGCCAATGAGTAGAAAATGGCAATGAGCTAGACTTGGAGAAAAAGCCTAAGTTATCTCAGAAATTCTTTGTTAGTATTTCTGTTTTGTGTCATGATCCTGAGAGGATTTCCTTGCAAGTTGGGTTAGCACTTTGCTGTTGAAAGCTAGGGTGAGTCCTAGTCAAGTTCAGGTTAGGTAAGAATCTGGACTTGTCCCATATAGGATTAGGTAGATCCTAGGGAGAATTGGTGTATGTAATCTATTGAAAAGATAGTGAAATTCCATCATTATTGTGATAGAGATTGGATGTTGGCTACATTACACTAAGTAGCTGAACCAGGATGCATCTGTGTGTCACCCTCTATTCTTCTCTCTCTATTTCTAATTCTACATATTAGGAGACAAAAACAAAAGAGTCTCCTACTTTTTTAATTCTTCTACATCTCACCTTATCTGTCCACAAAGATAATTGTGTTCCTACTTCTCTCACATAAGGAAACAGAAAGCAAATTATCTCCTGCATTTCACAGCAAAAAATAAAGGTTCTTGCAAAGCTGGAAAGGGTGCCCAAGATTCAACCTGCCTTCTCTTAGCCACTGATAACCATCATTAGCCTTTTAATTTAATATTTTAATAAAAAACTATTAAATTTCATGTTTCTTCAATTGTGATTTAAAAACTAATTTTGATTACAGGATTATCAATATATATTATAGTTCAATAGTTTTGAATTTTTAATAAATAACTTTTGAGTAAATAGTCATTTCTAACCATAAAAGATTTGGACGTTAACATTTTTATCCATGAAAGATAGAAATTAAAGTTATATCCATAAAAGATGAACTTTTACAAACAAAATTATCTAAACCCTAAAAACTTAAATAAAATTTTCAAATAACCCTCTAATATAATCTAACTCTAACTTCTAATTTTACTCCACATCCTCAATTCCAAACCCTACCACCACTCTCATTCCCAACTACCATCATCACTGCCACTATCACCATCATCACCTTGAAGAGCTCCATCAGCATCAGAACCTTGTTAATTTTATTCGCAACAAAGGGGTCCTGTCAATCCGTGTCACTATGCTCGCTGTATCAACCTTCGTCTCAGGCTTCACATCTTCCCTATCATTCTACACCGTGAAGTTGAACTTGTTCGCTCCTTCCGTCGCCAAAGTGTTTATGACCCCGTTGTTTGACTTCAGCATCTGCATCGACTAGTATACCAGAACTCCGTGGTACAGTAGCAACGATATCTTCTGCGTGTTCGTGAGGTTCTTGTACTTGGGCATAAAACCGCTCACGATAGTGTCTGTGGGGCAGAACAGGGTCAAGCCACCGTCCACGCTGTCCTAAAAAGTTGTAAGAGCCTTTGAAGGTCTGAGCAAGTTTGCGAATGACTTGCAACCTTGCTTGGACAAGATGTTGATGATGTTGATTTGGCTGGGGGCAGCAGTGGTGCTTCTGCTTCGGCGGAGCTCAATGTGCTACTGGTTTTGAGGATGGAGATGTAGGAAATTCTTGGACGAACTTAATGTAGAAAGAGTGGAGTCCGTCGTTGTCTTTGGAGGCAAAGCCTACTTTGCTGCCCTTGAGGTTGGTGATATTGACGTAACCAGCAGTTCCAGCGATAATGCCAGTGACCTAGAACATGGAGGAGCAAAAGTAGTTGAGGTGGTAATGGTGGTAATAATGGTAGAGTTTGGAATTAGGAGAGTAGTGATGTGGAATAAAATTAAAAATTGAAAGTAGATTATATTAGAGGGTAATTTGACAATTTTATTTAACTTTTTAGGGTTCAGATAATTTTGCCTGCAAAAGCCCATCTTTCATGGGTATAACTTTAATTTTCATCTTTCATGGATAGAAATATCAATATCCAAATCTTTCATGATCAAAAATAATTATTTACTCTTGACTTTTTTATTAACATTAGATTTGACATGGGAAGTATTCGACGGTAACAATTAATATTTATTTTAAATATTTAAACTTTTTCAATTATTACTGTTGGATTTTGTGTTAGAAATATTTAAAGATAGTATCAACATATTTTCGTCGAAATTGAGACTCTTTGCGTCGAACTAATCCAACAATAATATCTAAAATTTTATCGTTGCAACTCAAAAATTCCCTGTCGAGAATTTTTTTGATGGATACAATCTGACGGTAAAATTACTTTTTGTCATATTTTTACATATAAAATATTTGATGATAATTTGCAATTTTTCTATAATGGCTGAAAATATTCTAAATATTATACTAACAACCAACATTCTAGCTAGTAATGTTATTTTTAAAATTATTTATAAACTTTAAAAAATTTACCATCAAATTTTAAGAGTACCTTTATTTAAATAATAGGTAAAGATACCTTAATATAAATAAGCATATCATGGCAAATTCCTTAATACAAACATATTCTCTATCATGACTACTAACTAAGTGAGTGTTTTGGGATGTTTTCTTTCAAACAACTGTGAATATGAATTAAAAAAGATGCAATATATGTAAATATAAATGGTGGTTTTACTTAATTAAAATGTGGTTTAAAATCGTATTTTATGTGGAACCATAAATCATAGAAGAGATTTAAGTTTCTCATGTAATTTTTTCTTATATTAAATTTTGGAACACAACTATGATTTACATGCTTTATATCTTCTATTGTTCAACTAGTTGTGTTGTAGAGGTGATTAAATTTTGTTGAATTGCTGTATGTTGTTCTCTAAATTCAATGTTATTATATCGTAACTTTTCCTTATGTGAATAACTACCCAAAAGCAGATATTTACCAATTATAAAACCACCTCATTTGTGTTGCTAAAAAGCTAAGCGAGATGGGAAAAAAGGTAATATGCTATTTACCATTATCGACGTGTACTTCCACATGATCCTATTTGTGACTTATAACTACTTTTGCTATTGACAGAAATTATTAGAGTCATGATACTCGCCCAGATAGATTCATGATATGATGAGCTAGCTTACTAAAAACAACGCGGTTGCGAAGCTTGTGGAGATAGAGGAAATTGGCTTCGGATACTTGAAGCATATTCCATTTAGGGATGTAAAGCAAGACATTATGATTCATCTGGCTGAATCGTACAATTTTAGGACAAGAACCTTAATATTCGACGTTGGCAACATCCACCTCAATGCCGAGTTAATCGGGTGGGTTTTCAGTATTCCTTTCGGCGGTGAGTTCCTTTTTCTAAATTAATTAGCGTGCCATGGGACTATTCATTCAAATAACATTGTTTATATCTAATTTATGTTCGACTTACACACGGACATGTTGTAGGCAATGAATTCTCATCTCTGGACGACAAAAATTTGGCGCACGTGGCCATCAAAAGGTAGTTCCATAGAAGAATAACCATTGAGCTCCAAATTTTGTATACAGCTGTCCTATGGAAACGGAATCAGACAGGATAAAGTTTAGAAGATATTTTATACTAATGGTACTGAAGATGTTTTTGTGCCCCAACAACACAACAGGTAATTTTGCCATGGCACATTTATCCCATTCTGGATGTTTCTGATCCTAGGAGATTCACTTGGTCGTTGCATACTCTAATGTGATTGGACACGACAGTTCAGAAATATATTCTCAAAATGAACAAAACCTGTGAAGGCTACATGTTTGTTATATTGGTAGGTTGGATTGAAAGAGTATTAGTAAACTAAGCATGTCATTTATATTGCAGAGCATAGTCTTTTGTCTATGTACTGTACTTTTAGCAGCTAAAACATGGTCAACTGGATAACTATGATGAGCTAGAGCCATGGCTTGCTGCAAGAACTGCCGAAAAACTTGAAATGAAGGTGACATATATCTTTTCCACGGTACTCATTTATGCAAGTGTTTGTTTACGATGGACTGTACATGATTTCGGTGTTTAACTCTCTTTGCCATATGTATCTTATAAATGGTGTTAATATAACTGATATTCGAGATAGTTTTTTCTGGATACTTTGATTTTTATGCTAGGCTAGTAATGGATTTTTCTTTTAGAAAAAAATCGGATCTTACTTCTTACTTATAAGTCAGATGTTTTTTTTTTGTTGTGTGTCAGGGATACTTATAAGTTAGATTTTAATTTACCTGATTCGTAGCATGTCTTAAATCAGGGGTGCCTCACAAAAAGAGAGGAAGAAAGTAAAGACCTAAAAGGATGATCACCTCAGGCTGCAAGAAAAAACTTCCAAAAAAACACAGTCGAAGCACAAAGGAAAAGCTTTAGATGCTCCAAGTGTAAGCACATATTTAAGTGTGAATGTGTTAAGAGTATGATGCCATCTTATTATGGGTGATTTATGGTGTACGATCACTGTGGTTCTCTAATTGTACCAATATTTCTTTACTCGCAGTACAAATTGGGTGTTTAGTCTGGTTGCATTGTTGGTCCTTCCCTGTAATTAACTGCCTTAGTGTTTTTGTGATTAATATTATGTTTACAAACATGCAAGCTCCGCCTCTAGAGAGAGCAAGCAAGAATCAATGGAAATACAACCACGTAAATGCACAACAAAGCCACCTCTAAATAAAAATGGTCATTATGCACGGAGAGATCGAAAGTGTCCCTGAAAGTGAGTATATGTTTCTTTTTATGTATGGATTCAATTCTTTGTAAGCTTAGTCCTATTCGGATTATCTTTTTCATCCCAATTGGATGCTTTTTTAAATTACATCTTTGATGTGAATAAAACAAATAAGCTTAGGCACTACCAAGAGAAAGGCGGGAATTACAAGAGACCAAACACATAAGTCCAACACAAAACCATCTACGAAGAAAGCTGCCCCACTGAGCCCAGAGGTACGACGAGAAAAATGATCCTCTTGCTAAGAGGATTCACCAAATGTTTCAACAACTAGTGGACCCACAAAATACAAAAATGGAGTCCGCCAATGGGAACCTCAATCAGGAAAAAACACCTCAGAAATCAACCGACTCCAAAGTTCCTGATCCATGCACACCTTCAATAGCAATGGTGCAACATGTAGAATGAGAATTTGATGGGCAAGTTCCCCCTGCAAATCTCTGTTTCCTGTGGCTATTTTGCTCATAATAAGACATTATTAAATTTTTAAATACAAAGTGTTCCTTTGTCTAACATCAGTTGATTTCTTGTCGATGCGAGACTTGGAGAGAGAAAAAATATGGGAATACCTTGAACAACTTCAATACACAAAGCCCCTACAGACTGTGATGTCGAGTATTCCGTCTTGCCGGACACCTAGTCTACAAAGCCTCCGCATCTCCCCGGGAATGACTCGGATGGTAAAGACCCCTATGCAGTACACTCTTATATTGGTGTATCCATTGCTAAAGGGTCGAAAGCTCGATGAGGAAGATGAGCAACAAGTTATGCAATGGGCTGTCAATGCATCAATGGGCAAAGAGCAGGCCGTGGCGTCGTATGAAGGTAGGCCACATCTAGTACTACTCAGGGAGGACATGTGCACACTGCAAGTCCATCGCTGGGTCAACAAAAACGTAAGTAAAACAGGCTAACAATGCACTAGAATGAGTGCAATTTTTAAAATATGTTATCTCTTAAAAATGTGACCTTAAAAAATAAAAATTGACCATGTAGATTATTCAATGGATGTGTTACACTTGAAACGACTTGGTATCATCACGATTTAAGTGTGACTTTTATTGTGTTTCTCCAGGGATTTTGGTATACATAGTAAATAGTGTTGTTTTAACAGGAAATGGTTATACAAAAGAGAAACCTGGATTCTTTCAGGGAGGTCTCAACTCTGAGTTATGTGATTTTGGGTCCTCATTTCGATAAGGTAGAAGCTCCCAGAAAACAATGGATAAGTCAATATGTTAGATGACTAAAAACTGTATGTTTCATTTATCTTATTTAGATGTTTGATTATATGAATTAAATTGATCCTTGCATGTTACTGGTTCATCTGAGGCGATGTCTTAATTTCGAATTGGGAGGTATCATATCCTGCATGCTTTGATACATGTGTTTTCATCACAGCGGTTTTTTTCGTCTATCTTCATGGTCATTGGTGGTTGTATGCCTTTGAGGTTGCTCGAAAAAGGCTGTTGGTACTAGATAGCCTATATTCTGAAGGGCATGATGATGAACAATTGAAAATAGATGCTTATGTGGTAAGAATATAAGACCCACATACCACAAAGACATCCTCAAACGTTAAACTTGTAGCATACAATAGTAATCCAACTATACATGCTTTTAAAGGGAGACTTATTGAAGACGTCGCTAAAATGTCAATACCCGCATACAAGCCCACGGAGAATGACCTGCCTTGTTCATATGCCAGCGTCCCCAAACAACCAAACCAGTGAATTGCATCAAAGCTTATCAATAATCTTACTTGTAATTCACTTGATATCGCTATTTAGTCTCGTGGTAAAAGCTAATATTTCCATTCATGTAGCTATGATTGTGGGGTCTACGTGATAAAATTTATCGAGTACAGGAATGAAGACAAAGATCTGCTATTTTGGGATGAGGTGAATTTAAAATACCTATTACAATTAATTTTCACGTCTTTCGAACTAATTACTTCAAAATCTCTCGCTCACAACTGATTTTGCCATTCAGGACATCATGAAGGAGTTACAAAAGGAAATTATGCTCGAAATAGTTTTGGGTCCTAATAATTCACTTATTGACAAGCTCTAGAGGCGTTGGACAACCATCCTATACGCCGTAACTAGCCCAGAAACAAATATAAGGAGGTGAGAATCCCCTTCACGGCACTGAGCACGAAGACCATGTTGGAGTGTGTGAGTTTACCTACGAAAAATCCAAGCAAGGGATAGACAACAGCAGAAGAAAGATGCCTATAAAAAAATCATCAAAACGTACACATGTGATGCTGTAACCATTTGAGACACTTGTCATACTATTTCAATAGCTTCCTTGAGTTGGAATTGTGGAAGTCTGTAAGTCGCTTTAGGCTTTACAATTTTTTCATTTGTAAGCCATACACAACATGTTTTGCAGAGGTAGTTGATTCTTTTTGGAAAATTCTATGTGGATGTTGCCTTTGTTGAGCAGCACTATGGTTCTTTTGCTTACTAAATGGATGTTTCTTATACATTTTTCGAATTTTTCCGTGATAAGCAGTTGCAAATGTCTCCATTTCTCTAAGAAGTGAATGTCTTTTCCCCTTAAATATTCCTTGGCATATTTCTGTGCACCTGATTATTTTTGCCAAGATATAAGTGAATTTTCGTTCTGTTAAGCAGCAGCATGTTTGGTTTGCATACTAAATGGAAGTTTTTTTTATATCTTTTCCTAGTTTTCTAGTGTTGCAATTGTTGATTTCTCCGTATCTTTAAATATTTCATGGCCTTTTTACGTAATCAATCTACTCGGCAGGTTTCTTTTGTGTAGGCACCTGTTTTGATATGCCAATATCTACATAGATGTTGCTTCTGGTAGGCATTAGGATGTTTCGTTTTCTAATTAAATGGATGTTTCTGCATAATTTTCCGAGTTTACCTGTGTTAAGTAGTTGCGGATGTCTCCGTTTCTTTGAAAAGTGAATGTCTTTTTTCTTCTTAAATATTACTTGGCAGGTTTCTTGGTGCGTGTACCTGATTATTTTTACCAAGATATAAGTGGATTTTCGTTCTGTTAAGCAGCATCATATTTTGTCTTTATACTAAATGAAATTTTCTTTATATGTTTTCCTAGTTTTCTAGTGTTGCAATTGTGGATGTCTCTATTTCTTTAAGCATTGCATGACCTTTTTATGCAATCAATCTTTCAACAGGTTTTTTTTGTGCAAGCACCGATTTCTTTATGCCAATATCTACATAGATATTGTTTCTGATAGGCATCAGGATGTTTTTTTTTCCTTAATAATTGAATGTTTCTACATATATTTTTCGAGTTCACCTGTTATTCCTCGGCAAGTTTCTTGGTGTGAGTAACTAATTATTTTTGACAAGATATAAGTGGATTTTCGTTCTATAAAGCAGTAACATGTTTCGTTTTCATACGAAATGGAAGTTTCTTTATATGTTTTACCAGCTTTCTTGTATTGTAGTTGTGGATGTCTTTATTTCTTTAAGCATTGCATGACCTTTTTATGTAATTACTACTCGGCAGGTTGCTTTGTTTAGGCACCGGTTTCTTTATGCCAATGTCTATATGGATGTTGCTTCTAATAGGCAATAGGATGTTTCTTTTACTTTCTAAATGGATGTTTCTACATATATTTTTTGAGTTTACCTGTGTTTAGTAGTTGCCGATGTCTCTATTTCATTAAGAAGTGAATGTCTTTTCTTTTCTTAATTATTCCTAGGCATTATTATGTTTGTTTTTCATACCAAATGAAGGTTTCTTAACATAATCCATGTAAATGACAAAGCAAAAAAAGGCACATCGAATGCATGTGTGTCAAACAAACAACGGTATCCAGCTATATAGGGGAAACCACCGACACTAAAAACATGTACAACCCTATGAAAGAATTATTACCTATGCCCAAAAGAGTTCAACAGGGACATGAATCTGCCACCATCCGATGCATTTCAAATAGTAGCATCATCGAATCCTTTCTTTCCAGATGCATCATAATCATTATCTGTCTGAAGGTAAAAAACATCCTGAAAAAGTAATAACACAAACAAAAACAACATATATGAATCAACAATACTATCTCAACAAAATGATCAAATATACCTCAATCTAGCACATAGGGTTCGCGTGGTTGGCGCTATTTTCAAATGATGCGTACGCGTGAGTGACGCGTACGCGTGATAGGGCTTGTGCTTCCAACACCATTCCAGCCCCACTCCATCATAACTCTCTGCCATACACCCCTTTACGTCGATTTCGCAGGGCACGCGTGGGAGGCTAATTTTTTAAAGTGACGCGAACGCGTCAGGGATGCGTTCGCGTGGGCGTGTTTGTGCCTAAGGCACGCCTCCAGCCACGCTCCCGCGTGACTCTCTGCTTCTTTTCTTCTTTATTTTGAAAGCACATCTGACACGGACGCGTTAGCGACGCTCCACGTCGCGTGCGAAATTTTTTTTATGCAGAATGCAGATGCAAATGCAGACTATATGCATGAACACTAAGAAAAATAGAATAAAATAAAACTAAGAATAAAACAAAGTAAAATAAAACTAAGACTGAAAAAGAATGATCATACCATGGTGGGTTGTCTCCCACCTAGCACTTTTAGTTAAAATCCTTAAGTTGGACATTTGGTGAGCCCCTTGTTATAGTGGCTTGTGCTTGAACTCGTCTTGAAATTTCCACCAATGCTTGGACTTCCAATAAGCTCTATCAATACCAAGTAAATTCCTCAAGCTTTGATGGAGTTCTTCATAAGCTTTAAGCTCCCAAAATTGATCCTCATATATTTCCGGATCCCAAATCTTGATTCTACACCCGTCTTCAAATTGATCATGATGATTCCATTCGAGTGGTAAGCAATCTGAATTCTCACTAAGGCTTCCAAACAGCTTCCTAGACCCATACAATTTAGTATTCTTTCAACCATGATAATTCAGCCGTGAGCTTCCTACCACAATGAATCTAGGATTATGTTGCCAACCACTAACCATCTTCCTCTTACTCTTAACGCTACAAAGAGCTCTAAGTTGACAATCTGTCTCAAGTAAACCATATTCAAGTGGAATGAGAAAGCTAAGGGATATGAATTTTACCCACTTGAATGTTGTGAAGGATGATGGTGACTTAGGTGGAGAGGTCTCCAACAACTTTGGCAAGGTGATTTCAAGCTCCACTCCATTGTGCTCTTTGACAACTTCCACTTCTTTGCAAACTTCTTCAATTTCAACCTCTTCCTCTTGGTAGCTTTCTTCCAATTCAACTCTTCTTCATTACTTACCAAGGGCATGGGAGGTTGTGCTTCTTCTTATTTAATCTCCATGTCTAGTCCAATGGGAGAGGATTCAATTGTAGGTAAGGCTTCATCAATGCTCGAATCCATCTCTTGATCAATCTCTTCAAAGTCTTCAAACCATGATATGCCTTGGAGGTTGTACACCCTCTTCAACATCAAATTCAAACGTCTTGGAAGGAGGTTCTATGACTGGACTTTTCCATGGAGGTTCTGCATCTCCCATGTCTTCAACCACTTCTTCCTCTTTAACGATTACGGCTTTCTCCAATTGTTCCAATACAAAGTCATGTTGCTCACTGTCCACCGGAGTTTCTAGTGTCTCCTTCATGCTACGTTCTTCATTAGATTCTCCACATGAAGTCATGGGGTTCCTTGAGTGTCCGAACGTCGGGAAACTAATTGATTTATCACTTGTTCCAGTTGATGAAGGGTTGCATAAAATTGATCTACTGTTTCCTTGAGGCGAGCCTGTGATTCTTGGGTCGATGGATATGGACATGGTGCATATGGAAGTGGTGGTTCTTGGAGGTAATTGGATTGGAATTGGGGTGGACAAGGGTTAGATTCATATGGAGGTGAATGGTTGTAGGTGGCTTGTGAGTATGGTGGTTCAAAGCTATGTTGAGGAGGTGGTTCATTGGCATATGGTGGGGCTTGTTGGTAACTACAAGGGGGTCCACCATATCTATCATCTTGGTACGCACCTCGGAATGGCTCTCGACCATAGTAAATTGGTGGAGGTTGGTTGTCATGAAAAGGTCGACCATAACTATTGTCTTGGCATGCATTGTAAGATGGTCGTTGTCCATGGTACCTTGGAAGGTGTTGTTGCCAAAAGGGTTGATCAGATCCTCGTGGCTCCTTCCATCTTTGATTGTTTTGACCTTGATGCATGTTCCTGTTATAGCTTCCATTCCTTACAACAACATTGGAACCAAACTTAAAGCCAGAGTGGTGAGAACTCATAGTAGCTAATAAAAATTAAAAATAAAAGCTAATAAAAAATTAATAAAAATAAACTCCTAAAACTAAAAATACTAACAAAGAAACAAAAAAGAAAAATTATTTACAATAACCAATAATAAGGCACACGTTTGCAATTCCCCGGCAACGGCGCCATTTTGACGAGCGGAACTCTCGCGCGCAATCTAGAATTTTCACAAATAAATTTCTGTTGTAAGTATAGCTTCTAGACCGACAAGAATTCCTTTCATACAAAAATTTGGTTGTCACAAGTAACAAAACCCAATAAAATTTATAACCGAAGTATTTTAAACCTCATGTCGTCTCTCAAGGAATTGCAGGGAAGTATGATTTATTATTGGTTATGGAAAAGGTATAATTTTGGGTTTTTGGAATAAAGAACAAGTAATTTAAATGACAAGAAAAATAAATTAATAATTAGAAAAACTCTTGGCAAGGTATGAGAACTGGAAATTACATCCTAGTTATCCTTATCAGGTGTGATGAGAATTGGTATTGCTCCCACTTAGTTAACCCTTACTAAATAAAGGAAAGTCAAGTGGACTAATCAACTTGATTCCTCAAGTCCTAGTCAACTCCTATGGAAAGACTAGCTTTAGAGGGATCCAAATTAATTAGCAAATTCCAATTTTCAATCAACTGCTGAGTTTGACAACTCAAGTGTCACAAATTACTTCACCAAAGCCAAAAGGGAAAAATCCAAATTATTTATATCATAAATAGAAAAAAACAATCATAAATCTAAAATACCTCAAATTGCATTTAAACATAAATTCAAATCTAACATGAAGAGTTCATAAGCCAATTTGGCAACATAAGTAATTAACAAGTAAAAGCATTAGAATAAATAAAAGTAGAAGAGAAACATAAATTAAAGGAACATTGAACATGGAATGAAGAAATAATCATACTCTAAGAGAGATCCTAATTCTAAAAACCTAAGAGAGAGGAGAGAGAGCCTCTCTCTCTAGAAAACTACATCTAAAACCTAAAATTGTGAATATGAATGTTGTCTCTATGAATTGATTGATTCCCCCATTTTATAGCCTCTAATCTATGTTTTCTGAGCCGAAAACTGGGTCAAAAATAGCCCAGGGCGATTTCTGGTACGTTCAGCACGCGGCAAAGTCACGCGTGAGCGTCGTCTACGTGTTCGCGCGGATTGAGTTTTTGCCAGGTCACGCGTGCGTTTCGCCTATCTTTGGGGCAGCTATAGCAAATTATATATCGTTACGAAGCCCCGGATGTTAGCTTTCCAACGCAACTAGAACCGCCTCATTTGGACCTCTGTAGCTCAAGTTATGATCGATTTAGTACCAGAAGGTCAGGTTGGACAACTTTAGCAGTTCCTTCAGCTTCTTGTATTCCTTCCACTTTTGCATGCTTCCTTTCTATCCTCTAAGTCATTCCTGCCCTATAAACCTTGAAAACACATAACACACATATCAAGGCATCGAATGGTAATAAGAGGGGATTAAACATAGCAAATTTAAGACTAAAGAAACATGTTTTCAATCATAGCACAAAATCAGGAAGAAAAACGTAAAACATGCGAATTCTATGAATAAGTATGAGTTTAGTAGATAAAATCCATTCAATTAAGCACCAAGATATACCACGAAATAGTGGTGCATCGCTATTCAATCCTCCTTTCGAAATTAAAAACTCCATGGACGATGCTCTCTGTCGGAAGCCTTACACCGCGACGACAGCTTCTTTGTGTAAAAATAGCTCGACATGATAGTCCTTGCAGCGAAACGGAGACGTGATCGAATCGTAAACAACACTTGCACCACGATCACGAATAACAACGCTAATGGCGGCACGTACAACGGAGAACCGAAGAGCAACGACGCAGTGCTAAGCAAATGGAGAACGTCGGCACAGTGCCAAAATGCACTCAATGCGTGGAGGAAGTTGGTGATGTAACGAGGACCGTAATTGACGTTATTTATAGACAGTGTTATTACACGAATCCTAATTTTTCAAAACTCATAATTAATGTAAATTATTTCATTTATAATTTAATAAAATAAATTAAAATTATAATAATTAATTGGTTCCTGTATTTTTCCTTTTGTTTTACATATTTTATTTTATTGATGCAAAAACTTCAAATATAAGTAAGACTACATAATAATAATAATAATAATAATAATAATAATAATTCTTGTAAGTCAGGAGCTCAAACAAACCCATGGATTCTTTCATGTTTTTGGTCAAGAAATCCATGGACTTGAAAATTGTTAGTTTGAAAGATGCATTGTAAGGCAACAGGGACACACTAACATAATAATTGTGACGTTTTGTCATTTATTGAAATAGAGGAATCTACTTATTACAACATTTTTCAAATAATGATAATAATACACTTGTTTCACTCTGACCCCATCCAAACTAGTGAATCTAGTTAGTTTCTATAATCAATAGAAATTAAATTGAAGAAATCATATACGCTAAAGCTAAGCAACATGGAGATGGACTATTTCTCCAAACTCAAACCTCCTAGTTTCATTGTAGAAAGTTTTGTGCTTGTTAGGCCAATAAGTTAACCAAATCCAACCCCTTATCTCCCACTCCATAGTTTTCCCAATAGCATCTTTCTCCACTTTCCATAACACTTTATCTCCATATTCATCACCAGCAAAAATAACACCTCCTTGCCTAGTGAACGGTCTATAAGCTCTAGAGTACCGGTTCTTGAACCATGACTTAGGGTTAATCAGAGCGAATTTCGAAGGCTTGGACGAAAAAACCTCCTTACCATCCATGCTATCGTGAAGGAACCAATTTAAATTGGCGCTGTAGCCGTAAATGGATTCCTCAAATTTCCATGGCTTTAAACTAACGGTCATGGATTCGCCGGCGGATACCTTGAGCCCCAAGGGATTTGGTGGGTCAAATGAGGCTTCTATGTTTTTTTCCGTACCAATTTCTCTTGTTGGATTATCTGAGGATTTTCCAACGGAGACACTTAATACTTGGGTTTGTAGAGTTGGTGTGAGTTGTAGAGAGATTCTTGAAGGAAAGTGTTTTTCAGTTGCACCGGCACCTCTTTCCCTTAGAAGGGAGTTCTTCACCAATTTCATAACATCACACCTATCCATAAAATAATAAATAATTATGTGTGTTGCATTTTTTTTTTTTTTTGAAAATAAAATATTTGTATAATAACATCTATTTCATTCAAGTTGAACGTCAAATATTCAATTAATTAGTTAAAAAATTAAAAGAAAAAAAGGTAAATAATGATTCTATAGTGACATATTCAATTCGAATAAACATTTGTCTAAAGAAAGGACTGATATTATATTTTGAATGAAAAAAATTCTCTAAAATAATAGTTAACAGATTTTAAATTTAGACAATGAGATAGATAAGAATCTTAAAAGATAAGAAATAGATTGCAAAAACAACCCATCAATATCAAAGAGAGGATTCTATATAGAAACTTATTGCTTCATAGAAACGGGAAGATCACATCAGGAACTAAGTCAAGTGTATAATATACGTAAAGTGTAAGACTATCGGAAATATAAAAAATAAAATAAAATAAAATAAAAATACTACGTAAAACTTAAAATCAACTACTAAATAGTTGTCATATATTTGTATCTATTTGTGTATCTTTACATGTAGTATTATTTTATATATATTATATATGATTATTGATTTGATAGTTAATTTGTAATACTCGTAACGGAGTTGATTTTGATATGATAATCATGATTAGAGCTCTCACCGCTCTCTCTCTCTCTACCCTACTATTTGGACTTTGGAACATAAGTAATGATCATATTCGCTATTTGAGTCTAAAAAGCTTATACAATGATGACTATAGATGTAATTTTTATATACGTGTAGTGAACATAATATATATATATAACCACAAAAGTATTCAATTTAATTATTTATTATGTTATATAAAAAAGCATATAAACCCAAGTTTCTGATTTAAGGGCATAATCCTATCCTTCCCCACCACAATAGTATTGTTTGATGTCACCCATTTTCATAAATGACAAGGCAACTACTCATATGAAGAGGGTAAAAACATTTTTTCATAAAAATACTTTGTTTAAAAGTAAAATTTATTTGTTTAGTCACACTTTAAATAAAGACAATATTTTTATAAATATCAAAATCTAACTGTCTAATTTATTATCCAAAGGTCAAAAGAGAATATTTTCACATGAAGACAATAATAAAATCTTCATTGTAGTATCCACTAAATAACAATACTAAAAATTAATATTTTTAGTGAAAAACATAAAAAGTTAGTTAGTGCTTATTTGAATATAAAGTAAATGTAAGAAAAAATATTGATCATGTAATATTTTTTATTATAAATATATTATATATGTTCATATTTTGATACGGTTTCGTTACGTTACCAACAACATTTCTGTCAACTTCTGCCAATTCTTATTTATAACTGTGTTTAATGGAAGTGTTTTTGTGGATGTGTCTCATAAAAATATTTTTTTTATGATTGTGTTTAATAAAAGTGTCTTTATAGATATATTTTTTTGATGTGTCTCTTTATATATGTATTTAAAATATAATAATTAATTATTGTTAACAACAAATTGACAGATAATATATTGGTACCCTATACTTTTTTATTTTAATATAATTTATATCAAACATGTTCTAGTTTCATAAATTTATTAAATACAGTTAAAAAGAAAACAATTACGATACTTATTCAAAGTTCCTTAATTAATATAAAAATTATTAAATTAAAAATATAATGTTGCAAACTAAAACAACTAATAATATTGTGTGTTTATTTAGATATTATTAAATTGATAAAAAAATTTAATAAAAAAAATATTTTTTTAATTTTTAACGTATTTAATAATAAAAGTAAAAACATTAAAAAATAAAAAAAATTTGAGAACCTAAAATTTATAATCTTTTTAAAAAGATTTTTTTTTTAAAATATTTTTAAATAATGAATAAATTAAAAAAAATATTTTTATATTATTATATTCAAACATAATTAATAAATATAAAAATCTTTTTCTATAAAATATCTAAATATAAAATTATTTTTATTTTTTTAAAAATTTTTTAAAAAATAACTAAAACAAATTTTTTTTAAAAAAACTCATCCAAACAAATCCTATTACATTATTAATATTGAATACCTTATGTTATCAATGTTGGCGACAATTTCAACCCACTTGTCCTTGATGGAGACACTGTAATTGAACTGAATAACACCTTGAAGCTGGTGATACTTGAGAGAGAATTGAAGCTTCTCATTCGGCAAATGACTCTTTGATGAACTCTCAATATCCATAACTATAACAGGACAATACAGTTGCACCTTCCATAACCCATACGTCGAAAACCAATGCGAGAACAAAGAACACGGCATCCTCATAATCTTTTCTTTAACCGTTTCTTGCATCTCCCCAATCCAATTCGTGACCCCAAGGTTCACGGACCGCATCCATTGTTCTTCCAAGTTTGATCCCAGCAGTTTCATGAGCAAATTCGAGGCCTCGCTTTGTTGATTGCTTGTCAAGTAACCCTTCAGAGTCTGGATCGATCCGGAGCGAAGATTCGCCGGCGCTTCGTAGATGGAGACGAGGAAGGAGAGAGTGAAGAAGGAGACGTTGAATATTTCGGAGAAGTTTGGGATGTAATCGAGTTTCGGGAACCTGATGAAAGGGCTGTTCTTGTTGGATCCATAGTGGAGAATTGCCTGAATGAAATTGATGAAGAGATCTGAAATTGTTTCTTGATCCAGTAATAATAAGTTATTGTTGTTAGGTTTCATTGGTTTTGAGTTCCAAAGAGGGATGTGGATGTTGTTGAAATCTGCAATGATAGCAAAAGAGAGTGAGGATTGGTTATGATGATTATAGTTTTTGGGTATTGTAAGCTTAAGATATGGTTCTTGGAATGAAGAAGAAGAAGAAGAAGATATGGTTATGGACATGGAATCTGTTTCCCATTCAGATATTGGTTTAAGGTTCTGAATCCAAGAAAACACATCAGGGAAGTTGTTATTATCACAAGCCATTGAAAGAAATAATGATATTGTTGGTTTAATCAATTATTATGTGGGGTTCACATGCATATTTGTAGATCATAAGAATAATTTCATAATGGTTTGTATGGAGAGAAAGGATTATTAGTACTACTCCGCCAAGGGGAATTAATAAGAAGAAAAGTTGAAAAAGATTGCTTGTGAATATGATTAGTATGAATGCTATGAGTTCTGGTGCTAGTATGGAAGAATTGAAGGAAGAAGGCTAATTCTGCAAGAAAGTGATATCATATATACCCAATATATTCACATGCAGAATACCCAAAATGTCTTATGTTCTTCGATCACCAAGTTTAATTTAATTACTACCGTCACATTTGATGAGTACTTGACCATGTGAGAATAATCAATATACATTAAAAAAATATATCTGTACATTAAAAATCAATCACTAAAACAGATATAATATATTTGTGTATAAATATATATAATTTAATTTATTTTTAATATATATTTTATATTTTAATTATATTTTATATTATTCATTAATTTTCACGTAAAACTAGCATAGTTGATACACATATATAGGGTACCTAAATAATAAAAAAAATAGATACTTTAATAAAAATTCTATAATTATCGTTCATATGAAAATATATATTTTTTTATCGTTAAATGATGAATTAATATTATAAAATAGTTATTTTTATCTAAAAATATTACAATTCTCTTTAAATTATTATTTTTTATAAATTATATTTTTAAGTGTGGCTAAATAAATAGCATTATTGTAAAATACTTTTGATCTTCATTGAATACGTGCTATGGAAAAAATAATTCTAATATGAACAATCAAATGGCAGTGAGTAATTATAATAAAGTAGAGACTTATATACAGTTAGTTATTTTTAGGTAATATTATTAGTTAAAAATTATTAAATAATTTAACAGAAAAGTTCTGCATACAAGCTATTAGGGCTTGTATGCTTTACAAGTTAATTAACGAATAAACTTAAAAAACGTGATGCAAGGTCTACGTTCTTCTTCTTCTTCTTTTCTTTCGTTTCTTGCCTTCTCTTTCTCCTTCTTCTTCTTCTTGCTGCACGTTCTTCTTCCTCTTCCTCTTCCTCCTCTTCTTCTTCTTTTCTTTCGTTTCTTGCTTTCTCTTTCTCGTTCTTCTTCTTCTTGCACGTTCTTCTTCCTCTTCCTCTTCTTCTTCTTTTCTTTCGTTTCTTGCCTTCTCTTTCTCCTTCTTCTTCTTCTTGCTGCACGATCTTCTTCCTCTTTCTGTTCTTCTTCTTTATTTACGTGTTTTTCTCTCTGTTTTCTTTCTTCGTTATTCTCGATTTCCATTGTTTTTTGACATCAAGCTCTGAAATCGTTTTTGAAGAAGAAGAAGCAGCAGAAGATGAGGAGGAGAAAGAGAAAGAGTTCTGAAATATGCATAAGGTGTACTTCAACGAATTTTGGGTGTATTTCTTAAATCCTTTGGGTGTATTTTTGTAATCTTTTGGGTGTATTTCTGTAATTCTTTAGGTGTATTTCTATAATCCTTTGGGTGTATTCCTGTAACTGTTTGGGTGTATTTCTGTAATCGTTTGGGTGTATTTCTGAAGTTACATTATCTTCAAATTTGACAAGAAAATTTTTTTCATGGAGGAAGAAGAAGAAGAGTCGTTCATAATGCATGGTGAGTAGCGCACTTTGGAAACAGGAAGTTATTGAATAACGTACATTTTATTTACTCTTAAATGTGGAAGTGTGTAATACGTTAATTAAGTGTAATACGTGTGTTTTATTGGACTTGTAAGACTTGTATATATAGCAAGCCTCATAATTTAATATATTTAACAAAATTATTATCTAATAATTTTCTATTAGCAACTTTAAATAAAGATAATTTCGCGTGTTTTCACCTTTAATAAACAAAACTCTTGTACGAATTATTAGTTGACTAATACATATTTTTGCCTCTAATAAGTAAATGAGCACTACATACTGCTACATTTATTCTTGTTACTTGTTTCTTCTTAGATAAAAAGTTATGTAATAACTTGAATTCGCATGTTTGTGGAGTAGAATTTGGGTTTTTATTAACGACATTATTATCTTTTAATTTAATAGATATAGAAATATTTGATAATAAAATATTATATAAAAATAATGAGAATTTATTTTATACAGTATTCATTAATTATTATTAAATTAATAAATATTAAATAAAATAAATTTAAATGGTTTCTTTTATCTTTCTAATATTACTAATATTATTGTAAAAATAGTATATTTATTGAACTTTGGGTACATCTAAACTTTTATGCATAAAATAAATGTATATATTATTATTAATCCAATAAGGCTCTACATCTAAGTAATTTAACCAACTAAATCTTTTAAATTTACGCGTTGTTTCTTTTTTTTCTTCTTCTTTTAAATTCACGCACGTACATTCTTCTTCACCCCTTATGCTATGTCTTCTTCTTTTCCTCATTTTTCATGATTTTTCAATTTTATTACTGTTGTCACCAACAGCATCCACTACAAAATTCAAGTTGATTTGTGGTGATTTTTTTTTTTTAGTTTTTGGAGGTTTGAAACCCCACCAAAAGGTTAGTGGAAGTTTTTCAAACCTCTAAAATTTGAGGTGCCACGAACTTATCTATGGCAGTTTTACAAAATCCCCAGGACATAATTTAGTGGCGGTTCTTTGTTTGCTTTGTGGGGGTTTTGAGTTGAATATTTTGGCAGTTTTTTGAAATTTTTGTGGCAGTTTAAAACCTCCACAAAAACTGAATTTTCAAAAAAAAATTATATCAAACTGAACGGTTGCAAACAATTTAAAATTGAAACTAAACCTATTTGAAAGTTATAAACTACTATTATTGATTGAAAAAAATACATCAATCAAACTAAAAATTATTTAACTTTAAAGAAATTAGTAATTAGTATATAGAATTAACAGAAATTTAAACAAATTACATAAATCAAATTGGTATGAAATAAACAACTTAGATCAATCAAATTTACATATTTTATATGATCTGACAATATATAAAATGATATCAGATAGTAACCCACCACAACAACAAGAAATACGGCCTTAAGATTGCCACAAGCTTCACAGCAAGCTCTATTTGTCAGAAAAGGGAACCATATGCTTATGTAAGAAATAAATAAAACCAATGAGCAGAAAATAAGCATTAACTTCAAGTAAAACCTATATAAAATACAAATATGGTAAAAAAAAGTATGCTTCTGTAAAAGATAGAATCCTCATTCTTCTAAAAGACCCTTCACATGAGTTGTTCTACTACATTCTAAGGATCCCTTCTCCTATAATAACTCTTTAGCATAAAAAAGTAAAACAAATTATTGTGACTTGTTTCAAACAAATTGATTTCATAAGAAAATCTGCTAGATAGCTTTAATTACTAGAATTACATGCCATGACTAGTATTAAATAATAATATAAATTATAATTTTAAAAAATTTAAAAACGTAAATTTTAAAATAACTACTATATTATTTAGTGAAATTTAAAATATTAAATTTTTAAATATATAATCAACAATAATTTGATAAACTCATTTAAATAAAAAATTTTACTATAAAAAAACTTACAATTTAAAAATGTAAAACTTTAAAATACAAATAACAAAATAATTTTATAATAATTTAATTATTTTTATTATTTTATGTAAAGAGAATTTTATTTATTAAGGTCTAAAAATAATATTAAAATTAGTACTATAAAAAATATTTTAAAGTTAATATTATGAAAAAAATAAAAAAATTATATAAGGACTAATTTGATTAATTTTTAAAATTTTAGGGATGAAATGACTTATGTTTGGACTTTCAAGGACTATTTTGATTATAAATATCTTTCTTACATGTTAAATGACACGTAGCGTGCTAAGTGTCACTGACCTGACACGTCAACCAATCATCTGGTGACACGTGGCACTTAACGTGACACATACATCATAAAATAACTAACGGAAGGACCAATTTGACTTACGTTTTATCTTTCAAGGACTAACATGACTAAAAAAATCATTTGAGAACTAATTTGAAGAATCGGTGATTTTTCAGGGACGAATTTGGCTATCACTACAACAGAGGCGCTGCTTTTAGCGGCGATTTTAAACCGTCGTAAATTCAAATTTCGACGGTTTGATGGACCACCCTGGTTATTGGCGCAAGGAAATGATTTGGCGGCAGTTTCCAGCAACCGCTGGTATAACCGCCGCTGAATCAGTATTTGCGGCAATTAATTTAGCGGCGGTTTAAAACCGCCACGATATAAAAGTATTAGGATTTAATTTATTTTTTACCGGCGGTTATGAACCGCCGCAATGTTATTACTGTTTGTTAATTTAGGACTGTTTGCGGCGGTTTAAAACCGCCGCTAATTTCAATACAAATTTAAAAAAAATGGATTTTCCTTTTAAAAGACGCTGATTTTTTTTGTTTAATTTTAAAGATATATTTTTTTGCCCTTTTTGGATTTTTTTAATACTATAAATCTTAATATTTTTCATCTATTGAATCTAAACTTGTGACAAAAATAACAAAATTAACTGAAAATAAAACAATATATTTATAAAAATATCAACATAGTAAATCTCTTGCTAAGAATTACATAGTCAAATTCAAAAAAAATATTTGCTTCAAACCAAAATAATTCCAATCCTAGGATTCTATTTTTCACTCAGTCCTTCTACGAAATTCATCCCTGCAGCAATGTCTGGTGGCGATTCCTCACCCTGCCATTGAAAAAGACAAAATAGTGATACAAAGAATATAACTTGACATATTGTAATCCCTTACAATATCTAAATTTCAAATTTAATCCAAAGATTCAAAAACTAAGTATTAGAATCTACTTCACAAACTAAAAATTTGCTATCTTAATCTCAGTAATCATAATATATTTGCCTAACAGCATTACAAGTAAAAAGTATCAAAATTCTGCAAAAAGTATCAACCATAACTCATAACTCATAGCTAAGATGCACACATATATCATAGAATGGGAAGGAAAAAAGAGGTTTATATATTACCATGAGACCAGAACACAATATATAGGAGTATTAAAGTTGCACATTCATAAGCTAATTGAATAAAAAAGGAAGTCAATATATATTAGTTAGTTATTTTATATATATCTTTTCATATATCTTTTCATATAGTTAGTTATTTTTGGTGGAGTCATTTAGAAGTGAAGGGATACTCATTTGTTTTCTGTAGTAGGTTCATAATTTTAACTATGTTAAGCTGACATATGAAACATAATTTTAACTATAGTAGGTTCACAATTTTAACTATCTTAAAAATTATGCACTTTACGTAGGACCTGATCCATATAGTTCCTATTATACATGGCAAATATAAATATAAATAGCAACATTATTCTTATTTGCATTTAATTTCTAACAAGATCTCAGGTTTAAATTACTTGAATATAAAAAACAAATGTGAAGAGATTTACTTATATATATATGTATAGACTACTATATGTTCTTTATTGCTAATAAAGAACTTTTATATACGTCAGACATAGATAAATACAAAAGTAGACACATGAATATTTACCTTGCACCATAGGAACAGGTGCGCACCGGAGAAGAGAAGACAGGCCAGCAACAGGCATGAACCGACGACAATGACGTGGGCAGAGACGACGACACGACAGGCAGCTCCTAGAGACTGAATTCTGGACTTGAAAATGATAGTTTAAACAATATATTGATCAAATATTTCAATATTAACTGGTGCCAAGCTTATCATAAATGATCAAATAACCAGCCATTAGGATACAAGGAGATTTAATGGATATCTAAATTATGGTCTAGAGACTAAATTGGTTTGCTATACTAAACATCTATGCTGCTTTCAGAATCTCTTTTTCCTTCTAAGACAACAATTGCTTTCCCATTCTAACCTGAGAATTTAGTTGATTATTGATAGATTCAACTAGTTGTAGTTCAATGTATAACATTGTCTTCCATCAACATTCTCTGTTATGCATAAACATCAAAGAAAGGTAGATTAGTATTGTAAAACCATAGAATATACAAAATTTGAGGCATAGATAAGTAGCACAATCAAGTGGATAAAATTCAATGTTAAACTTCTGCAGTATTCTCAAGACTAATATTTGCTCTAAGACATGTACATGTAAAATAAAAATGTCTACATTGGTTGAATCTCCCAAGTTTAAGGATAGTTCTATGAGCAGATACCTAGCAATTTTGACAATGCTCATAAGTGGAAGAGAGAGATATAGTGAAGGAAGAACTTCTAAGTTCTCTGATGGAGGTTCTTTTAAGATGTCCTCAAGCCAGTTTCTATTCCATGAACGAACAACCATCAAGGGGGTCCATCTATCAAACAATTGGCAAAAGAAATTAGAGATAGGTTCAACTGATTTTTATTACAATTATCAGAAGAGATCAAAAGATTCTTGATAATACAATACACGAAGTGTAACACTAACTAAAAAAATTAAAGAGTAGGCACTAGCAAATCCAAATTATATAGATAATACCATGATGATAAATTGATGATGGCTGCATTTAAACTATACTAATATAAGCAATGAACATATTTCAGGTACTACCATACAACACAGCAGGACTAGACAAGACTAATACTAATTACTTGAAGTATAAGTTTACAAAAAAGACCATAAGAAAACTCAAAAACTCTGATCCTTTGGATTCAGTAATATCATAATAAGTTAAAGATTAATTTCTGGTCAAAAGCAAGGTGATCTAGCAATTTAACTTGTTATCTCTAATGATTTTCATAATAAGTTAGAAGACAAAGGGTAGGAGTAAGATAAATTCATTGAACATCAAAAGTAACAAGAGACTTGCTAATGAATACCCATTTGCATTTTGAGTATTCAGATTAGCACCTTTGGCAATCAGAAGCTGAAATAAACAAATAATACACAAATTAAGAAGGCAATTGAACTTTAATTTGACATCACCAATAAAGTTAAAAAAATAACTTATTTTTACTAGAAATATTTTTATTAAAAAGAAACAGAAACACACTTGACAGCATTGTGCATTTTCACCACATGCAGCATAATAGAGGGGAGTGCTCCCAGAACCTGATAGTAAGGAAACAAAAGTTAATGGTGGCAAAGCCAATATATCGTACAACTTTCTAAACATCTTGTAGGCTACATTACTATAGCAGAATTAGGAATATCAAGGTTAATAACCTGATTGAATTTTAGAAACAAAGATGAGTGATGCATGAATATAGAAACAATCAACAAAGAGTAGTACTAGTAAATTTAATCCATTTACCTTTTCTAACTAGCTGAGAGAACAATATTAAATGGATCAAGCAACGCTATATTGTCCTAATAGTAAACCATGTTTATAGATAAATCATTTACCTTTAAAAATTTTTAATGATTTTCCCTATAGTTTTCTATCGTCTCCTAACTGTAACTAACAAATTATTAGGCAACTCCATCTTTGGCATCTTTAACTCTAATATCATTGTATTTTACTTGCATAATATGATTAAAACTTGGATAATAGGAATTTGTTATCAGTGATTTAGCATATTAACATAAAGATTTAAACATCCCCAATAAAAGGCATAGAAAATCCATTACAATAGTCTAGACACAGCACAGGAACCAAAATAGCACTCCACAACATTGTAAAATATGTGAAAAGAAAACTTTTTGTAGGACCTCTCATAAACCAACTAAAGCATTTAGCATATGGCATGGAAGGATAAACATTTGCAAGGCCAATTATTATTTATTAACCACGCACAAGCCTCATATCCAGCACACAACTAAAACAGTAAAAACAGAATGCTAGATTGTATAAAAGAACAAAATTTCAATCACTAAAAGAGTATAAATTCATACATAAATAATAGATACATTCACAACTCACTAGACATATCATTCCCTACCCTTCAACATCCACTAAATTCCTCCCCAAAAAATACAAAACACGAATCCAAAACATATTAAGATACATACATGTAAATCTAAATTATTATTAACATATAGTAATATTATTTCCACAAATCAATCAATAATGTATAACAACTTTAGTATGAATACAAATAGGAGAAAGCTGATTCTGCCTCAAATTGAAATAGGTAAAGACAATAGCAACAAATAATATACACGTACCAGATAGGAAAGACCCAAAATGGAAGTGCAGCGCGTTGCGGCGACAACTCTTCACAGCAGTACCGATGCATCTTGCAGGCCTTACTTTTGCTTCACCCCTTTTGTCCTGTGTTCTTGACAAGAACAAAATAAACCGCAAAAAATTGAAACCAAATCAAGAAGAAAAAGTATGATGTGAATCAAATTGAAATATGAAACGAAAAAGAAATTTTTCCCAAATTGAAAGAGAAATTTTTTAGACAAACCAAATAAACCAAACACATTAACTAAAATTGAAACCAAACTAAAAAGAAAAATATTAGTGGGAACCAGTTTGAATTCTGAAACCAAAAAGAAAACATAACAAAATTGAAAGAGGAATTTTTTATATACCAATAATCTGAACCAAAAAGCTGAGGAAACCTAAGAATGGGACCAGAGGAAGGAGGGATCAAATTGGCGATGGACCCACCGGCAAGGAGAAGCGCAATGTAGCCGATACTGACGGGTAGAGGGGAACAGCGGCAACGATTCTAGCGCGGAGGTGTGTTTCTTCCCTCTGTCCCTTTTCTGTTCGCACAAGGTAGAAAACAAATCCCAAATCTGATTCTTGACTATATATACCCAAATCAAGAAGAAAAACATCAATCTAACCCAAATTGAAAAGTGAAACAGAAAAGAAAACTCAACTAAATTGAAAGAGGGATTAGCAAACCTAATGAAGTAGTTCGCACAATGATGGAAGAAGGAGGAGTGGCTCAGTGATGGACACAGCAATGGGGAGGACGAGACTACTGGTATTGATGGAGGGAGCACCACGGTGGCAAGGATTCCAGAGAAGTGGTTTGTGCCCCTACACAATTGACTTCGCGCAAGAAAGGAGAGGAGAACGTGCTAACTTGTCAATTTACGGCGGTTTTGTGAACGGCCACCAATTTCCTGCCGCCATCCTCCGCCTCTCTTGTAGTGTATTAACCCATAAAATAAATGTATATATAATTATTAATCCAATAAAGCTCTACATCTAAGTAATTTAACCAACCAAATCTAACCAAGTCTTTTCGATTCACACGTTACTTCTTCTTCTTTTAAATTCACACACGCACATTCTTCTTCACCCCTGATGCTATGTCTTCTTCTTCTTCTCTTTTTTCATTATTTTTCAATTTTGTTACAGTCGTCACTAACAGCATCTCCTCCTCCTCCTCCTCCTCCTCCTTTTCTTATTGAAATTTCTTCTCCTCCTTCCTTTTCATCCTTCTCCTCCATCATCATCATCATCATCATGGTCATCATTGTTATCGTCATTGTCTTCTTCTAATACGTATCGTCGTTATCGTTATTATCGAATTTTTGCCATACTAATGATAATCTTGTCTGGTCCGAAAATTGATTTGAATGTGTTTTTGTTTAAAATTGCCTTCGTCTGTGTTTGTTTTAGAACGAGTTTGTTTATGTATTTTCATCATTAAGTAATTTTGGTTCATTCAAAATTTAATTTTCGGTCATTCTGGATATAATTTCGGTTCATTTCTGAGTGAATTTCTAATTATTCAATTTTATTTTTGTTCTTGTTTTTGAACGCAATCATTAAGTAACTTCAGTTCATTCTGGATTTAAATAAGGTACACTTGGTCTCTGCTTGTTTTGGAATGAGTTTATTTGTGTATCATCATCATTAAGTAATTTCGGTTTATTCAGAATTAATTTTTGATTCATTCTGAATGTAATTTCGATTTATTTCTGAGTGAACTAAGGTGGATTTGGTCTCATTGTTCTGCACAATTTAAAACTCTTCCTCGTCACACCCTCTCTTGAAAGGAATAAAACCAAGAAAAAGAGAAGAAAAATCAAACAAAAAAGAAGAAACAAGAATAAAAACTCCTCAAAACTCATCATCATATGCTTCTTCTTCTTGTCTTATTCGTCTTCTCCTTCTTGTTTTTCCTTCTCATAATTCTTCTTGTTTTACCCTCTTAACAATAATAAAAATATAAAAAAATCAAACAAAGAAGAAGAAATACATAATGCTGTAAAATCACTTGATGGATTTAGATGTGTTTTTGTTCATGATTCAATTTTGTTTGTGTGTTTATTTCAAATGCAATCATTAAGTAATTTCGGTTCATTCTGGATGTAAATAAGGTGCATTTGGTCTGTGCTTGTTTTGAACGAGTTTGTTTGTATATCGTCATCATTAAGTAATTTCGGTTCATTCAAAATTTAATTTTTAGTTCATTTTGGATGTAATTTCGGTTCATTTCTGAGTGAATTTTCGATCATTCAATTTTGTTTATGTGCTTGTTTTTGAATGCAATTATTAAGTAATTTCAGTTCATTCTTGATTTAAATAAGGTGCATTTGGTCTATCATTGTTTTGAAATGAGTTTGTTTGTATATCATCATCATTAAGTAATTTTGCTTCATTCAAAATTTAATTTTTGGTTCATTCTGGATGTAATTTATCTCGGTTCATTTCTGAGTGAATTAAGGTGCATTTGGTCTCATTGTTCTACACAATTCAAAATTCTTCTTCCTCGTCTTCTACTGCTTCTTCATCTTCTTTTTATTTTATTTTGTTATAATTATTCTTGTTTCACTCTCTTGAGAGGAATAAAACTAAGAAAAAAAAGAAAAATCAAACAAAGAAGAAGAAGAAACTCATAATGCTGTAAAATCACCAAGAAGAGGAGGAGAAAAAGAAAAAAAATGAAACAACAACATCAGCAATAAAAGAATGACAATGAGGAGAAAGCACGCGAAGAAGAAGAAAAAGGAGGAGGAGAAGAAGGAGAAGAAGGAGGAGGAACGCGAAGAAGACGACGACGATGATGACGACAACATAAAGCCCGTGCATATAATCACACTCTTTTAATGAGAGTGATTTTTTTTGGTGTTGAGTCTACTTGGTTGAATTTGAATGACAATAACACTTGGAGGTGTAGCAGATCTGTTATTAATCAGTAATGTTAGAAAAAAATAAGGGTTTTGCTATTTTGTACCCTAATAGCATTAGTTAAGCATATCATAAAAGAAAATGTTTTAATGCTTTTGATATATTTAACAATAATTCTCCACATACAAGTCATTATTCCATACAAATCCATACAAGTCTCTTTAATCTAATTCACCTCACGCGCCACTATCTAACCAACTTTTCAATCAACGCGTGAATATATAACTGCCTTTTTCAAAAGGATTTTGTTTCTGTTTTCAAATTTTCTCAACGTTTTCGATCTACGTTCTCTTCAATCTCTGCATTCTCTGTGTTTCTCTTCGTTCGTTCTCTACGTTTTTGAAATCAAGCTCTAAAATCAGTTTTGAAAAGTTATCTCGTTGTTGAAGATAATCAATAATTCAAGTTCACATTGTCAATTGAATCAGAACAAAGTTGATTATTGTTTTGAATCCAATCAAGTGGCTGAGGTGTGGTTCGATTCTAGTTAATATTTTTGTTAGTAGTTTATGATTCTGTAGGTGAATAATGTTGTTTTTGTTTGTGAAAATTGTTGTTCATCGTTGATAGTTTGAATTGAATGTAATATAAGAGTTCTGCATTAAAAAAATATTTTTCTGTATTTGCAGCAAATTTCAGTATAACATGAAGATATTTAAGTGTATTGTTTATTAAGAATTTTCGGTGTATGTGTGCTGATAAGTTCTACATAATTCAAAACTCTTCTTCTCCTTTCTCTTCATCTTCTACCGCTTCTTTTTCTTCTTTTTCATCATCATCATCATCATCATCATCATCTTTTTTTTTTCTTATTCATCTTTTTTTTTCTTATTTTATCTTCTCAAATTTCTTCTTGTTTTACTCTCTTAACAATAATAAAAATAAAAACAAATATCAAACAAAGAAGAAGAAGAAACACATAATACTACAAAATTACTTGGAAGAGGATGAACTTACATTCATTCAACTAAAAGAAAGAATGAAATAAGAAAAAAAAGGGAAAAAATGCATCATTAGAGGAAATATTTTTCTGTATCTGTAGTAAATTTCGGTGTAACACGGAGATATTTAAGTGTACTGTTTAAGAATTTTCGGTATTTTTGTATTGATAAGTTCTGCATAATTCAAAACTCTTCCTCTTCCTCCTCCTCATCTTCTGTTGCTTTTTTTTTCTTTTTTTCATCATCGTCACCATCTTTTTTTTCTTTTTTTTATTCATCTTTTCTTTTTTTTTTTACCTTCTCAAGTTTCTTCTTGTTTTACTCTCTTAACAAGAATAAAAATAAAAAAAATCAAACAAAGAAGAAGAAGAAATACATAATGCTGCAAAATTATTTGGAAAAGGATGAACTTACATTTATTCAACTAAAAGAAAGAAAGAAATAAAAGAAAAGAAGAAGAAAAAAAATAATGCATCATTAGAGGAAACATTTTTTTGTATTTGCAGCAAATTTCAATATAACACGAAGATATTTAAGTGTATTGTTTAAGAATTTTCGGTGTATGTGTGCTGATAAGTTCTGCATAATTCAAAACTCTTCCTTTTCCTTCTCCTCATATTCTACTGCTTCTTCTTCTTCATCTTCTTATTTTATTTTCTCATAATTCTTTTCGAATTCAGTTTCGCAACTTCCTTCACTTTTTGCGACGATTTTGAGAGATTTTGATCCTTGTTTAAATTTTGAGTATTGCGGTTTTGATTGAGGAAGAAGAACCGTTTGCGCTATTCAAGAGTTAGGGAAGCGCGTGTTTACACGCAATCTAAATTAAGAATTGTTTTTATTAGATTTGGGCCAACTTGTATACCAAAAAGACTTGTATGTGTAGTAGCCCTCTATATTTAATGCATTAAAAACGTAAAAAAAATTGTTTTTGTAATAAATAGCATTAAAACATTTTTTTATAGTATGCTTAACCAATGTGCTTGGGCACAGGATAGTAAAATCCAAAAAATAATTAGATCTTATCTTATTTAGTATTTATAAATTATTATAACAATTAATGAATATTAAATAAAATAAATTTGGACTATTTTTAACTAATTTTTTTTAAGGATAAGTATTGTTTTGATCCCTAATGTTTAGGGTCAGAATCGAAACTATCCCCAACATAATTTTTTATTTAGAATCGTCCTTAACGTTTTATTTCGTATTAAAATCGTCATTTTAACTTTTTACGGATAATAATACCCTTTACCACACCACCTCTTCCCTTACTCCACCACCACCACCACCACCTCCCTTACTCCCATCAAATACTAATACTCAGAATCAGAATCAAATTTAGAAGCAGAAACAACATCAAATTCAACAAAATCAAATTCAACAACATCAAATTCAACGATAAAATCAACACACAAAATCAAAATCAGAAGCAGAATCAGAAGCAAAAATAAAGCAAAAGCAAATGCAGAAGCAGAAGAAAATGCAGATGCAGAAGAAGAAGCAGATGTAGAAGCCAAAGCAAAAGAAGAAGCAGATGCAGATGCAGAAACAGAATCAGGCAGAAGAAAATGCAGATGTAGAAGAAGAAGCAGATACAGATGCAGAAGCAGAATTAGAAGCAGAAGTAAAGCAGAAATAAAGCAGAAGCAAAAACAAACACAGACGCAGAAGTAGAAGAAGCAGATGCATCCCGCAGTGGCAGCAGCGACTGGGCAGATCGGCGGTGGTAGGAACCCAGCTCAGCCTCGGATCCCTCTCTCTCTCCTTCGCGCGCCGCCCTCCTCACATCAGGAAGGCCCGGCAACGCACTCCACGGCGGCAGAAGCATGCATGAATGGCGGCGACAATGTAGGTGTCGCGATGGTGGCAGTGGCTATGGCAACGGCCTCCTCCCCTCCACCGGCGTTCTCTCTCTTTCTCAGATCTCCTCTCTCGCTGGCTCGTGCTCGGTGGTGAAGGACCCAAAGGTGGCGGCGATGGCATTGGGATTCACGACGACGGCGCTGGGATGCCGGGGCTCCTCCCTTCCCCCTCTTCCTTTCCCCTTTTCCTCCGATCCCCCCATGTCCTTTCCCTTTTCCTTTCTCCCCTTTCCCCTCGCGTCCTTTTCTTTTTTTTTTAAATTTTATATATTTTTAATTAGGATAGGGGTAATTTATTAATAAAATAAAAAATTTTATTAAAAAGGATGATTTTAATACGAAAAAAATATTAAAGATGATTCTAAATCAAAAATTATGTTGAGGACGATTTTGATTCTGATCCTAAATGTTAGAGACCAAAACAATACTTATCCTTTTTTTATTACCAAATATTTCCGTTATTAATTTAGGGTAAATACTACATTGTAACAATGATAAAATCAATCTCTTAGGTAGCATTTAATGGAGAGACAGAGACGGAAAGACTGAGACTGAGAGACAGAGACTAAGAGACAGAGATTGAAATAAATCTCAGTATTCTGTTTGGTACAAAATGGGAGACAGAAATTAAAACAAGAATGAAACTCTAATTTAATTTGCACAAAGGGTAAAATTGGAATTAATTAATTGAAATGAGGGTATTTTAGGTATAAAATGTTATTAAAGTTTCAGTCTCTATCTCTAAAAATTTTAGTCCCATGTGTCCTTACTTTTTGGAAGTACTGAAATACTGAAATTTTGGAGACAGAGACAGAAATTTTAGTACCAGTCACTGAACCAACAAACATGATACTGAGTCTCAATCTCTCAGTCTTTGTCTCAGTACCTCAAAACAAACGCTACCTTAGTTAATTGAAAAATGGAGAATTACTTCTTTATATTAACTGAATTCTTTAATTGAATAATTTAAATTTCTTTGAGTAAAAATCAATTTAAATTAGTCGAATAATTAATTTATTTATCTATTTAAATAAATATTGTAATTTAAATTTTATTTTACGTATATAATAATTTATTGAATAACGAAATTAAAAAAAAAAAATTGTATGAGTAGAGAGACCACGGGTTCGCTTATTATGCATTAAAAAAAATGCTTTAATTTTCTTAATAATTGATGTAATATCACTTTTGAGATAAGACCAAAAAAAAAAAAAAAAAAAAACCCTTAGCGTCACCTCACTATTATTTAATTTTGATGTTATCATTTTGCAATTAATAACATGGCATGGCACACATATCTACTTATTGTTTTTGAAAGGATAATGTTCGATTTATATTTTGGTACAAGTAATATGTGTGAAAACACAGGCAGATTTTCGTGTTGAGTTGAATGTTTGTTATTGCTAGCTACTAGCTACCGCATGCTAATTCGTACGTTACTAACAATTAATATGCCACCATTTTACCATTTTTATTTCACATGTTAATTAATTAAAAAATTGGTAACAAAAAGTGACGGCCCTCCTAAAACGATTGGCAATGATAGTGTGATATAGCTAACAAATTGAGTAAAATTCCTTCAAATAGCTAATTTTGAAAAGGAAAAATAACAACTCAGATGGATGGATTGTATATATAAATTATAAACAATAATCGTAAGATCGTAATAGACCAAGAAATTGTTAAAACTTATTTCTTATAAATATTAATATTAGATATGCTATCAATAATAGCTACCTACATAGAAGCTAAAAATCAATAAAAAAAAATATTTGTGTAGTAATACTTATTGAAAATCCGAAATAATTACATATTTATAATTAAATTTTGTAATAGTCAATTTTTATAAATAATATAATAATTAGATTTATATTTAGAATTAAAATACCGATAAAAATATAAAAATACAGTAATAATTAATCTTTTATTTTTATAAAAATTTTGATTATTTTATTAAAAAACATTTAATTATTTTGATAATTGATCATTTATTAAAAAATTGTATGACACAATACGCATAAGTATATATAAAAAAAAAATTGGTAACAAAAAATTTTCAATTATAATTAGCCAAAATTTTTTATAATGTACTTCATTTATATAACTTAGAAAAAAGAATAAATAGGTCCTTAACCTTTTGATCCGAAGATATTTAAATCCTTGAAGGTTTGAAAATGCATTTAAGTCTCTAATATTTTCAAAATTTAGACAAATTGATCTCTCATGTTCACTTGAGTCTGTCAAACTCAACGGAAAAATCAAACATAACTCTCGTTGTACTGACTTGGTTGATATAGATACATACGTGAGAGAGTTTTTAAAATTAGACAAATTAGAGTCAATGACTTAAATGTATTTTTAAATCTTTAGGGACCTAAATATCCGCGAACCAAAAAGTTAGGGATCGATTTGTTATTTTTTCTATAATTTAATAACAGTTTGATTTTTTTATCTCACTCTTCTTTCAATTCACTTATCATATTCTTATCAGTCTCACTTATTAATGATATTAATTATGATATCATATCCCTAATTATTAGGCTTTCTTGTAATCACTACTTAATATTTTTTTATAATTTAAATTTTATATTTAAAAATATAATAAAAACTAATAATAATAAATAATGGTAATAATAATATGCATTATATGACTTTAATTATAATTTATTTTTGTTTCCTTTAATTCATTTTTTTATCATTCAATTGAATTAGCAAACGTGAAAGCATTATGTAATAGATTTGTCATTGTTAGAAGGATCTTGAAGGTCGCATACTCCCTAAGAGAACAAAAAGCACAACTCTAGTTCAAGTATAAGCACAATTAGGATATGCTAAGAAAATTTACAATGAGTCGCCTTTATCGTTACAAATAGTATGACATTTGAATTCGACCTTAACACGGTATTTATATTGGAAGGAGTTGAAGAATAATTTAAACAATAGACGAATTCACCCGATGAGATTGTTGCCAGTCAATCAATTTTCGAGAATATGAAAAATCACACTAACTTTGATGAGATATGATAATAAACTGATTTAATTTATTTTTTTCTTGTGTTTTATGTGCATTTATAATTATAGTGTATTAACTAAGTTCATACACATAACATTCATAAGTTCATATATACATAACATCATAATTATGTACTAACATTTAAAAGTTTAATTCATATTTATTAGATATTACATTCATACACATGTCATTTTTTAGTTATTGCGTAACAAACTATCAAGTTAACACATATGTTTTCAAATGTTATCATAATTGAATTTAAAAAAAATGTCAAATTCTTAAATTAATTTATTCAATTGATAAATTTACTCATAATATCCATATATTCATGTATATAACATTCATAATTTCATATTAATAACATCCATAATTTTGTACTCATAATATTCATAATTTTATATCTATGATATATATAATTAATAAATTTTTATAATTAATATTACCAAATTTTGAACTATGCGTCTTATTGTATTCTTCAAATTATCTCATATGTGCACTAATAGGTCGTGATTTTAGTTATTTTAATATTTTTATTTAATATTCATATGTTTGCTTATTTATTGATTTTAATATGACGAGTTAATAATTATTTTAAAAATTTGTTTTTTAATTTTTGTTTATATTTTATTTTTTTGGTTTTTTATTTTTTAATAATCTATATGTAAAATATGAGTTATATAGTAGAAATTGTTAAAATTTTTTAATTTAATCTCCATAATTTTTGCAAAAAAATTACATTTTAATGAGTAATAATATGATTGAGAAATATTATGAATTTGATTTTAAAAAAGCTAAAATTTATTTTAGAAAGAGCAACTCTAAATATTCAAAAAAAGGATGGATAATAAGAAGAGTAAGTGATAAAAAAATATATGTTACTTATTTATAAAAGAATAAAAATTTTTAGATGATATTTCTATGTTGTAATTACTCTTTGGTTAGGTAGCATCACCCTATATATAAATACATCATCTCTACATTGTTTTCCTTTATATTGATACTGTTGGAGATACTAATATTATCAACAAACCAGGTACACATTAACTAATTCTTTACATGAAGAGACTTCTATACTTACGAAAATTAGAATTTGCTGTACTTAATAGATTATTGTAGTTGATTCCAACTGACAGTCAAAACCAACAATTCTACATCCTTGTAGTGGTAACTGGTAAGTGTATTTAACCAATCAAACTAAACTTGCTTATATTATCCGAATCATATATCATATCATAGAATATAGATATATACAAGACCAATTTTTACGCACGTCACTACCAAATTCTTAATTGATATATAGCGTGTTTATAAAACCAATAGATCTCAACAAAGAAACGTTTATCAATATTAATCAAGTCTTTCATTTTGTTTGTAAGGGCAATTATTTTGGAGTGTTGATAAGAAAAATATAATGCACATATATAATAATGGAAATTACAGGAGAATATTAAGGAACTACCATTTTTTAGTAAAAGAAAAATAGAAAATTGGTTAGGAATAATTTAAATACAAAAAGTATTTTGCCATCTAATATTTTTCTTAGAAATAATCAAGTTTTAATAATTTATTCAAAAAAGGATATATAGAATAAGTGCATTCAACTAAAAAGAGCCGAGAAAAATGACAAAAGTTCAAAACATATCCTAAAGAACGTTCATTCGAATGTTCTTCTCTGCCATTACGAGAATTTGTTAGACAAACAAATTAAATCAATGCATAAAACATGCTCTAAGTTTAGATGAGTAAATTTTTTATTTAAAAGAAAAAAGAATAGGTGCATTCAATTCGGATAACGTGCAAGATTTTCCAAGCACGTGTATGTATAGCAAATAGCAATATCTATGGGTGAGAAAGTTATACTCAGATCGATAACAAGGAATATATATGAAGTGGTGTTGCCGGATCTAATTAGGGTTACACTAGCACACGAGAGAACGAAATGTAATTAGAATTTTGTATTGTTAGTGTTATTTTCTTTATTTATTTAATCTTTTATTCTTTTTACTAATAGTAATATAAGATCAGTTTATCACAGTAAATTATAATATCTATGTGTGCATCTTTGTTATAGAATTGTTAACAGAGTTAATAATAAAATAATATTATAATAATTTTAAAATATTAAAAATTTAAATAAAATATTTAAAATATTAAAAATAACTTTAAAATTTAGCCAAAATATTCAGAATAAAAGCAATACTTTACTTATTTAATTAATTACAAATTAACCAGAAGAACTCCTAAGTCGTGTGTGTAGCACGTTGACGTATATTCTTGCATTGTGTATCTTTGCACATTGTTGACTAATGACTACTACTAATGATGTTAATATATTCTGCTATTATAATATTATAAGCTGCCAAATCAATTCACCAAGTACGTACGCATTCCATAAACTCAATATGACCATATGTGAATATGTTCTTAACTCCGTAACATATATATAAAAGCCTTTTGAATTTTTATAGGAAAAAGCCAAAAAGGTACGATGGTTGTTTACTCAATTAACTACTTAATAATTAGTTACGGTGCAAAGTTTATATGACCTAATAATAAGCGCTTGGGTAGTTTGGTACCGCTGAAAATTAAGTTGGCGTGTGTAGCTTATTATCTTAGGCAGTCCCTGTTGTATGTATGGACAAAATGGTTAGAAATAAGTTAACATAACAGTCAAAACACACAAGAATGTTTGAAAGCTTTTCTTTATGATCACTGACTGTGAATAACATTAAATATTCTTTTGAATAATTAATCACGGTTAAAAGTGCTTTTGAGTTTATATAATAATAATTTAACTTGTTATAAAAATATTTAATTTAAAACTTTCATATATTTTATGTATTAATGTAATAAATTTTATTTATTTTTGATATTTTACCAAATATTATAAAATATTTTAACTTGTTTAAAAAATACTTTATTTAATTTTTTATATATTTTATGATTATTAATGTAATATTTTTATTTATTTTTGATATTTTATGATTAATGATAAAATATAAAAAAATTAAATATTTTTGTAATTACGTATTACAATAACAAATATATATTTTATATTATTATTATAATCTTAATCAATAAAATAATTATCACTAACCTATATATATAATTATAATTATATTGATGGATTTTTGTCAAATGGACTAGTAATAAGTATATGTTATTTTAATCTTACAAGGGAAGAAATTTTACATCTTATAAATATATAGAAGAGATGTGAAAGTTATTTTTTTGGAAAAAAAATGTGTAAAGGAGGATAGAGAGCAACAAGATTGGCTCAAGTCTTAGAGTACAAAGTGTCTAAGATGAAATTTAGATATTCTTGGTGGAAATTTATTTAATTTTTTAATTTATTCATAGATAATATATACATATATCAATTATTACTATAAAAAAACGTTGAGTATTATTAGATTTATTGGCAATTTTATCAAATAAATCTATCGATAATTAGTTTATCGTCGGATTGAATTTGATGGTATAAACGGCGCTAGAAAATTTTTATCAGCGAATTATTTCGTCTAACACTAATTACCGGCAGATATTGTGTCGGATTTTGCAATTAATGCGACAAAAATAAGCGGTTGGTTACCGTCGAAATTTTCCGATGGTAACTTTGACGCTATATTATGTTGTTGCACCCAATTACCATCGAATTATTCCACCGGAATGCTTTTTTTTTTGCACAATTAGTGCACAATTAGTAGTCAGATTAAAATTTTTGTTTACAAAATTAGGACACAAATTTAAAATTATCAGAAATCAACTAATGATTTTATTAAATATCAAGGGTCTGAATATAATAAAAAGTCAAAGAAATAAAATACAATGAAATAGATATAAATTAAACTAAATCCCTAAACCCTACAAATCCTAGTAATTGTTGTCGTCGTCGTCTTCCCGTTGTTGAGGCGGCGGACTAAGTGTTGATGTCAGTGCCCCACCAGCAGCATTGCCCTAGTACCAGCAATGTTGCTGCCTCTAGTACGCATTTGCTCATTGTACACCTCTATCTGGTCTCGCAAATGCTCTAGCCGCTCCAGCTTCTCCGTCAACTCTAACCTGATGGCAACAGAGTCTCCCACGCGTGCAAGAAGCTCATTGTACCTTTGCTCAAACTGCTGAGCTTGTTGGTGAAGCTCCTGTGTGAGCTTCTGCACCTCCTCCCTCAAGTCGACAATTTCCTCAGGATCGGTAGTGCTGGTGGCAGAGGCAGAGGTAGAGGTAAATGAAGCCGCCAATGTGGAGGTGCGGAGGCCGCTAGCGAAGAACAACTCTGTTGAGTTAAGAAATTAATTAATAAAATTGATGATGACAAACATTTGATTAGTGGGCTAATCACCCAATTAGTTTTGATTATTTTTTATAAGTGATGCAGGCCAAAAACAAGTGTTGCAGCAGCCCAACATCAAACAAAAGATATCTGCTAATGGGCTGAATGGTAAGTGAAAATAAAAACAAGCCCAAGTCATTCATCTCAAGCTAAATTCTTCAAAGAAGCAAAGGCAAGGCAACAACGGGCTAAACTTGAGTAGAACCTGATCCAAGCCCGAATTGAATTTCAATTCCCTCTCACTTGCTTTCACCAAATCAACGTTCCTTTCTTCTCTGTCTCAGTCAAATCAGAAAATCAGAAAAGTGAGAAAGAGAGAAAGAGCTTCTTCCCTAAGCTAGTCACCAAAGAAGCAAGATAGAGAATGATTAAGCTTGAAACACAGAAATCTAATCAGAAAATCAAAACCAAATCAAGCTTAGGTTAAAGATAACCCATTTCCTCTTGCATGCATCAGATCTTCTTCTCTTCTTCCCAACTCTCTGCTCTGTCCGAAATGGGATACAAAGGAAAGTTGTTTTCTGTTCTTCTCTGCTGTATATCCACGGTCTTAAACATGACTTGAGGACCAAGTTGGTTTTTAAGGGCTCAGATCAAGTTGACCATAGAAAGATTTTTGTGGTTGCTGCTTTATGGCTTTCGGTAAAGATAAAGAAGTCAGAAGCAAAGTTTCTACTCTAAGGTTTAATGAGAAAAAGTGAGTTTGTGGGTTGGTGAAGCTCAAGGCTCAAGATGTTGACCTTGGAAGAAGAACCCAGCAACATGCAAGGAGATAAAAGAGGCTTGCTATTCATTCAGAAACCAAGGAGAAACAACCAGAGTGTTGAGGTTTTGTTCTGAGAAGAAGTCTTTGAAAAAGTTCAACTAACTGGACAGTGTAACCTAATCAAAGGTACATTCTGCCAGTTTGAAGAACTGAATCAGAGGCTTGCTAATCTGGTTTTTCGCATAGCACAGAGGCTGTTGATGAAGTCAATCTCCTTCATATTTTACTGATCGATTATGTACTTTTCTATGTTTATCTTTCTGTAATTTCTTGTGAGAAAAGACATTGTGAAAAAGCTCAAATAAAAGCCATGAGTGAAAAAAGGCTGAGTGAAACACTTGAGAGAAAATCCTAGAGTTATTTTCAGATCTCTTTAGGTATGTCTATGCCTTGTATCTTGTACCTGTGAGGTATCCCTTTCTTAGTTGGGTTAGCACTAAGAGTGAATAGTTAGGTATTAGCATAGCCAATGCCAAGTTAAGTTAGAACTTGAGTGTGAAAGGATTGGGTCAATCCTGTGAAATTGGTGTATGTAATACTGTTAACTATAGTGAAAATTCTTCCACTATTGTGGAGGAGACTGGATGTAGGTTGCATAGCACAAGGCAACCAAACCAGGATACATGCTGGTGTTAGCTCTTCTTCTCTCTTCTGTGTTCTGTTTTCTGATATTCGTGAGACAAAAATAAATTGTCTCATAAATTTTTGCTGCTAAGTACAAACAGAATTAGAATTGAAAGTTTGTTTTAAAAGGGTCATAACAGCAACTTAAAAGGAAGGCATAGATTCAGCCCCCTTCTCTAAGCCTACCACAACCTTCAAACTCCAATCCGTAGACGTGATTCTTGTAGGGTTCAGAGGTGATCTCGTGCCAAATCCTATCAGGATCTATGACTGAGGCATCGGAGTCGGGGTCATCTCCACTAGGTTGAGATTACTGGGTCGTGACCTCCAATCTTTGCGTGTAGTCATCCTGTGTAACACACGTTGTGATTATGATGATAGTTAATTGACTTTAAACCGAATACATTTCAAACTTAGAATTAATTGAAACTCACATAATGAGCCGCAGACCACTCATCAACAAATCTCTCCTTGTTGGCCTTCAACGTATGGGTATACTTGAAGGTCTCTGCCAATGTCGCACTCCAATGACTTAGATTACACATATTGAAATCAACTAATAAAATAAATCAAGTAACAATTAATTCAAGAAATAATTAACAAAGATTATCAAACTACATACCAGCCTGCTCTTCGTTTTCATGAAAGTTGCTAACCCCCGGTATACTTCGACGACCTCGACGAAGTCCTGTTACTTCTGTTCGTCAGATGGTGACGCTTGAACCTCTCATCAGTTTAAAATACACGTCCAATTCCTTCTTAATATCTAGACGGAGCCAACTTGTGAGGTGGTGGTGCCCTTGACGAATGTCCTGCTGATGGGATATTTTCGTAGAGAAACGAATTTCTCAAAAACACCTAAATCTAACCGGCAAGTGCACCGGGTCGCATCAAGTAATAATAACTCACGGGAGTGAGGTCGATCCCACAGGGATTGAAGGATTGAGCAATTTTTAGTTTAGTGGTTGATTTAGTCAAGCGAATCAAGATTTGGTTGAGTGATTTGTGATTTGCAGAAATTAAATTGCATGGAAAGTAAAGGGAATGGGTAAATTGCATGAAATTAAAGAGAGCAAGAAATTAAAGTGCTGAATCTTAAAGAACAAGAAATTAAATGGCAGAAACTTAGAATGCAAGAAATGTAAATTGCGGAATCTTAAAGTGCAAGAAATGTAAACGGCTGGAATTGTAAAGGGAATTGGGGATTGGATTTGCAGAATTTAAACAAGGAAAAGTAAATTGCATCAAACAGAAAAGTAAAAGAGTGTTTGGGTTGAATCGGATCTGAAGCAAAACAAGTAAATGATCATGAAAAGCAAAAACAGAATGTAAATTGGAATTTCAGATCTCAGGGGTCCAGAGACTAGAAAACCAGGTCTAGATCTCACTACCTTCCTTGATCCAACAAGAACAATTGCAAGGGAAAAGTAAATTGCAAAGAAAGTAGATGAAGAACAATTAACCGAAACTGAAATTCAATTAAGCAGTAAATAAACAGAGAGATCCAAGGATGAGATTGAAACAGAATTTCTTCAATTCTTCAACCCAAGATCCAAGACAGTTGTAATTGAAATTGAAAGCAATCAAACTCAGAGGAAGAGAATGGAATTCTCCTTCCCTGAAACTAAGAAATTAAAGATCACTCAATATCCAAATCTCTCCGAAAACTATTATGAAAACTCAAAAGGAAAGCCCCCCGAAGAACTTGAATTCTATCCTATTTATACACTTTCTTCAAATGATCTTCAAGCCTTGAGTTGGGCCTTTGCTCTTGGTAGAATTGGGTTGAAAGAGGCCTTGGTTGATTGCTCTTGGAGTTTGGAGAAGAACCAAAGTGAACCAAATGAACCGGGTTGGAGTTTTGCAAAAGTTGGAGTAAAAGTTTGAGCAAAAGTTAGGGGCTAACTTTTGCTCCAACTTTTCATATCAGCCACCATAACTTGCTGCTATCCACGTTGGGACAAAAGTTAGGGGTCTAACTTTTGCTCTAATGTTGGCCTCCTAATGTGTACTTATGGCGCCAACGTTAGCCCAAAAGTTAGAGGCTAACGTTGGCGCAAACTTTTGCTCCTCCCCTTGTATTTTTCATGTGCCAACGTTAGCCCAAAAGTTAGGGGCTAACGTTGGCGCAAACTTTTGGTGCCCAGGGAGTGATTTTCAAGTTCCAACGTTAGCCCAAAAGTTAGGGGCTAACGTTGGAGCTAACTTTTCACCCAAAAGTTTGTGCAAAAGTTTGAGGCTAACTTTAGGTCCAGCTTTTTGCTTCCTGGTTCAATTTCACTTATTCCATTGTCCTCTCTTTACTCCTAGCTATTCCTTCTTGCTTCAACCTTTCTCCAAGCTTTCTTCACCTATCATTAATCAACCAAACACATCAAAGCTATGCTTAAAATCATGAGATATTCATTCTTTCATAATATGTGACAATTATAGTATAAAACCTCATGAAATAGCATGAATTCATACATGGTTGATTAAATAAAAGGAAACATGAAAATCTACCCAATTAGCTTGCTTATGGCTCAAGAAAGTGCATAATTCAATTGAAAACTAAAGAAAAGGGCTAGTGAAACTAGGCTAAGATGACTTGTCATCACAACACCAAACTTAAAGCTTGCTTGTCCCCAAGCAAGAAATGAATTATGCTCATAGGTTCTTTCACTTAAGACGGATTGAAGAACAACTTGTCAGGTCCTGTGAGTGAAGTGATCAAGTGTCAGTGGGGTGAACTCTAAATCATATGCTCATGCAAGGGTTTCAGTGCTCACTAGTCCTCACATATTGGGAGTCTTAGGTCTTAGGATTTTCATCCAAATGGTATCATGGAGATCTCTTTATATGTAGTCACCTTGAAGCAGCTTATAGTTTCTGTGCTTTGGCCTCGACTCTAAGTGTCATGTCTCAAAGCGGCTCTTTAGATAAGCTTTCAATCAATACTCCTAAACCAGTTGGTTTTAAGGTATTAGGTGTTGAAGCACCCCTAAGGATTTACTTGCTCAAGCCTCTTTCTTTGACACAACTCAACCACAAGCATTTTACTAGGCTAACAACTCTTTGAGTAATTGTTTCTTCTTTCTTTTCTGCCTAGTAATTGATGCTCAGAGCCTTGGGCCATGTTCTTTTTTTTGTCTTTGTATTTTCTTTTCTTTCTTTTGTTTTGTTTGCTGCTTCTTGGATCAATAAGTTTTTGAGAATCTCCACAATACTTCTTTGAACTTCATGTCCCGCCTATGAGCTCCCATGCAAGTTTTCACAAGCATGCAACCTCAATACATTATCATACAACTAGAACCACCACTTCTCCTAATCTTTTGCTTGCCTCAAAATTGTTTAATTCCTCAATCCTTCTTTTCAAAGAACTTCCATGTGATGAAATTTTTTTGAACATTGAGTGCAAACAAGTTTTGAAGAGAAAAATGTTGTGAATGATCAAGCATCTTGCTTATTGAGTTACAGAAAAGAAACCATGCTAAACAGACAGATAATCAGGGAAACTAAACCACTCTCAATCATAGCAGTGTTTGATGTAAGATAATCACTTAACAATACAACCTTTTGGAGTTCACTTGCTTTCCTTCTTCTCAGCATCATCATTGCTGGCCTTTAGGTTCATCTCTTGTTTCTTTGGTTGATGATGCTTAATCCTTCCAAAAGCTTGTATGGACCTCTGCAATGATATTGAAAGTTGCTTGTTCCCCAAGCACTTGGAAACAATGGTTAGTCTGGCTGATTTATTTATGGGCTTTTGAACTTACTTTGGTGTGGGAACACCAAACTTAGTACCTTGCCAATGGTTTTCATGCATCAAATTAACCATGTGTGATAATTTTTTTTCTTTTCTTCTTCTTTTTCAAAAGCAATAAAATTGAAAACTAGGAAACAGCAGAATAGTTAACTAGTTCATCCAACATGCTTGAAGCCAGCATTATGCAGACAGTGAGAATGTGTTTTATAATGGGATTTTGGTGAAACACCAAACTTAGAATCCTGCATTCTCCTTTAGATTGTTTTGGTGTGCAACACCAAACTTAGCTTCTTGCATTATAGATAAAACTACTTAACCTTTTTATTGAAATAGATATGAAAAGAGAACTATCTCAGGTTGGGTTGCCTCCCAACAAGCGCTCTTTTATTGTCACTAGCTTGACATCTTGCTCTTTGATTATGGAGGCTGGAAATCATAATGCCTCAGTTTTTCTCCTCTTGCTGTAGGATTTCTTTCCTCCATGACTTGCACAATCACAAACAATCCAAATGAAAATTGGATATTCTCATGCCAGAATGTAGTCAGAGGATTAGTTGACACCATGTGTCAAACAGTTGGTAAACTTGAGAGATTAATGAACGAAAATCACTTCTCTCGTTTATTTATCAAGCTATGAGAATCATATTCAGCAAGATAAACCAAGAAAACTTCACTCTATTGCTAAAGTGAGGTTTCAATTAGCTCAGGCAAAAATTCAAACAGTTAGTGTGTCAGTCAAAAATTAAACAAAAAGTGCTTGATCTAAATTGCCACCTCACTTAATCATTGTCAATCTAATCAATCCCCGGCAACGGCGCCAAAAACTTTATGGGATATTTTCGTAGAGAAACGAATTTCTCAAAAACACCAAAATCTAACCGGCAAGTGCACCGGGTCGCATCAAGTAATAATAACTCACGGGAGTGAGGTCGATCCCACAGGGATTGAATGATTGAGCAATTTTTAGTTTAGTGGTTGATTTAGTCAAGCAAATCAAGATTTGGTTGAGTGATTTGTGATTTGCAGAAATTAAATTGCATGGAAAGTAAAGGGAATGGGTAAATTGCATGAAATTAAAGAGAGCAAGAAATTAAAGTGCTGAATCTTAAAGAACAAGAAATTAAATGGCAGAAACTTAGAATGCAAGAAATGTAAATTGCGGAATCTTAAAGTGCAAGAAATGTAAACGGCTGGAATTGTAAAGGGAATTGGGGATTGGATTTGCAGAATTTAAACAAGGAAAAGTAAATTGCATCAAACAGAAAAGTAAAAGAGTGTTTGGGTTGAATCGGATCTGAAGCAAAACAAGTAAATGATCATGAAAAGCAAAAACAGAATGTAAATTGGAATTTCAGATCTCAGGGGTCCAGAGACTAGAAAACCAGGTCTAGATCTCACTACCTTCCTTGATCCAACAAGAACAATTGCAAGGGAAAAGTAAATTGCAAAGAAAGTAGATGAAGAACAATTAACCGAAACTGAAATTCAATTAAGCAGTAAATAAACAGAGAGATCCAAGGATGAGATTGAAACAGAATTTCTTCAATTCTTCAACCCAAGATCTAAGACAGTTGTAATTGAAATTGAAAGCAATCAAACTCAGAGGGAGAGAATGGAATTCTCCTTCCCCGAAACTAAGAAATTAAAGATCACTCAATATCCAAAGCTCTCCGAAAACTATTATGAAAACTCAAAAGGAAAGCCCCCCGAAGAACTTGAATTCTATCCTATTTATACACTTTCTTCAAATGATCTTCAAGCCTTGAGTTGGACCTTTGATCTTGGTGGAATTGGGTTGAAAGAGGCCTTGGTTGATTGCTCTTGGAGTTTGGAGAAGAACCAAAGTGAACCAAATGAACCGGGTTGGAGTTTTGCAAAAGTTGGAGTAAAAGTTTGAGCAAAAGTTAGGGGCTAACTTTTGCTCCAACTTTTCATATCAGCCACCATAACTTGCTGCTATCCACGTTGGGACAAAAGTTAGGGGTCTAACTTTTGCTCCAACGTTGGCCTCCTAATGTGTACTTATGGCGCCAACGTTAGCCCAAAAGTTAGAGGCTAACGTTGGCACAAACTTTTGCTCCTCCCCTTGTATTTTTCATGTGACAACGTTAGCCCAAAAGTTAGGGGCTAACGTTGGCGCAAACTTTTGGTGCCCAGGGAGTGATTTTCAAGTTCCAACGTTAGCCCAAAAGTTAGGGGCTAACGTTGGAGCTAACTTTTCACCCAAAAGTTTGTGCAAAAGTTTGAGGCTAACTTTAGGTCCAGCTTTTTGCTTCCTGGTTCAATTTCACTTATTCCATTGTCCTCTCTTTACTCCTAGCTATTCCTTCTTGCTTCAACCTTTCTCCAAGCTTTCTTCACCTATCATTAATCAACCAAACACATCAAAGCTATGCTTAAAATCATGAGATATTCATTCTTTCATAATATGTGACAATTATAGTATAAAACCTCATGAAATAGCATGAATTCATACATGGTTGATTAAATCAAAGAAAACATGAAAATCTACCCAATTAGCTTGCTTATGGCTCAAGAAAGTGCATAATTCAATTGAAAACTAAAGAAAAGGGCTAGTGAAAATAGGCTAAGATGACTTGTCATCACCTGCATCATCTGCTAAAGTTGCCTAGTGTAACGACCCTCCCAGTAAAATACCATACTTAAGCCTTAGTACTTCTACTAGAAGGACGTCACTCACAGGACTTTTCTATTATTATCTACATAGTATTAAGCTTTTACACGTTAAGTTGTCGACAGTTTTAAGAAAAAGTAAATTCTTTTTCCATCAAGTACAAATGTATATCAAAAAGCACATATTCACATAATTAATACTAATAATACATAATAGTTATTCAAAAGAACTCAAATATAAAACCTATCTCTCTGTAAAAAAAAATACAACATTAAAACATAAGGGCGAGAGAAAATAAACTCAAAAGTAACTATCTAAATAAATCTTCTATTCGTCTGTAGCTTCCCGATCAATCGTCCTGTCTATATTTCTGAAAAGATTTAGAAATTTTGGGGTGAGAACAAACCATATGTTCTCAATAGAGAATGTGAATACTGCAAAAAGATAGATTAAATGCAAATTGTTAACTCATATTCCCAAAAACAGTTTTCTTTATCAAACATAAAAGTTTCTTAAGTCTTACACAATTTTAAATCCCTTTAAATTACGTTCCTAAACAATTCTCAGCCACACTAACCATTCCTCAAACACATAAATTAATTCTCAATTACCTCAATACATTCACGGCCAACAGCACAAGTAAGAAACTCAAATCAATATACAAATAGGTCGCAATGAGACAAACAACACAATCACAAGAAAATAAAATAAGCAAACATAATCAAATGCAAATGTGCAAACAATATGATGTATGCCTATCCCTAGTACAGACCATGAACTCACGTGTCGGTTGTCTATCCACATCCCGATGTTACTCGAGGTTACGCTTGGATATGGTTTCTCAACTCAGTCAGTAACGTAACTCAAAGGTATGCGCCTAAAAGAGAAACAACTTTTTCGGTAGGCGTCCCTTCCCTACACGTTCCTCCTTCTCACCAGATAATCTGCTCTGGTTCCGTCGGAGCAAACCTCACCCCTTCTCACCAGATAGTCCGCTCTGGGTCCATCGTGGCTACCAATAATTTATCCCTATCCCACACGTTTTTCCTTTTCACCAGATAATCTGCTTTGGTTTCGTCGGAGCAAACCTCACCCATTCTTACCAAATAGTCCGCTTTGGATCCATTGGGGCTACCAATAATCAATTCTGGTCCTCTTCAGAATATTTACAGTCAATTCTAGTCCTCTTTAGAATATTCATACTTAGCCAATACATCCATCCTGATCAAGGACTCTTCTCCCAACCAGTACATTTTTTTTGGCTGGAAATTTCTGCCTAACCAATAGAATATGTCTCATATCATATTTTATTGATTCGGAAACTCTCCCTCACCGACCACTTGTTTAATGAGGTTATCTACCCACTAATATTACCTTAGAGGGACTTACATAGCATCTTGGGGCTATCCTATACTTTCGATATCTTAATATAATTATCTTATTAATAAACTTATACTCCTAGTTATTGTCTAACTTATTTAACTTATTCCCTCTTTTTTTTTTTTTTTTGAAGGAAACGTATTCCCTCCTTGGTGATCATATTTCTAACTAAAACTAAAAACACTAAACGGATTTAGAATCACGCAAACTTTATATTGACGCTTTCGTATTGAACTAAAGTTTCTAACAAGTTAGAGTTTATATTTTTCTGACCAGTATAGCCTTGGAAATTTGAGAAAAACTGTGACTTTCCTGTCCTTGCGGCAGCACAGCACCTTGTCTTCTTTTGGGATTCCTATATGTCACTTAACAACTATGTACTACCTGTTTTCTTAACACCAGTATTCTAGGGACACTAGGCTTTGTTTTGGTTTTAGTTTCACATCAATCCAAGCCTTGTAGAATTTATTACAATTTTTTGAAGTGCTCCCCTATTTTTGAAATCACCGTAAGAATAACTAAAGAGACAGTCCTTCAAAAATTTGTATTTAAATTATACAAATACCGGAACCACCTAAGACTTTACACCTTAATACTAGACACATCTAGGTTTAATTTAAACCAAGTTTCAGCCTTATATCATATCATAGGAAGAAGTTATATAACTATGAAGTCTGTTCTGTTTTAATCAGTTTATTCATGAAAATTCAATGAACTTGTCACCTTTCAAGTTATATAATTAATTCTTTAAAATAGATATTGTTAAGTTAAAAAAATAAATAACATTAATGATGATAAATATAATTGGTTTGGGTTAATAACCCAAGTGGGTTGTGATGATGTGATTCTAGTGTGCAGGTCCAATTTGCTTTTGATGCCGTCCAAATCTTGGAAATCCAATAAACTAAAACAGCTGAATGAAAAATAATTCATTAACCAAGCCCACTAGTTTACAAGCAAAAGAAAAGAAACCATAAGTCAAGTCCAGCAAGTGTTCACTTCCGGTAAACACCAGAGAGAGAGCTTCACTTTCGAGTTCAAACACCAAAGAAGAAGGAAAGAGAAAGCATATCAAGGAAGCTAATGTCAAGGGTACGGATTCGGTACGCCGGCCTTCTTTTGGGCACCGAAACGCGAAAACTTGTTTGACTTATTGGTGCGTTTTTCTATTGAGGAGTCGTTAGATCTTTTATATTTTTTAGTCCAACGATCAAGATCATTCTAAATATAATTTGATGTGATTGGCTAGCTAATAATTTTTTGTAACTTTTATGTCAGTGGAATTACTTTAAAAATATTATTTTCTTGATGGTTATTGTTGTTATATAAAAAATATATGTGGGTTTATATCAAAAGATTAGAAATATGTTAATTTAAATTAATTAGAATTAAGTATCTCCTGTTATGTTAATGTCACCTTCAACTCCTTCAAGAAATTTCCTGAAATGGTAGTGTCTAAGACCATGCTTAATCCCCCACTTGAACTCCCCAACATACTTGCTCCTATCATCACAAGTATGAACTCCACAGCCATGGCTCTGCCCACTCGACTACTCCCCAGCATAAACATCCCAGTGTAGAATCTATAAACCTCGAAACCGTGCCTCAATTCCATCTTAAACTGCCCTTTATACCTGCTCCCTCTTGCCATGTCTCCACCCCAAAACCCTCATACTTCCCATCCACCCAATCCCCTTCATACCTTCCACTCATACTATAATAATAAATCCCACTCTCCCAACACTTCTCCTTCCTTATCTCCCCCTGGTAAATGTCGCCGTTCGAGAACACATGCTCCCGAAAATCCGTGGATCCACCGTAGGAGGAGCCCTGCTGTTTCTGTTTCTTCCTCCCCACGGCCCAGAAGACTGGCAGCAGCGGCCACAGCCTGAATCAGACGTGCCGGATAAGACGCTGTCGAAGCCACCATGATTGAGTGGGGGGAAGGAGTTGGCAACGCGACGACAGAGCGTGTAGGAGAGGCGGTGGGGAGGTTTTAGTCGTTGTCGGCGAACGGAGAAATAATGGAAGGGGCGGTACTTCCGACGGTAGAGAAAAGGGAGGAAGAGAACCTGAAAGAAGAGAGAAGCGATAGTAATAGTTAATTAAATACTGAGTATAATTAACTTTAATAATTAAGTTAAATATATTCACTTAAAAAATAAAAAAATTGACCCTTTATTTTATAAAGAATTGCCAAAAAAGACTAGAAAAAAACAAATATTTTTATTTGATACTTTATGGCTGATCGGTGTGCCAAACAAATTTTTGGCGTTTCGGTACACAAACGTCTCCTGCGTACCGAATCCATGCCCTAATGTCAAATCAAGTTAATCAAAAGCATGCTAAGCAAGTTCAAAGGTTAAAAGTAAATTGTTTCCATTTGCATGCAAGTTAATTATTTCACATCTTCTCCAACTCTCTCCACCACCATTTTGGAAAAAATAAAAAAAGTGGTGGCTGAACATCTCTGCTGTGAATCAATGGTTGAAAGTATTTTTTGAAGCCAAAGCACAAATCTAATGGTTTGTATTTTGCTAAGTTTATTGAAAAAGTTGAATCACTACAACATTTTTGGCCTAAGATAACCCTTATTCGAAGTAACATTTAACGAAAGTTACCTTAGATAGGTAAAGACAATATTTTTTACAAGTTACCTATTTTGAATAAGGTAAAGATAACAAAATTTTTAGCCACCCATAAAAGGAGTTGTCTTTGATATCTAAAACAACATTTATAAAATGTTACAAAATAAAAACTTTAAGACAACATTTATAAATAAAAATACAATATTTTATAAGAGCTGTCAAAAAAATTGAACAAATAACATTTATAAAATGTTTCCTAAAATTGTTTATGGTTAAAAATTTTAGAGAAAAACTTTTAATCATATTCTCACCAATTATTTTTTGAGAAAGTATGAGGAGCCAACGTAATTTGTGTACAATATGTACAATGGGAGTATTTTTGAATTAACATTAAATGATAATTAAATTAATTAATTAAAAAAGTATTTTCAATTTTAAATACAACGCAAATAAAGATTCCAAACAGTTACGAACACCTCCAATTGGTCTCCCTCTCCCTCTCTCTCTCTCTCCCTCTCCATCCTCTCTCATTGGTGCCGCTGAAACCGACGGAATTGCCGGTGCGAGAAGCGCTTCGCTGAAGACCAAGCTGTACCCTAACCCCAGTGAGGAGCTTCTGAAGAGTGAGTCAAACTGGTACACGACGTGATTCCCGAGGCCAGACTTGATGAATCCCTTGGTGAAGAAGAAGGCGAGGCAGATGAGCCACAGGATCGGGTCGCCAAAGCTTGAAAATGCCGCAACGAATGGAAGGATTTTAGTGAGGATGGAGACGCCAAGTCCGAGGATATCGACGGCACCGAGATGCTAACTCTCTCTAGCGCCAGCAATGGAGGACTAGCTTCGACGTGACTGAACAACGTCTGGTAGCAGAATTTTTTGCACCTTCAGCCGGATGGTGGCGACGAGATACACGTGGTAATATTGCTGCTGCACCTTCTGCCATTATCATTGGCCTGCTGCTGCTGGTAAAAGCCAAATGCAAAGAGGTCAGAAGGGGAAAGCCATACAGTGGGCTGAGTAGTTGGGTAAAGAGTTGAGCCAAGTGGTATCTGATTATGATGTGGGTCTTGTGATGATGAGGAAATGGTGGTGATAAGAAGAAGGAGCGCCATTGTTGCCGCTGCAACATTGTTGGCGACGAGATACATGTAGATGTTTATTTTTCATGTAAATGAGAGGTTTATTCTTAATGAAAATGGGATATTTTAATGTATTTAATGGTCAATTTAGGATGGTCATTTTAGTAGGTATGCAGATGGTTATTTTAATTTTTATGTGGATGATTATTTTGACTGGATTGGGTTTAGTTATATACAATTAAAATATGTTGGATGTTCAATTCATTAGGTATGTGAATGATTATTTTTATTCTTAAGTGGATGGTTATTTTTACTAAGGGTGAGTGGTGTGTGGCAAGCCAAGCAACAAAGGTGAAGTGGGATGATTATTGATGAAGGTGGGGGTGACCGCCGGTTGAAAAAGAAGAGGGTATTGGAGTGAAATGTTTTGTTAAATTAAGATTTTGGATGTTTATTTTTTTGAAATAATTAATTAGATTTTTTAAAAATTTGAAATTTAAAATTGGGGGATTTGAAATTTGAAATTTGAAATTTGAAATTTGATGTGAAATAACTGAATGAGAGTTTTTGAATTTAGAGTAATCTATGGAGGGGTTTTATTATTTATCTCTATTGGACTAAATAATTAGCCCATTGTACACATTGTCAAGATTCCTCATTGTCTTCCTAGCGAGATTCTTATTTTTTCAATAAAAAAAAACTTAAACAAAACAAAACTTTGAAAATTGAAATACTTCAGTTCCATTTTACGTACACACAAAGAGAAGCCTTTCTCCCCTGCAACAAGAGCACCGTACCCTTTCTCCCCTTCCTAACGGCGACAGCAAGTCATCAGTGCTCAATCGCCGGTGCGCTCCTCCACGTACGGTGACGGTGCGGTGCTATCCTCGACGGACGACGGCGCGTTGTTCTCCAGAAGCCCTAACATAGCCACTGCAATAACTCACAAACCGTTTCTCTAGAAGCCCTAACAGCGACAGTAGTGCTCAATCGCGGTTCACTCCTCCACGTATGGTGATGACGCGGTGTTCTCCATGATGAACGTGGTGCTTAATCTCGAGAAAATCCTCTCCCATCTCTTCTCTTTCTCATTTTTTCTCTGTTCCTCCATTTCCAGATATTTGAGAAAATTGATTTTGATGTTCTCTGAATTAATTCATTACAGTTTAGTTAGATTTTAAGTTTTAGTTAGTAAATTATTTTACTGTTCTCTGATTTGCTGGTATGTGATTTTGTTGTTCTACAAATTATTAGTGTTGTGTATAAAAGTTTGTTATATGTATATAAGAGAAAATGAAAATAATAATATAGAGTGATATAGAGATTATTGAACTCAGAGAGAATATTTAGGATTAAATTATCGTATCGAGAAGCTGATGAACACATTTGGGGGTTTCGATCTCATTGTTGGCGGCAGCCCTTGCAACAACCTTGGTGGGAGCAATAGGGTAAGCAGGGATGGATTAGAGGGTAAAGAATCTTCTCTCTTTTTTTTTATTACTGCCGTATTCTTGACTTGGTTAAGAATATAATGACAACCAACCAATGAACTATGTCTAAAGAAAGAAAGAAAAAAGGAAAAAAGAAAAAAAATTGTGTTTAATGTTCTTTGTAAAATCCAAATATTTTGGATGTTATCTAACTTGAAAACAGTTCCCACCCCAATTTTGTTGCCAAAGTAAAGGCAACGGGTTTAAATAAGTTTTTATTTTTCACATTTGTGATTTTACTTTTACTATTTTAAGAAAAAAACATTGAAGACTCTTCGACTTTTTTTACCTATTGGATTGATATTGTTTATGCCTTATTTCAAACAAACTTTGCTTTTAATGATGGTTTTGAATCTTGTCATGTTTGGAAGTTTTAATGATATATATGAGAAGACTAAGATCAAGTTTCTAATATCATTAGTAACTAGTTCTGTTTTAGGAACATAGTCAAACTAATGTGCAGCTGCCATTACTACAAAGGCTTCTGCTAAGGTGATTGATGCGTGGCAGAAGTTAGCCCAATTAAGAGATTATAATATAATAGAACATCGTTGCGAGTATAGCTCTTAACTAGCAAAAATCTACCTCATCAATTTAGAAAGGTTGTCACAAAAAGTTTAGAATAAAAATACTGGGAGTATGAGTCCCAGGTCGTCTCCCAACGAGTTTCTAGAAAGGGTGCTAAGTTATTAATAAGGAGTTTTCTGAGAATTTTGAGAGTTGAATGACAGAAAATAAATAATTATAAATTAAAAGAGAAATATATATTCTAATTAAAAAGCCTTGATTGGGAAATGATTAATTGGAAGTTCTATCCTTGTTGGAATTTTTTCAAGTGTAGTATAAAGAGGTTGTTATTTTCACTTAGTTAACCCTTACTAAATAAAGGAAAGTCAAGTGATTGAGCTAACTCTTATTCGCAAATCCTAGTCCTCTCCCTTAGGAAGGTCTAGCGTTAGTAAATACAGAATTAGCCAACAACTTCCAATTTAACTAACCACTTGAGCATTCCAACTCAAGTGTCTCCTCCTAATCAACCCCCATGTCAAGTAGGGAATCTACTCTATTGACATGGATACCATCTTTGTTATTGGGAGTTTGGAATAGAAAAGAGACATGATAATTTAAATAAAATAGAGATTTAAATTAATTAAGAGTAAAAGTAATCCTTTGCATTAACAATCCATGAAAATAATCCAATTACCACTCTAAACAAGAATTAAGAATATGGAATAAATAAATAAAAGAGTAAGGAAACAAACTAGAATAGTATCTTCAACGGAGGTGATGACTCTTTAATATCCAAAAGCAAAAGCATAAAACTAATAAACTATGAAAATAAAGAAAAACTAGAGGAAGAGTAATTCTCTCTCTAGATTCAGATCTAAAAATCTAAAACTATCCTAATGAGAATATGTGAATGTGTCTCTTGAGTCTCTGCATGTTCCCTGGTTTTATTCTGTGTTTCTGGGCCGAAAACCGGGTCAAAACTCGGCCTGAAATCGCCCCCAGTATTTTCTGTTAATTCTGCAGATCGTGCAGGTCACGCGTACGCGTCAGTCACGCGTGCGCGTTATTTGGCGAATTTCCTTGTCACGGGTACGCGTCGTCCACGCGTGCGTGTCTTTTGTGCAGACTCCAATCTACACGTACGCATCAGGCACGCACACGCGTCGCTATAAATTTCTCCATTCCGCGCGCTCGCGTGAGCCATGCGTGCGCGTCGGTGCTCGCTGGTCATCTCCTTAGTTTCTTGTGTTTCTTCCATTTTTGCAAGCTTCCTCTCCATTCTCTAAACCATTCCTGCCCTATAAAGCCTGAAACACTTAACACACGGATCACGGCATCGAATAGTATAAAGGAGAATTAAAATATACTAATTAAAGATCTCTAGGAAGCAAGTTTTCAATCATAAAACAATACTAGGAAGGAATTATAAAATCATGCAAATCATATGAATAAGTGGGTAAAGGCTTGATGAAACCACTCAATTAAACACAAGATAAACCATAAAATAGTGGTTTATCAACCTCCCCACACTTAAACATTAGCATGTCCTCATGCTTAGCTCAAGGAGATTAAAAGACTAATTAAGGGAAAGTAAGACTCATGCAATGCAATGCAACCTATGAATGCACTATATGCTAAAATGATTTTGCCTACTTGGTTAAAAGTAAATAAGTTCTTCAAGACAAATATAAATCAAATATCACTAATTAAAATTTATACATTAAAAACAAGTAAACTTGTAAGAAGACAACTCATGAAAGCAGGGAACATAGAATCAAGCATTGATGTATATGTACTCTAGTCACTCTAGTGTATAGGGTAATCACTCTACTCTTCCCTAGTCATGCTTTCTAGATTTTGTTCTTCACTTAACCAATCAACAAGTATTTAATGTACTAATGCAAACATCATAAGGTCTTTTTAAGGTTGTAATGGGGCCAAGGTAAAGGTGAGGGTATATATATATGGCTAAGTGAGCTATAAATTGAATCCTTGATTAACCTAAGCTCTTACCTCTACATACACTCTTTGTAATTTTAGAATCATGCCTAGCTATCCAAAATTTTCCACTTTTGTATTACATACTCATGCATCAACTTTTCTCTTAACTTTGTATCACACATACATTGATTTTTCATTAAACTTAACATTGGGATAATTTTGTCCCCTTATTCATTTATTTAATTACTTAATTACTTGAATATTTTTGGATTTTTTTTGAAGCATAAAAATATACATAACATTATCAATGCACCTGGATTTTTAATTTTCTGGTCTTACATGAGTAGGTACCCAAATTTTCAATTAATTCATCAATGTAAAAACATAACACATTCCCTTGTTAGCCCATATTCTCACAGCTTTCCCACACTTTATTGACACATAATCTCTATCTTAAGCTAACTAAAGATTCAATTTGGATAGTTAATTTGTTTTTCCGCTTAAGGTTAGTGATGTGGTAAAATATAGAACAAATGGGATTAAAAGGCTCAAAGTGGCTAACAAAGGTAAATGGAAGGGTAGGCTATTTGGGATAAGTAAGCTAATAAAATAATGGCCTCAATCATATGCATGCAAATAACACATTAAACATTGGACATATAGGATGGAACAAAATATAGATTACAGTCATAGAGAAGCAAACATACAAGAATAAAATTTTTATGGTTAAATAGTGTAACCATGTAATTAAGCTCAAGTCTCACGGTTTGCGTGTTCTTAGCTATCATTTATGTTCCAATTTACAGTCTTCAAACAAGTTTAACACAAAAAATCCTGATTTAAATTAGCGAAAATTTTTCAAAATAAAGTCTTGAAAAGAAACATATTATTTTTCAATCAAATAGAACATGCATGCAATTACCTATTACTATGCTATCTATCCTATCCTAATAAAAGAAAAATTACTAATTTATTGGTGTTAAGAAAGAGAAATTACCTCCGGAAGTCAGGTACTGACCGACCTCCCCACACTTAAAGCTTGGCACCGTCTTCGGTACCATCAGTCAGGAACAAAGGGGGGCTGGTAGCAGCATCTCCACAATCAGGACCGTCATGACTCCCTGTGCTGGTAAATGAAGTGGAGTCCGGGGTGTCTGGGTCTTCTTCAGGTGGTTGGTTACCAACAAGTAGCTCCTTGATCTATGTAAATCTGCGCTTGTTACGACGCTCTCTTCGCTTTCCTTACCGGTCAAGCCGGTCCAATTTCTCAAGTATCTGATGGAGCAGTTGGTTTATTGAAGGTGCTTGTGATATGGTAGGAGAAGGGATATCTTCCGCTGGTTCTGTGCTCCAGTTGATAGTGGCTACTGGAGGTCTGATATACTTCCCGTTAGGGACGTACTGATCATCCCATGGAAGCATGACCTTGGTGTCCCCAGCTCTGTAGGAGACTTCGCCTGCTGAGACTAGATCTGAAACCAAGGCGAAAAAAGGTAGGTTGCCCGCAATCTGTACGTGTCCGATAGCATTCCGGATGTGTCTTGGTAAATTGAGAGGCTGGTCTGTAAGGATACACCAGAGTAAAATAGCCATATCTGCAGTGAATGAGGACTCGTGAGTGATCGAAAAGACGTAATGGGACATGATCTGTGCCCATACTCGAGCCTCCAAGGTGAGTGCTGAAGCCAATATGCTCTTAGGTCGGGATCGATGGTATCCATAGATCCATTTGCTTTCAGGTTGTGCTATAACTCTGAGAACGGTGTCCCAGTCAAATTGGTATGTCTAGTGCTTGAAAGAGGCTTTTTGGAATGCGTCCAATCCTTCTGGAGCACGGGGAAGATCTAAAGCTCGCTGAATGGCCTCTTCAGTTATGGGAACTTACTTCTGACGGACATAGATAGACTGCATGGTTGGCATGTGATAATTGGAGTAGAATTCAACTACCCATGATAGATTAACCTACCGTGGCTGTCTCCGTAGAAATCCCCATTATCTTCGTTCAATTCGGGGTTCAACAAATTCAACAATGTTTGTCGGGAGGATGAGACGGTACTCATTATTATAGTTTCGGTCAGCCAGGATGGGGAACATCTGCTCACAGTAGCGGTTAGTGAACCGCGCAGTGTCTTTTGTTGGAAAGGCTTTCTCTTTTTCATCGACCTTAATGATCCTCTTGATTCGCTTTGTTGAGGGCTTTATTGCTGTTGAAGATGGCTCTGTAGCTAGTGCTCTTTTTGTTCCTTTCCTTGCTGGTGGTTTGGGAGTAGCTTTCTCTTTACCTTTCTTGGTGGCCATCCTGAAAAGGGAAAAAGAAAGTAACCTTTAAAGCTAAGGGTTGGAGCAAGGAAGAGGATGGTACAAGTGATAATCAATGCACGGTAAAGAAGGATGTCGTTAACACATGGTCGCGACTACATGTGAGAAGTTCATCAATGGAAATATAGCAAGTGCATGTTATGGCAAGTAGATGCAAGATGTTTATTGACATGCTGGCAAAGGCATGAGTAGCATAGATCAAGCATTAAATGCCCAATTTGAATATCAAGTGTTTTAAACTAACAACCTGTTTGTATTGACAATTATATTCAATCAATAATATATAAAAAGGGGTTTTGTGAAAAGCAGGCATTAGAGTAGAAGAATAGAATAATTAAACATGCACAATGCCATACGGGCTTTTTCACAAACACTTAGCATGCATGGTAAATATGTTATGGAAAGTATTGAATTTGAACATGCAAACAACCCAAAAATAATTATTGATAATTGTCAAACAATTCCTTAATAACTCACAAGCAAAAATATAGAAGAAAAAAATAACCCAAATAAATTTCTAACACTAATTAAAAGGATGCAAAAAGAAAAAGAAAGAAAAAAAGCATAGATAATGAAAGTAAAAAGAAAAAGAAGAAGAAAAAATAAATAAAAATAATAATGAAAAGGTAAAAAGGGGAGAAGAAAAGAAAAGAACCTTGATAATGAATGTTAAAGAGAAGGAGGGAGAAGGTAAAAAGTGAGAAGGAATAAAGAAGAAAGAAGGAAGAAGAAAGAAATAAGAAGGGAGGAGTAAAATTAGGATTGGGGAAGAAAAGATAAGAATTCTGGTACTGATCTGGATAAACTGTGCGGCGCAGGCGACGCGGATGCGTTGTAAAAGTGTTCGCGTGGTTGACGCTATTTTCAGGTGACGCGGACGTGTGGGTGATGCACACGCGTGACCTGATTTGTGCCATTGGTGTGAGTGCAGCCTCGAATAAGCACAACTCTCTGTTTCATATGCTCTCACGCGCACGCGTGAATGGCTTTTTTTCTTGAAAAATGTCGCGGACGCGTGGGGCATGCGTTCGCATGATAGGGCTTGTGCTTCCAGCACTATTCCAGCCCCACTCCATCATAACTTTCTGCCATACACCTTTTTACGTCGATTTCGCAGGGTCATGCGTGCGCGTGGGTGATGCGTACGCGTGGAAGGCTAGTTTTTCAAGTGACGCGAACGCGTCCCTGTAACCTTCATTAGCAGATTCATTTTCTGTGGTTTCCCTAATCAAACTAGAAGTTACCAAGGAACCGTGCATTGCTCAGCCTGAAATACAATCATAAAATTGAAGGTACCAGAAATTCCTAGAGGCATACCATCCGAAAAGCTTCCTTGACCAATTGGATAGATCAGACATGTTGAGCTCCACATATTCTTGTACAGTCAAAGGGGGATCGATTCCATAAAAGATGAGAGCAGTAAGTAGAAATTTACTGAGAATCATCCTTGTTAGATCGTCAATATGACTTAAGGCACGCTTCCAGCCACGCTTCCACGTAACTCTCTGCTTCTTTTTTTCTTGTTTCGAAAGCACTTATGACGCGAACGCGTCAGCGACGCTTGCGCGTCAGCGACGCTTGCGCGTCAGCGACGCTTGCGCGTCAGCGACCCTTGCGCGTCGTGTGTCCCTTTTTTTTTTTATGCAGAATGCAAATATAAATGCAGACTATATGCAGAGATTATGAGAAGAGTCACTAAGAAAAATAAAGTGGAATAAAATAAAATAAAACTAAGACTGAAACGGAACGATCATACCATGGTGGGTTGTCTCCCACCTAGCACTTTGCTTTTACGTCCTTAAGTTGGACGTTCTTCAAGCTCATTCTGCTTTTGTTGGTGGGTCTTCCAAGAGGAAGACCTCTAGTTCTTTGTGATCCTTAATCTTCTCTCCATGATAAAGCTTTAGGTGATGTCCATTGACCTTGATATATTTGGAGCTAGAAGGATGACGCAGGTGAAAAACTCCGTATGGCTCTGCCTTTTCTACTCTGTAGGGACCTTCCTATCTTGATCTTAGTTTGCCTGGCATAAGCCTCAGTCTGAAGTTATAAAGAAGAACTAACTCCCTTAGTCTGAATTCTCTCCTTTTTATGTGCTTGTCATGGACAGCCTTCATCTTCTCTTCGTATCGCCTGGAGTTGTCATATGCTTCTAGGCGAAGGTTCTCTAATTCAGCTAGTTGTAGCTTCCTTTCAGCACCAGCTTCCTCAAAATTCATGTTGCACTCCCTCACAGCCCAGAAAGCCTTGTGTTCCACCTCTACTGGAAGGTGGCAAGCCTTTCCGTACACTAAGCGAAAGGGGCTCATCCCAATGGGTGTCTTGTACGCTGTTCTATATGCCCAGAGTGCATCTTGTAGCCTGGCACTCTAGTCCTTCCTATGAGGTTTTACTATCTTCTCCAGGATACGCTTTATTTTTCTATTAGATACTTCTGCTTGTCCATTGGTCTGGGGATGATAAGCTGTTGCTACTTTGTGAACAATCCCATGCTTCTTCAGTAATCTTGTTAGTCTCCTGTTACAAAAGTGGGTGCCTTGATCACTCACGATTGCTCGTGGTGATCCAAAGCGACAGATAATATGATTTCTAACAAAGGAAATAACAGTATTAGCATTATCAGTATGGGTAGGAATTGCTTCCACCCATTTAGAAATATAATCTACAGCTAACAGTATATAAAGGTAACCATTAAAGTTTGGAAATAGACCCATGAAGTCAATGCCCCAAACATAAAAAATTTCACAGAAAAGCATAATCTGTTGAGGCATCTCATCCCTCTTGGATATATTACCAAACCTTTGGCATAGGGAACAAGATTTACAAAATTCAGCAGCATCTTTAAAAAGAGTAGGCCACCAGAATCCACAGTCTAAGATCTTTCTAGCTGTTTTTTGAGGGCCAAAATGTCCTCCACTCTTAGAAGAGTGGCAGGCCTCTAAAATGGATTGGAATTCTGATTGGGGCACACACCTTCTAATTACCTGGTCAGCACCACACCTCCATAAGTATGGGTGATGAGCGGATATTTTATACGCTTTTTGGGGTTAATTTCATATAGTTTTTAGTGTGTTTTAGTTAGTTTTTAGTTTATTTTCAGTAGTTTCTAGGAAAAATTCATATTTCTGGACTTTACTATGAGTTTTTGTGTTTTTCTATAATTTCAGGTATTTTCTGGCTGAAATTGAGGGAGCTGAGCAGAAATCTGATTCAGGCTGAAAAAGGACTGCTGATGCTGTTGGATTCTGAACCCCTGCACTCAAAATGGATTTTCTGGAGCTACAAGACTCCAAATGGCGCTCTTCCAATTGCGTTAGAAAGTAGACATCCAGGGCTTTCCAGAAATATATAATAGTCCATCCTTTGCTCAAGGATAGACGACGTAAACTGGCGTTCAATGCCAGTTCCATGTTGCAGTCTGGTGTCCAGCGCCAGAAACAAGTTACAAGTTGGAGTTCAACGCCAGAAAAGGATCCAAAGCTGGTGTTGAACGCCCAAAACAGCCCTATGCACGTGATTAGTTTAAGTCTCAGCCCCAGCACACACCAAGTGGGCCCTAGAAGTGAATTTCTGCACTATCCATCTTAGTTTACTCATTTTCTGTAAACCTAGTTTACTAGTTTAGTATTTAAACAACTTTTAGAGACTTGTCTTGTATCTCATGACATTTTAGATCTGAACTTTGTACCTTTTGATGGCTTGAGTCTCTAAACTCCATTGTTGGGGGTGAGGAGCTCTACTGTGTCTCGATGAATTAATGCAAGTATTTCTGTTTTCCATTCAAACATGCGTGTTCCTATCTAAGATATCCATTCGCACTTCAATATGAATGTGATGAACGTGACAATCATCATCATTCCTCCACGAACGTGTGTCTGACAACCACTTACGTTCCACCGTAGAATGAATGAATATCTCTTAGATCTCTTAATCAGAATCTTCGTGGTATAAGCTAGATTGATGGCAGCATTCAAGAGAATCCGGAAAGTCTAAACCTTGTCTGTGGTATTCCGAGTAGGATTCAGGGATTGAATGACTGTGACGAGCTTCAAACTCACGAGTGCTGGGCGTAGTGACAGACGCAAAAGGATAGTAAATCCTATTCCGGTACAATTGAAAACCTGCAAATGATTAGCCGTGCGGTGACAGCGCATCTGGACCCTTTTCACTGGAAAGATGGATGGTAGCCATTGACAACGGTGATCCACCAACACACAGCTTGCCATAGGAGGACGTGCGTGCGTGAATCAGAAAACAGAGGAAAGCAGAATTTCAGAGGACAAAGCATCTCCAAAACTCCAACATATTCTCCATCATTGCATACAAGTATAATTTGTGTTCTGCCATTTTATCCCTTACAATCAAATCTGATAAGTGAATTATTTTATTATTTTCCTGACTAAGAGTTACAAGATAACCATATATTACTTCAAGCCAACAATCTCCGTGGGATCGACCCTTACTCACGTAAGGTATTACTTGGACGACCCAGTGCACTTGCTGGTTAGTGGTACGAGTTGTAAAAAGTGTGATTTACAATTCGTGCACCAAGTTTTTGGCTCCGTTATCGGGGATTGTTTGAGTTTGGACAACTGACGGTTTATTTTGTTGCTTAGATTAGGAAAAATTTTTCTTTTTGGTTTAGAGTCTTTTATTATTTATACCTTGTTAAAACACTTTAAACTTATAGCTCAATTAGCTAGAGCGTGGTGCTTATGTTCTTAGTAATTGGCTAGCCTATTTTTAAAATCTTTTTCAAAAATAATTTTTCTTTGAATAAATCTTGTGCCAAACTTTAAGTTTGGTGTTTTCTTGTTGATTTTTCTTTGTTTTTCGAAAATTTTAGTTTGGTTTTCTAAAAATTTTAAGTTTGGTATTCTTTCTTCATGTTCTTGTGTTCTTGTGAGTCTTCAAAGTGTTCTTGAGTTTCCTTGTGTCTTGATCTTAAAATTTTTAAGTTTGGTGTTCCTTGGTGTTTTCCCTCCAAAATTTTCGAAAACAAGGAGCATTAGATCTAAAAATTTTAAATCTTGTACTATCTTATTGTTTTTCTCTCTCCTCTTTAAATCCAAAAATATCTTTTCTCTCTATTTTAAAGCAAATTTTCGAAATTTACCTTTAAAATTCAGATTTTTATTTCAAAATTTAAAACCTTTTTCAAAAATCATCATATCCTTTTCAAAACTTCCTAACCACTTTCTCTCTCTTCATTTTTTTCGAAAATCTTCACCTATTTTTATTTATTTTATTTTAATTTATTTTGTTTTCGAAATAAATAAATAATTAAATAAATAAAAATATTTTCTTCTATTTTACATCATCTCCCTTTCTCCATTATGGACCTAAGCGGAAATGAACAGTCCAGGAGGACTCTGGGGTCATATGCTAACCCCTCTATTGCTTCATATGAGAGTAGTATCTGCATACCCTCCATTGGAGTCAGTAGCTTTGAGTTGAATCCTCAGCTCATTATCATGGTGCAGCAAAGTTGCCAGTATTCCGGTCTTCCACAGGAAGAACCTACAGAGTTTCTGGCACAGTTTTTACAGATTGCTGACACAGTACATGATAAGGAAGTAGATCAGGATGTCTACAGATTATTACTGTTTCCATTTGCTGTAAAAGACCAAGCTAAAAGGTGGTTAAATAACCAACCTAAGGCTAGCATAAGGACATGGAAACAGCTGACAGAAAAATTCCTGAACCAATACTTTCCTCCAAAACAGATGACACAGCTAAGGCTGGACATCCAAGGCTTTAAACAAGGGGATAATGAATCTCTTTATGATGCCTGGGAGAGATACAGAAAGATGCTACGAAAATGCCCCTCTGAAATATTTTCAGAGTGGGTTTAGTTAGACATCTTCTATTATGGGCTTACAGAAAGAGCTCAAATCTCTCTAGACTACTCAGCTGGTGGATCTATCCACATGAGAAAGACAATTGAAGAAGCTCAAGAGCTCATTAATACAGTTTCCAGAAATCAGCATCTGTACCTAAGCAGTGACCCTTCCATGAAAGAAGAGGTTAAAACAGTAACTGCTGAACTCAGTCCTGTAAAACAAGCTGCTGAATTCAATCAGCAACTGGACTTTCTAACAAAGCAGTTAGCCGAATTCAAAGATAGACTACAAGAGACAAGGATGGCTAACATAAATATGGAAGAATAATTGAAGCAAACAAAGCAGCAGCTGTTAAAACAAATAACAGAAGAATGCTAAGCAGTTCAATTAAGAAGTGGGAAGACATTAAATACCCCACCTCAAGACAGCAAGAAGCCAAGAAATGAGCAAACCACCCAAAATCCACCTGAGGACAGTAAGAACCCAGGAAAAAATAATTCTGGCGCTAAAACGCCAAAAATTGGGTGGAAGGCTGGCGCTGAACGCCCAGACCATACTCAGGACTGGAGTTCAACGCTAGAAACAAGCAAGGATCTGGCGTTGAATGCCCAAAAGAAGCACAGTTTTGGCGTTCAGACGCCAGGAACAGATGAGGAACTGGCGTCTAACGTCACTCCAGCTTCTAACTCTGGCACTCAATTGCCAGTAAGGGATCAGACACACACAAGTGCTGATGACAACCCATCTAAAAAGGCTTCTTCAACCACTTTTGTAGGAAATAAACCTACAACAACTAAGGTTGAGGAATATAAAGCCAAGATACCTTATCCTCAAAAACTCCGCCAAGAGGAGCAGGATAAGCAATTTGCTCGCTTTGCAGATTATCTCAGGACTCTTGAAATAAAGATTCCATTTGCAAAGGCACTTGAGCAAATACCTTCTTATGTCAAGTTCATGAAAGAGATCTTGAGTCATAAGAAGGATTGGAGAGAAACTGAAAGAGTTCTCCTCACTGAAGAATGCAGTGCAGTCATTCTGAAAAGCTTTCCTGAAAAGCTTAAAGACCCTGGGAGTTTTCTGATACCATGCACATTAGAAGGTAATTGCATTAAGACAGCTTTATGTGATCTTGGGGCAAGCATCAACCTAATACCTGCATCCACTATCAGAAAGCTTGGTTTAACTGAAGAAGTTAAACCAACCCAGATATGTCTCTAACTTGCTGATGGCTCCATTAAATACCCATCAGGCGTGATTAAAGACATGATTGTCAGAGTTGGGCCATTCGCCTTTCCCACTGACTTTGTAGTGCTGAAAATGAAGGAGTACAAGAGTGCTACTCTCATTCTAGGAAGACCCTTCCTAGCAACTGGACGAACTCTCATTGATGTCCAACAGGGGGAAATAACCCTGAGAGTCAATGATGATGAGTTTAAGTTGAATGCTATCAAAGCCATGCAGCATCCAGACACATCAAAAGACTGCATGAAATTTGATCTTATTGACTCTTTGGTAGAAGAGATCAACATGGCTGTGAGTCTCAAATCAGAGTTGGAAGACATCTTTAAAGATGTTCAGCCTGATTTGGAGGATTCAGAGGAAATGAAAGAGCCTTTGAAATTTCCGCTGGAAGAGGAAAAACCTCCTAAACCCGAGCTCAAACCATTACCACCATCCCTGAAATATGCATTTCTGGGAGAAGGTGACACTTTTCCAGTGATCATAAGCTCTGCTTTAAATCCACAGGAAGAGGAAGCACTTATTCAAGTGCTAAGGACACACAAGACAGCTCTTGGGTGGTCCATAGGTGACCTTAAGGGCATAAGCCCAGCTAGATGCATGCACAAGATCTTATTGGAGGATAATGCTAAACCAGTGGTTCAACCACAGAGGCGGCTAAATCTAGCCATGAAGGAAGTGGTGCAGAAAGAGGTCACCAAATTACTGGAGGCTGGGATTATTTATCCTATTTCTGACAGCCCCTGGGTGAGCCCTGTCCAAGTTGTCCCCAAAAAGGGAGGCATGACAGTAGTTCATAATGAAAAGAATGAACTGGTTCCTACAAGAACAGTTACAGGATGACGCATGTGTATTGACTACAGAAGGCTCAATACAGCCACCAGAAAGGATCATTTTCCTTTACCATTCATAGACCAGATGCTAGAAAGACTGGCAGGTCATGATTATTACTGCTTTTTGGATGGCTACTCAGGCTATAACCAGATTGTAGTAGATCCCCAGGATCAAGAGAAAACAGCATTCACATGTCCATCTGGAGTGTTTGCTTATAGAAGGATGCCATTTGGGTTGTGTAATGCGCCTGCAACATTCCATAGATGCATGCTCTCTATTTTCTCTGATATGGTGGAAAAATTTTTGGAAGTCTTCATGGATGATTTCTCAGTATATGGAGACTCATTCAGCTCCTGTCTTGATCACCTGAAACTAGTTCTGAAAAGATGCCAAGAGACCAACCTGGTTTTAAATTGAGAAAAATGTCACTTTATGGTGACTGAAGGGATTGTCCTTGGGCATAAAATTTCAAACAAGGGAATAGAGGTGGATCAAGCAAAAATAGAGGTAATTGAAAAATTACCATCACTTGCCAATGTTAAGGCAATTAGAAGCTTTCTGGGGCATGCAGGATTCTATAGGAGGTTTATAAAGGATTTTTCAAAAATTGCAAAACCTCTGAGCAACCTGCTAGCTGCTGACACGCTATTTATGTTTGACACAGAGTGTCTGCAGGCGTTTGAAATGCTGAAAGCCAAGCTGGTCACAGCACCAGTTATTTCTGCACCAGACTGGACATTACCATTTGAGCTAATGTGTGATGCCAGTGATCATGCCATTGGTGCAGTACTGGGGCAGAGGCATGACAAGCTTCTGCATGTCATTTATTATGCTAGCCGTGTTTTGAATGATGCCCAGAAAAATTACACAACCACAGAAAAAGAATTGCTTGCAGTGGTTTATGCCATTGACAAGTTTAGATCATACTTAGTAGGATCAAAAGTGATTGTGTACACATATCATGCTGCTCTTAAATATCTACTCACAAAGCAGGATTCAAAACCCAGACTCATAAGATGGGTGTTGCTTCTGCAAGAGTTTGATATAGAAATAAGAGACAGAAAAGGGACAGAGAACCAAGTGGCTGACCATCTGTCTCGGATAGAGCCAATAGAAGGGACGTCATTCCCTTCTCTTGAAATCTCTGAGACCTTTCCTAATGAGCATTTGTTTGCTATTCAGGAAACACCATGGTTTGCGGACATTGCAAACTACAAAGCTGCAAGGTTCATTCCCAAGGAGTACAGCAGGCAACAAAAGAAAAAATTAATTACTGATGTAAAGTACTACTTGTGGGATGAACCCTATCTCTTTAAGAGATGTGCAGATGGCATAATCCGTAGGTGTGTGCCTAAGGAAGAAGCACAAAGGATCTTATGGCATTGCCATGGGTCACAATATGGAGGTCATTTCGGAGGTGAGCGAACAGCCACCAAGGTCCTCCAATGTGGCTTCTACTGGCCTACACTCTACAGAGATTCTCGAGAGTTTGTACGTAACTGTGACAGTTACCAGAGAGCTGGTAATTTGCCTCACAGTTACGCCATGCCTCAACAAGGAATCTTGGAGATTGAGTTGTTTGATGTATGGGGTATTGATTTCATGGGGCCTTTCCCACCATCATACTCAAACACTTATATTCTGGTGGTAGTTGACTATGTATCAAAATGGGTTGAGGCTATTGCCACACCCACCAATGATACTAAAACAGTACTGAAGTTCCTCCAGAAACATATATTCAGCAGGTTTGGTGTTCCCAGGGTACTAATCAGTGATGGGGGCACTCACTTCTGTAACAAACTGCTTTACTCTGCCATGGTCCGGTATGGGATTTGCCACAAGGTGGCGACTCCATATCATCCACAGACAAATGGGCAAGCTGAAGTCTCTAACAGAGAACTAAAAAGAATCCTGGAACGGACTGTAAGTACCCGTAGAAAGGATTGGGCACGAAGCTTGGATGATGCTCTGTGGGCTTACAGAACAGCATTCAAGACTCCTATAGGGACCTCTCCATACCAACTTGTGTATGGTAAAGCATGCCACCTGCCCGTGAAACTGGAACATAAAGCCTACTGGGCAACCAGATTCCTAAACTTTGATGCCAAATTAGCTGGAGAAAAAAGATTGCTCCAGCTAAATGAGCTAGAGGAATTCAGATTCACTGCTTTCGAAAATGCCAAGCTTTATAAAGAGAAATTAAAAAAGTGGCATGACAGAAAGCTGTCATCTAGAATCTTTGAACCAGGACAAAAGGTTCTGTTGTTTAACTCTAGGCTCAGGCTATTCCCCGGGAAACTGAAGTCTCGGTGGAGGGGACCATATGTGATTACAAGTATATCACCGTATGGTTATGTGGAGCTTCAAGATATTGATTCTGATAAGAAGTTCATTGTTAATGGACAGAGAATCAAGCACTATCTTGAAGGCAATGTTGAGCAAGAGTACTCAAGGCTGAGGCTAGATTAAAAACTCAGCAAGGTCCAGCTAAAGACAATAAAGAAGCACTTGCTGGGAGGCAACCCAGCCATGGGGCATCACTTCCTCTAAGCATTTTGCCCTATTCTTAATTCTATTTGTTTATATAAAGTTCACTGATACTAAGGTAAAGAGTCAATTGTATAAGTTCACAGGGTTACAGAAGGATTCTGCACACAAAACAGAGAAAAAGAGCTCACTGGCAAGAAAACTCCAGTAATAGTCTGTTTTGGGCGTTCAACGCCCAAAAGAAGCATCCACTGGGCGTTGAACGCCAGTAAGGATAGCCATCTGGGCGTTAAACGCCAGAAAGAAGCATCTTCTGGGCGTTGAACACCAGAAAGAAGCTCCTTCTGGGCGTTTAACGCCAGATTTACAGCATCCTGGGCGTTCAGAAAAACGCCCAGTAACAAAGGAGTTCCTGGCGTTCAACGCCAGAAAGAAGCAACAGCTGGGCGTTGAACGCCCAGGAGAAGTAGCAGTTGGGCGTTGAACGCCCAAAACATGCAGAGTTTGGGCGTTCAAACGCCAGGATGGTGGGGAGGAGGTAAATTCGTTTTTTTCTTCATATTTTTCATTTTAATCTTAATTTTCATGTTTCAATTCATGATTTCTTGCATAAACATGTTACAAACCCTGATTTCTAAAATCCCTAATTTCTAAAAACCCTTCTTTAAAAATATTAAATGTATCTTAATCCATAAGCACAAATCCTTTTTTTCAATCCAATTCAACTCTTTTTCAAAATTTTCAAAACAAATCTATCTCTTTTCATTCAAAAAATCTTTTCAACTAATCAATATCTTTTTCAAATCTCCATATTATCTTTTTCAAAAATCCAATTTTATCTTTTTCAAATATCTTTCATATCTTTTCAATTTTAAATTATATCTTTTCTAATCATACTTATTTTTTTAAAATCATATCTTCTATCTTATCTTTCTCCCTATTTTTGAAAACCCCCTCCCTTTTAAAAACCCATTCGGCCTTCTTCCCCTCATCCACCATCCTACACTAGCTCTCCTTCTATCCTTCTCCTTTCTTTTCTTTTGCTTGAGGACAAGCAAACCTCTAAGTTTGGTGTGTTTATCCGTGATCACTAAACCATACCCACTAAGATCATGGCTCCTAAAGGAAAACAACCTACTCCAAGAGGCAAGAAAGAGAGTGTTCCAAAACCACTTTGGAATCAAGGGAAGTTCTTAACTAAAGAACATTCAGACCATTATTACAAAATAATGGGTCTAAGATCAGTGATCCCGGAAGTTAGATTCGATCTGAAAGAAGACGAATATTCGGAGATCCAGGAGCAAATTCGAATCAGGAACTGGGAGATCCTAGCTAATCCTGAAACGAAAGTGGGAAGGAATATGGTCCAAGAGTTCTATGCTAATATGTGGCAAACAGACAAGCAAAGACTATCTGGATCTGCTCTCTATGACTATCGGACCTTGGTCAGAGGAAAGATTGTTCATACCCACCCTGACAAGATCAGGGAGATCTTAAAGCTACCTCAGCTGAAAGATGATCCAGACTCCTTCAATAGGAGAATGATGAGAACAGACAAGGGCCTGAATAAGATTCTAGAGGATATATGTATCCCTGGAGCCAGGTGGACCACCAGCACGAAGGGTGTCCCAAATCAACTCAAAAGAGAAGATCTCAAACCAGTTGCCAGAGGATGGCTGGACTTCATTGGGCATTCTCTGCTGCCCACTAGCAACCGTTCTGAAGTCACTATTAGAAGAGCAGTGATGATCCATTGCATCATGATGGGAAAAGAAGTGGAAGTTCATCAACTGATTTCAACTGAATTTTACAAAATTGCAAACAAAAATTTCAAAAATTCCAGGTTGGCTTATCCAAGCTTGATTTCTATGCTCTGCAAGGATGCTGGAGTAAGGATGGGAATAACTGAGTATATCTCAGTTGAGCGACCAATCACCAAAGCATCAATGGAAAAACAACAAGCACAGGATGACCTCATCAAGAAGAGAACACAGGAATTTCTCCCAGAAATCCCTCAATCTGAATACTGGGAGTATCTTGAAACATCTATTACCAAGATGCAAGAAGCTATGGAACAAATAAAGAAAGAACAGAAGGAACAAAGTAGCATTCTTTGCTATTTGCTTAAAGAACAGGAGGAGCAAGGGCACGATTTAAGGGAATTGAAGCGCCAGAAACTATCTCTTGAAGGACCAAGCACCCCGCAGATTAGAGGAACATCCACTTCCCAGAACAAAGGTTGTTAAATTCCAATCTTAGCCTTAACTCTGTGATAACTATTTTTATTTTAGTTTTACCTTAGGAGTCATATAGTAGTAATTAGTATCTATATTTTTGATTTTATCTCCAATTAAGCTATAATTTAATTTTATCATCATCATTAAATATGAATAAAATAGAAGAATTTCTTTAGAATAAGAGACAATATTTTTCGAGTTTTTAATAAGATAAATTCTAATTATTTACATGTGGTGGCAATGCTTTCTGTCTTCTGAATGAATGCTTGAACAGTGCATATGTCTTTTGAATTTGATGTTTAAGACTGTTAAATATGTTGGCTCTTGAAAGAATGATGAACATGAGACATGTTATTGATAATCTGAAAAATCATAAAAATGATTCTTGAAGCAAGAAAAAGCAGTGAATACAAAAGCTTGCAAAAAAAAAAATAGAGAAAGAAAAAAAAAAGCAAGCAGAAAAAGCCAATAGCCCTTAAAACCAAAAGGCAAGGGTAATAAAAAGGACCCCAAGGCTTTGAGCATCAGTGGATAGGAGGGTCTAAAGGAATAAATCCTGGCCTAAGCGGCTAAACCAAGCTGTCCCTAACCATGTGCTTGTGGCGTGAAGGTGGCAAGTGAAAACTTGAGACTGAGCGGTTAAAGTCAAGGTCCAAAGCAAAAATAAGAGTGTGCTTAAGAACCCTGGACACCTCTAATTGGGGACTTTAGCAAAGCTGAGTCACAATCTGAAAAGGTTCACCCAATTATGTGTCTGTGGCATTTATGTATCCGGTGGTAATACTGGAAAACAAAGTGCTTAGGGCCACGGCCAAGACTCATAAAGTAGCTGTGTTCAAGAATCAACATACTGAACTAGGAGAATCAATATCACTATCTGAATTCTGAGTTCCTATAGATGCCAATCACTCTGAGCTTCAATGGATAAAGTGAGATGCCAAAACTGTTCAGAAGCAAAAAGCTACTAGTCCCGCTCATCTAATTAGAATCTGAGCTTCACTCAAAAACTCCGAGATATTATTGCTTCTTAAATTATTTGTATTCTATTTTATTTATCTAGTTGCTTGAGGACAAGCAACAGTTTAAGTTTGGTGTTGTGATGAGCAGATATTTTATACGCTTTTTGGGGTTAATTTCATATAACTTTTAGTGTGTTTTAGTTAGTTTTTAGTTTATTTTCAGTAGTTTCTAGGCAAAATTCATATTTCTGGACTTTACTATGAGTTTGTGTATTTTTCTGTAATTTCAGGTATTTTCTGGCTGAAATTGAGGGAGCTGAGCAGAAATCTGATTCAGGCTGAAAAAGGACTGCTGATGCTGTTGGATTCTGACCTCCCTGCACTCAAAATGGATTTTCTGGAGCTACAAGAATCCAAATGGCGCGCTTCCAATTTCATTGGAAAGTAGACATCTATAGCTTTCCAGTAATATATAATAGTCCATACTTTGCTCAAGGATAGATGACGTAAACTGGCATTCAACGCCAGTTCCATGTTGTAATCTGGCGTCCAGCGCCAGAAACAAGTTACAAGTTGGAGTTCAACGCCAGAAAAGGATCCAAAGCTGGCGTTGAACGCCCAAAACAGCCCTATGCACGTGATTAGCTTAAGTCTCAGCCCCAGCACACACCAAGTGGGCCCCAGAAGTGGATTTCTGCACTATCCATCTTAGTTTACTCATTTTCTGTAAACCTAGTTTACTAGTTTAGTATTTAAACAACTTTTAGAGACTTGTCTTGTATCTCATGACATTTTAGATCTGAACTTTGTACCTTTTGATGGCTTGAGTCTCTAAACTCCATTGTTGGGGGTGAGGAGCTCTACTGTGTCTCGATGAATTAATGCAAGTATTTCTGTTTTCCATTCAAACATGCGTGTTCCTATCTAAGATATCCATTCGCACTTCAATATGAATGTGATGAACGTGACAATCATCATCATTCCTCCACGAACGTGTGTCTGACAACCACTTACGTTCCACCGTAGAATGAATGAATATCTCTTAGATCTCTTAATCAGAATCTTCGTGGTATAAGCTAGATTGATGGCAGCATTCAAGAGAATCCGGAAAGTCTAAACCTTGTCTGTGGTATTCCGAGTAGGATTCAGGGATTGAATGACTGTGACGAGCTTCAAACTCACGAGTGCTGGGCGTAGTGACAGACGCAAAAGGATAGTAAATCCTATTCCGGTACAATTGAAAACCTGCAAATGATTAGCCGTGCGGTGACAGCGCATCTGGACCCTTTTCACTGGAAAGATGGATGGTAGCCATTGACAACGGTGATCCACCAACACACAGCTTGCCATAGGAGGACGTGCGTGCGTGAATCAGAAAACAGAGGAAAGCAGAATTTCAGAGGACAAAGCATCTCCAAAACTCCAACATATTCTCCATCATTTCATACAAGTATAATTTGTGTTTTGCCATTTTATCCCTTGCAATCAAATCTGATAAGTGAATTATTTTATTGTTTTCCTGACTAAGTGTTACAAGATAACCATAGATTGCTTCAAGCCAACAATCTCCGTGGGATCGACCCTTACTCACGTAAGGTATTACTTGGACGACCCAGTGCACTTGCTGGTTAGTGCTACGAGTTGTAAAAAGTGTGATTTACAATTCGTGCACCAATGGGTCATCCCATATATAATATTTAGACTCGCTTTTCAGCTTGTCTCTCTGATGCTTAGTAAAATTTGGAGGGAAAGTGTGGCTAACTAGATAATTAGTTACAGGTGCATACCAAGGAACTACTTCAGATACTGCATGCAAGCTATCAAATGGAAAAACATCATTGATAGGAGCAGAGTCATCCTTAATGTGCTCAAGGCGACTCAAGTGGTCTGCCACTAAATTCTGGTTACCACTCATATCCTTAATTTCTAAATCAAATTCTTGTAGCAACAGTATCCAACGTATTAGCCTTGGTTTAGACTCTTTTTTAGCTAATAAATACTTTAGAGCTGCATGGTCTGAGTACACTACCACCTTAGTACCAAGTAAATAGGCTCGAAATTTATCCCGAGCAAAAACAATAGCTAGAAGCTCTTTTTCAGTAGTAGTGTAATTAGACTGAGCAGCATCTAAGGTCTTAGATGCATAAGCAATTACGAAAGGATCCTTACCTTCGCGCTGAGCCAGCACCGCTCCTACTGCATGGTTGGAGGCATCACAAATAATCTCAAATGGCTGGCTCCAGTCTGATCCTCTTACAATTGGAGCTTGAGTCAGGGCGATCTTCAGCTTATCAAATGCTTGCATGCAATCCTCACTGAACTCGAACTCAATATCTTTCTGCAGCAGTCTGGATAAAGGTAATGCTACCTTACTGAAGTCCTTAATGAATCTCCTGTAAAAACCTGCATGGCCAAGGAACGAACGGACTTCCCTCACGGAGGAGGGGTAAGGTAAACTAGAAATGACATCTACCTTTGCTGGATCTACTGAAATACCAGTTTTGGAGACAACATGTCCTAGAACAATCCCTTGTTTTACCATAAAATGACACTTTTCAAAATTCAATACAAGGTTTGAACTAACATACATGTCTAATACTCTAGCTAAACTATCCAGGCAAAGGTTAAAGGAATCACCATAAACGCTAAAATCATCCATAAAAACTTCCATACAGTTCTCAATAAGATCTGAAAAGATACTCATCATGCATCTTTGGAAAGTAGCAGGTGCATTACATAAGCCAAAAGGCATCCTCTTATATGCATACGTTCCAAAGGGACATGTAAAAGTAGTCTTCTCCTGATCTTCAGGAGCTATATGAATTTGAAAATAGCCTGTATAACCATCTAAAAAGCAATAATGGGATTTACCTGACAGGCGATCAAGCATCTGATCAATAAATGGTAGGGGGTAGTGATCCTTCCGAGTAGCTTGGTTGAGACGCCTATAATCAATGCAAACCCTCCATGAATTCTGCACTCTTGTTGTCAGGAGCTCTCCATGCTCATTCTTTATTGTTGTGACTCCAGACTTCTTGGGCACCACTTGTACTGGACTGACCCATTCACTGTCTGAGATGGGGTAAATGATATCTGCTTCAAGTAGCCTGGTCACTTCTTTCTTGACAACTTCTAAGATGGTGGGATTCAATCTTCTTTGGGGTTGACAGACAGGCTTTGATTCATCTTCTAAGTATATTCTGTGCTCACAAACTTGAGGGCTGATGCCTACTATATCTGCCAAGCTCCACCCAATTGCTTTCTTATGTTTCCTCAGCACACTAAGTAGCTGCCCCTCTTGTTGGGAAGTGATTTTCCTTGCAATGATAACTGGGAACTTCTGATTATCCTCAAGGTAAGCATACTTGAGGTGTGGAGGAGGGGGCTTCAATTCCAATTTCTTCTCATGGCTAGGCTCTGGATTATCTGGGGCTAGTGATAATGGCAAAGTGTCCTCATTGTGTTTAGAGGGTGTCCCCACACTTGGACCTTGCTCAATGTATTTCTCTTCTACTTCTTCTTGGTGAACTTCAGCTACAGTTTCATCAATGATGTCGCACTGGAAGATAGAATGATCTTCCGGAGGGTGCTTCATAGCTTCATTTAAACTGAAACTCACTGTTCTACCATCTATCTTAAAGGAGTAAGTTCCTAAGAATGCATCCATCTTGAACTTCGAATTTTTTAGGAATGATCTTCCAAGCAGGATTGATGATGGTCTTCTTGAGTCATTAGGGGGCATTTCCAGGATATAGAAGTCAATGGAAAATGTGAGCCCCTTAATGCTCACTAATACATCTTCAGCAATTTCAACTACTATAATAATGCTTTTATTTGCTAACACAAAATGAGCTGCCAACCTTTTTAAGGGAGGGAGCCTCAAGGTATCATATATAGACAATGGCATTATACTAACACACGCTCCTAAATCACACATGCAATCAGAAAATATTACACCTCCAATGGTACAGTTTACCATACATGGACCTGGATCACTACATTTTTCAGGTATACCTCCTATTAAAGCAGATATAGAACTACCTAAAGGAATAGTTTTTAATTCATTAATTTTATCTTTATGTATGCATAAATCTTTCAGAAACTTTACATATTTAGGTACTTGCTGAATAACATAAAAAAGGGAAACAGTTACCTCAACCTTTTTGAAAATTTCTACCATTTTGGGATTAAGTTCCGTCTGCTTTCTGAACTTCCTTGCAAGGTGTGGAAATGGGATAGGAATGGCACCACTTGCAGCTTCTGCATCCTTTGGTGCTCCATTCCCTTGCTGAGCTACTTCTTCTTTAACCTTGTCTTGTACTTCCTCTTCCTCTTTAGCTTCTTCCTCTTCTACCATATCCTCAACTGGGGCGTGTTCTGATGGGCTTGGCTCCTCCTGATTCCTCTCTGGCAGTGTGATTTCGGACCTCAAAGTGATGGCATTGATGCCACCCTTGGGGTTAGGTAAGGGTTGAGAAGGAATTCCCCTGGAGCTTAAAGGTTGGTTAGTGGAAGTAGGTAATGAATCTATCCTGGCAGCGAGAGCTTGTAAAGTGGCATTCAAACCGTTTAGAGTAGAGTTCAGTATAGCCTTCATGTCTTGTTGTCCTTGTGCAAGAGAACGAAGCATCTCATCATTTGATGAGGAAGTAGGATAAGTGATCTGTGGGACTTGTTGTTGGTTATGCTAGGGTCCTTGTGACTGTCTTAGGTGAGGAGCTCTATAAGGTTAGTTCTGATTCTGCTGTCTGTTGTTGTTATTCCACCTCTGATTTCCATTGTTATCTCTGTCTCCTCTTGTCCCTCCAGCCATGGTTGGAATTATCTCTCCAACCTTGGTTGGAGTTGTCCTGCCATCCTTGGTTGTAGTTCCCACCTTGGTTGTAGTTGCTGCCTTGTTGATTGTATCCTTGATTTGAGCGATCATAGAAGTTATGAGTAGCTGCCACAGTGTTGTCTTCTTGTTGGAGCTGTGGGCATTCATCAGTATAATGACTATAATTAGCACATATTCCTGATACTCTTTGGGGAACTAACTGTTGGCTTTGTTGTGGTAGGGAAGGCTGAGTTTGTTGTTGATTTAACTGCAATTGCTTCAGTAGGTTGGTTATTTCACATATACTCTGTGTAAGAGCAGTAGTCTCACTGCTAGAGGAAACCTCTGCAACAGCTTTTGAGTGGTTGTTGCTGTGCCTGTGATTCCTAGTAGACTCAGCTAAGTCGCTGATCAGTTGCCATGCTTCATCTGCAGTCTTGTACTTTTTTAGAGAACCATTACTAGCACCATCTAGTGTAGTTTTATCCCGAGGCTTCATGCCTTGAGTGAAGTAGCTGATCAACACTAACCTGTCAATCATGTGATGGGGGCATGCATCCAGAAAGGTTCTTAAAGCGCTCCCAGTACTCATAAAGAGTCTTTGATTCTCCTTGAATAATGCAGGAGATCTCTTTCCTCAGTCTGTCTGTAACTTCAGCTGGAAAGTATTTTTCCAAGAATTCTCTCCTGAGCATATCCCAGTTGGTAACAGTTGCTTCAGGTTGGGAGTAGTACCACTCCCTCGCCTTTCCCTCAAGAGAAAACGGGAAGGCGGTTAACAGAATAGAAGTTTCATTTGCACCATGACGCCTAATAGTAGAATAGGCTGTCTGGAAATCCCTTATGTGCTTGATAGGCTCCTGAGCAGGTAAGCCATGAAACTTGGGCATCAAGTTGAGTAATGCAGTCTTCAGCTTAAAATCTGCAGCCAGAGTTGGATGATGCACTTGATATGGCTGCAGTGTAAAATCTGGAGCTCCAGCTTCCTAGAGAGTAATCCTCCTAGGTGCTGCCATGTTATCTGCATGTGAATAAACTGAATCAGTAGTAAAGGAGCTTGTTTCCTCCTCAGATGGCGGTTTAGATTCACCCTCAGATGAGACTGGTGAATCAATAACAATCACTTCACCACCCTCTGAGGCTAACCTGCACCGAGCTCGCCTAATACATGAAAGTGTGATGCCAGGGCATCTTGGCCAGTTTCACTGACCTTTTTCTTTACTATTTTAGGGTAGTTTCATGCATTTTCTTAGTAAATAAGCAAGTTTTGGGTGAATATACACTTACATCTTGATTCAAGCAAACATTGTGAACTTTACATGATTTCATGAGAATTATACATGAATTGAATGATAAAATGGATGATGCATGATCTCATGACTTGAAACAAAGCTTTGATGCACCTTGTTTGCTTAATTTCAGGACAAAGGAAGCAAAGAAGAGCCAGGTTAGCAGCCACGTTAGTCTCACTAACGTGATCACTAACGTGGAATGGGAGCAAGCTTGCAATGTTAGTGGTAAAGTTATCACCAACAACGCCTTCGAAAGCCATCATAACCCACGTTAGTTACATTAACGTGGGAACTCACGTGGAAGGAAAAAGAAGCTCCAATGTTAGTGGTAAAATTAAACACCATTAACGTTCCAAAAGGCCACACATAGCCACGTTAAGAGTCACGTTAATCTAATTAACGTGAACTCTAACGTGAAATAAGAAGAGATCGCCAACATTAGTGACACTCACCTTTGTCACTAATGCTGGATCAGGCTAAGATTGCCTATGTTAGTGGTCACGTTAAGACCACTAACGTGAATGGTAACGTGGAGCAAGGGAAGATATGCCAACGTTAGTGACACTAACCTTTGTCACTAACATTGGAGATAGCAAGCACACCCACGTTAGTGGTCACGTGAATGCATTCACGTGAAGCACTAACATGGAAGGAAGGGGTGTTTTGAAGCGTTAGTGATAAAGGTAAGTGTCACTAACGTTCTCGAGCTTTGGCATGCCCACGTTAAGGGCCACGTTAGTTACACTAACGTGGATCATTAACGTGGGAAAGAGGGACAAGGAGCAGCGTTATTGGTAAAAGTAAGTGTCAATAACGCTTGCGAAGGGCTAAGAGGCTACGTTAGTGGTCACGTTAGTACCACTAACGTTGAAGTTAACGTGGATCAACTAGTTTGGAACGTTGGTGACAAAGTTATCGTCACTAATGCTTTCGAACCCAAGTTTACACTTAACGTTAATGCCACTAACGTCCTAACTAACTTCTCATCATGCCTAACTCACATTTCTTTCGATATGCCCATAGAACCTGTGGAAGTTCTTCAGACCAAGCTCCCTTCGCATCTTGCAGTCTCCGTTTCAACCCAGCCAATATGACTTTGTTGGCAGCTTCGGCTTGCCCATTGGCTTGAGGATGTTCGACGGAAGTGAACTGGTGCTTTATGTTCAAGTCGGCTACTAATTGAGTGCCATTGTCTGTGGTGATGGAGTATGGAACCCCGAACCTCGTGACAATGTTCCTATATAGGAATTTCCGGCTTCTTTGAGCAGTGGCATTGGCTAGGGGCTCTGCCTCAATCCACTTTGTGAAATAGTCTACTCCGACTATGAGGAATTTGACTTGTCCTGATCCTTGGGGAAAGGGTCCGAGAAGATTGAGTCCCCATTTTGCAAATGGCCAAGGCGAAGTTACGCTGATGAGCTCTTCTGGCGGGGCGATGTGAAAGTTGGCATGTTTTTGGCATGGGGGACATGTCTTTACAAATTCTGTAGCTTCTTTTTGTAGAGTTGGCCAGTAAAATCTCGCCCGAAGTACCTTTTTGGTGAGAGCTTGTGCCCCGAGATGATTGCCACAAATGCCGGTGTGTACTTCCTCTAAAACTTCCCTTGTGTTAGAGGTCGGCACACATTTTAACAATGGTATTGAAATCCCTCTTTTGTATAGGGTGTTATTTATGATAGTGTAGTACTAAGCCTCCCGTTTTAACCTCTTTGCTTCCTTCTCATTTGTGGGGAGTGTTTCTTTTTTGAGGTAATTAATTATGGGGGTCATCCATCCTTGATCCTGACTTGTTATAGCTAGGACTTTTTCTGCTTCCGAGATTGACGGGTTCTGTAGAATTTCCTGGATAAGGCTTCTATTGTTGCCCCCTGGTTTGGTGCTGGCTAGCTTTGAGAGTGCATCAGCTCGGGAATTTTTTTCGCGGTGTATGTGGCAGATCTTATATTCCCCGAGTTGTTCGAGCTGTTTCTTGGTTTTATCCAAATAATTTTTCATGGTGGGATCTTTGGCTTGGTAGCTCCCTGTTATCTGTGAGGTGACTACTTGTGAGTCGCTGAAGATGTTGAGTTTTTGAGCTCCAACCTCCTTAGCCAGCTTCAAACCAGCTAGTAACGCTTCATATTCTGCCTGGTTGTTTGAGGCCGGGAACCCAAATTTGAGGGAAAGCTCAACTTGGGTTCCTTGGTTGCTTTCTATTATCACACCTACGCCGCTTTCTAGTCTTATTTGAAGACCCGTCCATGTAGAAATTCCATTCTGTGGGGATTTCCAAGGTATCTGTGAATTCTGCAATGAAGTCGGCCAAGTATTGTGATTTGATGGCTGTCCGAGCTTCATATTGGAGGTCGAACTCGGATAACTCGACTGCCCATTGTAAAATTCTACCTGCTAGATCTGTTTTCTGTAGTATCCCTTTTATGGGCTGGTCGGTCCGGACCTTAATGGTGTGAGCCTGGAAGTACGGGCGTAGTCGTCGAGATGTCAGTATGAGAGCATAGGCAAACTTTTCTATTTTTGGGTAGTTCAGCTCGGATCCCTGCAGCGCTTTACTAATGAAGTATACAAGTTGTTGCCCTTTGTCGTCCTCTCGAACTAGTGTTGAGGCTACTGCCCGACTTCCTACCGCAAGGTACAATACGAGTGGTTCTTCCTTTCGTGGTCGAGTTAGGATAGGTGGTCGTCCCAGGAAACTTTTGAAATCCTAGAAGGCTTGCTCGCATTCCATTGTCCATTCGAAGTTCTTTCCTTTCTTTAGAGTGGCATAGAAAGGAAGGGATCTTATCGCTGATCCCGCTAAGAACCTGGACAAGGCTGCCAACCTCCCGTTGAGTTATTGTACTTCTTTGACACAAGTTGGGCTCTTCATGTTGAGTATGGCCTGGCATTTATCCGGATTTGCCTCAATTTCTCTTTGTGTGAGCATAAAACCCAAAAACTTGCTTGCTTCTACTGCAAAAGTGCATTTTGTGGGATTGAGGCGCATGTCATGCTTCCTTATAGTGTCGAACACTTGGGCCAGGTCGGACAATAATGTCTCTTCACTTTGTGTCTTTATTAACATGTCGTCCACGTAGACTTCCATGATTTTTCCGATATGATCTGAAAAGACTTTATTCATTAGCCTTTGATACGTAGCTCCCGCATTCTTGAGACTGAAAGGCATTACAATGTAGCAGTAATTTGCTTTTGGCGTCAAAAACGAGGTCTTTTCTTGATATGGTGGATACATGGGGATTTGGTTGTATCTGGAATATGCATCCATAAACGAGAGGTATCTATATCCGGATGAAGCTTCTACCAGAGCGTCGATACTTGGAAGTGGGTAAGGATCTTTTGGGCAGGCTTTGTTGAGGTCGGTGTAGTCGGTGCACATTCGCCATTTCCCATTTGATTTTTTCACCAAGACGACGTTAGCTAGCCATAGTGGGTACTTGACTTCTCTTATGAATCCTGCCTCCAGTAGTGCTTGTACCTGTTCTTCCACAGCTTGGGATCGTTCTGGCCCAAGTTTTCTTCGTCTCTGCTGTACCGGCCAAGATCCTGGATAGACCGCCAACTTGTGACTCATTAGCTTGTGGTCTATGTCTGGCATGTCTGCAGCTTTCCATGCGAAGAGATCGACATTATCTCGTAAGAACTGTACTAGTAATTCTTTTGCGTCTCCCTTCAGGATCGTGCCAATATTAGTTGTTTTGTCCGAGGTATCCCCGATCTGAACTTTCTCTATTTCTCCTTCGGGTTGTGGACGGAGTTCTTCACGTCTCTGAACTCCACCGAGCTCAATTGTATGGAATTCTTCTCCTCTGCCTCTGAGGTTTAGACTTTCGTTATAACAGCGGCGTGCCATCTTTTGATCTGCTTTTATTGTAGCTATCCCTTCTGTAGTTGGGAATTTCATGCATAGATGTGGAGTTGAGACTATTGCGCCGAGTTGATTTAGTGTTGTCCGACCTATTAGGGCATTGTAGGCTGAACTCACGTCGACCACGATGTAGTCTATCTTGAGTATTCTGGATTGGTTCCTTTTTCCGAAGGTTGTATGTAGTGACACGTATCCCAGCGGTTGTACTGGGGTATCTCCCAGTCCGAACAGGTTGTTAGGGTATGCTCTAAGCTCCTTTTCTTCTAAGCCGAGCTTGTCGAAGGCAGTTTTGAATAAGATGTCGGTGGAGCTCCCTTGGTCTATTAATGTGCGGTGGAGATTGGCGTTTTCCAGTATGATGGTGATGACCATGGGGTCGTCGTGTCCTGAGATGATACCGGTTGCATCTTCTTTGGTGTATGTGATTGCAGGGATGTCGGGAGCTTTCTCCTTTCCTTCAACATGATATACTTCTTTGAGATATCTTTTGCGGGATAATTTGGAGATTCCTCCTCCTGCAAATCCTCCGTGTATCATATGAAAATGTCTTTCTGGCGTACGAGGTGATCGCTCGATTCGTCCGACATCTTCATCCCTTCTTCTCTTTCTTTGATCATCATCTCGGGTGGCCAGAAACCGATCTAGTTTTCCTTCTCTTACTAATTTTTCTATGATGTTTTTTAAGTCGAAGCATTCGTTGGTGGAATGCCCTCAGACTCGGTGATATTCACAGTATTCGTTCCGATTTCCTCCTCCTCTTTTACCTTTGAGTGGTTGAGCTGGGGGTATCTTTTCCGTATGGCAGACTTCTTTGTAGACATCTACCAGGGATACCCTAAGAGGGGTGTAATTATGATATTTTTTAATTTTCCCCCCTTGTCGATCTTCCTTCTTTTTGGATTCTTTATCTTTGTCTCGGTAGGAGAATCCGGATTTTGAGGTTTCTCCCAACCGAGAGTTTTCTTCCATGTTGATATATTTTTTCGCTCGCTCCTACACCTCATCCAGAGATGTGGGATATTTCTTCGATATAGATTGGCTGAAAGGTCCCTCTCGTAGGCCATTGATGAGGCCCATGATGGCGGCCTCTGTTGGCAAGATTTGTATGTCTAGGCATGTTTTGTTGAATCTCTCCATGTAGTTGCGAAGACTTTTCCGATCTCCTTGCCTGATTCCTAGTAGACTGGGGGCGTGCTTGGCCTTGTCTTTTTGGATGGAGAATCTGGCCAGGAATTTTTTGGCTAGGTCGTCAAAGCTTGAGATGGACTTAGGAGGTAAGTTGTCGAACCATCTAATTGCTGTCTTCGTGAGGGTCGTTGGAAAAGCTTTGCAGCGAACAACGTCTGAGGCGTCGGTGAGGTACATTCTGCTTCTGAAGTTGCTGAGGTGATGGTTGGGATTTGTAGTGCCATCATACAAAGTCATATCCGGGAGTTTGAAGTCCTTAGGAATTTTGGTTTTCATGATGTCCCTAGTGAATGGATCTTGATCTTTGCGTGAATTGTCCTCAGGGGTGGTCCGGGTAGCCTTTGCTTTGAGATCAGCTTCGAGTTGTAGGATTTTATCTTCTAGCTCTCGACGTCTCCTTACCTCTCTTTGTAGATCCTTGCCAACTTCTTGTTGATGCTGGCTTTCTTTTTCAAGTTGCTTTAGACGATCTTGAAGCGCTTCGATTACTCCCGGATGTGATGAGTTTTTGTCTCCGTTAGATTCCGGAGTATCTTTTGGTATAGCGTCCGCGTTTTTGTGCGGCGTTCTGTCCTCTAGATCTGAATCATGGTCATTGTCATGGTCATCCTCCATAATGATGGGATGACTTCCAGATTCCCCGGCAACGGCGCCAATGTTTTGAGGGTTACCTGAAACTGTAGGCCGATCTCGGATGAGATCTTCTGTACTGGTCGGAGATGACGTGTCCGGCTGGCTGGTGGCGGCCGGAGCTGTTGTGTCTGACTTGTTGGATTGGCTTCACTTCTGATCCTTGGTCACCGGAGGGTGGGGTGTACCTACAAGAGACTCTGATGCTTAAGTTAGCACGGGTATTAAGCAGGTTTATTGTAGAATCAGAGTATGAGTTATACCTAGGTGCTCCAGTGTATTTATAGTGGTTGTAGAGTGACCTTTCTAGATAAGATAAGTTAGTTATCTTATCTTATCTTTATCTTTGAGTTGAGGTCAGCTTATCTTCAAGGGAACCACCCTTATCTCTATAGGCTTGGATGGCCTGTGGATTTGGGTCGTATTCCTTGGGTTGGGCCCTTTCTTGGGCTTTCCCGTCGATTTGGCCGAGCTCTTTTAGGAAGAGGTCGGATAGTCTGACCTGAAGAGGTCGTTCATTTTGTCGCCCATCATCCCAGGTCGGATAGCTCGACACAGGGTATGAACAAGATCAATGAATGCATTGATTGAGGAAGAGATGAGAATGACTTGATCCGGAGAATGTAACATCTCCTAAGCCCAATGAATCCCCCATTTCTGATCTTACCCATTCTCTTTACCTTCTGCCATTTACTTTTACGCTCATATTCCCAAATCCCTATTTAAGATTCTGTAATTTACTTTCTGCAATTTACATTCCGCAATTATTTTCAGCACTTACATTTTTTGTTATTTGCTTTCCTGCCATTTAATTTTCTACAATTTCTCAACTCAATTTCTGCTTAGCTCAACTAGAACATTCCTCTAATTAAAGTTGCTTGACTAATCAATCCCTGTGGGATTCGACCTCACTCTATTGTGTGTTTTTACTTGACGACAATTCGGTATACTTGCCGAAGGGAAATTTGTTGAGAAACAAGTTTCCGTGCATCAAGTTTATGGCACCGTTGCTGGGGATTGATTTTTTATCTACAATGATTAAGTTGGAAGATAACTAGATTGAGTAATTTTCTTTTGTTTTGTTTAATTCCATCTGAGTGATTTACTTTCAGTTTTAGCTATTTTCTTCCCTTTTTCCCTTGCCCGTTTGTTGTGTTTTCTTCGTTGTTTACAATTTAGTTCACTAACCCACTAACTGTTTAATACATTACACCACTCACACTAACAACCATTCTAACAAGAGTAATTTCTTTATTCATTTTCTTTCTTGCTTTTTGCTTTGTTGGTTGTATGACAGATAGAAGAAGCGGGGCTTCAACTTCCTTTGATTCTGAACCTGAGAGGACCTTCCTTAGATTAAGGAAGGAAGCAAGAGGGAAGAGAGTCGTTGGTGTTGAGGAAGAGGAAGAGTATTTTGAAACAGAAATGGAGGAGAATATGGAGAATCACCATGAAGAAGAAGCTCACAACCATGCCAGAGAAGGCCCAGTAAATCATGCTGGGCAAGAGAGAAAAGTTATAGGCTCTTATATCAATCCAAACCCAAGAAATTGTGGAAGTAGCATTCAAAAGCCAACCATACATGCCAATAACTTTGAACTAAAGTCCCAGCTCATCACTCTCGTTCAGAACAACTGTGCAATCGGAGGAAGCACCCAAGAAGACCCCAATCCACATCTAACCACCTTCCTAAGGATATGTGATACTGTAAAGTCTAATGGTGTTTATCCTGACACCTATAGACTGCTTTTGTTCCCCTTTTCACTCAGGGATAAAGCATCTAAATGGTTGGAATCTTTCCCGAAGGAGAGTTTAACAACGTGGGAAGATGTGGTGAACAAATTCTTAGAAAGATTCTACCCTCCTCAAAGAATCAACAGGTTGAGAGTTGAGGTACAAATCTTCAGGCAATAAGATGGTGAAACCCTCTATGAAGCATGGGAGAGGTTTAAGGACTTAACAAGAAGGTGCCCGCCAGACATGTTCAATGAATGGGTGCAACTACACATTTTCTATGAGGGGCTTTCTTATAAATCAAAGAAGGCAGTAGATCACTCATCCAGGGGATCTCTAAACAAGAAGAAGACCATTGAAGAAGCCATAGATGTCATCGAGACTGTAGCTGAGAATGACTACTTCTATGCTTCTGAAAGGAGCAACACTCGATGAGTGATGGAGCTGAACAACATGGATGCACTGCTAGCTCAAAACAAGACGATCACCAAGCAGCTGGCTGACCTTACCAAGAAGATGGAAAGAAACTAAGTTGCAGCAGTCACCACCTCATTAGCAACTCAAGAAGGAGTAAATACAGAGGAAGAGGGTGACCGGGAACAAGCCAACTATATTGGGAACTCACCTAGGCAGGCCCATGATCCGTACTCCAAAACTTATAATCCTGGTTGGAAGAACCACCCAAACTTTGGGTGGAGAAATCAACAAGATCAAGGCCAAGATCAGAGATGTCACAACCCCAACAACAATGTAACTCACCAACATTCCACACAGAGATCATATCAATACCCACCCAACAATATTTTTCAACATCCATATCAAAACCAAAATGGCCCTTCTCATTCCTCCAACCTCAACCCACCATCACCATCCGAAGATAGACTCTCCAGAATTGAGACTCTACTTGAAGGTATATGCAAGGAAGTCCAAGACAACAGAGTGTTCAACGATAAAGTGCGAGCTAATATAAAAGACCAGGGAGACACCATCAAGAGGCTGGAATCTCAAGTGGGATATATCTCTCAGCAGATTCCCAAGCCTACTGATAGCTTCCCAAGTGACATGGAGAAAAACCCGAGAGGTGAAGCAAAGAAAGTAAGATGGGAAGAATGCAAGATGGTCACTATAAGTGATAAGGAGAGTGAGGAAGAACTGAACAAACCATTAGAACACTCTCGAGATATTCCAGTAGAGAAACAAGAAGAGGGTGACCAAGAAACCAACTCCACACAGAAGGAGGAGTTAAGGGAGAAGGAGATTCTGAACCCATATGCACCTTTTCCCCAAAGACTCAAGGGGGTGTAGAAAGGAAAGTGTACTCAAAGTTCCTCGACATGTTTGCAACTCTCCATGTAGACATACCATTCATTAAGGCTCTCCAACAAATGCCCTCATACATTAAGTGTATGAAAGAGCTGCTGACCAAGAAAAATTCACTAAAAGGAGGGCAAACAATAGTGATGAATAAGGAGTGCAGTGCTCTCATTCAAACAGAGTTGCCTACAAAAAGGAAGGATCCAGGGAGTTTTCACATCCCTTGTGCTATAGGTGAAACAAAGATTGATAAGGGACTCTGTGACCTGGGAGCAAGCATCAACTTAATGCCTTTGTCCCTCATGAAGAAGCTTCAAATCAATGAGCTAACACCCACGGACGTAATCATCAAGTTGGCTGACAAAACTCAAAAACAAGCCATAGGAGTGGTTGAGAACGTATTGGTGAAGGTTGAGAACTACTTCCTTCCCACAGACTTTGTTATCTTGGAGATGGAAGAGAGTCACCTCCATCCAATCATATTGGGAAGACCATTCCTAGCCACAGCCAGAGCACTTATAGATGTGGAGCGAGGAGAGCTAATACTGAGGATACATGATGAACAACTTACCTTCAATGTCTTCAAACCCTCACAAGAAGCAGATCAAGGAAACAAGGAATCAAGGGAGGATCACAATAAGGCAATGGTGGAAGAAACAAGCACTGAAGCACAAACAATACCCCTGGGAATCCCTTTGGTTGAAAAACAATACAGTCAGAAGGCACAACAGCTAAGGGAAACCCAAGAGGAGCTAAACCCACCAGAGCCATATGAGACCAACAATAAAATTTCCCTGGAAAAAGAGGCCACAATGAGCAGGGTAGCATTAAAAGAAACAAGGAAGAAGGCGCCAAGGGAATGGAGGAACAAGAAGATCCCTACAGAGGATTTCTCTTCAGGGGATGAAGTAATCTCTGCTCATTTTCTAATTATCCCATCTCATCTCCCCACCATTCCATCTCAGCTACCTCAAGTTTACACCATCAGCAGAATTCTCTCCTTGAAACATATGGAGATTCTTAATGAAGCCAACGGAGATAGATTCACTGCGAGAGGGAAAGATTTGAGGCATTACCAACCACCCTGACTAAGACTAAACGTCAAGCTAATGACGATAAAGAAGCGCTTCATGGGAGGCAACCCATGTTTTATATCCTTTCAGTTTTTTTTAGGATGTTTAAAGTAGTTAATAAAGCAAGGTTCATGAATTCCAAATCAACTTGGACAAACACTTAAATGAACCTTTGTATGCAACATATAGTGAACAACAAGTTTGGTGTTCAAGGCACACTAAGAGGATATAAACACAATTCATATCGTGTTAATCTTAGAGCCTTAATTAACTCTTTTTACACTACATGGTCACAAACTAAGTTTGCTGTCACCAATGTTGTATACATGAACACTAAATAGGCCAGTTGGTTTGCATTCATGGATAGTATTTAGATGTTTAGAAACAAAAATCTAAAAAGTAGCCAGTCCACTCTTTAACTTTTACCACAAAAAAATTCAATGATAACTTTTGCTTTCCTTTTGTCTTGTGTAGGAAATGAAGGAAGGATTGAACAGAATTGATGAGACAAAGTGAGAAGGGGGTTCGGCCACTTCACAAAGGGGGACTATACACATGTCTTCAAAAGGAGTGCATTGGGAAGTGTTGCCATGCAACATTGAAAGAATTATATCCTTGGAGACCGAACCAATCACTTCATACAAAGTGATGATCCTTGTGCTCATTTCGTGCCAAACCCCAACCGTCCACCATTGGTTCTTACTATCAACCCACACCCTTCGATCACCCATCATTCTCTTATATAAATGACCCCCATTTTATACCCCTCCATATTCAAATGCCCTTCCATTTCATTTTTTTTCTTTCGAAACACACACCCAACACTTCTTCCTTCATCCAAAAAATACGTTAACACAATCCTCCAGCTATACCATATCTTAACCTGGCCGAATTCCATCATCAATCCATACTTTTCAACACCTTCACGTACCAACTCCTACTCATGGCATCATCAAGCTCCAAGAGGCGAAAGGGAAAGGAACCAGTGGAGAGCATTCCTTTTGATGAAGGGAGGTTCAAGACCGCCTTCCATGAGCTCCAATTTGAACGGATAAAATACAAGAAAATATTGCCAGAACTGACATTCCAGTTCAACGATGATGAGTGCCCACAGATTAGGGAGAAGATTGAACGAATGTGTTGGCAAGAGCTCACGTACCCAGACACAAAGATAAATGCAAATCTCATTAAGGAGTTCTATGCCAATGGAGCCAGAGAAGACACTACCAAGGCTCCTACCTTCAAAAGCTACGTGAGAGGAACAGAGGTGGACTTCAGTCCCAATGCCATAATGAGGACTCTTCATCTGAGATCACAACCTTCTGATAAGCCCAATTATCCAGCAAGAATAAGTAATGGCCCCGACAATGATGAACTTGAAGAAATTGTGAACGACTTGTGTGTTATAGGATCAGATTGGGAAAAGTATTTGGATAAGAGGCCACGGTTTATTAGAAGAGGAGACCTCATCCCGGAAGCCAAGGGATGGTTTGAGCTTGTGAGAAGATCTATCCTCCCAGTCTCAAACAATTCTGAGGTTAATATTGCTCGAGCTACTATGGTACATTGTATAATGAGGGGTGGAGACATCAATGTACATGAAATTATAGCTGAGGGGATCCAAGAAGCAGCCGAGAAGATTCATCCGAGTGCTCGGCTTTGCTACCCCAGTACCATCTTGAGACTATGTATGAAAGCCAAAGTAATCTTCGAAGATAGCAATCCAACATGGGTAAACCCTGGAAGGTTAGTTACGCTCCAGCGTATAACATATGTGGCACCCGCTCAACAACAAAGAAGGCCTCAGAGAAGGAAAAGAACATCACAAGAAGAACCTCATCAAGAAGAACCTCAACAAATAGAATACCAGCAAGAAGAGCAATACGATCCAACCAATATAAATCTGGTTCACATTCAAGGAGCCATTGAGGATCTAGCAAGGAGATATATGGAAGGACAAGAACAACAACTACACTTTCAATCCCAAAGGATGGATCATCAAGAAGAACTACTCTCTAATTGGATGAATCAACAAGGGGAGTGGCAGAAACAGCAAATGGAGCAGCAACAGGAATATTACTCCCAGCTCACCCAAGCCATCAATCAAGTAACTAAAAGGCAAGAGCATTAAGATAAACGCCTTCAAGAACTCAACCAACGTCAATTAGCTCAGATGAAAGCATTCAACAAGTTCAGCATGCTTAATGAAGGACGGCAACTACACAGGGAAGAATTTAACATAAACATTCAGGCCAAGTTGACTTATGTGGCTGGACATATGCATAATTTGCACTCTGCCATCCCAAGGTATGATACAGTTCACAAAGACCTAACAGAACAAGAGGAGGGGAAGGTGAAACAATAGAAGGAAGCATTGAAGAAGAAGATGGAAGATGCTGGCTTCTGGAAAAAGTTGATCGGGAAGCGCAAAGGAAATGGGGATTCGAGCAATCAAGAAGGACACAAAGAGAACAAACAAGAGAGAGAGCATGAGCATCCCCATGAGTAAAAGGTGGCGGAGTTTCTTTTCCTTTTATTTCTTTCAAGCCTAAAATAAGGAAGATCATGTATGAAATAGAACATGCATCCATAGTAGCTTAGGAATTTTCAATTCTGTCTTTAAGATTTCATTGCTTAAGTCTATGTGTGCTGGTCTAAGTTCCCTGTTTTCATTTTCATCCTGCTTAAATGTATGCTTGTCCTTTAAGCTAAATAAAAGAAAATGTTATGAAAAACTATAGTGGGGTTCATCTTGTGAAGTAAGTTCTCAGTGTTTGTGGTGTGGAAATTGGTTAGCTAAGTTGGTTCGCCAACAAGGTATACAGGCAACTAGATATTCTGAATCATATGCTTGAAGCACACTCTATGAGACTAGCTAAACAACAAGATCCTAATAAGAAAAAGAAAAGAACAGTAAGATTTTGAAAAAGAAAGAAAAAAAATAAGAAATAAGGCTAGGCACCAAGGGTTTAAATCTTGAGGGATGTGTCTGTGGTGTTCCTGTGCAAAGGATCTGCTTGGATGAATAAGTTCTCAGGAGTGCTTCATCACTTGGTAACTTAGGTTAACTAACCCGGGATTATCAACTGAAAATCCACTATCAAGAGCAACCTTGCTACAGAACACTTAGTAACCTAAAGAGGTGCTGGACACCAAGGCCTCAAGAAAAGAAAATAATAAACCATATGCCTGTGGTGTGCATGTATGGGGGAGAGAGACTTGAGGGAGTAGGTCCTTAGGGGTGTTTCAACACCTAGCACCTTGAACCAACTAGTTCGGGAGTGTTGGCTGAAAGCTTATTTTAAAGAGTCGCCCCCTCACAAAGCACTTAGCCTAAGAATGCAATAAACCCTGAAAAGAAGGGGGAGATCACGGAATAAAGATCTCATAGGATGCAATCAAGTGAGTATTCAAGAGCATGATAAGAACCTGAAAACCAGTAAAGGAATGAACCTAAGTTGCTATGCATGAAACCCCATAGACCAAGAACTTGACTTCTATAAAAAGGACTTGTTTTTCTTGTTCTTTCATTCATCATTCTTATGTTTCAGTACTTTCTTAGGGACAAACAAGCTTTAAGTTTGCTGTTGTGATGCCAGGGCATCTTGGCTAGTTTCACTGAACTTTTTCTTTACTATTTTAGGGTAGTTTCATGCATTTTCTTAGTAAATAAGCAAGTTTTGGGTGAATATACACTTACATCTTGATTCAAGCAAACATTGTGAACTTTACATGATTTCATGAGAATTATGCATGAATTGAATGATAAAATGGATGATGCATGATCTCATGACTTGAAACAAAGCTTTGATGCACCTTGTTTGCTTAATTTCATGACAAAGGAAGCAAAGAAGAGCCAGGTTAGCAGCCACGTTAGTATCACTAACGTGATCACTAACGTGGAATGGGAGCAAGCTTGCAACGTTAGTGGTAAAGTTATCACCAACAACGCCTTCGAAAGCCATCATAACCCACGTTAGTTGTCACGTTAGTTACATTAACGTGGGAACTCACGTGGAAGGAAAAAGAAGCTCCAATGTTAGTGGTAAAATTAAACACCACTAACGTTCCAAAAGGCCACACATAGCCACGTTAAGAGTCACGTTAATCTAATTAACGTGAACTCTAACGTGGAATAAGAAGAGATCGCCAACATTAGTGACACTCACCTTTGTCACTAATGCTGGATCAGGCCAAGATTGCCTACGTTAGTGGTCATGTTAAGACCACTAACGTGAATGGTAACGTGGAGCAAGGGAAGATATGCCAACGTTAGTGACACTAACGTTTGTCACTAATGTTGGAGATAGCAAGCACACCCACGTTAGTGGTCACGTGAATGCCATTAACGTGAAGCACTAACATGGAAGGAAGGGGTGTTTTGAAGCGTTAGTGATAAAGGTAAGTGTCACTAACGTTCTCGAGCTTTGGCATGCCCACGTTAAGGGCCACGTTAGTTACACTAACGTGGATCATTAACGTGGGAAAGAGGGACAAGGAGCAGCGTTATTGGTAAAAGTAAGTGTCAATAACGCTTGAGAAGGGCTAAGAGGCTACGTTAGTGGTCATGTTAGTACCACTAACGTTGAAGTTAATGTGGATCAACTAGTTTGGAACGTTAGTGACAAAGTTATCGTCACTAACGCTTTCGAACCCAAGTTTACACTTAACGTTAACGCCACTAACGTCCTAACTAACTTCCCATCATGCCTAACTCACATTTCTTTCTGCAAGCAAAGCTGAGCCCACTGAAGACTGTAACTGCTTCAACTAAAGATCAAGGGCCCATATCCAAGGCTTGAAGAGCTAACTAGAAGATCAGAAGAGTAGTATATATAGGGATAGTTTTGAATTAAAAAGGAGATCTAAAATTTTGGAGAGCTACACTTTTTATATTTTACTTTCTCTACAACTTCTAGTTTAATTAGAGAATGCACTCTTCTCTATCATCTTCCATTTCCAGAGCTATGAACAACTAAACCCCTTTTCATTGGGTTAGGGAGCTCTGTTGTAATTTGATGGATCAATTATAGTTTTCATTCTTCTTCTTCTTTCTTTTCTCTTGATTTACTAGAAAGCTTTCGATCTTAATTCAATTGGTTAGTTGTATTGGAAAAGAAACTCTCCATAATTGGATCTCCTCTGAGCCTTGGAAAAGGGATGAGGAGATCATGCTAGAATTGCTTTCTCATGTTGGACCAAATTGGGGTTTGGATGGATATAGTGACATATAATCCTACCAACACTTTGATTTGGAAATACATGTGGTATAATCAGTGACCATACTTCATCTCTTCCAATGAGCAATTAAATCAAGGAATTGGGCAATTGTTCAAGCTTAGAGAGATTGGGTTGCCAAGGAATTGGGATCCAATCACTTACGATTGCCAAGGAGATCAATGAATGCATTGATTGAGGAAGAGATGAGAATGACTTGATCCGGAGAATGCAACATCTTCTAAGCCCAATGAATCCCCCATTTCTGATCTTACCCATTCTCTTTACCTTCTGCCATTTACTTTTATGCTCATCTCCCCAAATCCCCATTTAAGATTCTGCAATTTACTTTTTGCAATTTACATTCCGCAATTATTTTCAGCACTTACATTTTTTGTTATTTGCTTTCCCGCCATTTAATTTTCTGCAATTTCTCAACTCAATTTCTGCTTAGCTCAACTAGAACATTCCTCTAATTAAAGTTGCGTGACCAATCAATCCCTGTGGGATTTGACCTCACTCTATTATGAGTTTTTACTTGACGACAATTCGGTATACTTGCCGAAAGGAAATTTGTTAAGAGACAAGTTTCTGTGCATCAGAGTTCTTTCAATTTCAGGATCAAATGCAGCTAAGCTCGGATCAAGCAGTGAACGCGTCATTCAATGAAAGAAACATATAGCTCATGGTAATAAAATAAAATAAAATATGCAAATAAAATAAAAATATGTACACTAATTAATAATTCAGCACACAATTGCAACTCTCCGACAATGGCGCCAAAAACTGATGCGTGGCAGAAGTTAGACCAATTAAGAGATTATAATATAATAGAACAGCGTTGCGAGTATAGCTCTTAACCAGCAAAAATCTGCCTCATCAATTTAGAAAGGTTGTCACAAAAACTTTAGAATAAAAATACTGGGAGTTTGAGTCCCAGGTCGTCTCCCAACGAGTTTCTAGAAAGGGTGCTAAGTTATTAATAAGGAGTTTTCCGAGAATTTTGAGAGTTGAATGACAGAAAATAAATAATTGTAAATTAAAAGAGAAATATATATTCTAATTAAAAAGCCTTGACTGGGGGAATGATTAATTGGAAGTTCTATCCTTGTTGGAATTTTCTCAAGTGTAGTATAAAGAGGTTGTTATTTTCACTTAGTTAACCCTTACTAAATAAAGGAAAGTCAAGTGATTGAGCTAACTCTTATTTGCAAATCCTAGTCCTCTCCCTTAGGAAGGTCTAGCCTTGGTAAATACAGAATTAGCCAACAACTTCCAATTTAACTAACCACTTGAGCATTCCAACTCAAGTGTCTCCTCCTAATCAACCCCCATGTCAAGTAGGGAATCTACTTTATTGACATGGATACCATCTTTGTTATTGGGAGTTTGGAATAGAAAAGAAACATGATAATTTAAATAAAATAGAGATTTAAATTAATTAAGAGTAAAATTAATCCTTTGCATTAATAATCCATGAAAATAATCCAATTATCACTCTAAACAAGAATTAAGAATATGGAATAAATAAATAAAAGAGTAAGGAAACAAACTAGAATAGTATCTTCAACGGAGGTGATGACTCTTCAATATACAAAAGCAAAAGCATAAAACTAATAAACTATGAAAGTAAAGAAAAACTAGAGGAAGAGTAATTCTCTCTCTAGATTCAGATCTAAAAACCTAAAACTATCCTAATGAGAATATGTGAATGTGTCTCTTGAGTCTCTGCATGTTCCCTGGTTTTATTATGTGTTTCTGGGCCGAAAACTGGGTCAAAACTCGGCCCGAAATTGCCCCCAGCGTTTTCTGTTAATTCTGCAGATCGTGCAGGTCACACGTACGCGTCAGTCACGCATGCGTGTTATTTGGCAAATTTCCTTGTCACGGGTACGTGTCGTCCACGCGTGCGTGTCTTTTGTGTAGACTCCAATCCACGCGTACGCGTTAGGCACGCGCACGCATCGCTGTAAATTTCTCCATTCCGCGCGCTCGCGTGAGCCATGCGTGCGCGTCGGTGCTCGCTTGTCATCTCCTTAGTTTCTTATGTTTCTTCCATTTTTGCAAGCTTCTTCTCCATTCGGTAAGTCATTCCTGCCCTATAAAGCCTGAAACACTTAACACACGGATCACGGCATCGAATGGTATAAAGGAGAATTAAAATATACTAATTAAAGATCTCCAGGAAGCAAGTTTTTAATCATAAAACAATACTAGGAAGGGATTATAAAATCATGCAAATCATATGAATAAGTGGGTAAAGGCTTGATGAAACCACTCAATTAAACACAAGATAAACCATAAAATAGTGGTTTATCAGTGATTGATGAGAAGTCAATGGCAAAGCAAATCAGAGCTGAGATAACAGCAGAAGTCTGCAGGATGAAGATGTTATCAGAGTGACTCCTGGGTTGGAGATAGGAAAGAATATGCAACTTATGTGCGTAAAAAGGAGGAGGCTTGTGAATATGTGGGAATCATTTCTTTTGAAGCTAATTTGCCTAAGGATTCCACAGAACAACTAGTGTGATCCTTCGATTCATGGCGTCCTTACCTTCTGTATGCTTCTAAATCTCTTAACTGTAGTTCCATTTTTCTTGAATCCTTGATAAGAGCTTTTTCTGCTATGCTAAGTTATATTTTAGTAGCGACTGTTTTCAAGTGCTTAGGAAACAATGTTAAACTTTTAAGACATGAAATTATGTGTCTTGTCCTGCTTTAATTTAAGTTTGAGCTTATTTGTAAAAGTATTATATAATCAGAAACATATATAATCAAAATTTTAATTAAAAGTTAATAATAATAATTTAATTTAATGATAACAAGTAACAATGAGATCCATTTCTTCATCTATTAACCGAAAACAAACTTTAACTTTAACTTTTATAATGTATTATGTTTAGAAGCATTTTAGAAAGTTGTTTAGAAGGAGTAAGGTGTAAATTGATGTTGTTTTAACTTTGTTTGTGTCTAACATTGCTGCTGGCTTTTTATCTTGGTTCAGCATTTTGCATGAGTACTTGACAGGAGTTTCATTTTTTTTTGTAACAGGTGCCCCTGCCATGACTTCTGGTTTATAGGATTTTTGAAAAAACTTAAGTTAGTGGAGTTCTTAGAATTCATCATTGATTTGTTCTCAAAAATTGAAAAAGGCATTAGAATTTAGATGTATAACTTTTGAAAAAGGACAGGAAAAATTCCTAGAAGTAGAACTCCTCAAATTTTTATCATCAGAATCAATGTTGCATTAAATGGTACATTGAGTTAAATCGGAAATACCCTATCATTTGTTTGGTTGTTTTCTAAAGTAAGAAAGCCATCATGAGGTTTCTCGTTATCTTCTTTCAAATGTCATTGCAGGTGACACAGCTAACAAAATTGGGACCTATAGCGTTGCCTTGTGTGCCAAGTTTCACAATGTACCTTTTTATGTGGCTGCACTGCTGACTTCAATTGATCTGTCACTTTCTTTCGGAGAAGAAATCGTCATTGAGGAGAGATCTCCGAAGGAGTTGTTGAACGTGCTTGGAGAGCAAGTTGTTGCCTCATGATAAATGTTAAAGAATTTTTGTTCATAATGAGAAAAACATGTATTTTGTTTACTTATGTTTATTATTTATTTGACTTAGTAACTTAGCAAATATGTTAATTGGCACTTCGAACACTTTTCTACATACATGCAATATATATTATTAGTTTATTCTCCCTACATTGATTAAATTGAATTTAAATATTTAAATATTGTTAATGTGTGCTATATATCTTATAAATATAACAAAGGTAAAATATATTGTTTTAGATATAATAAAAAGAGAACTTAAGAAAAACTCAATAAAGTGTTGCGTTAGGTATTAAAAAAAGATAACTGCAAATAAACTTAGATAAGTGTTGCTGGTCTATGAAAAGGCAACTTAAAAACATCTGGACAAGTGTTGCTTTATGTATTAGAAAATACAACTCGTAAAAATAGTTGCCATAAAGTCTTTGTTAAAGTGTTGTGTTTGGGTTCTCTAAGGCAACCTTTATGTGGAGTTGCTTTTTTTTTTTTTTTATAGAAAAGGCAACGTTTCTTGAAGGTTGCCATAAAAAGGGTTCCCTTTGATACACAAAAGCGTTGCCTTAGACCAAAGGTAACAGCCGTATAGCCAACCCCTCAAAAAGCGTTGTATTTTGAAAGGCAACACTTTTCCTTATTATAAGAAGCGTTTTTAAAGGGTTGCCTCAGCCCAAATTTATTGTAGTGAATGATGCTACTGCTGTGTCTGCTACGGGGCTGAGCCCTGATTCCAAATCTCTAAATTTTGGGTTTGATTGAAAAAAGAGAAGAGAAGAGTTCAGCTAGTCCAAAGATCAAGAAGTTGACTTTTGGAAGGAAACCCTAGCCATGGATGAAACAAGATACAAAAAGAAAATTGGTTTTCAATTGAACGGCAAGAAGAGAAAACCCGAGAAAGAATAAAATGTGTAACCTCACAAAATGAGTTTGAAGTGTTGAAAGCATTGCACCTACACTAAAAAGAGCCCTCCGCCAAGATGAAGAATAATGTTTTGAGTTTAGATATTGGGTTATTCTTATAGAATCAAGGTTGCCATTCATCATCTCCTTCATGGTTTACTGTTTGTATGTTTGTTTCAATGTCATATCTTTTTTTGTATACATTATGAGGAAATAGGCAAAAGAGAGAGGCATTGATAAAAGCCATTGAGAGAAAAGGCTGAGTGATACACTTGAGAGAAAAGCCAAGAGTGATTTCAGATTTTTTTTGTTGTATTTCTATTTTATATCAAGTACCTGAGAGGTATCCCTTGCTAAATTGGGTAAACACTTAGTGTGTCTAGTTTAGGTAGGTACATAACCAAATCAAGTTTATGTTGAAGCTTGATGTGTCTCAGATAGAATTATGTTGAGTCATAGAGAATTGGTGTATGTAATACTTAAAAGATAGTGAAAATTCTACCAACGTTGTAGTGGAGACTGGATGGAAGTTGCATTGCACAAGGCAACTGAACTAGGATATATGGCTGTGTCATCTTCTTCCTTTCTGCTCTGATTCTGTTTTTTTGGTTTTATGAGACAAAACAAAATTGTCTCCTGCATAATCGGTTGCACAGACTAAACTGAAGCCAAATTACAATTTCTGGTTTAAGGCTTTGTTAATCAAAGTTAAAGAAGGCCATAGATTCAACCCCCCTTCTCTAGGCTATCAAGAACCTTCAATTGGTATCAGAGTCCCGTCTCAAGAATCAAGCTTCACAACTTGAAGGAAAGGTCGAATGGCGAACAACATGGGTAGACTTGATAAAAGCCATTGAGAGAAAAGGCTGAGTGATACACTTGAGAGAAAAGCCAAGAGTGATTTCAGATTTTTTTTTGTTGTATTTCTATTTTGTATCAAGTACCTGAGAGGTATCCCTTGCTAAATTGAGTAAGCACTTAGTGTGTCTAGTTTAGGTAGGTACATAACCAAATCAAGTTTATGTTGAAGCATGATGTGTCTCAGATAAGATTATATTGAGTCCTAGAGAATTGGTGTATGTAATACTTAAAAGATAGTAAAAATTTCACCAACGTTGTAGTGGAGACTGGATGTAGGTTGCATTGTGATGCGGGTAGAAATTAGCCGATTAAGAAATTAATATAGAAATAACGTTGCGATTACAGTTCCTAACCGACGAAAATCCGTTCATCAATTTAGAAGGGTTGTCACAAATTTAGAATAAAAATACTGGGAGTAGGAATCCCAGGTTGTCTCCCAACGAGATGACAAAAGGGTGTTATTTTATCAGTCAAGAATTTTCCGAGAAAATTTGAGAGTTGGAGAACAGAAAAATAAAGGGTTGTGAATTAAAGCAATGTAAATTAAAAGAGATTTATGTATTCATAATAAAAAGCCTTGACCGGAGGAAAGATTAATTGGAAGTTCTATCCTTGTTGGATTTTCCCAAGTGTAGTATCAAGAGGTTGTTATTTTCACTTAGTTAACCCTTACTAAATAAAAGAAAGTCAAGTGATTGAGCTAACTCTTATTCGCAAGTCCTAACCCTCTCCCTTGGGAAGGATTAGCGTTAGTAAATAGAGTATTAGCCAACAACTTCCAATTGAACTAATCACTTGAGTATTCCAACTCAAGGGTCTCCTTTTAATCAACCCCCAAGTCAAGTTGGGAGTCTACTCCATTGACATGAATACAACGTTCACAGAAATGTAAGAAGAAGACATTATAAACTAAATAAAATAGGAACTGAAAATTAATTAAAGGTAAAAATACTTCTTTGCATTAATAAATCCCAAAATGCAACATCCTTATTTGAACAGGGTTAATAAGTAATCAAAAGAGTAAAGGAATAAGAAAACAAACTAGAATAATAGTGACTTCAATGGAGGTAGTATCTCTTCTCAATATCCAAAGCAAAAGCATAAAAAGCATAAAAACTATGAATGTGTAAAAAACTTAGAGGAGAGTGATTTCTCTCTAAGATTCCAATCTAAAAAACTAAAACTATGCGAATGAGAATGTGTGTTGAGTCTCTGCTCGTCTCCTGGCTCTAGTCTGTGTTTCTGGGCCGAAAACTGGGTCCAAGCTCGGCCCAAAATTGCCCCCAGCGTTTTCTGCAATTTCTGTAGGTAGCGCATGTCACGCGTACGCGTCAGTCACGCGTACGCGTCGCTGGTTATTTTCGCGTACCACGCGTAAGCGTTAGGCACACGCATGCGTCGCCGTGCGAACTCCGATTCACGCGCACATGTGAGCCATGCGTACGCGTCGCTTCTCGTTGGTTGTCTCCTTTATTTCTTGTGCTCCTTCCATTTTTTGCAAGCTTCGTCTCCATTCTCTAAGCCATTCCTGCCCTATAAAGCTTGAAAACACTTAACGCACATATCACGGTATTGAATGGTATAAAGGGAATTAAAAATACATAATTTAAAGGCTTAGGAAGCAAATTTTCAATTATAGAACAAAACTAGGAAGGAATTGTAAAATCATGCAAAGTGTATGAATAAGTGTGCAAAGACTTGATAAAAACCACTCAATTGAGCACAAGATAAACCATAAAATAGTGGTTTATCAATCTCCCCACACTTAAACATTAGCATGTCCTCATGCTAAGTTCAATAAGATATGAAGAATGAATGGGGGAAAGTAAGACTCATGAGATGCAACCTATGAATGTGAATGCAACTATATGCTAAGATGATTCTATCTATTTGGTTAAAAGTAAATAAGCTCTCCAAGACAAAAATAAATCAGATTCCACTAATTCAAATCACACAATAAAAGACAAGTAAACTTGTAAGAAGATAGCTCATGAAAGCAGGGAACATAGAATCAAGCATTGAACTTTCACTGGTAGTGTATATGCACTCCAATCTCTCAAGTGTCTAGTGTTAATTCACTCTATTCTTCTCTAATCATGCTCTCTAGACTTTGTTTTTCATCTAACTAATCAACAAAAATTTAGTATACCAATGCAAACATCATGAGGTCTTTTCAAGGTTGTAATGGGGCTAAGGTAAGGGTGAGGATATATGTATGGCCAAATGAGCTAAAATATAAATCTTTGATCAACCTAAGCTTTCACCTAACATACACACACACTCTATGTAATTCCAAAATCATGCTTATCTACCCATAATTCCCACTTTTGTATCACATACTCATGTACCAAATTTTTCTTAACTTTATCACATATGCATTGATCTTTTATTAAACTTAGCATTGGGGTAATTTTGTCCTCTTATTTAATTACTTATTTATTTGAATATTTTTGGTTTTTTTTAAGGTAAAAGTAAACATAACATATCAATGCACATGGGTTTTTTTTTTTAATTTTTCTGGTCTCACATGAGTATGTACCCAAATTCCCAATATCTTGTCAATAAAATTCAACACTTTCTTATCAACCCAAGTTCCCACGGTTCCCCACACTTAATTGATACACAATCTCTATCTTAAGCTAACCAAAGATTCAAATCAGGTAATTAATTATTTTTCTGCTTAAGGCTAGTGATGTGGTAAAATATAGAACAAATAGGGATTGAAAGGCTCAAGGTGGCTAACAAAGGTGATTGAAAGGGTAGGCTATTTAGGATGAGTGAGCTAATAACGAATGATGGCCTCAATCATATGTATGCATGTAAATACACTAAACAATGGACATATAGAATGGAACAAAATATAGATTATAATCATAGAGAATGAAACACACAAGAATAAAATATTATGGTTAAATAATGTAACCATATAATTAAGCTCAAATCTCACAGGTTGTGTGTTCTTAGCTATAACCTATGTTCCAAATTACAATCCTCAAACAAGTTTAACAAAAAATTTTCAATTTAAATTAGTGAAATACTATAAAAAGGGGTCTTGAAAAGAAACTCATTACTTTAACTAAGCAAAACATACATGCAAACAATTATTATCATGCAATCTGTCCTATCTAACAAAAGAAAAAGTCAAATGTTGGTGTTAAGAGAGAAAAGTTACCTCTGGAAGTCAAGGACTGACCTCCCCACACTTAAAGCTTGACACGGTCCTCCGTGCCATCAGTAAGGAGCAAGGGAGGGCTGGAAGCGTCGCCTTCAGTGTCTGGTTTGCCTTGGCTGCCTGTGCTACTGGATGAAGGGGAGTCCGGGGTGTCCTTCTGTTATGGAGGTGGGTGAGTACCAGCTATGAGGTCCTTCAGATAGTTGTATCTGCGCTTGTTACGGCGTTCCATTTACTCCATTCGCCGGTCTTGCCGGTCGAATCTCTCAAGGATCTGGAGGAACATCTGATGGATGGATGGTGCTTGTGGTGTAGATGATGGTGGAGTGGAAGAGGGAGGAGTATCCAAAGATGGACCTGCAGGCCGGCTTGCAGAGGGAACTGGCGGCCTGATGTACTTCCCGTTCGGGATATACTGGTCGGCCCTAGGGATCATGACCTTTGTGTCTCCTGCCTGATAGGACACACTACTGCCGAGACTAAATTTGAAACCAATGCGGGAAAAGGCAGGTTACCCGCAATCTGTACGTGTCCCATTGTTTGCCGGATGTGTTGGGGCAAGTTGAGGGGTTGCTCTGTCAGGATGCACCAGATGAGAACAGCCATGTCGGCTATGAAGGTCGACTCGTGAGTGCTCGGAAAGACATAGTGGGACATAATCTGTGCCCACACGCAAGCCTCCAGGGTGAGTGACTAGGCTGAGATGCTCTTGGATTTTGAACGATGCTGCCCGTAGATCCAGGTGCTGCCAGGTTGGGCTATTACTCCAAGTACACTATCCCAGTTGAAATGATACATCTGACGCTTATGAGATGCCTCTTGATATGCATCCCATCCATTTGGACTAGGTGGAAGGTCCAGTGCTCTCTGTATGGCACTCTCGGAGACAGGGACCTGCTGCTAACGGATGAAGACAGTCTGTAGAGTAGGCGAGTAGAAGTTTGAGTAGAATTCAACTACCCGGGATAAGTTGGCCTCTCGCGACTGCTTCCTCAAAAATCCCCACTGTCTCTTCTCAATTCGGGGCTCCACAAGGTCAACAAAGTGTGTTGGAACAATGAGTAGATGCTCATTATTGTAGTTCCTCTCAGCTAGGATGGGGAACATCTGTTTGCAATAACGGTTAGCAAACTGGTGTGGGAAATTGTGATTCACACTTTTCACAACTCCGCACAACTAACCAGCAAGTGCACTGGGTCGTCCAAGTAATACCTTACGTGAGTAAGGGTCGATCCCACGGAGATTGTCGGCTTGAAGCAAGCTATGGTCATCTTGTAAATCTCAGTCAGGCGGATTCAAATGGTTATAAGGTTTTGATAATTAAAAGATAAATAAAACATAAAATAAGATAAGGGTACTTATGTAGTTCATTTGTGGGAATTTCAGATAAGCGTCTGGAGATGCTTTGTTGCTTCTGAACCTCTGCTTTCCTATTGTCTTCTTCCAACCATGTGTTACTTCCTTCCATGGCAAGCTGTAGGATCCTCTCAGTGAAAATGGTCCTCTACGGTTTCTGCACGACTAATCAACTGTCAGATTTCTCGTCTCGGATGAAAAATACCAGGTACAGCTACTGCATGGCTAATCATCTGTCGGTTCCCGTTAGCGTCGAAATAGGATCCATTGATCCTTTTGCACACTGTCACTTGTGCCTAACATTCGCAGGTTTGAAGCTCGTCATAGTCATCTCTTCCCAGATCCTACTCGGAATACCACAGACAAGGTTTAGACTTTCTGGATCCCAGGAATGTTGCCAATTGGTTCTAGCCTATACCACGAAGATACTAATCTCACAGACTCGGTCCGTGTATTAGATATCCAAGAGATACACACTCAAGCTGTCGCCCAATGACTACGTTGAGCTCAGATAGAACGGAAGTGGTTGTCAGTCATGCGTTCATAGAATTGAGAATAATGATGAGTGTCACGGATCATATCATTCTCCAGATTGAAGTAGGAGTGAGTATCTTAGAAAAGAAGTAGACGTGAATTGAGAGAAAAACAGTAGTAATTGCATTAATTCATGAAGAACAGCAGAGCTCCACACCTTAATCTATGGGGTGTAGAAACTCCACCGTTGAAAATACATAAGTGAAAAGAGGTCTAGGCATGGCCGAATGGCCAGCCTCCAAATGTGAAATATGGCATAAGTTCCCTAATACAATAGTAAAAAGTGCTATTTATACTAAACTAGCTACTGGGGATTATAGAAAATAAGTAACTAAGTGCAGATAGTGCAGAAATCCACTTCCGGGGCCCACTTGGTGTGTGCTTGGACTGAGCATTGTGCTTTACACGTGCATAGGCTGCTCTTGGAGTTAAACACCAGCTTGGGTGCTAGTTTGGGCGTTTAACTCCAATTCTGGTGCCAGTTTGGGCGTTTTACAACAGAAAGTTTTAGGGTGGCTTTGAACGCCAGTTTGGGGTATCAAATCTCGGGCAAAGTATAGACTATTATATATATTTCTGGAAAGCCCAGGATATCTACTTTCCAACGCAATTAAGAGCGCACCAATTGGGCTTTTGTAGCTCCAAAAAATCAACTTCGAGTGCAGGAGGGTTAGAATCCAACAGCATATGCAGTCCTTTTTCAGCCTCTGATTCAGATTTTTGCTCAGGTCCCTCAATTTCAGTCAGAAAATACCTGAAATCACAGAAAAATACACAAACTCATAGTAAAGTCTAGAAATGTGATTTTTGCATAAAAACTAATAAAAATATAATAAAAAGTAACTAAAACATACTAAAAACTATGTAAAAATAATGCCAAAAAGGGTATAAATTATCCGCTCATCACAACACCAAACTTAAATTGTTGCTTGTCCCCAAGCAACTAAAAACAAAATAGTATAAAAAGAAGAGAAAATACAATAAATTCCAAACTTATCAATGAATTTAGTTCTAATTAGATGAGCGGGGCTAGTAGCCTTTTTGCTTCTGAACAGTTTTGGCATCTCACTTTATCCTTTGAAGTTAAGAATGATTGGCTTCCATAGGAACTCAGAATTTAGATAGTGTTATTGATTCTCCTAGTTCAGTATGTTGATTCTTGAACACAGCTACTTTATGAGTCTTGGCCTTGGCCCTAAGCATTTTGTTTTCCAGTATTACCACCAGATACATAAATGCCACAGACACATAATTGGGTGAACATTTTCAGATTGTGACTCAGCTTTGCTAGAGTCCCCAGTTAGAGGTGCCCAGAGCTCTTAAGCACACTCTTTTTTTTGTTGCTTTAGACCACGACTTTAACCCCTCAGTCTCAAGCTTTTCACTTGACACCTTCACGCCACAAGCACTTGGTTAGGGACAGCTTGGTTTAGCCGCTTAGGCCAGGATTTTATTCCTGTGGGCCCTCCTATCCATTAATGCTCAAAGCCTTGGATCCTTTTTACCCTTGCTTTTTGGTTTAAAGGGCTATTGGCTTTTTCTGCTTGCTTTTTCTTTTTCTTTCTTTTTCTTCTCTTTTTTTTCCCTTTTTTTTTCCGCAAGCTTCTACTTTTCACTGCTTTTTCTTACTTCAAGAATGAATTTTATGATTTTTCAGATTATCAATAACATTTCTCCTTTTTCATTATTCTTTGAAGAGCCAACAATTTTAACATTCATAAACAACAAATTCAAAAATATGCACTGTTCAAGCATTCATTCAGAAAACAAAAGGTATTGCCACCACATCAAAATAATTAAACTAATTTCAAGATAAAATTCAAAATTCATGTACTTCTTGTTCTTTTGCAAATAAAAACATTTTTCATTTAAGAAAGGTGAAGGATTCATAGGACATTCATAGCTTTAAGACATAGACACTAGACGCTAATGATCATGTAATAAAGACACAAACATAGACAAAACATAAAGCATAGAATTCGAAAAATAGAAAAATAAGAACAAGGAAATTAAAGAACGGGTCCACCTTAGTGATGGCGGCTAGTTCTTCTTCTTGAAGATCCCATGGAGTGCTTTAGCTCTTCAATATCTCTTCCTTGCCTTTGTTGCTCCTCTTTCATGGCCTTTTGGTCTTCTCTGATTTTATGGAGGATAATGGAGTGCTCTTATTGAGGTCCATGAGTGGGCTCTCTTGTTTGCTCCATCCTCTTTCTAGTGATGGGCTTTTGAGATGAATTTCTCCATCTCCCATGACTCGGAGTTGGAAGCAACTGCCTTCTCTTTCCTCTTCCTAGAGGTTTTTTCGGCCTTAGGTGCCATTAATGGTTATGGAAAAACAAAAAAACTGAGCTTTTCCACACCAAACTTAAAAGCTTTGTTCGTCCTCAAGCAAAATAAGATAGAAGGGAGTAAAAGAAGAGTGATGCAATTAGTTTTGAAAATATATTAATGTATACAAGAAAAAGAGTTGAAAAGAATTTGAAAAGATATGTAAGTTTTGAAAATGTTTTGGAAGGAATTGAAAAGAATTAAAAAGAATTGGAAAGATTATTAATTTTTGAAAATAGAAATTGAAAGATGAAAGTTTAAAATATGTTTGATGCAAAAAAATTATGAATTAAAACATGAAAAATTAAAAAAAAATCGAATTGGAAACAAAATTACCTCCCTTCTGTCATTCTGGTGTTAAACGCCCAGAATGCTATCTATTCTGGCGTTTAACACCCACTTGACTGCCATTTTAAACGCCCAGCCAGATACCCTGGCTGGCGTTAAATGCCAGGATTCCTTCTTTAATGGGCGTTTTTCTGAACGCCTAGAATGCTGTCATTTCTGGCGTTAAACGCCCAGAATACTATCCTTACTGGCGTTTAAACGCCAGTAAGCCTGTCCTCCAGGGTGTGACGTTTTTTATGCTGTTTTTTATTTTTCTTTATTTCTACAACTATTTTTATGACTTCACATGATCATCAACTTAAAGAGAACATAAAATAACAATGGAAAACAAATGTCTAAAATAAATATAATTAAATAACATTGGGTTGCCTCCCAATAAGCGCTTCTTTAATGTCAATAGCTTGACAGTGAGCTCTTAGAGGGCTTCACAGAGACTCAGAGCTTAATGGTGGCCTCCCAACACCAAACTTAGAAGTTGAGTGTGGGGGCTCTGTTTGAATCTGTATTGAGAGAA